>NC_052055.2:81621025-82237454 GCF_903992535.2 Arvicola amphibius
CCCTTATTTATTGCTCTCCAAACAGCCCCCACTACTTTTCTAATCCCCGATCTCCACTTTCTCACCCTATTCTGTGCATGGTCATACTTTTCTTCTCCCTCCTCCCCCCACAGAAAGTGCATTTATTTCAGGAAAACTCATTCTAAAACAATAAACAAATAATCCCAACTTGAAAAGAAAAAAACAAGAGTATAATTCTTAATTCCAACTCCACCAAAACTTCTATCACCCAACTCTCAGTTTAGCTCAGATTCATTTTACATAAACTAGCATCCAAGCAATACTCAGAATATACCAAACAGTGCATGCTGTGTGCTGGACACCGATTCTTTTAATTTCTTTCAAAACCAAGTTAATGTACTTATGCCTACTTTCACACCACAAATGAACAATTAGCAACTCAGAAAGATTAAGTACCTGATTCTAACATGATTTTTTTTCCTACCTTACCAGCTATCTCATGAATTGGTGACACTCAGTGAAAGACTCCCAGTGTAGGGAGACTCTCACTCAAGTCTCTGGATAACACCCCCCCTCCCCAGTAACTCACGAGAGACCGTCCTTGCTGCAATCACACGAGGTTTAATGATGAGATGAGATAACCCACGCAGGGGAAGAGTTCGACCCCGAGTGACCGGGAGAAGGAGCTTTTAAGGGAAGAAACCACAGCCCAGTGATCCGAAAGGGGCAAGGAGGGTGTAGAAAATTCCGAAAATACCAGTGATGATCACAAGGGGGCAACTCCCTGCCTCTCAAGATTATTCTCAAGAGTACAATCTAACTTTATCTTCAGCTAGTTCCTGAAACACAGTCACTGAACCGGCTAATCCTAGATTTCTGATTCTTCTCTTCCTGCTTAGATTTTTGGCTATTTTCTTCCTGCTTGGGGGGGAGGGGGGGGAGGGAAGGTCTGGATTTATCCAGGTCTTTCGTCAGAATTTCCTATTTATTAATATAGTGGCCATTTTTTTTCTTGCAAAGGTGAGGAATGAAGAAGTTCAGGAACTGAAACTAAGGTTTCCACTTATAACAAGAAAGCTTCTCAGAAATTGTCTATGTAGTAAGGAATATAAAAATTACACACGGTCAAAGTTGATCTGTCTACTACTGTTTAATAAAAATAAAAGATTAAAAAAATAAAAAAAATAAAATAAATAAGATAAATAATAAAAAATTAAAAAAAATAAATAAAAGATTAAGACTGGTGAAATCATTAAGACTTTCTTAATTATGAACAGAGAACTATGGAGAAAAAAAACTATTTTTCAATTCCAAGGAAATGACTTAAAGAATGGCTATGCTGGTTTTGACTACTCTCAGTTCCTAAGAAGCCCTTAAAGCAAAACCACTCAGGAAGCACACACGCACATGCCCTTCTGCATGTGTGTGTGTACATGCATGCATGTATGTATTTGTGCATAATACTAAATGCAACCAATTCTTCATCATTAATTTTACCTAACGCAAATAACAACTAAACTCTAGGAATCTGCACATTTTGAGGAGCAGGTAAATATTTTCGGATATTTACAAGAGTAGATCTGTTTTAACTAACTACTCAACTCCTATCTACAAGAGTCCATGTAGTCACAGAATATTGTTACTGGTGGATATGGCAGGATTCTAACTAAAGTTCATTTGTAGAACAGATCATTGGTTCAAAGTTTTATAGTCATACATGAATTCTATTCTAATATTCTGGACAAAGTAAAACCAAAATGGATTTAAAGGGCTGCCAACATGACTCAGCAGGTAAGAATGCTTGTCAACAACCCTGAGAATGTGAGTTCAAAGCCAGGAAGCCATGTTGTAGCAAGAAAGAACAATCACAGCAGGTTGTCCTCTGACCTTCACATGCACCCCATTGCACAAGTGGACACAGATACTCAGTAGATAAATAAAGAACTATAACATATTTAAAGAAGAAACTGTCTATAAACTGTCATTCTAGGCATTCCCAAAAGAAATTTTCACTTTATGTCTACTGATGCTAATGCCTAACTCCCAAAAGCAGTTTCCAATAAAAAGGCGACACTTGTGTATCTATACACAAGTTAATATACACAAGGTACCTACTATTAACTGGTAATTTCCTTAACTTTCAAGTTAGCTAATTATCAACTTGAAAGTTTGTCATCACAGGTTGTTCAGAATTTTGAGAATACATATAAAAAGCAACCAACAAATGAAGCTAGCTTTTTATATACTTTTGTGCCTGAGTTCATCAGCTTTAAAATAATATTTATTGTAATTTACTTGTAAACAATATAATTGAATTATTATAAGAATTAAATGTCCTATAAAGTACAAAGTCCCTATAAAGTACAAAGTAAAAAATGCATGGTACATACTGCTATTTTAAATATTAGCTCATAACTAATAGAAAAATATTGTGATAGGAAATGATTTTAAAAGATAAGATCTGTAGTAGAGGATGAAATACCAACTACTGTAAAACTGTTGGCTGATAACCAATTTAAACAAATGAGAAATGGCAACAAAGCCAATATATTGGGAGAACAGGAAGCATTAATGTAGTAGGAGACTGCTCATTCGTTCCCCAGCTGTTCAGAACCAAAAAAATCACCTAGAAACTATATTAATTACAACATTGAGCCTATTAGCTCAGACTTCTTATTAACTAATTCTTACATCTTAAATTAACCCATTTTTATTAATCTGTTTATCACCACAAGACTGGAGGTGGAGTCTTTCTCCTTCAGCAGTTACATGGCATCTCCTTGACTCCACCTACTCTATATATCTGTTAGGATTTCTCACTTGGCTGTTCTCTGCTAAGCCATTAGCCGAAACAGCTTTATTCATCAACCAGTAAAAGCAACACATATTCAGAAGGATAACCCATATCATATTCATCCTTTTTCTGTCTCTTGATACTGAGACATAAGGACTTAGGTACAATGATGTAAATGAACAGCAATGGAAATACAATAACACTATTTTCAGATGACCAAAGTAAAGAATATATTACTTACAGGTCAAGTTTACATAGCTGTTTGAGATTTAGTAAATAAAAACACGAAGATGAACATGTATTCTCAGATCCCTCCCCTCCACTTTAAAGATACCACTCGAAGGACCTATTAAATTCCCTTCTGTTCCCAAGAACAAGACCTTCCAGTTTCACACTGCTAACAGCTATAAAACTTTGAAAAGCTCAAAACAGAACTGGTAATGAGTTTTGATGTACAACAGAACTCATGGAACTGAAGTAATCGAAACATTTAGTAAAGACAAAATATCGTAATAATGGAAAGCTTTATTGTAATAAAGTAAAGCTTTATCTTTTGCCATACCCTAGTACATGAAGCTATAAGTAACCACATCTCACATGAGAAATGATAGTTTCAGTAGCATTTGCACAACCTTTCTAAACTGTAAAACTTTGAAAGAGCAAGAAATCTTGTTAAGAATGTAACAAGGTCCCTGTTATATGAATTTAAATCAGTTTAGCTACATTGGCCTAGGGTTATATATTTACATCTACAAAAGTGCAGAGATATTAGACTTTGCGCAAAGACCCATAAGCTTTACAAGGATGGCTAGAAGGAAGAAAGGAAAGAAAAAGAAAGGAAAAAAGAGAGGAAGACTGATTTTTTTCTTACTTAATTCCCTTATGAAACTGTATTTACAACTATAAAGGTAAAGAAATGTGAGCTTTTTAACAACCAAGGTCAGCCTTGTAAATTGCCATGTGGATGCAGAGAACTGAACCAGATCCTCTGGGAGAGCAGCCAGTGCTCTTAACTGCTGAGTCATCTCTCTGGCCTGGCTTTTTTTCTTTCTTTCTCTTCTTTTCTTTCTTTCCTGGGAATCCAGTCCACTGCCTTAGGCATACTACCAGATAAGCACTCTGTTTCTGAGCTGTAATTCCCATCCTGATGTTAAGTTTTTCTAAGAGATTTAAGCTTTAGAATGAGAGGAGGCAAAACTGATTTTCTTATTAATCTTTCTAAATCAGTGATTCTCAACCTGAAGGTAGAGACCCCTTTTGGGAACTGAAAAACCCTTTCACAGGGGTTGCCTAAGAAACACCATCATAAAACACAGATTATTTATATTACAATTCATAAAAATTAGCAAAATTACAGTTATGAAATAGCAATGAAATAACATGAGGAACTGTATTAAAGGATCACAGAATTAGGGACGTTGAGAACCACTGCTCTAAATAGCAGTGCTTCAGAGTAAAAGAAAAAATGATGACAAATATTATTTTTGAGAAAGGTTCTCATTATGTAGTTCAGACTCAAGTAGTCTGTCATGCTGTAGCCTCCTGAGTAGCTAGAACTACAGTATCTGAACTTGACTTTTAGGCTATATAGACACACGGTGGCTAAACTCACGGTCCAAGACTTGTCATCTTCTACTCTAAACTTCACATATGCTTAGACAATGTCCCTCCCTAAGCACTTTCCAACAACTATAAGACCATCTCTTTTGTAAAGTGTAAAAGATCAATACCTCATATTAATATGATCCAATTTAGTAAATGCTTTGGGAAAAGCATTTACTCTGACAAATCACTTAGTATGTCTGGCTACAGCTATGTCAGATTCTCATGTGTATACCTGGCTACATTTCTTTTACAAATATGTGCTATTCTTCAGGGTCTGTGTACACCTTCACTTTCAGAGAAGGAAAGGCCACTCCAGAGAGTATCACACACACACACACACACACACACACACACACACACACACAAAAGTAAATAAATTAATAAAAATTAAAAATTAAAAAAAAAACAACAAAGGGCGTCTATCACTGCCTCTCCAATCTGTATTTCCTTTTTCTTCTAGACTCTGCTCCTTTAAGAGAGGTTTTCCTCATTCATCAGTAGCAGAAAAAAAAGCCACAGTTTTTGAAACAGTGGTTTCCTGGGCCATGCTGCCAGCACAAACTCTGGCTCTTTTTGGAAGCCAAGCATTTAAATGGAGTTTATGACCAGAGTGCTACAACTTGCTTAATGGCAACATAGACCTGTTGTGTGCCTGAAAATGGGGCTGTGAGCATGGCTCACATTAAACAGACCTCCGCCCCGCCATGTTGGACTGGGCAGAGCCAAAAGGCAAAGCAGCCTTAGAAGTGCTTAGCATTTTAAGAAGTGCTCCTGGACAGAAAAGAATTACAGATAAACAACAGGACAGATTCAGACATAAAATGACTCTAAACAAGTCACAGTGTGTTGAAAAAATATATGTAGGCTTGGGAGAAAAAAAAGAGTATAGCGAGTTATAAGAGGAAGTAAATAGTTTATAAAAAAAAGAAAAACCAAAAAAAGTCTTTAAAGAGTACAGTCATAGATTAAATAAAGATAATAAAATAAATATTTAAAAAGTAATAGAGTTAAAAACAAATAAGCCACATAAATATGAAAAATACAGAGTCTAGATTATGTATATTATTGTGCTTTTCTTTGAATTTTTTGACTGCAGAGAGACATTTGATTCTAGGGACTGCTAAACAAAACCAACATATATACTTTAAAGGTATTTTAATTTCAAAATATGGATCTAAGGATATGTTGCTTTGGAAAAAAGGTTCTTCTTTTGTTTCCACAGAAGATGAGAACCTGTGGAATCCTTCCAGACTAATGTGGTTTGATGGACCAACACCCCCCAAAAGGTTGCCATAAACACGCCCACAAATTACTTCACCCAACAAAAAGCAGAAAGCAGTTTGAAAAGAACTACACCCAAATTCCCTAAATGATTGTTTATAAATGTTGTTTACACTTAAAGGAGGATATGCTATAGAGATTTGCATTGGTATGAATCTGAGTTTATTGATACAAATTTAAAGTCAATTCTGTTATACTGTATACATTTTGTTTATATATATGTGTGTGTGTGTGTGTTCTTGATTAAGGTATTGTGTTTACATAGCTCATTTTAAAATGTAATGTATAATTAAGAAATATATGTTAATAGAAAATCATCTATAATAGTCAAGCTTGTAGACATGTTAGGTTTTTTAAATATATAGAGAGATATTTCAGGTAGATAGATTATCTTCAGACCTTTCAAAGGCTATAGAATATGGCATTTAAGATGTCTAAGAACTTAGGACTTTTCATGACATTGAGACACATCTGCTCCTGGCAGCACCAAGCTACTTCAAGAGAAATATGGGTACCAAAGAGACTCCTTATGGTGTTGGTTAGCCATTTGGGTAAGAAACTGTTCTTGCCTGGACTGCTTGATGTTATAATGTATGAACTTGACATGCAGGACCCACAAAGAAATGACTGCTGAACTTGCCTAAAGGTGAGACCATCCTTTGTGGTTCCTGCTTCATGAAAGAGTCTGCAAGACATTCAGCAGGACACAGAAGAAAGTTACTGACAAACTGCCAATATAGGTGGAACTATCTTTGAAATTTCTTGCTTCGTGGAAAAGTCTGCTGGATACTATGGGCCTGTAGGCTGGAGATGGATGCCCAAACAATACAGAAGAACTTTGGGTGACTGTCCAGGCAGCAAGATGTCTCTGTCAATTCTAGAGTTTTGGAAGTGGCTTAAATTGCACTTCCTGCTTACTTCGGTAATATTATATCCTTCTGGAGTCTTTGATGGAGTTGAAGAATAGATACAGCTTTCCTTAGTCATGATACAAGATAAAGTAGATATAAATATTGTAACTGTAATTCTTACTTGAAACCTGCTTTGTTATGCATAATTTTATTATGTTAAAGTTAAAACCTTCTTTTTATTTAAACAGAAAAGGGAAGGCGATGTGGGATTCCCCTCTGTATGCTGTGGATACCATTGATTAATAAACTGTCTTGAGCCTGTGATAGGGTAGAATAGCACTAGGCAGGGAAAACTAAATTGAATGCTGGGAGAAAGGAGGCAGAGTCAAAAGAGAAGCCATGGAGCCACCGCCAGAGACAGATATGCTGAAACTTTGCAGATAGGCCATTAGCCTCGTGATAAAATATAAAATAATGGAGATAGGTTAATTAAGAAGTAAGAGCTAGCTAGCAATACGCTCGAGTAATTGGCCAAGCAGTGACTTAATTAATACAGTTTCTGTGTGGTTATTTTGGTAATCTGGGTGGCTGGGAAACGAACAAGCCTCTTCCTCCTCCTCCTCCTCCTCCTCCACACACACACACACACACACACACACAGACACACACACACACACACATTCACTACTTAAAATTCAAAGCATAAGTTAGGGCAAATCAATTCTCTTTCTTTTTTCTTTTTAGGACATAGAGATCAAACCTAGGACCTTCTACATACTAAGCAAGCCATTCTACATAGGCTACATTACCCATTCCTAGTTTTCATGAAATAGGTTCTTACTATGTATTAAACCTACAAGTTGGCACATAACTTAGGACCTTACAGCTCTACCTCCTAGCATTGGTGAGATTATAAGTATGTACTATCATGCATGTAATTTCCATCTTTAATTAATGTACCATAATACACTTCACATCTTCCTCAATATGAACATAAAATACTAATGGTAAAAATGTGCTAACTCTAAACATACAATATACAAAATTTAAAGGATACTGATCTGTCTGTGGTCTTCGAAAGTTCTCTGGAAGATTGGCTTCATAAAGTAGTCTTGCTTTAGTATTTCCCATATCTTGCATGCACTGTAATAAAAAAGATGTCAGGTCTTTTCATTCTTCACATGAACAAAAGTAATTTTGGCACACACACATAAATGAACCCTGCATTACAGTTACAATTTCCAACATATATTCTCCTCCTTAAGATAATACTTTAAATCCTAACTACAAGGTTAATTATTCAAGTCCCAAACAGAGTCATTATATTCAATCCTTTAATCCTATATGCATGTGACTCCATGATTTCTCAAATGTCTTTTTCTGTGAAAGCAACCCTACCTTTGTATTCAATGCTTCTTAAAACTGAAATTCCTGGCATTTTGTGAGTAGTTCTAATGTTTACAAAAATAGAACATTTGAACAGTGCTGCCATTTCCAGGACTAACAACTTAAGATCAAATTTACTACAGAGTTTACTCTAGGATTTTCATAATTACAGCCAAGAAGAGTCTGATACAAGCCTGGTAAAGAGAGAGGGCTGACCCAAAATGCCACAGTAGATTAGCTGCTGTGCAATGAAAGCTTTCCTGAAACAAAGCAAAACCACCTTTAGGCCTTAATGGCTCCATTTTATATACAAGGTCAGAAGTGCACAGAATACTGCTGTAGTTTAAGTGTGTTCCCCAAAGGTCTATTGTTAAGGGCCCACTCCCCAAAGTAGTACCACTGGGAGGCAGTGGGGCCTGTAAGTGGAGCCCAGTGAGGTCATGGTATAACAGCTGACGTCACCATGTGATGTGGGAGGGTCTTCTGTTTCAGTTGATTTCATTGGTTAATAAAGAAACTGCCTTGGCCCATTTCATAGGCCACCCCTTAGGTGGGTGGAGTAGACAGAACAGAATGCTGAGAGGAAGAGGGAAGTTAATCAATCGCCATGCCTTTCCTCTCTGGGCAAACGCCATGACTCTCCTCTCCGAGATGGATGCAGGCTAGAATTTTCCTGGTAAGCCACCACCTTGTGGTGCTACACAGATTACTAAATATGGGTTAAAGCAAGAGAGAGTTAGCCAGTAAGAGGCTAGAGCTAATGGGCCAGGCAGTGTTTAAAAGAATACAATTTGTGTGTTGTTATTTCGGGGCATAAGCTAGCCAGGTGGCAGGGAGCCGGGCGGAAGGAAAAGCAAGACTGCCCGCAGCTCTCACTACAACCATGCATCCCACATGCACACCATTACCATCCTCTGGCTTCAATATCGCCAAAAGCAGTAAGGTGCATTCTTGGACTGGAGCCTTCAGAACTGTCAGCTAAATTATGCTTTTCTACTTACAAGTTCATTGCTTTGGGTACAGTATACACAAAACAAATAACAAACCCATTACAAACCTCTTCCCTAAAATCTAAGAATTCAGAAAATATAAAAATTATATAATCTTTTTTTAGATATTTTTGGTTTTTTAGTTTAGATTTTTATACTTACAAGTGGTAACTAGCCAAATAGCATTTCCTTGATATTTTACCACATTACAAACTAAATATAAGATTCACAGACAAAGTAGTTTAATATTATATAATTTACAGACAAGTTGCATTTAACTATTTTAATTAGAGAGATTAAGTTTTTATAATGTAGTTTCTTTGTCCTGACTTCCCAGACATAGACTCTAAACTTCTGAGAAAACAATCTAAGTTTAAGAACTATCTTGATGCTGGTCTTGAGTTGAAGCTCTAAAGAGGACAAAGAGGTATTTTCCTTTAAGTAAAAATAAGCATAAATTCTCAAAACTGAAGGTTTGTTGGTGTCTAAGATCCCAGGATACACTCAAATCTGGGTAACTATCCCACCTGGCTCTCAGGAAACAAGATTGTTATTCTTCTTGAGAAGGGATGCAGGTGGGAACGGTGTTAAAAAAATGATAAAAGAGATAAAGAATTAAATATTTTTATCATCTAGTCCTTTCAACATAAAGGAAACGAAGTCTAAGTAACTTGAGATACATCCCCAACCCACATGGTGGAAGGAGAAAACCAAGCCCTGCAGGCTGTCCTCTGACATCCACAGAAACATTGTAGCACCTTGTACCCATTCTATCCCTAACAAAGATTAAAAATTCTTTTAAGAAAAAAATAAGCATTATACTTTAATTGCTTGTAACCAGGAAGAAATGTAAGCTGGGGTTATAAATGAGATTTCTTCACTTTTACCATATAGTTTCTGGGAATCAAGCCAGACCATGTACTAGACATCGTTCTTAAAAACACATTTTCCCCACATTCCTGAAAAACACACTTTTAAAACCTGTTTTTACTTCTCTAGGAGGAGAAATACTTGTACCCAAGCCATCAAAAATTCAAATATAATAAGAATTGTAAATATTATCTTGTAATAGTGAGGTTATAACATTACCCATCAATATCTTTTTCTATTTCACCCAGTATTCAAATGTGAAGAAGGGAGATGTATGGATTATAAGCTAATATTTTTATTAAGACTTAAAAAAAATACTTTAAAATGAGTTCATTTCAAAATTAAGACTTTAAAAACATAAAAAACAAGCATCTGGCAAACAAAATATACTCTGACTCTAGAGAATGTTATCAAAATACTACAAGATCACATAGAATACAAAGCCAATGTCCGTTGATACTTATAAAAACATATAGTGTATTGAGGCTCATAAAGGAACTATGTATTTCATAGTTATGATATGCCAGCTAGACAGAACATACTGTAAAGTTAACACTATTTACTTTAGCCATTAGATTCAGTCTGTTCTTGGGAATATGAACTCAGTGGGAAACACTAGCCAAGCTCGCTGGGCTCTAAGTTCAAATCCCAATACCATCTTAAATTCACACTGTGCCCATTTATAGTATAATAAACAACACTTAAGAATCCTATAACCAGAGCAGTGAAAAATGTAGAGCTCAATAAAATCAATTAAAAAAAAGCTGCTACTTTGAAAAAAATCCTATAACCTGCTACAAAAAGGATTTTGCCCTTTTTAATCTATAATTTAGTTTTTTCAATGTAATCCATAACTTAGAAAATACACAAGCAAAAAGCCAGACAATATTTCTGATTCAATTTCAAAAAACTACAACTGTAACTGAACATGCTGAACAAGAAAAAGTATCTACACTCACATGCTGTTGTTACAATGCAATGCCTGGGGCTCACTGGCCAACCAGGCTAGCTAATTCCAGGCCAGTAAGCCAGTAAGAGACTATCTTTTAAAACAGAACCTGAGAAGCACTATCCAAGATTGATCTGTGGTCTCCACAAACAAACATACCTGTATAACACACACACACACATAACTAAAATCAGACAGAAACACAGGTGTCCAAGCATAAGTTACTGTCAGTCTCAGGAAACAAACATAATAAAAAAGGCAAGACTAATCACAATCCCAACTGAAATCCAAGTAAACAAATCTTTTTCCTGAGAATGAAGCCTATTGACTTTTTTCTTTGTGTTAACATTCCAAAACCCTGAACAGCAGAGTTAAGAGATAAGTTTCTATTTGTCCTACTCTAAAAAATAAACTGGAAATACAGTTCTTCCAGGCTCAACAGCTCTGTGTAGTGTGGTTCTGGGATTCCTTGTCCCATCTCCCCTTCTCCTGAGCATGCTCCTGCTGTCTATCCTTGGAATGCTCCTGGAATTTCATCACTGAGATGCTAAGATGAACCTGCTCAGCAGACATTAAGAGTAAACTAAGTTTTGAACTAATCAGAAAGTTACTTGTATAGTCTTCACTAGTTTTTATACTTGTCTTTTAAGGTTTACTGGTTGCTTTTATTCAGGAGTGTATGGGGAGTTATACGTATGTAAGCACAGGTACAATCACTTGTACATGCATGTAGGAAGGTCACAGAACTCAATGCTGGGTATCTTTCCTCAGTTGTTGTACATCCTTTGAGACTCACTGAACCTGGAGTTTGTTGCTTTGGTTATACTGCCTGGTTGGTGAGCACTGCTCAGAATCTGCCTATCGCCACCCTGCAATGCTGGGGCATCTGAACTCAGCTCACACATATGCTGAAAGCACTTGCTGAGTCATTGACACTCCTCTGCCTGCTTTTGAAAAATGAGATAAAATGAGTTGAAAAATAACAGAAAGCAGATATTGTGAATGATTAGAGTATAGTAATGCCCTCTAAGTTCCCAAAGGCAAAATGTGAGGTACTAAAATAATCAAAATCTTAGACATTAGTGTTTTTAGAAGAATGTTTATAGAAAGATGCCGCATAGCTCTGATAAATGCAGAAGAAAAGTAGAACTATTTCAACTAGGGCTGGACAAATGTTTCAGTCTGTAAACACTTATTTAAGAGCACGAGGACTTGAGCTGGGACCCCCCCCCCCCCAGGTCTCACATAAAGAGCTAGGCACAATACAGCACAATATGTACTGTATTCCTGAAACTCGCTGACCAATGAGTCAAATCAGGCAGTGAACATCAGGTTCAGAGAAAAAGCATGTCTCAAAATAATAAGAACAGGTGGCACATTCATTTAGTCACAACATTTGGGAGGCAGAGGCAGATGGGTAGCACATAGCAAGAGTTCCAGATCACTCAGATCTACACAGTGAGACCGTGTCTCTCAAAAATAAGAGTCACGGGGGTTGGGGGGGGGGAGAGTGACTAACTAAGGAAGACACCCAACATCAACCTCTAGCTCTAAAGAAGCACATGAACATACATAACCATTTAAAATGTCTACCTAATTTTCTGAGGAATAGATCGCAGGAAAGAAGAATCTGATGGCCAGGTCAAAACATTCTTATATAATATTGTAAAAACAAATGCCATCTAAATGTTTGTATATTTATGCATAAAATATTTCAGGAATGACACACAAGAAACTGATTAACATGGCTATGTCTATGAAAATCAGATGGCTGATAGTAGAATTAAGAGACAAGTATTCCTTTCGCGATGTTGTAATCTTAGGCATTTGCGCAATGCCCATATTATTTCCATTTCCCCAAACTGAATAAAAATGAGAGAAGGGACATTAATTCTGAATTTTCCCTAAAATACTACTAATAACAGCATGGAACTGATTCGGAAGAGGCATAAAAAAATGTGACAAGAATAAAAGGTTTGTCAACATGTAACAAGTGAAATTTAATTCAAAGTCAAATGTCCAAACTGCTTCTGAGATTCTCATGACTTCACTGCACCGAGGTTTTGAACACACAACGTGTACATTTTGAACTGCACGAGCTGTCACACCATTTAGTGCCAATGAACACTGCCTCAAACACCAGGTCAGGGCTCAAGATGACTATAGATGCTATAAATCAGTGTTTCTACAGCACACTGCCCTTCCCTTGTGTAAACATAATCACAAAATACAAACACTTCTAATATGTGCCTACCATCATTCCTTTATTGTGTTCTAGTGTTCAGTTTGAAAAATTGTTTAAGTTGCTGGTCTGAATTCCATATAAAGCATAAAATGAATTCTGGTTTAGGATTAGGACAGATTTTTCCAATGGCCCTAAACATACTTCTGCCATTTTGTGCTATTTACTCATACAAAGTGGCATTCCTAGCATTGTTGTTTATAAAATCAATAACTACGTTGAAGATGCTCATTAGCTTATAATATCAAATATTCAGCTAAGATTAAAAACTTTATATAACAATCAACAAGTACTCATTAGTATGTAAATTTCCCTTTCTCTTTAACATCATAAACAGTAAACTCAAATATATGCTAAAGAAATCCTTTAAAATAAATAATCTTATATATTTATCATCAATAAAATTTTGGTTTGTATGCCATTTTACATACCCATAAACCCAATCTATTTAACTATTTCACATTCAAATAGGTCACAAGTGGAAAAAGGCTTTTTAGAAAGGGGTGGAGAAAAGACTCAGCAGAAAAGAGCACTTGTTATCCTTGCAGAAGACCCAAGTCAGTTCCTAGTACACACATCCAAATGCTTACAACCACCTGTAATTCCAGTTACAAAGGATCTGATGCCCTCTTCTAACCACTAAGAATCTGCACTCGTGTGTGAGTGTATATAGAAACACACATAAAAATAAAATCTTTTAAAAAAAACTTTACAAAAAAGCTTAAGAGTGAACTTAGAACCTGAACTATAGTGGAGGACTTGGTCCTTCAACTAAGAACAAAGTCTTCTGATGGATCAAAAGGTTATGAGCCAAATAACAGTATACATTTCAAAAAACTGTCATCCAAGTAGATCTTCCACTCAAAACTGAGTCCAAAGCATATTTATGGCATTTATTTACTACATCTTTTCTCAATAGGATCATCTTCTTAGATATAATACTATGGCTATGGGGATCTTAAAAGATTAATGTATTTTATAAGAGAGAGAAGCAACTTGCTCTATTATTCTCTATCGGCAAAAACCTTTAACAACAGAAAGATTTTCAATGACCTAAACTAATAAATGTGATTTCTTTTAAGAATTAATTATTATCAAAGTGAAATGAACGCTGGCAATTCCTAGAGAAAGTCTTCCCATTAACAGACTCATCTCTACCACTATAACAGCTGTCAAAAGGCACAGGATTCCTTTCAGGGCTGGCTCAAGAGCCTCTGGAATCCAGCCACTGGAAAAGAAGGTTCACCATTTCTTGTCTTGAGAACTCTTTGATATGTTTAAAACAGAGCCATTCCTTCAGTTTCATAAAACTGGGGGAGAGAGGTTGCTGTCTTTTAATTAATGTTTTAAAAAATAAAAAATACAAACTTTTACTGATGGTATAAGTTTATAGGAGGTCTCAAAGGTGTGCTCAGTTCACTTTCTCCTTTCTACTCAGAAAGAGACCCCAGTCCATGGAATGATGCAATCCATTTAGGATGGGTCTTTCGACTTCAATTAACCTAATCTAGATAACCCCTCAAAAAGATGCCCAGTTTTGTTGCCATGGCAATTCTTTTTTTTTTTTTTGTTTTTGTTTTTTTTGTTTTTTCGAGACAGGGTATCCCTGTAGTTTCTAGAGCCTGTCCTGGAACTAGCTCTTGTAGACCAGGCTAGCCTCGAACTCAGAGATCCGCCTACCTCTGCCTCCCAAGTGCTGGGATTAAAGGCATGTGCCACCACTGCCCGGCCTACCATGGCAATTCTAAATCCTAGTAAAGCTGACAATCAAGATTAACCATTATAAATGAAATTACTATTTTTGGCTAGTACTCTCAAAGAGTAATTCATTAATATTCAATAATACAGAATTGACTCTCAGCAGTAAATTTAAAAACCAACTCATCACAACCTATCAGAAAGATGCTAAATTGCTTAAGATATTTCATGGTAACAATGCTGAGGGTTTTATATAATGTATAATGAATCGGATTCTAATAATAATAATAATTTATTAGCATTTATGGCTTGTTTAAAATGTGTCAGATACTATACTAGCTCATGTTTCATCCATTCTCACTCTTTGATTCTCCCTACAAAGCAGACAATATTACTCTTATTATACAAATAAAACATTGATGCCTCCTGAAATCAAATAGCCTGGGAAATCACACAAGTCTAACTTTGGCAGTCTGTCTTAGTTTTGTTCTACTGCCTTGCTGGAATCAACTTGCCTTGAAATATTCTAAGCCAAAACATAGACTGAACAAAACCCAGCCTGGAAAACTCAGCATTATCAATGACGACTTAACTTGTTTTAATTTGGCCATCTCAGAACATACTTTTAAAAACAACAGTAACTACTTCACATGGCTTACAAGTACCTGCAGAGCCCACCACAAAGTGCTAGATGGCCACCTGTTTATGTGATTATGTGCTAGAGTAAAACAACTGCTTATTGCTGGATTCCCGAGAACATCCTAGCCTTACTTCTCATCCAGGCACAGTGGGAAGAAGAGCTCTGCAGACTATGGGCCAGACAGAGTATTCACTGGTGACAAATAATTAGAAAGTCTTACATCCCATAATGGTTCTTCAGGAAGTTGACAGGTAACTCCTGTTAATAAATACGTTCAAATATGTTTCAAATATTGTATATAATTTGTTTTTAAAATTCCTAATTTCTTAAAACATCAGTATGCTGCCAAGTACCTATTATCTATTTCACAAAACCAGTTAACTATAGTTCCGATGGAAAAATTATGCTCTAAAATGTACAGCTACCTGTCTCAGATAATCTGTTACTCAAATTCTCTCAGTGGTCTTTATTAAAGTATTTCCAAAGAACCAGAGTGTCTAATGAGTCTTCTCCTTGGTTTAAAATGAGCCATTAAAAAGTACACATCCTCTGTCTTCAATTTTTATCCTCTATCAGTGTTGACAAATGCAATTTAAATATTTTAATCTACTCATCATTCTTTCTTAAGAAAGCATGTCATTTAGTTACCACATCTGCTACAGAGATGGTAGTAAAAACACTGTCTCATATAAAGTATTCAAAAGTTCTCCTTCTCTGATCTAATTTGTACTGTTTCTCCCCCGAGATTTTGAAAATACTCAAAAGGATAATATTTTCTTGTATGGCCTTTATCAACAATAACCTCAGAAGCTAATTTTAAGACAGAACTAAATCAACTATTCTTGAATTAATAGCCTAAAGGTCTTTACAAATTCTGTTACCATAGCCCATAACCAAGTAGGTGTATCTTTTCTAATTCTGAGGTATGTCCGTGTATCGCTGAAGTCCCCCAAATACCATTGTCCTCTGTATCTTTGAGCTTTGCATCTGAAGCCTTTTATCAACTAGACTGAAAATAAGAGGGAAAACCACATCTGTACAAAACATAATATTATTGTGTACATGCATGCATGAGCATTCATTCGTGTGTGTGTGTGTGTGTGTGTGTGTGCCGCGCGCACACACACACACACACACACACACACACACACAAACTCATCCTTTTCTTGTCATTATTCCTTAAACAAAATTATCTAATAGCTACTTGCAGGGTGCAGGGTATCTAAGTGGTACCCAATACTGTAAGTAACTAGGAATGATTTCAAGCATGTGCAAGAATGTGTATAAATAGTTATGTGCAAATGTCATCCCACCTATTAAAAGCACCCGAGCATCAGTGTATTGATATATTCAGAATGTTTTAATGGCAATTTTAAAGGGCATAATAAAAATCAGTAAGACCAACAAAAGTAACTGTTTTTACATGTGCAGCTAACCTGAAGGATTAAAAAGACTTCAAAGATTTAGAACTGTCACCATGGAAAAACAGCAAACTCATACAATTGTAAATTTAGCTGTGACAAAGCTAACTACTCTCCACAAACCACAACTGGACACAACAGCGCTTTCTCACTGGATCGTTGTCTACTACTAGCCTCCCTCTGCACCCCAGGGGCACTTCTAGACAGGAGACAGTCTTCAGGTTGATTTTCAGGCAAGAGGAGGGTTTTCCCTTTATCTTTACCCAGACTCCCTCTACTGGCAGGATATTAGAGGCAAATTTCACCAACTCAATTAAAACAATTTTAAATACTGTGAAATCAACATTTTAGAACAAGAAAAGAAAAACAGATTTGAAACTGACTACCACAGACTCAACAGGAAATTCACATCAGTGAATTAATAAGTGAAATAATTCAAATTTTAATATGACATGTGCCATTTCAGCATGTATTTTAATGTTAATCCTTAGACAAGAGAAAGATTAAGTATTTTAAAGTTATTTAAAATATATTTTTGATAATTTCTTTTAAAGTAATGTTTACCTGTATCTGTTCTGGCGTCCATTGATCTAAATTGACTGACTTGACCCTGGATATATGAACCCCAAGATTTCTATGAATTCCAGCACATCTGATGCAAATAAACACACCAATATTCCAGGAAGCCCATCGGGGACCTAATTAAGAAAGAAACAAGGAAAGGCAAGTATTAGAAACTAAAACATCCTGACTGTACACTAGTTGCATTCTAGTTCATAAACAGTTGTTAATAGCCTATAGAAATCACATGCTCAAGTTTCTTCAAATGATACTGGCAACAGTTTCACAGAATACCATGCCAGACCTGCACTAAAAGGTTACACACCAATCTTTAGGAACCTTGGTCAAGACTGGGGAGATGGACCAGTGGGTAGAAGCACTTGTTATCCATGCATGAGGACCTGAGTTCAAATCCCCAGCATCCACGTAAAATTCCAAGCATGGCAATGTATGCCTATAACCTCAGCATTGGAGGACAGAACCAGAAGATCCATAGACAGCCAGCACCCTAGCCAAAACTGTGCGCTTCAGATTCAGTGAGAAACCCTGTCAAGACAACATGGTAGACAGGGACCAATAGGGAAAATACCAGACAATATTCTGCTCTGGCCTCCACAGAAGCACACAAGAGCATGCACACCCATATTTATTGTATACATCACACTCACAGAGAAAAGAACTCTAGTGATTCTACTGGCCTTGCTTTCCTGGCAATGTTTCCCTAATTCCAAGAATTTAAAACTAATTAATTCAAACAGTTTTCACTACGCATATTTGAACAGCAGTAATATATATACCTCAATGAAAAATTCTTATTTAACTAATAATTAAAATGTTACAATAAATCAAATAAAGGTTTTATTTGTTTGTTTTGTTTTTTGTTAGACAGGGTCTCATTTGAGTTCATGGCTGGCCTCAAACTTGTGACTGTCTTGTAGCATCTTGAATAGCTGAGATTCCAACGGCAGAACACTCATTTTTCAAAAAATGTAAATGTTTCTGTGAATGGAATGCAGGCCTATAATCCCAAAACTTTGGAGGCTCAGGCAGGAGGGTCACGAGTCAGGGTCAGTCTATGGTAAATAGCATGAGTATATCTAAATAAAATGTAAATATCAGTAAGAAAGGACAAACAGGAAAAAACAATGAGCGGATAAAAACGAGTGGGTACTTGAAAGAAAAAAATGTTTATCCAAGAAACATGAAAATAAGTATACACTCAAAATGTTCTTTAAACTACAAGGGCCTCAACTGTGCTCTAACACGGTGGGAAACAGTGCTTGCAATAAGGAAAAGACTGCCTCAAAAAGCCTTGTACCCAATGATGGATCTCAAAAGTATCACATTTTAGAATGTTTTAAAAGGAATACAGAGTATTAAACCACTTGTGAAGTTGAAAATATGCAAATATAACTCGGAGTAACCAAAAGCTTCTACCTCTGAGGTAGGATCTGTACTGAGAAGACAGGGTGTGCTCAGAGGAAATATCTGGGAATGATACGCAGGCCTGAGGGCGCTTGCTCTTCAGAGCTGCTGAAGGTGGTAAGAAGACAAGTGTTTGTCTCACAACACTTAATGCACATATAAAAACTGACATTCTAGAAATGGTCAGGAGATCCTGGAGAATACTGCAGAGACACTAACATGAATATAAAAACACAAGCCCTGACTCTTTATACTTTTAATGTCGTCTTTCCATTCATAATTTTGAGTTTTCTAGGGATTATTTTCACATATTACTTGTAGAATTTTTCAGTGAAAAAAATTAAGTTTTTAGAAAGCTTCTGGAAAACATTTCTGGATTTCTAAAAATTGTCTGATAACGACAACATAGCTACATAAGAGCCATAACTAGGTATGAAGCTTTGAAAAAGCTGCAAGCTGTGCAGCTGTGTACTCTCACCTATAGGTGAAGCTTGTTCTACAGAATCATGCTGCAGTCAGTCATTACAAAATAGTAAAGATTAAACACCCACCCACAGATTCCTCCTCCCCACAGAAAACACACACACACACCTCTACCTCTGAACATCCCACCTCAGGTTTAGGAACTGGCATCTATAAACCGACACACACTTTGGACTTCCACTAATCCAGATACAGTTGCCTCCTTTGGCTATCCCTAACTATTGCTCACAAAAATTTATTACATAACATTATAGCACAGAAATCAGAAATAGGTAAATGCAGACAAGTAAGTAGCTTAATTTACCAGTTAGGTGAAAGAAACGTCTGGTATCTCAGTTTACTGTATGTTTTACCTAGGATTCTGTGTCAACACTGGCTTTAACTCTGAAGTTAAATTCTGTCTTCCTGGTGAGTTCCCAAGATGCCCATGATGTCATTCCATGACCACATTTTTGAAAAGCAAAATTCTAGATTATTCTTAAGTCTTCAACTCAAACATTCAGCACACAATAACCACAGACCAAACTCACCAAGCCACAAGAAATGTGTTTTAAGACACAGACACAAAGGCTTATACTGACTACTACATACATATTTCTTACACTCATTTGTTTATTTAGGCAGATCAGGAATACCCAACCTTCCAAAATGTTATTTTGCAAAGGGTTAAGCATTATTAGCTAAAGTCCACTAAAGAATGTTGATTTCGTGTTAATTCTGTATGGTAAGCAGTCTTTGATGTTTTTCCTACTTAAATGACTGAAGTTACTTAGGCATGAATTTTTGGGCTGGTTGACTCAAATCTGTCAATCCTTTCCCTGTCCCTTTGGAAGCTGTGGAGAACAAAACCAATAACTATACCAGGTAGGGCAAAGATGTGAACCAGAAATGAGCCAACTCTGCTGTCTCTGTGGTTCCTAAGTACAGTGGGACTCTGCATGATACTTCTACCATGCTTAAAGGTATACACCATTGGCAGCACCCACATCTTCAGCCATGCCATTCTGCAAAATATGTGGAAGCTTTCAATCAAGCAGCCACTTCCTTGGAGATTTCTGGAGCTGTACAGAGAAATGTTATGGCTGTTCAGGGACCATTTCCTCAATACAACTACCAATACAAGAAGGAGGCTTCACACAGCAGAACACTCCAAGAGATTTCCTTCCAAATACTGACAACACAACTGTGATGGATGCCATTCAAGCCACAAGAAACTGTTTTCGTCACAGCCACTCCACATACCAGTCAAGTCATGGAATCAACTTAGATATCGGTCCATCTGTGGGTAAGAAATAGAAATTTGATTTAAGGCCCACTCCATGAGATGGAACCCATACCCAATACTGCTTGGGTTATGAAAAACCTGAGACCAGGGACCTAAGGAAAAATTAAAACCAAAATAATCACTTCTGGCATTCTACTATACTCTTAGATCAGTACCTTGTTCATCCATCATCAGAGAAATTTCCTCATGCAAAAAAGGGGAATAAATACAGAGACCTACAGCCAGACAATATGCAGAGAGTGAGAGCCGTCAGAATACTTAAAAGGGGTGTCTCCATAAAATTCCTCCCCCTCAGAGCTCAGGTGAACCCTGTGGAGAGAAGTGTAAGAGCCAGAGGAGATAAAAGATTCTAAACAGAGTAGGACCAATACAATATAAACTCACAGAGACTGAGGCAGTATGCACAGGGCCTGCCTGCATGGGTCTACATCTTATTATAGTGGTATATTAGTGTTTTAATAAATAAAGCTTGCCTGAATATAAGAGAGAAAAGCAGCCATACCAGTCAGCCATACAGGCCAGGGAATGGTGGCACACACTTTTAGTCCCAGGGTTCAAGAAACAGAAGCAGTCGGATCTCTGTGAGCTCAAGGCCACCCTGGGCTACGAAAGATTGAATCTCTCTAAAAGAGAAACAGAGCTCACATAAAAGTAAACCCAGCATTTGGGATCCCACGCCTTTAATCCCAGCACTAGGGATATGGAGACAGGAGTAATATTGCTGGGCGGAGAGAGGAATATAAAGGGGAAGAGACAGGAACTTGGTGTGGTGTGGAATTTGAGAATTCATGGAGACAAGATCCTATCCCTTTGGTCTGAAGACTTGGTAGAGGCTCTCTAGTGGTTGGCTGCTTTGCTTTTCTTATCTTCAGGTGAAGGAGCAGAACAAACTCCATTTTGAGAAAGAATTCCATTTTAGACAGGGCCTAACTGAGGAATGAATGCAGCCCCAGCAAAGTCAAACATTTCCAAGAAACTGTGCCTGCCCTGGTCAAAGTGACCCCAATAGGGTATCCAAACAACATCTGCTTGCTTCAAATATCCTTGTAGCTATCCGATTAATCAATGTTTTAAATTTCTTGTCTGCTGATAGCCACTGTTTTGAAATATCCCATACCACAACCAACGAATTCAAAGGTTGTATGCCTTTACCCAATCCTGAAATGCCAAGGCTTGTGCTACCCTGTGCTTGCAGATTTTCCTTTTAAAAACCCTTTACTCTGAGGGCTCAGGGCTGTTTTCCCCCACCTGTTGTGCTGGTGTGTTGGATTACAGTGCATCGGATCCTGGCTCTGTGGTGGTTTTGTTTTGGGGTTCCATGTGATGCAGGTACAACACAGGTTGAGCCCCCATATCTGTCTCTGTGTTTTTATTATTCGTGCTATACCAGATGGGGTCCTAGAGCCAAAAGAAGTGGCCTATATTGCACTCTGTAGCATCCCATTGTACGTAAGTATCACTGTTTCCTTTTTCCTTCTTTGAACATCTATTTTCTCACAGGAATACAGAAGAATTCTAGTCACTTGTAAGGATTAGGCTTGTCACAGACTGGGGTGGGATTTGGGGTGGAAGGAAGAAGTGACTGACAAAGAACAGTTCAGCCAAGGAAAATGGATTTCTGAAAAGCTTTACTATAATTTCAAGTTATTAGTTTTTGCTTGTTATAAAATTAAAAATACCCGTGCTCAATTTCCATTTAACTTCAACACTAGCAATGGTGACTAAAACTTTTAAAAGAGAGGAGAGCATGGACACAGGGGAAGGCCAGAATGTTAACCATTTTCTTGTAACAAGAAAAAGGGGATGTGTGCTTCTGAGACGGTCAATAGGTGCTTGTTTGTCCAAATCCAAACTTTGGTGAACTTGATATCCTCATTTCTCCTTTTTTTTTTTTTTTTTTTTTTTTTTTTTGGTTTTTCGAGACAGGGTTTCTCTGCAGCTTTTTTAGAGCCTGTCCTGGAACTAGCTCTTGTAGACCAGGCTGGCCTCGAACTCACAGAGATCCGCCTGCCTCTGCCTCCCGAGTGCTGGGATTAAAGGTGTGTGCCACGATATCCTCATTTCTTGAGTGCAGCTCTTAGGGATAAATATCTTCGTTTTGTTACTACCCACCAATGCTCATCTTCTCACAACATGATAAATTCTCAGCCAAATCTACCCTCCTTCCCATTAGTCTATGGTCTTCCCATCCCGTTTGCTAAAGGTAGATTCTTTTCTCATACACTCTATCCTAATTACAGTTTCCCTCTACTCTTTCCAGTGCCTCACCACCTCCCCTCCGACTGGATCCACTCCTTTTCAGTCTTTCACTAGAAAAGAACGGTTGCTAGGAGGTATCAATCATAGCAAACTAAAATATAATAAAACAATTGAACAAGGCAAACCAACAGAAGGAAAAGAGCCCCAGAAGTCACAAGAACTAGAGATCCACTCATTCACACACTCAGGAGTTCATAAAAACACTAAAATGAAAGCTATAATATATACACAGAGGACCTATTGCTCATATAAGCCCTGTAGTGAAGAAAATAATTTTGATAATTAATGTTTCTCTGTATAAGAGCTGATACTTTAAAAAAGGTTCATATAAAGCAAAGCAGAAACTATTGGATAAAAGAACATTCTGAACTAACTGTAGAGTCTAACTACACTTTTACCAAGTTCATAAGGGTTGACTAATGCCCTTTAATGGCTCTGATATAACATATAACACTGATAAATCAAAAAATTAACAAAACAACTATAAAATAAATTGGCTTTCTTTTTACTTTTAGCAGAAGAAATACAAAGATGAAGACGAATTTTGTACCATAATAAGAATAGCAAGCTATAATTATGTTAACAGATGTTTTCAAAAGTATAAAAGTGAATGAGATGATACACAAAGCAGTTTTAATAACATAGTACAGTATATAATCAAATGTTTGCATATGGCTTGAATAATATGTGCTATCAGTGTTTAGCAAAGTAAAATAAAACATAAATGAAGAACATGTCTTAAGAAATTTCCTCTACACCCTGGTTTAGTCTTCAGAGAGCAGAAGATTAATGCAAATAATGTGTATTATTTGGTCAGCAATGTCAATCTTTCACTGGAACATAGTACTAGTAGCAACATCAATATCACTCCTGTCATTTTTTCTAAGTTATCTAAGAAATGCATGAGGACAGATGTTACAGATAAACCTGAATATAACTATTATCTTCAGGGAACTTGGGGGACATGCAAATTTTCAGTAAAAATAGAACATTTCCATGTCTGTTACTACTAAAACAACACACTGAATTCCATTTCTAGCCAAATGTGAAACACAATGACTAAAACAACT
Source organism: Arvicola amphibius (assembly GCF_903992535.2). NCBI lineage: Eukaryota > Metazoa > Chordata > Mammalia > Rodentia > Cricetidae > Arvicola > Arvicola amphibius. The sequence goes on from NC_052055.2 coordinate 81,644,796, forward strand.
TAAAAGGAAAATAAAATACATAAAGCAGCATTCCTAAAGAGATAAGTTATCAAGAAATGGCAAGTAAAACTAGGTAAGTAACCTACAATAAACTTAATTTCCTTCTAGGAAACTATCTAGGTTACGTCACAAAGATAAACTCAAGCCAGGATACATAACAAGACCTTGTCACAAAAGTAAAATGTGTGTGTGTGTGTGTGTGTGTGTGTGTGTGTGTGTGTACAGTAGTAGGAGGGGGGAGGGAGGGAGGGAGAAAAAAAGGAAAGGAAGAAAGGAAAAATGACTGAAAAGTTAGATCAGCTTGGGTTTGCTTCATTTGGTTTTTATGAATCTAAACATTCCAGTTACCATACAAGTCAGCAAACTGCACTGTTGGCCATTTACTTCAGAAATGAAACTTCAGTTTGCTTTCTTTTGCTGTGCTAAAACACCATGGCCAAAAGCAACCTGGAGAAGGAAGGATTGCAGTTTATAAGGATTAAAGCCAAGAAAAGCCAGGGCAAGAGCCTAAGGCAGAAGCCTGAAGCAGAAACCATGGAGGAGCACTGCTTCCTGCCTTGTTCTTCAGGGCCTGCTCAGCTAACTTTATTAGCCCAGGCCCACACCTCTCACAGTGGACTGGGTAGACCTAACAATCAAGAAAATGCCCCACAGACACCCACAGTCCCATCTGACAGAAGCAGTTCCTCAACTAGGATTCCTTCTTCCCACGTGTGGCTAGGCTTGTGTCAAGTAGAGAAAAACTAAGCAGCATAAAGTGTCTGTGCTTGTGTGTGGATATGGACACAGGAGTGCAAGGGCACTCAGAGGCCAGAGGCATGGATCCCCTGAAGCTGGAGTTACCTAACCTCGGTGCTGCGAACTGAGCTCAGGTCCTGTCTAAGTGCAGGGCATGCTCTTACCACGTGAGCAATCTCTCTAGATCCTATACAACATATTTAAATGGGAAAAAAATGTGAAGTGAAACAAAAACTCAAGTCTGCCAAAGTTAGGGATGTGAAAACAAAAAATGATAGAAAAGTGTATATATTTATGAGAGGGCAACTAAGAGGTCTTTATGGTGATGTAACCTTCCATATCTTGATTTGAGATGCACGATTTTTAATCTATATATGTGGAAATATGTATACAGCAAAACAGATATACATACTTATTTACACACACACACACACTTAAGTAAAAGTAATAGTTAGTAAAATCAGTCACTGGTGAATTATATCCATGTCCATATCCTAGCCAGAAAGCCTACAGTTGTATAATCTTGAGAAACTGGTTTAACTGTCTAAATTTTCCAACCAGTGGAATACAGACTACACCATCACACACACTGTCATAAAATTAGATTCTCTATGTACTGACTCATGCTGCCTTCCACTCCAAACCCACCAAAAAGGAAAAGTAGCTTTTACCTCAGTTATGGTCATTAATTACTTTCTAACTCAAATATTCATAGTAAAGAATCAAAATGCTAGACATACTCGATACTCTATACTGAGAAAACTAGTCATTTGGCAGTAAATATATACAAGCTGAAGTAAATTACATAGTACAATAAAATAACCATCTTCTACCCTACCAAAAAAAAATCCTTCAGTTATTTATGTAGAAAGTGTTCTATGTGAAAAGGATATATGGCAAAGAAACATATGCATTACAAATTTAAGAACAGTGGTTACTTCATGAAAATTATAACCCTTATTTCAACTGTGAAGACTGGAGCTGGAGGCATAGTAAAAGCAACAGCAAGGAAGTAGAAAAGTGGATCAGAGAGCCCGGCGGTGGTGGCGCACGCCTTTAATCCCAGCACTCGGGAGGCAGAGGCAGGCGGATCTCTGTGAGTTCGAGGCCAGCCTGGTCTACAAGAGCTAGTTCAGGACAGGCTCTAAAAAAAGCTGCAGAGAAACCCTGTCTCGAAAAACCAAAAAAAAAAAAAAAGAAGAAAAGTGGATCAGAAATTCACCAGACCCAGCTACATGATTAGGTCATTATGGCCAGCCAGAGTTCCATGTCTTAATAAAATATAACTTTTTAATGTTAACATCCTTATTGAGATTTCTGTGATATTAAAAACAGGCTATACAGCCTGCATTGTCCAACACCCACAGCTCTTGGCTAAACATTACTATTAAACCTTGAAAAGTAGCTAATGAAACTAAATGAATATTTAAATTCAGTTAAATAGGCACATACAGCTAGTAGCTTCCACAGTGAATAGAGCAGATCTAGAATTTGCAGAAAAATTTCAACAATACAACTACACACACACACACACACGGCCACAATGCAGTATTAATCACTAGTATAATAAGTATTTCTCAACAAGGGCACTACTGACATTTTAAACAGAACAATTTACTATATAGGACTATAGCAAAAAAAAATACATCTCTTTTAAATAAGAAGGGTATTTTTCCCAAACTCTATTTTATAGCACTCAAGTTACAAAGTATTATTTCATTCAAAAAAATTACTAAAGTGATGTTGCGGGAGCTCCTTCCACTCCTTCAGCCAATAGCCGCTGAGATACCAGCCCATTGGGGCGTGGTCTCTCTCTCTCTCTCTCTCTCTCTCTCTCTCTCTGTCTCTCTCTCTCTCTCTCTCTCTCTCTCTAAAAAAGCGGCCACTTCCCTCCGCTCGCTCTCTGGCTTCCAGCTACTCAATACAGAATGGCGCCCATGTGGATAACTGAATCCACAGAAAGCTTGAGAAAGCTTGGGAAAGAATAAAGCATGTTTTCTTGGTAGCAGCAATTTCTCGGGTCTGCTCTGCTTGTTATAGGCAAGCAAACACTCATCTAAGAGAGACTTCCTGACTCAGCTTTAGCTGCAAAACCCTGCAGCTCTTTTAAGAGGTCCTGCCATGAACACTTACATAGTGTTGATGAAAAGCCGACCGCATGCTTTTCGGTTTTCAGCTGTAGCAGGAAAAAAGTTGTGCTATTTTAAAATGCTGGCTTTCTGGGCCGTCCTGCCAGGGCAAACTCTGACTCTTTCAGGCAGGCGGTCCAACTGACTGTGGTCTGTGAGCAGAATGCTGCAGCTTGCTTGCTGGCAAGTACCTTGAAATGCCATAGAGTTGTGGCAATAAAATTGGCTATAGCCGGTACCTCTGCCATGAGGCTGGAAAGCTAAGGAATGGGCTGGATCCAGCCGCCAAAGTCACGGCTTTAGTTCTACTGATATTGTTTGGTAAATTAAAGACTCGTGGTCACAAAAAGAGAGATATACAGTAAAAGAAAGATTCAAAGTCGAAGAAAACATCTAAATGGTTTACAGTGTGTTAAAAATATATGCAGGCTAAAGGTTAAAGTTCTTAAAAGTAAAAAAAAAAAAAAAAGCAAAGAAAAAAAAGAGAAAAGTTGGGTGTGGTGGTACTTACCTTTAATCCCAATGCCCGGGAAGCAGAGACAGAGGGATCTCTGAGTTCAAGGACAGCCTGGTCTACCAAGTTATTCCAGGACAAAGATATACAGAGAACTTGTCTCAAAAAGTAAAAGTAAAAATATAAGAAATAGAGGTTAAGTAAAGCCGCATAAAGATGGAAAATACACAGAGAATCTTGATACTATATGTTATTGTGCTCTCTTTGAATTGTTTGAATGCTGAGGAAGAAGCAACAGCTGCTAAAAGATATTTGTTTATAAATGCTGCTGAACCAATTCAAGATATATATTTTGAAAATACCTTAACTTCAAAATTTGGATCTAATGTTATGATACTTTGGAAAGTTCTTCTTTTGTTTTCACAGAGGATGAGACCCTGTGGATTGCTTCTATCCCAATATGGTATAATAGACCACGCCCTCCTGAAAGGTTGCTGTGAACACCCTCAAAAAATTACTTCACTCAACTGCTGACTTAGATGAACCTAGCAGACAGGTTATACCATGAAAGACCTAAATAACAGCGCCCCCATTAAGCACAAAGCAGTTTGGAGAGAAAAAACTGTGCCCATATTCCCAAATATTGTTTATAAATGTTCTTTTACATTTAAAGGGGGAGATAATATAGATATAAATAATTTGGACTGATATGAATCTTGGTTTACTGATACTAATTTAAGGTCAATCTTGTTATATGTATTTCTGATCTTGATTAAGGTATTGTGATTGTGTAGTTCATTTAAAATGTAATGGATAATTAGGAAATATAGATTAATGGATAATCATCGATAATAGTCAAGCTTTTAGTCATGTTAGTTAAGATTTTCTAGATGTGCATAGATATATTTTAGAAAGTCATTCTTCCTATCTTTCAAAGACTACAGAATATGACATTTAATGTTTTAATAATTTAGGGCTTTTCATGACAATGAGACACGTCTGCTCCTGGCAGCACCAATCTACTTCAAGAGGAAGATGGGTATCAAAGAGGCTCCTTATGGAGTTTGATAGCCATTTGGGCAAGAAACTGTTCTTTGATTTTTTATTAGCAAAAATATATTTTCTCCAGCAGAGGGCAGATATAACACCACAATATACATTTAAATGTTTTAAAAGTTCTACTGTAGGAGATCAAAGACATCAATATATTCACTTAGACAAAAGAGGTTGGAGATTGTACTTTAATGCTGAAAAGGAATGTATATTTTCTTTAAAATATATTGACAATTTTCATATTTCCCCAGAAACCTGGTTTTGCTCACTTTATCCATTTATTCTAGTTAACTATCATTCCTCAAACAAAACAAAATTGACTAACGAATGTCAATTCATATTTCAGGAGCTACTTACATATATATATATATATATAGAGAGAGAGAGAGAGAGAGAGAGAGAGAGAATTTCCTTAGCTTAAAAATAAATTACAAATCATTTTACATGTAGAGCATACATTCTCTGAATTCCAATACAATATAAACATTTGTTTCAAAAGTAAATTAAACACAGAAAAATAAATGAAATTCTGAAAAGATGATATAAAATGGAAAGGAGTATTTAACAATTTGTGAAACAGTGCTAGTAATCAGTGATGGTAATCAGCCTCTGGCTTGGAATACAACACCATGCCCAGATTAGAAAATAATTTTATATCAACTAAAAGCTACAAAAATGAGTCTTCTAGTCCCGTTTACTTCATATTATATTTAATCTTCCTGATATTATCGCCAATTAAATTTCTTTTTTCTTGAGACTTCTGTTTTAGATTCCTCTCCTCCTAATGCCTCCTTAAGTTCCTTCCATGATTTTATTTCCTCCTGACTAAATCTTGGTCATCCAGCCTCTAGATTAGACAAGCATCTCGCTAGTCCAGTTATTATGGCTTTAGCAAATTCATCTATGCTAACAACTCTCCAAAAGCAACTAGCTTTTGTCTATCTTCTCTTGTGAATTTCTACTGGGGACCCAGACCTGCCTCCAGGAGAAAACGCAGAGCTCTCCCTTCCTGGAATAATTGTGCCCCATTCTGATTCAAGTTTGATACTACACCTCTTCAAAAGAAAAAAAAAAAAAAACCTATTCAATTAAAGCCCTCCCCCAACATCTAATCTTGGTGATTTTTACTTTCTCTGTACTTCTGCAACATCCCATGCTTGTACAGCACCTTCCATATATGCAGCCAGACTACACTGGTTATGCCCTGCCTGTCTGTTTCTTCAACTTAAAAATTCAACTGCAGCAGTAGCTGAGAGGAACATCCACCAGGCAGAGAGACAGAGTACTAACTGGGAATAGTGTGGGCTTTCAAAACCTCAAAGCTCACCCCAGACATACCTCCTAATCCTTCCCAAACATTTTCACCAACTGTGGACCAAGCATTCAAACATATGAGCCTATAGGGGTGGGGGAGTTCTCATCCAAAACACCACAGCAACACTTCTGCTGTATAATCTCTTACCAATAGTATCTACTCTCGAAAACAGAAGATAATTTTGTAAAATGATTAACTCCTCTATAAAGTATTCTGTCACTGACCTAGCCCCAGAATCTGTCCCACTATATTGTTTACCAAATCAAATATAATTCATAAATGCTTCCTATAAAGTAATAAAATGACCATACACACACACACACACACACACACACACATATGGTTAAACACTTACTCTTCTATAAGTCTCTTTGCCAAACATTACTTCAGAAGCTCCTCAACCCTGCAATACAGGATTAATCACAAATGCTCCGAGTATAATAAACACATGGCAAAGAAAAGAGGAAAGGAAAATAAAGAAAAATCAGAAGAGAGAGAGAAGAAAATGAAAAGAAAGAATGATGAGGACAGAAAAAATAATCAGAGCCAACAGCAGAAGAGCTGAGACTTTGAACTTAAGAGTTCACAATTAAACTAGTCTGCCTATCAATGATAACAGAGCCCAGAATATCAATCCACAATCAATTGAAAAAAGAATACTGTAATTTAAAAAGTTACTTCAGAACTATTATTTTTATAGTTATTCCTTAAATTTGTGAAGGAATACATAAAAGTTCAAATATTTTAAAAACTGAACAAATTAAGTAAATTAAGTAAAAGGTTGTGAACTAATAGAATCTACAAATACCAAATTCTCCTACATCTGTTAGTTTACTTTAGCAAAATAGTTAAGGTACAATGAATAAAGATTTGTACCATCATTGTGATGGTATAAGAGAAAAATTAAGCTTAATTCTCAAGAACAGACCTTGTTTTAAAAAAAGGAACTGTTTCACCTTACTATCCTAAAATGTAAACCTTGTCAGATCTATAACGTCTGGTTTTGTTCAGTGTTAGGCACCACTCAAGATTTTCCAAAAAGCATACGATAGTCAACATGTCAAAAATGGGCTGGAGAAATGGCTCAGTGGTTAAGAGCATTGCCTGCTCTTCCAAAGGTCCTGAGTTCAATTCCCAGCAACCACATGGTTGCTCACAACCATCTGTAATAAGATCTGGTGCCCTCTTCTGGCCTGCAGGCATACACACAGATAGAATCTTGTATACATAACAAATAAATATTTTTTAAAAAACCAATACTGCAAAACTGTGAGAGCCAGGTGTGATGGTGCACACCTTTAATCCCAACATTCAGGGAGGCACAGGCAGAGGCAGAGACTAGCCTAGTCTACACAGTGAGTTCCAAGACAACTAACTACATGACACCTTGTCTTTTAAAATAAGCAAACACCAAATCACCTACAAAACTAATTCATCAGATTTTTTTCATCGGCAACCCCCAAAACCAAGAAAGTGTGGAATGAAAATGAAGTCACAACTTACTAGAATCTATAGCTACAGCTAACATACTTTGTAAGAGGAAAGCTGATAGCTCTGAGACCTTACATTAAAAAATCTCAAATAACTAACCTTGCACCTCAAGGGCTTAGAAAACCAAGAAAATGCCACAGTGAAAAGCTTTAGATAACAAGATACAATAATGATCAAGGCAGAAAATAATTAAATGGGGAGCTAAAAGAACAATACATATCTATCAGAACTACTTCTTTGAAAAGAATTAATAAAGTTAATAAGCCTCTTGCCAAATTAACCAAAAGATACAAATCAGTAAAATTACAGTCAAAAAATGGAGATATCAAACAGATTCTAATTAAATCCATAATACTGTTATGGGATACTTGAAACTTACATTCTGGTTAGTCTCAGTACTTAGGAAGCAGAGGAAGAACTCCTTGTCTATATAGAGTTCCAAGACTACACTATGGCCGGGCGGAGGTGGCCCATGCCTTTAATCCCAGCACTCGGGAGGCAGAGGCAGGCGGATCTCTGTGAGTTCGAGGCCAGCCTGGTCTACAAGAGTTAGTTCCAGGACAGGCTCTAGAAACTACAGAGAAACCATGTCTCGAAAAACCAAAAAAAAAAAAAAAAAAAAAAAAAAAAAAAAAAAAAAAAAAAAGACTACACTATGAAACTCTGTCTCAAAAAAGGAAAAGAGAGAAAAAGGAAGGAAGCCTACATTCCCAAAACCAAAAGTACAGACTATACATTTCTAGACATAAGACTTTTCAAATTAAATCAAGGACTGGCAGGATGGCTTGGCAGGCAAAGGTGTTCATGTCTACCTGAGTCCAGTTCCTAGAATCTATACGTTGAAGGAGAGACTTGATCCCTGCAGTTATCCTCTGACTTAAGCACATATGATATAATATAAAGTGATTATAATACATATTGTGATAAAATACATACATACATATTAATAAAACTTTTTATTAAAGAGGAACACATCCTTATCATACAATGAGTTTGAAGGAATAACTTTAAATATCTCCCTACAAAGGCCCCAAACTAGACGGATTCCTTGCCTAATTCTACCAAGCCATGAAGGAAGAGCTAATACCAATATTCCTCCAAGTGTTCTAGAACATAGAGAAAATATAAACTGGAATAGCCACTACTGATAGTCCTGTGTATCAACAAAGGCTCTAGGTCAGTACACCACAGAAATGTGTGTACATCCACATTTACTGCTGCACTGTTTACATAGATAAGAATTGCAAAAAGTCTAGATGTAATGAATAGATAAAGAAAATGTTTGACAGAAACACAACATAAATTTTTTAGTCATAAAGAAAATGAAACCATGACTTGTAGGAAAGTGGACAGAACCAGAGATCATCTTAAGCCAAGTAATCCTGCCTCAGAAACACAAATATTACGTTTTCTATCATATGTTGAGTATATGAGTGTATGTCTACATGTGGGTATGTATGTGCATGTTTGTCTACCTGTAGGTCTTGAAAGTCAAAAGGAGACCCTAAATGAGTAAAAGGAAAGATTTGGAGGTCTGGGACTAATGGAATTCATGTGGCTTAGGAAGAGAAAGGGACCCAATAAGAAGAGGGCAGATGTGATGAAGGCATGGGAAAGGAATTAACAAGAAAAAAAGTGTAATGATGTGTGTGGAAACGCCATTTAAAAAAAATCTATTATTTCATGTTAACTTAAAAAATATTTGAGAGTTGGGAGTGATGGTGCACACCTTTAATCCCAGCACTCAGGAGGCAGCACACAGAGGCAGATGGATCTCTGTGAGTTCGAGGTTAGTCTGATCTTCAAGAGCTAGTTCCAGGACAGCTAGGACTGTTACAGAGAGAAATCCTGTCTCAAAAAAACAAACAAAAACAATTTGAAAACCTTCAAGCGTGCAAGCAAGTACACTACAACCTTTCTTTCTTTACCCCTCCATATTATTCTATCCCTTTTTGTAAAATTTCTCTCTTGACCATACAGAGTGTACAAATCCCTTTCCTTTTTTGTTGTTGTGGGGTTTTGGTATGTTTGTTTCTGAGGATTGAGCCAGGTCTTTGTACACACTATGCAAATAGTGTTCTATCCCTGAGCTAAATGCCCATCCCTAAATACTTTTATTTTCTACACTGTTCACAAGTTTAAGAGCTAACTATATGCTTTGTTGACACTGCAGCCATAAGCAAACAGAAATAAAATTTTGAAAGATTTTCCATTATTGCCAGATTTATATTTTAACAAAATGTCCAAATAGTTATATAAAATCAGGACCCATTTTAATAACTTTTTTCAAATGCTTCCATTATTTAAATGTAGCTTGATTGAGATATCAACTCTAAATTTACCACTTTTCTCACTGTATACAATGAATACTGAAGAACCTAAATAGATCTAAAGAAAATGAAAAAAAAAAAATCTCAACGCTGAGTAAACTTTTTCTATAAAGGCTACAGGGAACATGTTAATCTGTGACCTAACAAAGGCTGACATGATATTGGGGTTCGCTCCCATGTTGCCTCACTACTCCAGTTTTGAGCAAGCCAGCAAAAGTAGATTGCTTCATCTGTCTAAGATGAAGACAGCAGACTAGACACTATCACAGCTTCCCCAACGCTAAATGTCATATAACTTCATAACTATAATATATATCAGTCACTGAACACTTTTCCAAATACACCACTGCTTCCTACTCATAGTGTAAAACAGGTAGAATACAAGGCTAGATGGTTAGAGCCTACCATGCCCATAGGAATAAATGTTGTCCAGAATTTTATATTCTCTTGGTCTGATTGAATAACCAAGACAAAATTATGAACAGAGTTACAAAGCCAAACTGAAGGATAGATCACAACAGAACAGAAATAACCAGTAAACATAAATTCTTAATCATAAAACTAGTGATGAAAATATTAGCAAAATAATCATTTCCACAATCAAATCAAAGAATCCTATTAAAAATATGAAAACTTTGTAAGAGATTGTGTACAGGTCAGTCAGCTGAAAATACTAGTGATAGGAATATTAGCTGATCTCACCATTCAGCCAAGACAGATAAACAGTTTTAAATCTGATACACACTAACATACACCTTAGATTTAATTTTCTAGAAATACTTATGTATTTAAAAAAATAAAGCTTGATACCATGGATGTTTATAAACATAAAATTAAAAAGCAAACATCTAGCAGTCAGGACAGATTACCTTAAAAACCTTTAGAGTATTTAAAAATACTTACAACAGCAAATATTCAGTGCAGGCAATAACCTTAAATTTCCTACAGTATGCCTTCTCCCCAGCAAATGACATCATCTCCTAATTGTTCCCTCATATTCCAGAACACTCAGATTCCTCACAATCTGATTCATCTTTTTCATCTGATGATGGAGGGGGGTTTCAGTTTTAAACAGTTGTCTAAGGAATCGCGTTCTTTCCAAGCCAACTGTGAGTGCTGCGTTCATTGTGACGCAACTACGAAGGCCAAGGCCATGACCAACACTGCTGGTTTCCTGCAGTCTCTAGTGTGGTCTACTTCTGGTGTGCCTTTCTGTATCTGGAAGATGGAAAGAAAATTAAAAACTACATTTGGTTCTTTTATAGTTAAGAACTCTGTGCTGGTTAGTTTTTATGTCATTTTGACAAAAGTTAGAGTCATCTGAGAAGAAACCTCAGCTGAGAAAATGCCTCCAAAGATCAGGCTGCAGACAAGCCTGTAAGACATTTCCTGAATTAGTGACTGATGCAGGAGGGCCCAGCCCCTGGTGGGTGTTGTCACCCCCTGGTGATGATCCTGGACACTACAAGAAAGCAGGCTGAGAAAGTCATAGGGAAGAAGCCAGTAGGCAGCAACTCAGTTTCTGGAAGGGGTCTTGTTGCCTACAGAGGCATACCTTGGGAATCATAAGATAAAGGCAAACATAACAGCCAAAACCAAGACACTAGATGGGAGTGAATGCAGACAGAAGAAAGATGTTCAAGTACTGAGTCAAGCGGGCCAACACTCACATCTTCTGATGAAAAGAAAAGAAAGGAAAAAAGGTGTGGTGGCACACTCATGTAATACTATTACTTGAGAGAAAAAGGCAGGGTACTGTTGTATGTTTCAAGACCCACCCTAGTCTAAGTAAAGAGACTGTCCAAAAATGAGGAAGAGAAGCAAATGGGCGGGAGAGAAGAAGGGAGGGTGTTAAGGAGCTCAAAGCAGATGCCTATTGGAAAGCTCTTTAATAATGGTCTTGAGGTCAGAATTCACCTAACTTACACAACTTCAGCTTGCACAGCCAACAGAATTCGTACCCTACGTAACAGTAGATGTTCAGAAAGTATCTGTGAAATGTATCCACCAGGGGTTTGACTCTAAACTTCCCTTCTTCCCCAAAGTAGATATTACAATTCATGAATGGCAATGACATAGTATTTGCATACAGTTTTCATACGGTCTCCTGTATTCTTCAAATTATTTCTAAATGATGTACACTCCATACCATATAAAGTCACCCACAAAGTTATTATTCTGAATTGCTTACAGATTAATAATGAAAATTAAGCCTACACATGTTTGGCACATGTTTTACATATTTTCTTAAAAAGATATCTTTTAGCCGGGCTGTGGTGGTGCATGCCTTTAATCCCAGCACTAAGGAGGTAGAGGCGGGCAGATCTCTGTGAGTTCGAGGCCAGCCTGGTCTACAAGAGCCAGTTCCAGGACAGGTTCCAAAGCTACAGAAAAAATCCTGTCTCAAAAAAATCTCTTATGTGCAGTTGGTTAGATCCATGGATGCAAAAATCTACGGGTAAGGAAGGGGATCTGTTCTTCTTTAAGTAACCCGGGACAGAATCTTCAGTAGTGGTAAGGCACAGAGGCTTAGGTACACTTTCATGATACACTCTTTGTTATCTTCTTTAAAAAGAGGATGATGGCAAAATAAAATTAGAAGAACATCAATTACTAAAATTTAAAGTGTTTTGGCAAACACCAGAGCACTTCCTAATAATTCTTTTCCTGACACAGCATCCTAAAATGATTAAGACTTAACATAAAGAGAAAAAAAGCAAACATTAATTATTCCTTAGGCATGCTGTGTTATCAATCATTTAATGGTACCTTAAATTTTGGGCTTCATATTTATACTCTCAATATGTTCTGAATGGCTGATCTATACTTAAAAATCATTCAGTACAATATTAGATAAAAGTTCATATGTTACTTATACAGTATAGTTAATACCCATATATCTACTGCCTTTACTCAACAATAATTATTTTCTTACAATTTCTTCATCTTGTATGAAATATCTTAATTTCAGATATGAAGAATCCCTTGCATTTTATAAATCTCTAAAAAGAGACCAAAACATCACTACTTCCTGTTGTAGTTTACTTTCTGGTGCCATGATAAAACACCCTAAGTAAAAACATCTTAGGGAAGGGGAAGATTTATTTAGCCTAACATTTCCAGATCATGGCACATAACTGCAGGAAATCAAGTCAGGAAACCACTGAGAAATGCTGCATGCTGGCTCCATTACAGCCTCATACTTAGCTAGATTTCTTAGAGTCCAGAACCACCTGGTACCACCCAGGAAATAGCACCACCCATGGTGGGCTGAATCCTTTTATATTAACTAAAGCAATCAAGATAATCCCTCACAGACACGTCCATAGACCAATCTGATAAAGATAATTTCTCAACTGAAGATTTTTTTCAGTTAACTGTAAGATGTATCAATGTCTTAGTTAGGGTTTCTACTGCTATGATAAAACGCCATCATCAAAGCAACTGGAGAAGATAGCATCTATTTCATCACACACTTGCAACATCAAGTCTACCACTGAAAGAAGCCAGAGCAGGCACTCAAAGCAAGAATTAAGCAGAAGCCTTGGAAGAATGCTGCTCACTGACTTGCTCCCCAACTTGCTCAGTCGGCTTTCCTATACAATCTAGGACCATCTGCCCAAGGGTGACAACACCCTCAGTGAGCTGGACACTCCCACAACAATCATTAATGGAGAAATCCCCTACAGACTTGCCAGCAGGCAATCTGATGAAGGCGTTTTCCTAGTTAAGGTACCCTCTTCTAGATGTGTCTAGATTTGTGCCAAATTGACAAAAACCAACCACCACAGTCAAGTCAACAAGTTAAGGCAAACCAAGAAGCCACATCTAACAAAACTTCCCAGGGTAATCTAACACTCAGCACATATTCTATTTCCCGTAACTGTGTTTTGATAAAAAAAAAAAAAAAAAAAAAAAAAAAAAAAAAAAAAAAAAAAAAAAAAAAAAAAAAAAAAAAAACCCACAACTCTTTCCAGCCTCTTTCCATCTTTCCAAAAGTATATCTCATGTACTTGGCGTGCCTCTACATCTTTCTGAATGTAGAAGGGTACAACCTCCCAACTTTTTTCATATCATCTGACTTGACAAAGCAATCCTAACCCTAGGCTTAAAATAAAGAGTAATTAAAACTTAAATATTTTCAGAGGGCATGGACATTTATGTCACTAATCCACTAAAGTATTCACTCTGAAAGCAGCCTACAGGTGTGGTGGCACACACCTTTGATCCTAGAGCCTGAGATGCGGGAGCAGGTGACTTCTATGAGTTCAAGGCCAGCCAAGGCTGCAGCATGAGATCCTGTATCAAAAAAAATATTTAAATTAAATTAGAAAACTATCCTGAATATGAACACTCAAGGGCCACAAAAAGTTACCCTTCAACTAAATGGGAGTCTTGATAACACCTAGGAGGTTAGACTTTCAAGAGTTTTTTTTATTTTCAAAATATCTTTTGGTATTTGTGTAGGGTTATTTGTATTTCATTAAATTTTAGAATAAACTTGTTAAATCCTACAACAAAGGAAAAAAACTGATTTTTGAGTAGAATGATCATGTTGGCTCTAGAGATTAGAATTGTCATCCTTAAAACACAAAGTTGTCTAATCCATGAGTAAGGTATATCTGTTTATTTGTCCTCAACAATCTCTTACAATTTCAGAGTAAACACCTTGCACATATTTTACAATATTCATTCTGAGATTTTTATACTTTATATCACCATCTATAGGAATTTTTCAACTTCAAAGTATGTATTGCAAATATACATGGTTAATTTTTCTCTATTCACTTTGATTCTTGTAACTTGAATAAATTCAATTGTTGGGGGAGGCTGTTCGTTCATTCCTGGCTGCCCAGACACAAAATAATCACACAGAAACTATATTATTTGCAATACTGTTTGGCCAATGGCTTAAGTGTATTTCTAGCTAACTCGTACATCTTAAATTAACCTATTTCTATTAATCTGTGTATCACCACATGGCTGTCTTACCAGCAAGGTTCCGGTGGGCTCCAGTGAAGGCTACACGGCATCTCTGACTTCACCTACTCTTTCCTCCTCTATCTACCTGGAACCCCCGCCTTGCACCATTCTGCTAAGCCACTGGCCAAAACAGTTTTATTCATAACCAATAAAGCAAAACACAGACAGAAGGACTTTCCACACTATTGGTTCTAATGGTCTTTTTTAATAAGTTCTTGGGGGTGTCTACATGCATCCTGCAAAGATAGTATGAAATAACTTTTCCAAATGCATATACTTTTTAAGTGACTGTTTTAAGAATGACTGGTTTTAACTTTATTCTTCACTGTCCTGTGCCATTTTAAATACATCTAAAGCAGAACCCTTTATAAATCTAAGTCCAAAAGCCAGGTGCCATGGTATATGCCTATAATATAATACTTGGAAGACTCAAAGGTAGAATGACCAAAAGTTCAAACCCAACCTAAGCAATATAACAGAATCCCCAGATCAAAAGCTAAATTTAAAAAATTAAGTTCAGTTTGCATTTTATCATAAATCCATTTGTTTTCACCAAAATGATAACCTTCAGAGATGCCCATGTACTTATCTCTATCTGTTAATGAATTAAGAACACTAGTGACAGTATTATCCTGGATTATCTCCATAAGACCAATATAATCATAAGAATCCTAGAAGATGTAGTGGTGTAAAAAATTGAATAAAGGAACATAAGGTGGCTTGCTGATGTCTTTGAGGGTAAAAGCACCATGTGCCAGAAAGCAAGAAAAAGAAATCAATTTTCAGAATTTCTCCTAAATCTTCCAGATGGAACAAAGGCCCACCAACACTGGTTTTTAGTGCAGAAGGTCTCATTTGGACTTGACCTCAGAACTATAATAGGATGCACTATATTGTTTTAAGCCCCATAATTTCCAGAAATATTTTTCTAAAACTATTAAGAAGTGGTGTACCAATGATCACTTTATATCAGTAAATGTACTCTGCTTGTTTTCTGATACAATCACAAGTTAAATATTTTCAAGAGCATAAATACATAAACTAAACACATCAAAACTAAACTCTAATTATTATGGATTTTCTTGTATCAGAAGATAAAATTATCCTGACTATGATTTCCAACAGAATCCTCCTTATTTCTTTTTAATCTGGGGTCTGGAGTCGTCACTGCTCTTTGAAATATTCACTTTACAAAAGATCAAGATAGACACCTGAAATTCTATCATCAATCACCCCTAAAGCAACTACCTGGATCTCTTGTGAGATACAGATTAAAAACTAGATGAGTGGGGAGAGAGAACAGGCTATGGAAGTCTGTGAGAAAGTTCTTGCAGCTCTCAAAATCCTTACATTTACCATTCAACATATGTGAACATAATGCTAGCACATGATCCAAATAGCTTTATATAAAGTTTAAATGAAATAAAATTTCAAAGTGTAATCAAAATTAAATTTTAAGTAAATTCTCCAATATTGCAGCTAAATGTTATGATAGTTAAACAGAGCTCTAATACTTCAAGTAGAAAATTATACTGATAAATACAAATAGACTGGACATTATCTATGGGTGCTTTCTTTAAAATTAAGGGTAAAAGGCTCTTGCAGGGCCAGCAAGATGACTCAGAGTGTAAAGGCACTTGCCACCAAACCCAATGACCTGAGTTCAATTCCAAGACTCACACAGTTAAAGGAGGGAACCAACTTGTGCAAGTTGTCCTCTGACCTCCACATTCACATCATAGCACATGTCCTCCCATATACACAATAAAATTACATTTTAAGGGAGATGGCCATGGTAAGATGGTTCAGCAGATAAAAGTGCTTACCATGGATACCTGTAACCTGAGTTTATTACCACAAACACCACAAACTTATGTAAAGGTGGAAAGAGAAAAACAAGTAAAACATCCTCTGACCTCCACGCAACACACCTGCCAAAGCATGTGTACACAGGTATGTACACACATACACACACATACACAGACACACACACACACACACACACATATACATATGCGCGCGCGCATGCGCACATGCACAACACAATTTATAAAAGCGTGTTTTTATGGAGCCTAGGGAATTGGATCAGTAAGGATTCTTGCTTGGCAAACAAAGGGACCTGAGCTCAAAATCCCAGCACCCACATAAAATGCTAGGTAGGGCTGTGTGTTTGTATCTCTAGAACTTTAGAACAAACAGGCAGGATCCTAGGACCTTGCTGGCCAACCAGCCCAGCCTAAATAGCAAGCCTCCAGTTTAATAAGAAACCCTGTCTCAAATATCTAAAGTAGAGAGAACTAAAAGAAAACACTAATATCACCTTTTGGTTTCTGTGTCCACACAGATGTGTCCACCTGCACACTTACATACACATACCACACACACCTACATAAAGAAACAAAAATAAAGCTACTTTATCGTCTAAATGTATACCTTCAGACTAAGTTTGTGCCATAAAAAAATAATTAAGGAACTATAGAGAGAGGATTGGGGTTGAATTCCTAGCACCTGCATAACTCACAACTCCAATTCCAGCAGAACTGCCCCCCTCTTCTGGCCTCCATAAACACTGTGTGCATGTGGTATACTTACATGTAGGCAAAGAACTCATATGCAAAAAGTAAAAATAATCTTTTAAAATATTTTTGTTTAGCCAGGCATGGTGGCGCATGCCTTTAGTTCTAGCACTTGGGAGGCAGAGGCAGGCAGATCTCTGTGATTTCAAGGTCAGCCTGGACTAAAAAGTGAGTTCTAGGACAGCCAGGGCTGTTTCAGAGAGAAATCCTGTTTCAAAAGACAAAAAAAAAAAAATTGTTTAAACTAAAAAATTTTAAAGGGAGGAGGGTTGGATTTATTAGTCAACTGAAAGTAGAGATTTGTTGAGCCCTAATCACTCCAAGGAAGCACTGCAGTGAAGTGCCAAGCCTTCAATATGTCCTGTGTGATACATACTGAAACATATATATTACCAATTATGTCGAGAGGTCTCCAAGAGTACCCTCAGATTCAACAATTTGCTAGAGCTCAACAACGAGTTATAGTGAATGCTGCTATGATTTATTATAGAAAAAAGATGGCAAGCACAATCAGCAAAGGGCAAAGGTCTAGGGAACAAACTACACAGGCAATCAGGAGCAACGAATTTTCTTCCGGTGGGATTACTCTGGACACAATTATTGTAGCAGTGGGTTCTAACAACACATGAACTATTGCCTATCAGAGATGCTCACAAGAGACTCAGTGCCTAAGACATCACTGGTACTAGCCAAGCAGACACTGCTGCCTTGCACTTATGCAACTGAAAAACTACGGGGGGCGGGGGGGGGGGGGGGGTCAGCAAAAAAAAAACAAACAAACAAACATGTTTTTATACAAACATTTTAGGAGCAATTTGAGACTCATTGCTTCACATAGTGAGACCATCCCCAAATCCAGGTTTTGCAAATCAGACAACTTCTCTGCATATCAGCGGATTAGTAGATCTTTTAGAGGTCCATGCACCTGTTCCCTATTTTGATTCCCAGTTCCTAAAAAAGGATCTAAAATACAGTAGTCACATAAACATTTTTTTAAGAACAACAACAACAAAATCCCTGACTCTACCCTTCTTGGCCCTACAGTACTGGTAGAGCTGTTAGGATCTAGACTATTTCCTCATCAGTAAATAGGATGAAAGAAAGGAGCACCTCAAAAGGCTGGTTTGAGAATTAAGTAGTATAACTGAAGTATGTACAGTATCTCCTAGAAGAAACACTATATAAAATTAGTATAATATATGTGCAGTTTTTAAAACTTTACCCAAGTTACACTGAAGCTAACTCACCTCTAAGCATCACATGAATGTGCCAGTCTAGCATAGGTTTGAAAATATGTGATAAGGGTTTTGTGTCTATTAACATCTTTAACTAGCTTATGGACCACACTTAAAAAGCAGCTGCAGGAACAACGGTATTTAATCTTCATAATAGTGGGCTACGGTTTGGACGTAGTCTGTCAAGCATTCATTTTGAAAGTGCAGTCCTCAGTGTGATGACGTGAGAGGTGGAACCTCTAAGACATGAATCCTCTGAGCTGTAGAAGTAGCTCACCCACACAAACACAATAACCTGAATTTAATCTCTAGCACACATGTAAAAGCTAGCACGGTGGTTTGTGCTTACTTAGAACCATGGAGGCGCAAACAGGTGAATCCCTACAGCTCACTTTACCTACCTAGCCAAATCTGCAAGTCCCAGAGTTCAGTCTCAAAAACATTCTCCTAAAGAATGACACCCAAGGCTGACTCTGGCTGCCACATACTCATATATATATACACATTCACATATTCACACACAAAAGAAATAAACCCTTATAGTAGGTGACTAGGTCACTAGCAGTACTCCACTTCAACGGTACTTCTCACCAGATCTTATTAGTTCCTGTGAGTTGTTATAAGAGCAAACGTAAATCCTCCCACTCTCTGGCTTCCTGTCTGGGTGATGTCCCCTACATGATCTGATACATATTTGACACAGATAAGGGGGCCCTCCCCACAGCCTCTCAAGCTATGTAGTCTTTTCTTTAAAGTACCAAACTGCAGCAGAAAAGTAGTATAGCCCAGAAAAAAGTTACATAGGCCTGACCTACCATCAAGACTGTACCTGTGAGATAAGCTGTTACAGTGACTACTTTACTACGCTGTAGCCAGCTTTCTGATAATTACAACTTAAACAAAACACCCTCTAAAGTGCTTTCGTCACACTGGGAAAACTGGAAACTAAGAAAAAAATATGGCTGGATTCTATCCAGCAGAAGATCACTAGCAGAGGTACCATTAGCAGTAAGAAAAGCAAGCTTGAGTTTATGCCTTACATGATGAGAACACCAAATGTTTTATGTATGATTGTGTATGAGAGAATGTGTGTGTGTATGTGAGAGAGGACTGTTTAAGAGTGTCTGAGAGAATGTGTGCGTGTGTGAGAAAGTGTGCATGTAAGGGTGTCAGATTGTCTTTGTGAGAGAGCACATGAGAGTGAATATTTATGGGAGTATATGTGATCTACCAGAATGTAATTCTCCAGTGATGAAGCCAATAATAAAAGAATATCACAAATAAATCTTTAAGGGACAGAAAGGAGAAAAAGACTACAGTTCAGGTTTTAGAATAATACTATGTCAGTGAGAGACCAGTGGATTCCACTCCAGCTCTGGGATGAGGGATCAGCACAGGATCATCAGAGAGAGCATTAGCAGAACCCGAAGGACAAAAGAGCCACAAAGATTAAGGCTCAGCATTTGAGAAAACTCTCAAATTGACAACTTTTTAAAAGAATTATAATCACACACCTCTGCGTATATAAACTAATTCTGTAAACATTAACATCAGCTCCCCAGAGTAAACTTTACTTTTCAGTAAAAGTTCCTCTAGAAGAGGTTTCTCCAACAAGTGTAAAATCACACACACACACACACACACACACACACACACACACTAAAACCTGTTCTCAACACCCCCCCTCCCGCCCCCGTTAACTCTTGGGACTGGCTCTTGCAAGCAAACAAGCTCAGCTGTTTCTACTTTCTGAGGAGATTAGAAAGAGACAAAACTCCTCAGAAGGCAAGGTGTCTGAACTGATTAGATTCTGCCAACTACATGCACATGAAAAGCACTAATGTAGCATGAGCCGTACCCCTACAGTAGGGACAACTGACAAAAATGTCTAATAGACAGTGTCTCAATCCTCCCACCTATCACCAACTGTGAGAGTGAAAAGCAGCCCTGGCAATCAGGCAGAGACAACAGTGGCAGGGTGTGTGGCCTATCAAGTGAAAGTCCAGAAATGACTCCTAAGTTTTACTTCCTGCAGTTTTCCCAATGAAAACTAGAGTCCCTGACAAAAAAATAGATACAGTGGCTGTTTCCTGCTCTACACCCTGGTCCAGGCACTGACAATCCCCTATCCTCATCCGTTGTCTACTGGGAAACATCACACCACTAAATGACTCTCTAATCATTTCTACCATCCTGACTCTTCCTCTGATTTGCCACTATCAAATCTGATCATACTTAGTGACAGATTACCAAAAGAAAATGACCATACAGAAACCACTTCTACCTCTTATATACCGTACCCTGTGTGACATACAGCTGTGTCCTCTAATTCTTGCTCTACCTAGCGAAAGCACACTACCTTAACTCCCAAGACCCCGGTGATTAACAAATGCCACTCCCTTTTACAGATGCACTCTCATTCACACACCTAGCTTCCTGCCACTGACTCCATGTTCATTCTTCCATTCATTCATACAACCAAAAGGTATTTGCTGAGTTCCATTTACCTACGAAATGTCATTCACTGTGCTTAGGGCTGAAGAAACAACTCTGAGCAAGATAAACAAGATCTCTTCTCCTTCAAAGCTATAATTCACTTAACAGGAATATGGAATGCCCAATCATTACTTCAGTAATGTTCTAATTATAATTGTGTAAGTAAGATTAAGGGCAATGTCTCAAATGTACAAATGAAAGCATAACTCAGTCTGGGAGGACGAAGGGGAACTGATTCCCTGGAAAAGATATTTAAGCAAAATGTAAAGATGCGTAGAAGCTGAGCAAGGGGAGGGAAAAAAAAAAAGGCGGAAGGCTCAGAGGTAGGAGTAGGACCAGGATATGCAAAGGCATGGGGTGACACTCTGGGAATCATGAAAAGCCAATGGGCAAAGGTCAAGACCCAGGGAAAGAGCTAGAAAGAGAGGGTTGTGTCTTATAGCTGCTACTCTTGCACTCAGCACACTTTCAGAATTATTCCAATAATCAGTCTCCATTAAACAAGCTCTTTTCAGTCTTACAAATGTTTCTGCCCCAAAACCTAATCCAGTGCTTAACTGTCCTAAAGACATGTGGAATAAAGAAGTGTTTGATCTAAGTAAGCAGCTTATCTTCCAGATACTAGAAAGTTTGAACAAAATGAACTACTGGGTTCAAAAACCTGCCCTAAAATTAACTACTGAACAAGAGAATAATTTTCATTCTAATTTTTATGTATTTAAAAAGATCAAAACCAGTATTACTTATGGATAAAGCTTTAAATTCTGAAACCAAATTTAAGATGGCAAAGGAATTTCCTATCCTCAATGCCATCAATTAATAACCCAGAGAACTGCTTTTTAACTCCCACGGTCACAGCCAGCCAGAGATGTGCAGCTGCACCTGGCAGTTCTCACTGTCCAGTTGTACAATGTACTGACGAACAGGGTCAGGAGCAGGAACTAGCTAGCACCTGTGCCGTCATGCTTTCCTTCCCTACTAAAACTGTCAGCACAGGAAATACAAGCTAATGACTAAGAAAATGTCAAAACCCAACTGGCATTCCTCTACTAATTATCGGGAGGTAACAGAACAGGGCAACTATTAACCCTATGCTTTAGTTTAGGTACATGTTCTCAAAGGATGGGGAAAATAGTCTTTGAAAGTAAGAAAACAAAATTAACCAGGAAATAGTTTTAAGACAGAGTAAAAGTTCAATGCAATTACTATTCAGCAAGGGAAACACTGATACATATACAGAATGGAACGTCTCAATAACTTATCTAAGATCCTTGTGTCTTTCATGGGTACATTTAATCAGAACTTCACATCCTACATTTACTACAGTTATTGGTGCATATAACAACAGATTGAAAACTCATACAAAAAGTCAAGAATTCTACTAT
Organism: Arvicola amphibius; assembly: GCF_903992535.2. NCBI lineage: Eukaryota > Metazoa > Chordata > Mammalia > Rodentia > Cricetidae > Arvicola > Arvicola amphibius. The sequence goes on from NC_052055.2 coordinate 81,666,981, forward strand.
AAGAATATACCATTATCAGCTCACCCTTAACAAAAACTTTACAGAAATATATTTAAAGTTAAACAGTGTGTAGCAATGCATACTCAGGAGACAGAGATGGGAAAATCATGAGACTCAGGTCAACCAGGACTACATATGAACCCTTCACAAAACAAAGTGGGAGGAAAAAAAAAAGCCAGGGATAAAATAGTGGTAAAATTACTTGCCTACCATATATAGATCACTGGTGTTTGATTTCTCCAGCACACACACACAAAACTACAAAATCAAGTCTAATTAAGAAACGGCTCTACCTGTGAATATTTCCTGAAGTATCAAGATAAAACAATGAAATAATTTACAAAAAATGCTTTAATATTATTCTAGATTTAGTAGAAAAATATTTCTAAATTATGACAACAGATTTCATGACCTTCAAGTTCCACCCTTTGAACTCTTGATACTAGTTTATCCTACTTTTCCACATCTCAAGAGAAAAGGAAATATACACACACACACACACACACACACACACACACACACTAAAGCTGTTCATTCACCATACATGGATTGACTTCTGTGGTTACACAGTAATGATAAAAACAAATGTCGCCTACCCTTCAGATGTAAAACCACTTAATTAAAGAAGACTGTGACTGCTCTCCTTCCACTCCCAAAACCAGCACATGAAACACCATTAACACACTGAGTGAAAACTGATTTTCTGCAATACTGTTTTGGAGAAAAATTAAAAATTTTAAAATTACTTCTATAAACAAAAAGAATTACCGACTCAGTGAATTTTTTTTAAATATGTGTGGGTCTTCATGTGTCTGTGCACCATCTGCATCCCTGCTGGCTACAGGGACCAGAAGAGGGCATAGGATAACTGGGAGTTACAGAGTGAGCTGCCACGTGGGTGATGGGAATCAAACCCAGGTCCTCTGGAAGAGCCATCTCTCCAGCCCTGAATCACTTACTTTTTAATGACAAACAGCTTTCACATTTACCAGCATCTTAAATATGTTATGACTCAAGACAATGAAATGCAAACTTATTCTAGCCCTTTCTTTTTCTTGGTTTCTGAAAACTATTTTTGAGTGTTTATGAGTAACAAGGTAAGCAAGTAGCTGAGCTTCAACACAGAACAGTATTACCAAATAACCACATGCAGAACCAAGCATCAAGCAAGCAAACGTTCCCACGACAGTCAGGCACACCTCTTCTTTTAAAGGTCTTGCCTAACGATTACATAGGACATACAGCTGACTCAGTCAAGTTACTAGAATATTGAAACGTGCTTCATAAAATTTCTAATTAAAGCATGAATATGTGATTCGTCCAGAAAGCCAGCAGCTGTTATGACAGAGAGATAAGGCTGACGTTATGAGACTCAATTTATTCTAATGCCACCAGTCTACTGCAATGGACTCTTTTGCAGAGTGTTGAGAGAAAACAGTAAGACCTCAAGAAAAGTAGGTTAAAAGTAGGACAGCATTCCCAAAGACCTCCGCTCCGATCAACTACCTATTAATAATCAAAGAAATGTACTTACAATAACTATTTTCCTAACTCCATACGAGCTTTGGTTTTTTTTTTTAAATCTGCAACATGCCTCCCATATTACTTACAAGACATTAAAAATAAATCACATCTCCAAACAAAACATATCAGCTAAAAATAGTGTATCTATCTCAAGGCTCAAGCAGAAGCCCTTCTACTGAACTAAAATTAGTGTTTTGGGTTTTTTTAGTCTCTGTTCGTCAAAATGCACCTTCCGTGTTGATGAAGCACACAAAGTAGTGTCCATATATTCTCCAATGGGTCGTGGGGAGACTCTAACGACTAAACTCTTCATGAACATACTAAACATAGCCCGCTTTACACACACGACACACGCAATCAAACTCCTCTTCACTATAGCAATCCAGAGTCAACATATGTGTGCATATGTGATACATAACATATACAAATAAGGGAGAGCCTTTCTCGATTATGTTTATGCAGTGAAATTTCAAAAACACCGTCCTTTTTCAGAACCAGAAGTAAACGCCCAGTGCAAAGGCTGTCAGGTGGGCGGCCAGGTAGGGCTCCACCTGGGACGCGGCGGCAGCGGGGAACGGGAGGCCGTGATCACGCGGGAGGGTCGAGAAGGGGACAGGGACCTAAGGGCGACTCCACCCAAGGAGCAGCTCGGGCTTGAGGCAGGAGGGCTCCCACAACCCTCCTCAGCACCACCCAGCCGGCGCCCTGAGGCGGAGGCAGCATCGCGACGCCCGGCTCAGGAGCCGGCGGCTGAGGCCGCGACCTCCGTCCGAGCCCCAGGCTGAGGCCGCCCGCACTCCCGTCAAGGGTCGCAGGAGGGTGGGAAGGTCACGGCCCGCAGGAGGCCAGGGCCGAGCGGCCACCGAGCCCGCGCTACCTTTGGCCTCGCAGTCGGCGCAGTACTTGTTGTCCTCCTCCCTCAGCAGTTTGGACAGGATGAGCTGGTGCTGCTCGTTCAGCTTCTGAGCCTTCTCCCGACAGGAGCGTGTCGCCATGTCGGCGGCGGGGCGGTGGGCCGAGACGCGGGAGGGCGGGCGGACGGCGCTGGCGGAGCCGGGCGAGCGAGGGCACCTGGCGCCGCTGGGGCCGCGGGCGGACTCGGCCCAGGAAGCGGCGGCGGCGGCAGCGGCTGGAACCAGAGGAGGGGCGGCGGCGGCCGAGGCAGCGCCGACGTGTCCCGCCTCCTCGCCCGGCCCGCCGCACGCTCCGCCCCAGCCGGCAAGGGGCGGGGCGGAAAGAGCCGCGACTTCCGGGAAGACGGAGCGGTGGACGCTGCGCACGCGCGTAGCTGCCCGTGCGCCGGGAGTGTCCCAAGGTGATTCCAGGGCGAGTTTCCCACTCTTGAGGCGTGATTGTCGCTTGAGGTGTCTGGGGACCTGGAAATGGAAGCGTTTTTGCCAGCAGGCGACTTTCAGTTGTTCCCCGGCCATTGCTTTTGCGTACACAACACGGGAAATGCTCAACTTATAGTAATATCGAGTATATGCATAGATGGACCCCATGTTTGGGCATCGGCAATTTGGAAGCAATATTCTAGAATCTACAGATACGCATGAAATGAAATGGGACTAAAAGTGTCTTACATTTTAGGGAAAGGTAGTGACATGCGTTGGAGGTTGGGTGGTTACTCTGGCATTAGCTAAGCTCATTTAACTGGAACACATTTAGTGGTATTAATAGCTTCATATATAAATAAATGAGACCAAGAGTCTAGTCACTTGGCTACAAGTTGAAGAGTTAAACCAGGCAATAAGTCCCACCCAGGAAGAAGAAAAGTGATCAAGGAGCAAAATGTTAAAGGGCGTCACTTCAGCAAGAAACCTTGCGCTGCTAGGGTTCCTTACCTGGGAGAAACCTCAGTAAAGTCTGTTTCTTCTCCTAAGGCCCCAAAACAAACTTCGGCACAATTCCACCAAAATTCACCTAGGGAAATCAATGAGCTTGTCAGGCTGAAACAGAGTAATGGGTAAAGGGTACAAGCAGGAGCACAAGTGGCCTTAAATAGCCACACTGGAAGTTCTTCATCCAGCAGGGACGATGGATTCCCCATGGCTGCCAAGGATGGAACTCCCTACTTGATTTCCCCCCACATACTTCCTCTAGCCCCTCCACCAGACCAGCTCTAGCAAAGCAGAATCACATACAAATGATTGAGGGGTAACTGGATATTCCAGTAAGGGTCCCATAGAGCCTCCCTGTCCGACCCTCCTACAATGATAAAGAGTCAACAGGCCCAGCTGTGATGATCTTTTGCAATCAGGCCAAGCGGAATTCATGAAGACTAAGGCAGTTTACTTCAGGGGCTATTCCTGCTCAGCACAATGTGAACAACATTCTTCAGTGCAAGAAGAGACGTGTGAAAGGGAAGAAATTCTGATTACAGCCCATCAGGGTCACTGGGTTTGAACTCAGTGAAACAGTTGGAATGATTTGGCTCTCTGTGAATTAATATTAGCAATACTATATGGGGATTATGTAAGCCGAACAAACATAGCCTTGGCCTGTGGTAGGAAAGATGCTAAACCTGGCAATAGGCAAAATTCTCTGTGTTACACGCTTCCTAACTTTCTTGGGCTTAAGATTCCAGAGGGATAGGAGTCAGCTGTGGCAGCAGGCATGGCATGTGGAACAGAAGCTAAAGACTCACTTCTTAGGACAATAACCGGGAAGCAGAAAAGCATGCTGGGAACTTGTAGATGCTTTTCAAAATCAAAACCCAGCCCAAGGGGCATACTTCCTTGAGCAAGGCCACACCTAAATTTACACAGTCTCACTAACTGGGGAGCAATAATTTCAACATTGGGAGACTAGCTATAGAGTTTGAATGCAAGAGGCAAGAGAGACAACAGGCTCTTTTACTGAGAAAAAATGACTTCAAAGGCTTTGTTCTCAGTGAAACAGAGAACGATGTGGAGAATCTGGATCGTGGAATCTGTTATCAGAGGAACAGATGATAGGGCTGGTACAGTAACAGTCCAAAGAAGATCTGATGAGGCCTATTTTAAGGAAATAGCATAGGATTTGAGAGAGAGAGAGAGAGAAGAGAGAGAGAGAGAGAGAGAGAGAGAGAGAGAGAGAGAGAGAATCAAGTGACATTTTAAAATTAGAAGCAGCAAGATTTGGCAGCTGACTGTATGTGGGGGGGGTGAGAGAAAGGAGGTGAGAAAAACACTAAGATTTCTAAGTTGGGAGACAGGTAAAATGGAGATGCCATTAACCCAGATCGAGATGAGAAGGGGCAGGCCCTTTGGTCTGGCAACAGCAGAGCTGAGCTGGTGGCGCTAACCTTTCCAGCATTCTACCCATTCCACAGTCCCTACTGCCTGTCACTAAGGACTTCCTAGTCAGCAGCATCTTCACCATTATCTCAAGGCCTGACACCAGTCACAGCCTAGCAAATACAATACACCAGAAAACAGGTCATAGCCTAGAGCCATAGAGTGTCCTAAGGACAGCATTGTTTGCCAACCCAGGCTCAGGTGTCCTGTTTCCTGGAGGGGCTACCTGGCCGAAATGGCACCAGTTCTCTACACAGCCTTCAGGTTTGTCTTCCAGGATAAATCCAGATGCTGCTGTTTTGTTTTGTTTCTTGATTTAAAAATATTTGTCACCAGGCTGTTGAGAAGTGAGAGGACTTATCTTGAAAAAGCATTTGCCACCAAAACTGACAACTTAAGTTTGATCCCCAGAACCCATATGAAGGAAAGAGAGAATCAATTCCCACAAGCTGTCCTCTGACCTCTGCATGCATGGTATAACACCATCCGTGTGGTAGCGTGTGCTCCTACACACACACACACACAAATAAATAATAGTTTTAAAGCTACACCAAAGAGGCTTCCTCTCCTTTCCTCCGCCTCTGTGCCTCTTACTCCTGACTCAGTCTCTCACCATGTCATCTCACAAAAGACTTTCAAAATCAAATGATTCCTAGTCAAGAAATAAAATCAAAATCAACCCATTCCCCTGCCCCCTCCAGACTGACATCTTAACCAAATCAGGTACAACTTCAAGGCACTGAAGGAGAATCCTGCTCGGTCTGGAAGGTGTCACACATCAATGGCACAACAGCACAACTGACTGTGTATGCTGAGTCGTGGTCATCCGTCAGTCTTACCAGATGAAGCCGGAAGTCTTTGCCCTGGGGAATTGGTCATGTTTAGTTGGGAATCTGACTTGTTTTCAACTGTTCTGGTTTGAGTCAGTTGGCTGTTTGGGTAATAGAATTATTTGAAAAGAAAAAAAAGTTAAACCAGAGAAGGCTACTAATTGTGGTTCCTAAAAACTGCATAGAAAACTTTTATGATCTGTGATCAAGTACCAGTATTCTCTTCTTCATATAAAGAGTGAAATAATGAAATATATATGCATATGTTATATATACAAAATACATATAAATAATTGCATTTATTTATTTGTGTGTGTGTGTGTGTGTACATCGGCAAATGCACTTGCCATGGTATACATATGGAGGACAACCTTTGAGAGTTGGTTCTCTCCTACCGTATGGGTTCCAAGAATCAAGTTCAGGCCATCAGGCTTGGTGGTGTCTACCTTTACCCACTCACTGGTCCAAGAGTAAAGTTTCTGTTGAAGATGACTCACCCAGCCCTTCCCCACCTTCCTTCAGAAGTGAGTTCTTTCCCAATACTCCGTATGAAGCAGGAGCCTATTTTATACAAAGATTCACAGCATTCCACTGCTCAACACAGGAAAAAGAACTTTGCAAATTCCTCCATCCTCATCCTTTTAACACAGCAACAGAGCTGCTGAAATGTGTTTAGTGGTCATACTTGCTACAAGAGGCCAGCAGGACACAGGCAATCCTTCGGTCACCGGGATGCAGCTTTGGAGACCAGAAAAGCAATCTTCATATGTCGCTAAAGGCAAAGGCCTGATCCAACCATGGAAGGGGTGACTTCTCCTAGTGTCTTACCATGGAAACTGTTGACTTCTTTCTGGACGTTACTCTCCTAAGCACTTTATCAAAGCATAATTAAATAACCGTGGGCAGCTCTTTTGAAATTGCCTCTTCTCATCCTGTACCTTCCCCAGCCCACTGTCTTTTTACAGGACGATTGACAGTTCTTCATAACTCATTTGGCCATCCAGCCAGCGATATATTTTTGAGTTCCTTCTGTGTTCCAAGTACTGTGCCATGTAGAGGGGGTAAGCATTGGTGAAAAAGAGTGGGATAACAGGGCCGGTAGTGCACAGCTGCAGTTACAACACTCAAGGAGGGGTGGCAGAAGAGGGAGGAGTTTGAAGCCAGTCTAGACTAGATACAGTGAGACCCCCCCCCTCTCCGACACACACACACATACACACACTCACACAAATAACCCACAAGAACTGGAAACAAAATAGTCATAACCTCATCCCTCACTTCTATAACAGCTGACAGTCTATTTTACACAAAGTCCAGCTTACCCAGAACCTTCAACACAGTCTTAATATATATGAAAACCTTCAATAAATATCTACTGAAAGAATGAACGAATAAGTAAATGAGACTGAACGTTGGTACTTATATACAAAAAGATTTAGCTTCTAGAAGTGAATGAAGAATGAAGAAACATAGCCCGTGTGTGTGTGTGTGTGTGTGTGTGTGTGCGTGCGTGCGTGTGTGTGTGTGTGTGTGTGTGTGTGTGTGTGTGTGTGTGTTCCAGGAAGTTCTCTGGAATAACCTTTGGCACTAAGGAGAATGGAAGAGAGGCTATGTCACTGGTGGACCAAAGCCAGAATAGCTCCTGAAAAGTCCAGTTTTATATTCTCATTTTTACTTTAAAATCACAAGGTGGGGCAGGCAAGCAAGCGGGATTTGACAGAAGCGTACTTGGCAACCAGCAAGTTATTAAGGGCAATGACCTATTGTTTCAGCTTTTCCTCCAGGTCATTCTGTTCCAGGTAGCAAGTGAAGTCATGTCTGGCAAATAGGCCGTGCGACCTGTGCTTGAAGTAAATCAGTAAGTAAATCGGTTTCTAATAATTAGTCTTTTCTACCTAATTCTACTTCATATTTATATTTGAGACACACACACATACACACACACACACACGTACTTGAGACAGGCCCTTTCTATGTAGCATTTACTTGCCTAGAACTCCCTATATAGACCAGGATAGCCTCAAACGCAGAGATCCTCCTGCCCCCGCCTCTTGGAAATTAAAGGCACGCACCATCATGCCCGGCTGAAACATAACTTTTAAGGTAACTTTTCAACACATATAATCTAACATACACAATTCCCTTTTATAAAGCCTGTTCATAGCCCTTCTTTTTAAATTCTTTGTTTTGTTTATGTATTTATTAACGCGTGTGTGCAGACACTTGTGCGCTGCAGTGTAGGTATGAAAGTCAAAGGACAGCTCGAGAGCGTTCATCCTCTCCTTCCACCCTATGGCTTGTGGGGATTGAGCTCAGGTTATCAAGCTTGGCAGAATGCAACCTTACCAGCTGAGCCTTCTCGCTGGCCCTATTTCTATCACTTCTAATTTACTTCCAATCTTGAGCAAATCCCATATTTTATTTGGTACACCTAGTTTTTTTCCCTCTCACTTAATAATAAATTTCACAGAATCAGCATTTTAGTTTAGAAAGATAAATTCTAACTAATCATACTGTCAATGTCAAAATTGAAAACGGCACTAACAACAAAACCTAAAGAGGTCTGATTGGGTGCACTCTGCCCTCCCAGATCTGACCTAGGCAGGGATCTAACTTCAACACCCTCAGTGACTGAAGGAAAGACACAAAGGTAAGAGGATAAGTTATTTAATTTTATGTAAACAGGAGACATACATCCAAGCTAAAAGATACACAGGCAATAGACTTACTGGAAGATCTGCCTTGTGTCTGGCCCTGGTTATTATAGTAGCAATGCCTCTATTCTACTTGGAACAATGATTCCTCTCAGCTATTGAGCGTGTTTTTGAGAAATGACTGCCATCCACAGCCCTTCTACTACACATGTGACTGCTCAGATTCTTTTCTTTTGAAAGCCAAACTTCAGAGGAGGACCATCATCAAGCAGATGCAGCGGGGGTCACTCCTCCTCACAGAAACCTTGTCCTCCCATTCTGCTCTCTGATCCCCATGGTCACTCCAACTTTGATCCTTTCTAAAAACTGGCTAGTCAGCTTCTCCTCAGATTCTCTGATGGCTACCTGTCTGTCTTTTGATGCTTTTCTCTTTTTTTGTTATAAAAAAAAGTAAATCAAAGTGAGACAGATTTAGGGAGTGGACCGCCATTGCTGACAACAAGCACTGATATGAATCTGTGTGACCTTTCGGCATTACTACATGGAAAGCTAACTCCAGTTTGATTATGTTAAGTGGCGAGGCTGGGGAGATTAGATCATCAGGGCAGAATCATCACGGATGGGATTATTGTCTTACACCAGGGGCCCGAGCTCCTATCAAATGAGAATGCAGGGAGAGGAGGATTGTCTGTGAGCCACATTCCGGCTAGATGATCTTTTCTTGGACTTCCCTCCCCCCAAACAGTGAGCAACAAAATCATTTTGTTTATAGGCAGTTTAGCCTAAGGCTTTTTTGTGATAGTGGCCTGAACAGACTAGGGCCATGAAAGAACATGGCCTCTTTTTCCTAGTCTTTAATAGAATCCCTTCTTTTAAAGGAGGTCTTTGTCATTTAGCAAACTTGCCGTTATGAGATATTTTACACAAAATTTTCTCCTGGTTACCTTCTTCTTACCAAAATTACCATCTCCAGAACTCTAAACTAAAAATAACAACATCTTAACAGGAAGAAAAAAGAAAACCGGTATAGCTTTGTTTAAAATCCATCCATTGGTGGCGGGCATGGCCTACATGGAGGACGGCAAGGAACCATGTGTGGGGGCGACAAGATGTTCTCCTCAAGAAGTGGAACTCAGTAGCCATGTGGGACTGGGATGTTGATGGCAGCCTGCCTTAGATGTCAAGCTGAAAACAAACATGCAGTTAAAACCTAAGCAAAATAATATGTATTGTATAATTCCAGTTATCAGAACTAATACATGTCTATAGAAATCAGACCTATAACTGGCTGTGTTGACCAAAAAGTGACTAGATACTGTATTTGTGAAGCTTTCTGAAGTTACAGAGATGCTGTGTGTGTGTGTGTGTGTGTGTGTGTGTGTGTGTTGTTAGGGACCAGACCCAAGGCTCTGGGAGAGATAGATGAGCACTCTACCACTGAGCTACATACTTAGCCCTTGGCTATTGGCTTATTTGTATCTTATTTGAAAATGATGGTTTACCTGGGTTTACACTATTGTATAACTTCTTTATCTGTATCCACAGGATAAGTACATTTTTGTTGTGATAAATTATACTTCCACAGAAAGAATATTGTGAAAAGAATTGAGGAAGGTTACTTTATATGGAAGCACCAGGAAACTGAGCATAACTTGCCTTCATTCTTATACATTATTCTTTTGTTTTACCTTGCTTCTAGATGAATTCTCATTATGTAGCCATGGCTGGCTGAAACGCACTGTGTAGACCAAGCTATTCTCAAACTTCAGGGATCACTTTGCCTCTGTCTGCCTCCTGGGAATGAAGCTGTACCCCATCCCCCTCAGGCCTTATTCATTCTTCTTGAATCTGTGAAGAACATTCGTCTTGGCTCTTAGAAGTCTGCTCTGCATTTTAGGGTAACTCCCAAAGCATCTCAGCCCTATCTATCTATCTATCTATCTATCTATCTATCTATCTATCTACCTACCTACCTACCTATCTTTGAGCCTGCAAGAAACGTCTCTTCTAAATGAGATACATATCTGTGGTGGAATACTATCTAGTTATAAAGATGAGTGGTGGGAGTATGAATTAAAATGGGATATGTCAAAAGAAATGAGTAAGGCACCGTAAGACAAATGCCACATATTCTCATTTGTGTGAGTTATACAGAAGTAGATCTCTTTTTTTATTTTTTTTAAAGATTTTTATTTATTTATTATGCATATAGTGTTCTGCCTGTATGTATGCCTGCACACCAGAAGAGGGCACCAGATTTCATTACAGGTGGTTGTGAGCCACCATGTGGTTGCTGGGAATTGAACTCAGGACCTCTGGAAGAGCAGCCAGTGCTCTTAACCTCTGAGCCATCTCTCCAGCCCCAGAAGTAGATCTTATAGAAGTAAAGAGTAGAGCTGTAGTCGGGAGAGGCTAGGAAGTGTGTATGGAGGGACAGGCAGAGAAAGGTCAGATAAAGTTAACCAAGTAAGCTAAGAGAGAGAGTCCCAGTTTTCTGCATAGCGGTGACAACAGTTTACAATAATTTGTAGCACATTCTATAAAGAACTAGAAGAAAGACATTTAAACCTTCCTTGGTCAATGAAATGGCAGAAATTTAAGGAGGTGGCTATACTAATTTCCCTCATTTGATCATTACAGATGGCATGCATATCTTAAAGTACCACACTGCATTCCAAAAATGTGTATGACTATTATATGTCTATGAAAAAAGAGATATAACAATAAACATAATCATCATACAAAAGACAGCAAAACTTCTCTTTCTGTCTGGTTACTTCTTTCACTGGGGCTGAGCCCTCATCCCAGGGCTTTGTGTCTTCCTCAGTGCATGTACCTATCCAAGCTCTACTGTCCCAGCTTCGTCTTTTCATTTCTCTCGGAGGACTAGCACAGTAATCTTTGCATGTGCCCAAAGCCACAGGTCCTGGCAAATTTGATAGACACTCTCCCCAGGCTCCAAGAATCCTTGCCAGATTTTTGTCTCCCCCACCACCTCTCAAAAGTTTCCCATCACTTCTGGTGCCATATTTTTCCATCTGTCATCTCCCACTCCAATTCCACATTTTTACCTTGGTACTTTACCCTGGCAACTCTGACCATCTGCTCTGCTTAGTAGGTGCCAAATCAGCATTTTCTTGCCTACACGCCTATCTTGCTTTGGTCCCTGCAGAGCAGAGAGGGTGAGCCGTACTGTCTCCTCACCTAACGGTTCCTTAGACATTGTTACCACCACAGGCGACGTTCAGCGAACTTCCGGCCTGTCATACAAACCACATTCTTTTAATTTCCAGAACATGACAACATGTAATGATCAGTCTTGGCTAGGCGCATGTTTATGATCACAGCATTGAAGAAGCTGGGGCAGGAGGATGGCTGCAATTTGGAGGTCAGTCTGATCTACATAGTCAGTTCCAGGCCAGCCAGGACTACATAGTGAGACCCTATCTTAACAAATGGGGGCAGGAGGCAAGCAGAGAAGCAAACCCAAATTCAATTTCCTCCTAGTTCAGGATCCACTTTCTAACTTCCTTTCCTCTAACATCAGCAAGTTCAACATCTCAACCCCTCAAACATCTGCTCTAGAATCTTCTTCGGTTCGTTCCAAATAAAAGAAATGCCCAATAAGTGGTCCAACCACTTCACATCTTTGTTTAAACTATCTCATATAATAGATATCGGAGAAGCTACCGTTTAAAACAGTTTCAGCTCATCTGTTCTGTCTGCCTGGATGGAGTGTTATTTTCATCAACCCTTGACCCTAACTAGCTGATGACATTTTCTCAGGCTCCACAGAAGTCACTTCAAAGGGCAGGGTCATCAACTATCAGCCAGGAAGAAAAAGCACCTTAAAAAGCCAAAAGTTCCTAGCAGTTAAAGGGCTTGAGTCTGCTTTCTTATATTTATTTATTCATTCATCCATTCAAGAAACATATTGTGATCATAGAATATTGACTAGTCAGTGGGGATGTGTTTGTTGTATTGTTTTTTCTTGGGAGTAATGAATCCAGATAGGGCACCAATAACTAACCAGATAAACAATTCTATGCCATTCCAACTTGGTGACCCAATGACTCTGAGCTACTTCAAGGAGAATGGATGAAGGAATACTTACAGAATCAGGAATGAGCATTAGTTCTAATCTACATGGGAAGCAGAAAAAGACAAGATCTCCTGAATAAACTGGGAGCCTGGGGACATGGGAGAGGGTAAACAGGAAAGGGGGAGGAAGGGAAGGGAGCAGAGAAAAATATATAGCTCAATAAAAACAATACATAAAAAATAAATCCTAAAAAAGAGAGAGAACAAAACAGCAGCTGCAGCAAAGCTGAAAGATTTTTGCAAAGCCTAAAATATTTTTACTTGATTTTGTTACGGCAAACTCTTTAGGTCTGTGCAAATGGCTTCTGTTATTATTATAATGATTTGTTTCCTTGTTACCATAAACTGTCAATTTCATAATTACAAAATTATTCTCTTGAAAAAAAATGAGCATTAGTGACCCCAAAACAGCTGCATTGAAAAAAAAATGCCACCACATCAGTACAGATGATAGCGTTAAAAGCTACTGAGATGGAGTTCTATATTTTATATGTTCTAGTTTAGCAGTCCCTGGGACCACTGCAGCTAAGAGAGGACTGGGCGGAAGAGAGCTGGGGCTGTCATCTCAAATGTTTGTAATCTCAGAGTTTGAAGATCTTCCCCTTTACTCCTGCACTGAAGGGATATTATTGTGCTGGTATCTAAGGGTTTCTGTTGCTGGGATGAAACACCATGACTGAAAAAGCAAGCTAGGGAAGAAAGGGTTTATTGGGCTTACACTTAGCATTGCTGTTCCTCACTGAAGGAAGTCAGGACAGGAACTCAAACAGAGCAGGAACCCGGAGGCAGGAGCTGAAGAAGAGGTCACGGAGAGAAACTGCTTACATGCTTGCTTTCCATGACTTTTTCAACCCCCTTCTTTTAGAACCCAGGACCAGCTGCCTAGGGAGGGCACCACCCACCATGGTCTGGCACCTCCCCCATTGATCACTAAATGAGAAAATAACTTACAACTGGATCTCGAGAAGCCATTTCCTCAGCCAAGGCTCCTTTCTCTGATAACTCTAGCTTGTGTCTAACTGACACACAAATTCACCCAGTGTGGTTGGTCTTGCATTGGTGAATCAATCAAATCTGCTCTGACTACAAGATAAAAATGTTTGTGTCATGCCCAGAGGACCACACTGTACAATGGTCACAAGTGGGAAAGACCTACACTTTCTGTCCTGAAGCCCATCACAGTCTGTCTTAGGTAGGGTTTTATTATCGTGACCACAGCAACTCTTATAAAGGAAAACATTTGTTTAGTCCATTATCATTATGGGAAGAAGCATGGAGGCAAGCATGCAGACATGGTGCTGGAGAAGGAGCTGAGAGTTCTACATCTTGATTCACAGACAGCAGGAGTGTGTGCCACACTGGGTATAGCTTGAGCATATAAGACCTCAAAACTCACTTCCATAGTAACAAACTTCCTTCAAGAAGGCCCCACCCTCTAAGAGTGCTACGCACTATGGGCCAATCAGTCAAACACATGGGTCTATGGGGACCGTTCCTCCTCAAACCACAGTCTAAAGAAGATAGATAACGATCACATGACCATGGAAGCGAGGCTCTGAAGGAAGGGTGTTAATACACTTCTGAGGAGAATCATGGCCTTCACCATGGAACTCTTCTACAAGAAAAGATTCGAGTGTGCTAGCCAAAAACGATCTGGCGTTTGTGTTCAGGCGTGGGCTGAAAACATGTAATGCTCACATTCAAAGAAGTAACTTATATAGCTGAGAATATCAAAGGCTTCATGGTACACAATGAGGCTGGGGAAGTGGGCAGGGGCCAAGCCACAGTGGCTTTGCTGTCCTGAAAGCTAACCAGTCAGTTGTCCTATGAGGCAAGCACACGTGACAAGCAATCTGAGCTGCTGCCCTTCTGGATCTACAACGGTGCTCTCACTGGGGCACACTTCCCCTGGGTCAGTAATTCACAGCCCAAAACTGAATGTACCTAGATGTTTGGTGTGGGTCTGGGTAACTATCAGCCAAAAGGGTCCTTTAATAGCAACACTGGCTCAGAGCCATGGTGACCTGGCCAATCTGTTCTCAGAACTTTTGTGGCAATCTGAGCCTCTTTTCCTGTCTAGCCTACTTCCTCTTCTCGAGAGCTGCAGGGCAGATTGACGGTCTACATTCCCCAGCTCCGTCTCAATGGGTGTGCCTCCCGAGAAATACCTTTCACAGCTAATTCCACCTTAGCATCTGTTTCTTGAGGAACTCAAGCTAACAGTTTGTTTCCCATGATTGGAATTCTGCCTTCTGTTTTGTTTTATTCTTCTCTCAGACATTACACTCCCCCACCCCCCGCCATAGTTTTCCCTCCCTCCACACTTCCCCTCTCCCCTTTTTGCCTTTAAGAGCAACCAGAGTGTGTATTTAAAACTCTGGATTGACATCTTCAGATTTATGGTTTAAAGGAAAAGAAAACAACTAACTGGCACCGATGCAGGGAACAGATTGAATGTAGGCAAGCATGGCTGCAGGGGACTGGCTAACTCTGTCTGGCAGAGTCTGGATAGGATGATGATCATCAGATCCGGGCGATGGAGATGGTAGTAAGTGGTTGATCCTAAGAGGCAGCCGAGAAGTGAAGCCAACAAGGCACAGTAGACTACAGTCGGAGGAAAAGAGAAGCTCAGCACCAAGGAGACCAGGCCACGTTTGCTCACATAAGAAAGGCAGCAGCCCCAAGGGACAAACCCCAGTGCTTTAAAGTGGTAGGGCCCAGCTCTACATCAATACAGTGGTCAATTTTGTAAAAGCGGTGCCTGGGAGAAGTGATGCCCTGAAGTCAGAGAGAACAACAGTTCACACAAAGCCTAGGAATATAGCTCAGTTGTAGAATGGAGTTATGGCTTTAATTCCCAATAGTACTAAATAAATAATAAAACAATTAAAGTGTATGGTAGCCCATTCCTATAATCTCAGCACATGGAAAGCAAAAAACAAGACAGTCACCCACGCTCCAGGCCAACCTTGTTTACTTAGTGAGTTCTAGTCCATCCAGAACTGGAACAGTCTATCCAGAACATAGCAACATTCTGTCTCAAATAAAAGACAACAAAAACAAAAACCCCATACCATAATTATCTGCTTAGAACTCTATAATGGTTCCTCATTTCTTTCGGGACCACGATAACGTCTAACCATACACAGTAGACACATAACATTCTCGCCCTGAGCTTTGTTCTTGTGATGATCTCTGGCTGAGACTCCTCTCCGTGCCCCATGCCTATGTCTGGCCATTTTTATACATTTTAAGGCTCATTGCAGATTTCATACTTTTTCTTAAAGATTTTTACTTATTTGTGTGTGTGTGTGTGTGTGTGTGTGTGTGCGCGCGCGCGCAAGTACCTGAGGAAGCCAGAGAGAGCATTGGATCTCTCAGAGCTGGAGTTATAGGCAGTTGTAAGCCACCTTACATGGCTACTGGGACCCAAACTTGGATCCAATGGAAGAGTAGCAATTAAGTGCTGAGCCATCTCTCCAGCTCCGTCATTCCCATTTCTTTATTTTTCTTTATTTTATTCTCCCTTCCTCGAATATTGCCCTCTGTCCCTTTTCCCAGCCGATGACAACATCAATATCAGGACAATCAAATCTCACCTTCCCCATGAAGATCCCTAGACTATTTCTGCCTTCATCAGTCACCCTTCCCTCTAAATCCTTATTGATCACATGGTTTCTAGCTGTATTGTATGGTAGATTTTTTTTTTTTTAACTTTGGCTTTCCACAAACCTTGTTTCCCACAACTAGATGGGAAATTCCTAGAAGAAAGGCATTCTGTCTTATGTTTCTTATGATTGTTGCCTTATGGAATATAAAGTTGAACAGTGCTTTCAAGAATATTACCCTCTCCAGAAGAGAACCCCTCCCTCCCCTGGAATTAACAGGTGATTGAATTGAATGTAGGCATTGTTTCCACCTTCAGGGTCCTGGGAAACAATAGTGAGCAGGCTGCCAATTCATTGTTTTTATCTTTGAGGGTTGTTTGTCTGCTTTTGTTTTTCAGTGAGACAGGGGTTGGCTAGGATTCTGACCTCCAGATTAAAAGTCCCATGGTGGGTAAACTTAGCCAAAGGAGAGGAGAGCATAAAGAAGGAGTCTGAGCCAATATTTCGTAAAGAATGTAGAGGAAGAGTGTAACATAAGGGGCCTGCTTGTTGGGGTTTCTGTCCCACCCGATACCCCACAGCCGGCAAGCCCCAAAGAAAATCACACATAGATCTCTATAAATTATAAAGCTGATTGGCCCATTAGGTCAGGCTACTTATTAGCTCTTGTAGCTTATATTAACCCATTGTTCTTATCTACGTTAGCCACATGGCTTGGTACCTTTCTCAGCAGGGCAGCTCACAAGTTGCTTCTCGGTGGTCTGGGCAGGAATATGAGGAATGGGCTTCCTCCTTTCCAGCATTCTCCTGTTCTCATCTCCCCACCTCTACTTCCTGTCTGGTTGGCCCGCCTATACTTCCTGCCTGGCCAATCAGCGTTTTATTAAAATACATGATTGACAGAATACAGACAATTCTCCCGCACCAGAAGAGGAAAGAGATATCCTGACTCATTGGGATGGGCAAGTATCAAGCTAAATCATGGACTCACTGGCTAGAGACAGTCATAGAAGAGCAGTCATGAGACTAGAGGCTAGGATTATCAATCCTGACAGTGTTTTCTATGGTCTGTGCTGTCCCTGAAAGTTTCGTGATTAATTCAACAAATCATTCTGTCACCAGCAGTTGTCAACCTTCCTTAGGCTGCGAACTGTAATATAGTTCCTCATGTGGTAGGGACCCCAACCATAAAATTATTTCGCTGCTGCTTCATTACTGTAATTTTGCTACTGTTATGAATTTTAACACCAATATTTGATATGCAGGTTATCTGATATGTGGCCCTCAAAGAGTTCGTGACCCATAGGTTGAGAACTACCATCCTCGCTGTCTCAGGCTGAGAAGATAGCATAGCTGATGAAATGCTTGCCTTGCAAACCTAAGGACCTGGCTTTGATCTCCAGAACCCATGTGAAAATGCAAGGGCATTTCGTAATCCCAGAGCTGGGGAGGTAAAGATAAGCAGATTTCTCAGGGTTTCTGGCTGGCTTTAAGTCAATGAGAGACCCTGTCTCAAAAAAACAAGTTTAGATGATTCCTGAGAATGACACCCAAGATTTTGCCCTGACCTATATCCACACACGCATGTGCGCGCACACACACACACACACACACACAACTGAACACACAATACACCTGCATATCACACCTGAACACACACATATACCTACACATATATACAGACACACACACACAAGAATTGGAGCTTTTGAATAAGTGGTTAAGACATGAAAGCTGTACACTTATACAAGAAACTAAGGGAACAGAGAGTCTTTCTACCTGCTGAAGACACATAGAAGCTGTCATATGTGAGGACCAGA
This sequence comes from Arvicola amphibius, assembly GCF_903992535.2. Taxonomy (NCBI): domain Eukaryota; kingdom Metazoa; phylum Chordata; class Mammalia; order Rodentia; family Cricetidae; genus Arvicola; species Arvicola amphibius. The sequence continues at coordinate 81,684,796 of NC_052055.2, forward strand.
CCCTATCTAGACACCAAATCTGCTGTCACTTTCATTTTGAGTGTTCTAAGCTGCAGGCTATAAGCAGTTCTCCTGACTATAAATCACCCGGTCGAAAGTGTTTTCATTATAGTAGTCCGTATGACAATTTCATTTTCTTTTGTTGGGCATGAAGATTAGGCCCAGTGTCAGGATGGGGCCAGAGAGGTTGGGAGATGTCCTTTGTGATCCATCCCACTGATATCTTGTCATCTAAGGGAAAGACCTATGAAGGGACATTAGCCTCAAACAACCACTTAGAAAACAGGCTAGGGTTGCCGCTCTCTCTTGCTCTTCTACTTGAAAAAGGAATCACCAAAACCTGTAATTTCGTGACAGGATTAATATGGGCTCATTCTACAACTAACTAAATAAATAATTGAAGACAAGCTGCACTCTTTTGCTCTTCAATAGCCATGTTCTAAAACTATAGTTAGTGAAAAGTAATTTTGCAAGCAAGTCACTAAACAAATGCTTCGTTGTATGTGATTTTCAAAAATAAAAATAGCGACACTCTCCAATCTGCCCACAACACTAATTAGTCCTCTCTTAAGTCTCATAAATGGTTAGTCAACTTCATCTGAGAAAAGGCCAGGTGTTTTGTGGAACGCTCCTGGAAGCAAAAGGCAGAGAGTAAGTTTAGTCTCCCAAGCTGTTTCCTCCCGGGCTCCCGGCGGGACAGCCTGCCTCCCAGTGATGCGGCTAACGTAGCATTTTCTTCCGATGTAGCTGTAGCTCTGATCATCCAGATCCTGCTGTGGGAGCAAATTAGTTCCAAATATAAGGTTGGCATTTCACAAAGTGCATTAACTCCTTCAAGTCAGCGGACCGCAAAATAAATATCCCGGAACAGCCGCTGATGCTTGTATTGATTCGAGTAGAAGGCGAGAGAGACCTAGCGGGTAGCAGCGGTCGCTTGGGAATGTCTAAATGGGCTCCCAAGTGGCCTGTTTACATTTAGAGAGTTTCCAGGTGACTAGAAACAGCTCATTATGTCAATAGGAAGTCCTCAACCTGGTTCCACCTGGAGTTCCTTCTTTGATAGTTCAATATCTGAGCCTTTGTCTAAAACAAAAGCTTTTGGCATTCCTCGCTAAGAAAATGTTCAGGCATTTTCCATTATACGGCTGGATAATGAAATGAAGTCCATAAAGGCTATTTTTCTGTGAGTCAAGTCAGCTTCACTGGGTTCTTTTCACCTCTCTGACCATGAATAACAGTATTTATGAACACGGATCCTAGGAACTGAGATGGAAATAGATCAGAGTAACACACACCTTTGACCTTTGAGTAGTTGTTAAAAAAAAAAAAAGGAATATGGGCAGAAAAAATAAGAACGATACATTTAGTTTAATTTCGGAAATATTTCCATTGGAAAAGAACTCAAGTAAGATTCCTTTGCAATTTATATAGAACTGCGAGAGAGTTAGAAGCAACCTAAATGTCCAAGAATGAGTCAACTGATGAGTCACCTCTGGCAGGGCCATGTAATGGCCCATTATCTCAGTACTGGTGCAAAATTTATGAAGAATTTTTATAACATGGAACTATGTGATTATAATTATATTCTGATTCATTTACAGGGGAAAAAAATCTAGATCAAAGCACAATGATAGAAGAATTTATTTTTGAGAGAAAGACCTGTGTCTAAGTTTTTAAACAAGTGTTTACTTGCTTATTTTTGTTTTTTTACGAATGTGTATATGTGACTGTATAATAATATGTAAGCTCCTACAGAGGCCAGAAGTGGGTGTTAGATCCCCTAGAACAGAGGTTGCAGAGGGTTATGAGCTGTCATGTGAGTGCTGGAAACTGAGCCTGGGTACTCTGGAAGAACAGCCGGAGCTCTTAATTGCTGAGCCATTTTTCCAGTCTTATATGCCACTTTCAGATTTGTTCTCTTTCTATAGGGACTGAGACTTTCACATATTAACATTTCAAACTAATTGTATTTCACTTTTCACAATACAATGCTAGACCCAGAAAATGCTTTGATGGAACTAGAACAGGCCCCAGATTCAATGTTCTTTGTTTCTCTCAGACCATATCTCATGTAGCCCAGGCTGGCCTCAAACTCACAATGGAGCAAGGATGAGCACCAGATCTTACTGCTTCTCCAGTGTGGCCCATAGTTTACTCACTGTGTGGTGTGAAGAGGATCCGTGCCATCAGCTCATATATTTGAATGCTTGGTCATTCCAGAGGGGCACTAAATGACAGGGATTAGGAAGTATGGCCTTGTTTGGAGATGTGTGGCCTTGTTGGAAAAGGTGTGTCACTGGGGATGAGCTTTGGGGTTCCAAAGGCTCAAGTCAGGCCCAACGTCTCTCTCTTTCTGCTGCTTGCTGATCACAATGTAGAACTCTCAGCCACCTTTCCAGAAACATGTCTGTCTGCACACTACCATACTTTTTATCATGACAGTCATGGACTAAACTTCTGAATCTGTAAGCAAGCCCCAAATAAATGCTTTCCTTCACAAGAGGTGCCAGGGTCATCGTGTCTCTTCATAGCAATAGACCATTGAGTAAGACCTTCGTAAAATGCATGTTACAACAAATACTAATAAGAAGGCGTATGAGAGTTATCGTATCGAAAGTACCTCTCAAATCCTGCACTATTTCTCTGATTCTCCACATAACATTTAACTCTTTAAAATGTTTCCTCGAGCCAACACTAAGAATTTCTTCACTGTCAAGCCTGTGAGGGGTTTACCCACTGAGACAATGTGCCTGAGCTAATAGGAGCTCGCCAACTCCAACTGGACTGGGAATGAATGAGCATGGGATTCAAATTGGTCCCTCTGAATGTGTTTGACAGTTGGGCAGACTGAGGGGCCAATGACAAAGGCATTGGGATTTGTCTCTACTGCATGTACTGGCTTTTTGGGATCCTATCTCCTTGGATGTATAGCTTGCTCAGCCTGGATGTAGTGCGGAGGGCCTTGGACTTTCCACAGGGCAGGGTGCCTTGCCCTCTCTTAAGATTGGAAGGGGGAAGGGTGTGTAGAGGGAGTGGGAGGGAAGTGGGAGGACAGGAGGAAGTGGGAATTTTGACTGGTAATTATTTTAAGTAATAAAATAAAATAATTTCTTCAGTACACCAGGCTTGTCTCCTTCAGCTCTCACTCGACTACATAATTTGTACAGTTCAGTGCAAATGGACAGTGAATGACTATTGTTTCTAAAAGCAAGCCAAAAGGGTGCAGTTAAATATGATAAAGCATAAAATACATAAATTTTCCTTTTTACATACCTCACTACTTATAGTAGGAATAATAGTGATACAGGAAACAAAATAATGTTGCTAGACTCTTCCTGGGGAGACACAACACACTCACCCATTCACCTCATATAGGAGGGTTATGGCAGGTCAAAGTCTGGATACCACCAGCCTAGAACCTGTTTTATGGGGGCTCCTTACAATAACATGTGTGAAAGGTTATTACAAGAGCAGAAATGACTCAGAGAGGGCTGAATTACCAGAGCCCACGCCAGCATGAGGAACAGCTCCCCAAACCCGGAAATCTCCTGAATCACACTGCACAGCCTGCAGGTGCCTCAGCAGGTTATTCGTGTGCTTCCTAGGTGACTCAGCGGGCCTGAGGCTCTTCCCAGCAACTTGGTTGGTCTTCATTGTTCTGGGCAGTTTGGCTGCTCTCTGCTTCTTCCAGGTGGCTGGGCTCATCTGAGAGAGACTCCCAGAAGTCTTTACTGTTTACTGTTGGAAATGGAAAGACCTGGTGAGTCCAGTCAGTTTCAGGAACTTCCTGAAGTGATTTTGATTCTATTTAATAACAATATTTTAATCTACTTATTAATTGAATTAAGCATGGTTTTACTTAGTAAAATCAATGAGGACTCCTAGTAATGGAGAATATGGAGTCTGAACCAGCCATCTTAAATAACCAGGCTAGGTTCCCAGGGGTGGGACTGGGACACCAACCTAATCACAAAATCTGTGACCCATAACCTTCCCTGCCTGCAAGATGTGCTGGGACAATGGTGGCTCAGAACTTTGGGGACTGCCCAATATTGACTGGTCTAACTCGAGGCCCACACCATGAGAGGGAGCCCATGCACCACACTGCCTAGATCACTGGGATCTGGATGGCTCATAGATCTAGGGTAGAGCCAAACACAACTGAGAAACAGAGAGAGAGAGAGAGAGAGAGAGAGAGAGAGAGAGAGAGAGAGAGAGAGAGAGAGAGAGAAAGAGAGGCGGCTGATGAGAGCAGATAGAGACCCACAGTCAAACATTAGGCAGAGACAGGGGAACCCCACAAAAAAGGGGGAGGAAGATTGTAGGAGTCAGAGGGGTCAAGGACACCCAAGAAAGTAGCCCACAAAATCAACTAAGCAGGCTCATAGGGGCTCACAGAGATTGAAGCAACAATCACGGAGCCTGTACGGGTCTGAACTAGGTCCTCTGCATATATGTTGTGGTTGTATAGTTTGGTGTTGTTATGGGACTCCTAACAGTGGGAGTGGGGGTTGTCTCTGACTCTTTTGCCTGCTCTTATGACCTATTTCCTCTTGCTGGGTTGCCTTCTTCAGTCTTGGTACAAGGGTTTGTGCCTAGTCTTACAGCATGTTGTTATGCCTAGTCCAGTAAGGCCTGGTCTTTTCTGAAGAGAAATGGAGGAGCAGTGGACGTGGGAAAGAGTGAAGGTGGGTGGGGCCAGGGAGAAGGGTAGGGAAGGGAGGCTATGGTGGGGGTGCATTGTACAAGAGAAGAATAAATAAATAAAACAAAGGGGTTTCTTAGTTGAAAATTAAATAACTTTTTATTACTATACCGTTTTAATTATATGGCCTTCTTGAGCCAGAAGGGGTGGCTCACATCTATAATCCCAGCACTCAGCCTGCCTGAGCTACAGAATGAGACTGTTTCTCAAACAAAAACTTCTGACTCCTTTCCCACACATTCACTTATTAAGTTACTGAAATGCTTTTACTTTCAGAAGCTTCATTTTTAATTAAAATGACTGGAATATTGTCACTTGCATCCTTTAAATGCAAATATGCAAGCTATTTTTTTAAACAACTCTGTTCTGAAATGAATCCGCTTATTTAACTTTTATTGAAACTGTCGACTGTTAGTAAGAGTATTTTTTTCTTGGCTATAACAACACTGAAATAAATTACTGGTGAGATGGTTCAACAGGTGAAGGCCCTTGCTACCATGCTTGATCCTCTGAGCCACATGGTGAGAGGAGAAAATGGATTCTTGAGACAGCTCCCACCAAACCTGACAACCTGAATTTGATCCCCGGGTCACACATGGTAGAAGGAGAAAACAAACCCCACAAGGGTGCACACGCAGACACACAAATGTGATGTGGGAGGGTCTTCTGTTTGAGTTGATTTCATTGGTTAATACAGAAACTGCCTGGCTCATTTGATTGGCCAGCCCTTAGGTGGGCGGAGTAGACAGAACAGAATGCTGGGAAGGGAAGTTAATAAATCACCATGCCTCTCCTCTCTGGGGCAGACTGCCATGCCTCTCCTCAGGGAGAGAGATGCGATGAAGCCAGCTGCCAGGTCAGACATGCTGAATATTTCCCGGTAAGACACCGCTCATGGTGTTACACAGATAATTAGATATGGGTTAGTCAAGATGTGAGTAAGAGGCTGAAAATAATGGGCCAGGCAGTATTTAAAAGAATACAATTTGTGTGATGCTATTTCGGGGCATAAGCTAGCCGGTGGCCGGGAGCCAGGCGGGACAAAAAGCAGGCCTGCCTGCAGCTCCATCACTACACAAATATAATTTTAAAAACCTTTTTCCAAGTATGGAAAGTAAACTTCTGGTTGTTTGGTTGTTGGTTTTGTTTCGCATCAATAGTCTGAGGTCCAGCTCCATCCAACGTAAGCTGGATCCTCTCACATCAATCACCAACCAAGAAAATGCCCCACAGGCCCATCTGGTGGGGACATTTTCTCAGTTGCAGTTCCCTCTTCCCAGGTGACTCTAACCTGTCTTAGGTGGAAATAAAGCTGGCCAGCACGCAAAACATTCTGTCAGCTCATGGACTCCTTTTCTGCTCACATACTGAATAGTATACCTAAATGATTTGCTTACCTAGCCCACAAACCCAGAGCAGTCCCCGTGCCAATGACCGTTGTGTTTATCTAAGTTGTTCTATTACCAATTAAGACTTCAGAGTTAAATAGTGGGGTGAAAACCTGATAGATCAAAGAACAGATTACAGTATGTGTAGCCATAGAAAAATCAAGAGTCAAAAGAAACACCAGGGGACTAGGAGATAGAAGAGGTGAACATGGCAGTACTGTCACGTGTGGTGAACATGGACACAATGAGAGCCATAGTCAGTCTGAATACTGAGGAACTGGGTGCTGACGGGACCACTGAAGACTTGTGGGAGCTCTCTTCTGCTGCTTCCACTCCACAGCCAAACACACATAATGGTAATTAGCCAGGAAGAAAACCCAAGAAGCTGAAGAGTTTAGGGATATGAAAATATAGTCACAAGGACAGATGAGAGGATGACCAGACAAAGGGGAAATTGTGACTAGTAAGGGGAACAAGGGTGTCCTCGAACCCAGTGAGCTTAAATTTAAAACAAAACTTGTTATGTTTTTTTTCCCCTCTATCTTTGTTTGAGAAGGGAAAGTGTGTAGAGAATTTTACCTCCATCATGTTGAGCTCTACCTGGTTAGTACGGAAATGAGATAAGAGGCCGGAGAGGTATTCAGTCGAGGTGCTTGTGATGGATTAGCTGTGCGAGCAAGACAAGGTAAGGATCAACACCGAGGTAAAGCGAAAGATGTGGACAGGTTGTAGGGATAGAGTTAAGGACTGCTGGTGCTGGGTATGGGGAGTGAGCTAGAAAGATGGAAGCTGACGGTCTGTGAGTCCAGGCCTTGCAGATGAAACTATGAGGCAGGGTGTGTGTGTGTGTGTGTGTGTGTGTGTGTGTGAGAGAGAGAGAGAGAGAGAGAGAGAGAGAGAGAGAGAGAGAGAGAGAGAGAGAGAAGCCTTAAGGTCTCATTGGGGGCTGTTGAGAGAGGAGGACCCACGGTTAGCAGCCTGGAATTTGGCATGCACGTTGGAACCACAGCGTTTCAGGCAAAGGACAAATTGTGGAAGGATGCGGATCCAGATCCCACTTTTCACGGTGACAGTTCCTCACATTCCCTCCTTTCCTCACACTGTCAGCACAGTCTCTCCCTTTGCTCTCTGCAGATGTCTTGCTTCTTTATGAAAAAAAAAATTCCCCTAAGAAAATGAAATCAACCTAAGGAGGGCCCCAAATGCGCTCGTCAGCTCTAACTCCCCGCTTGCTGGCCTCCATCCCGCGTTCTTGCCTTCCCTTCTGTTTGGAAGACAGACCTTTGGCCTGCCTAGTGCTCCTGGGCTTGCGTCTTTGGGTCACTTCTCTCCTCCATGATCCCTTCTCCTGTCGTGGGCTTGCCCGGTCCCCTGACAAGAGCTGGAGGAAGCCGCAGCAACTGCATTCTCTCACCTGGGTGAACGAGGGTAATAGTTCCTGTGCACTGAGATGGCGCCTGGGACCTGGTGCATACTGCACTGATTCTGTCGCCAAGCCCCACCCTCTTCCCCGGTTACACTTTAACTCGCCTTTAGCTGCTGTCATCCCTCTTCCTTACTGCTTTCCCACAGCTATGCCCTCCTTATCAGCAAGAGTGATTATTCAAAACACTACAATAAAACTATATGTCACATTCACGAGATCATTCTCACTTCCTGCTCTAAAACTTCCAGGGACTCGGATCACATCTAGAGTAGTATCTGCACATTTCATCATCATTTACAAGGCTTACCTGATCCGACTTTGATTCCCCAAACCCTCCCCTGAATCTTACCTCCTCATGAAGACCCCTCAACACAACAATACCTCACACCAGCCCGCTCACCACTCCCCTCATCCCAGGAACTTTCCATTGTCCCACTCCTTTTCCTCAGACCTTCTATGCTTCGCTTTCTCACTGCATTCTCTTTCAGTCACTTCAGAAGTGACCTTTCCCAAAAGCAAAGCCCACACCCCTGCCAATTCCCTCTCCACCCTCTCCATCACAGCATTTGGCATTACCGCATTTAACCTTGTTTGCTATACATACTTATCCATTTGCTGTGATCTTAGGATATGTTGACATATATATATCTGCTGCTGTTGTTTTCTTCCATAGTTCCTGAGTCACCTTGATTCCCCACCACACAAGAGACTATAGACCTTTTTTTTGTTGTTGTTGTTGTTACCCAAGATGGGTCATAGAGGGGCTCCAGAGATGGCCCAGTGGTTAAGAAGAGCACTTGCTGCTCTTGAAGAAGACCTGGTTTCAGTTCCCAGCACCTACATGGAGGCTCACAACCATCTAGACTTCAGTTCCAGAGATCTAATGACTATTTCTGAACTCCACAGGCACATGATACACATATACACATGCAGGCAGAACACCCATACAAATAAAATAAATTACATTTAAAAAGATGGGTTATAGACATGAATCTACTATCTTTCTGTCTTGAAGATGATTATAAAATAATTTTCTGAGCCTTTGCCAAAACAGTTCAGTTATTGGGTTGAAATTAAACCATTTCTGGTTCAATCGTGGGGTTTCACAGAGCAGAAGGACAAGGAAGAGAGCGCGCGCGCTCGCAAGAGAGGGGGGGGGGGCGGAGAAAGGAAGGAAGAAAGGAAAGAAGAAAAGAAAGGAGGCAGGGAGGGAAAGGAAGCAATCAGGAAAGAAGGAAGGAAGGAAGGAAGGAAGGAAGGAAGGAAGGAAGGAAGGAAGGAAGGAAGGAAGGAACCTAACTGTGCTAGTTAGATTTTCTGTTGCTGACTGGCTGGTGGCATGCACGCTTGTAACCCCGGCACTCGGGAAGCAGAAACAGGAGAATCTCTGTAAATTCTGAGCCAGCCTGCTCTACAGAGTGAGTTCCAGGACAGCCAGAGCTGTTACACAGAGAAAACCCTGTCTCAAAAAACCAAAAACAAAACCAAAATGAAACAAAACAAAACAAAAAAACCCACTATGACCAAAAGCAAGTTGGGGAAGAAAGGGTTTCATTTGTTGTTGTTGTTTGCAGTTGTTGTTGTTTTGTTTTGCAGTTGTTTTTTATGTGGGGCTTAAAGGTTGCAGTTCATCATCAAGGGCAACCAAAACAGAACTCAAGGCTGGAGGCAGGATCTGAAGGATGGACCATGGAGGAATGATGCACCCTGGCTGGCTTCCTTGCTTTCATCGGCCTTGCACATACAGCTCAGGCGCATGGCTTAGGGATGGTACTTCCCTACAGTGCGGTGAGCCTTTATCAAGTAAGACAAATTCTGCAAGTGAGGCTCTCCACCCCAGGTGATTCTAATTTGTGACAAGCTGGAGTTAAAAATCAACCACCACATTAATCAAACCAGCAGAGAGGGTTGTGCGGATTCTGACTTAGAGTTGGTAGATTAGAAACACAAGCCAAACCGCACAGGGCTTGTGGCTAGCATTTGAGGTATATATGAAGCAGTCTTGGGATTGGAACTATTTCCAACTACATAGTATGAGAACTGAGAGGGATTAGGGGATTCGCAGTGGGGTCCATGGCAGAATTGCTTGCTACCTGGTGAAGAAACCCTTTGCTTTTGAGGTTACGGAAGTCTTCCATGTTGATTGTTGTAAGGACAGAGGAAACACATGCATTTTGTTCTTCTCAACATGCTTATTTATTCCCACAGTAGAATATAATTCCCAGCAAAACATGGAGTGTGCTTTCTCTACTACATCCTGACCCATTTCTCAGTTATAAATAGTTGCTAAATAACAGTTATTAAAAACTGGGTATGGTGGCACCCTGTAATCCCAGCGTTCAGTGGGTGGAGGAAGGAGGATCAGAAGCTTAAGGTTTGATTTTTGGATCTCCAGAACCCACATAAATGCTAGGTAGGTATGTCAGCCAGCCTGTAATTCCAGCCTCAGAAGACAGAGATAGGGGATCCCCAGAGTAAACTAGTTAGAACAAGACTAGCCATATCACTGATATGATGAACTAGAAGACCTTGCCTGCAGGAATTAGATGGAAGAGCAATAGAGAATGAATTTTCTATCAGTCTCGGAGTCCACACAAGTGCACACATGCACATGCAAAACACACATGCGCACCACACACAGAAAGTGGAAAAAGCAAAAGCAGCTATTGAAGAAAGCATTGATTATTAAATGTTTATTGGAAGAATAAGTGAATGAGGAAGAAGCACAAAAGAAAGTAGCTGTAGTTCCTGGCCTTCAGAGCTGGCATGACACCCAATTCCTGAGCCTCAGACTAGGTTACCCTGAGATACGGATAAAATGAAATGAATAAGCACACTTTATAATCTTGTCTAAGAAGAGACAAGGCTAGGCTGTGGTGTAGCTTCCTGGTAGAGTGCTTGATTAGCTTGAGTCCCTGGGTTTTATCATAAGCAACGTAAAGAAAGCAGGTGGAAGAGGATGATCCTTTCTGTATATGTTCCTGCACTTCTGTATTTTCCAAGGTTTCTATAAAAAGCAAGAATTAAATTGGAATCTGAATGTTAATGAATATTTAAGTCAGCTGTGGTAGTGCTTACCTGTAATTCTAGCACTGAGGAGATGGAAGAAGGGGCATTAGGAGTTCAAGGCATAACCCTGACTATCTAGCAAATTCTAGACCAGTTTAGGCCCCATCAGACCCTGTCTCAAAACAAAGAAACAAAAGGAATATTAACATATATTTAGTTTGAAAATTACAATTAAAAGAATTTAAGAGATGCATAAATTCTTAATAAATGAGAGACCTCATTTCAAAGTCAACAATTACCTGCTGTAGCTGAGTTTACTTAGGCAAATTATTTTGCTGGTTTTTTTTTTTTTTTTTTTTTGGTTTTTTTCAAGACAGGGTTTCTCTGTAGTTTTGGAGCCTGTCCTGGAACTAGCTCTTGTAGACCAGGCTGGCCTCGAACTCAGAGATCCGCCTGCCTCTGCCTCCCGAGTGCTGGGATTAAAGGCGTGCGCCACCACCGCCCGGCTATTTTGCTGTTTTGAATCACACTTCTGGAAAGTAGAAGGATATTTTCTTAGACCGATTGCAGCTTTAAGAGCTTTAATTAATACTGGGTCATAGTATAAATGCATCAGTTTTATTATATGATGCCATAATGTTTTTTTCCAGAGTGTCGTGTTGATATACCCTCCCAACAGCCATGTGAAACTTTTCATTTGTTCACACCACATCTTGCATTTAACAACTATTCCATTTTAGTTCTTGCCAATCTGATAGCTCACTGTACCTTTGTTTTGTATGCCACTGAATTCCTGTATGTTTAAGTCATTAATGTTTTTAGTTTCTTCCCTTCCCGGGATCTTGGTCTGTGCTCTACTGAGTGGTCTTCCCCTCCCGGGACCTTTGCTTGTGCGAAGATCAATCATAACTCTACCCCTTGTAAGCTTGACCTTTGAGCACAGAAAGCTGGCTAGAGAACTACAGGGATCGCCCCAGTTTCTATCCAAAATCCCCCTTTGCCCCAAAAATAAGATGGAGAGCTGGGCAGTGGTGGCAGATGCCTTTAACCTCAGCTCTCAGGAGGAAGAGACAGGCGGATCTCTGTGAGTTTGAGGCCAGCCTGGTCTACAGAATGAGTTCCACCCACCAACCCCAGGCTGAGGTTATAGCAGTGTACCACACCCGGCTTTTTACCTGGGTACTGTGATCATCCTTACGGAGCAAGCACCTCACTGGCTGAACCATCTCCTTTGCCCATAGCCTATTCTTATTTAGTTCTATTTGCCAGAATATAATTTCAGTTCATTTAGCCCACAGCACAACTCGCTCTGACTTCTTTTGTTTTGCTTTGTTCTTGGAGACAGGGTCTCCTTGCACAGCCCTGGCTGACCTGGAGCTAGCTGTGTAGAGCAGACTGACCTTGAACTCACAGAGATCCTCCTACCTCTGTCTCTGGAAAGCTGGAATTAAAGACCTGAGCCACCATGCCCTGCTTCTTTCTTTCCTCCTTTTCTATTTATTTCGTCTTTCTCTTTTGGTGCTGGGGGGTTGAACCACAGGCCTTCTGCAGCAAGACAGGTGCTCTACCACCAAGTCACACTATCAACCCCACCCTGTGATGTGTGCACAAGAATCCCAACTCCACAGATAAACAGAGCCCAAGATCACATATTTTTCCACTGAAAATGGCTATTTTCAGGCCATTGTCTTGCCTCCCTTTGTGCTACTTCCTGGTGGAGGTTCCTTTGTCCACAGTCCTTTTCCATCTCCTCCTAGAATGTTTCCCTCAGCAGAATCCTTTATCTCAACTGTTCCAAGCAGCAGAAAGCAGGGCTGCCTGCCCCTCTCCTGTGCTCCGAGCACTGTGTTTCCTTCCACAGAAGTCTGCTTTCTCTCCTGTCTTAAGTGTTGGTTATGCTGTGCACATTAAGCTCACTGTCCACCAGTATGTCACTTTCTTAACCCAAGCTGTATCCTAGTAGCGCCTCCCTGAGCTTGTCTCAGTCGAACGACATTTTTTTTCTTAAAGACAGGGTCTCACCATGTGTCTCTAGCTGTCCTGGATCTCACAGTGTAGATCAGACTGGCCTCAAAGTCAGAAATCTACCTGCCTCTGCCTCTGCCTCTGGAGCGCTGGATTATAGGTGTGTGCCACCACACACAGGAATGAAGCATATTTTTAATCCACTGAGCAATGCCTTTAATATTGTTAAAATTCTGTTTTATACTTCAGAGAAATTTAGTAAAGAACAGCTGAAAAGTGTGTATATATATATATATATGTATATACATATACATATATATATATATATATATATATCAACAGAGAGGTAAAAGAAGTGATAAGTAATATTTGGCAATTTATTATAGGCCCATCTCATACAAATATTAAATTGGATATAAAATATAAAAGAGTGAAATGATAACCTTTGGCATAAAATGGCAATAAAATTACTAACTGAAAATAGCCTGACAATAAAATGCTCTTTTCAATAAATGACATTTAAAGAGACTAACCTTCCGGGATTAGTGTCTGTGCTGAATTATGAAGCAGGACTTTCTAACCGTATTTGAACCTCTTTAATGACACATATTTTGGTTCATCTTTAGGGAGTTTTATACTGGCTGTGCTGTCTGTAAACTGCACAGGGACACACGGGGAACGTTGTATTCCTGCGCATGAATGAGGCTCCAGCACTCCCCTAGGGGAAGCTCCCCCCAGTCTTTACTCTAAGAGGGGTAGATGTTGCGTTTCCTCCCGGATCCTATGGGGGGGGGGGAAGGGTGTTTCCTAATCAATAACACAAACTGTGTTGACCAAACTTACATTTGAATAGATCCGTGTCATTAGTCCTTTAGAAATAAAAATGTTTTAAATGTCCAAAAATAAAATTAAAGATGGAAAAAAAAAAGCAAGAATGATGGGGAAACACAAAACTGAACAGAAGTGGAACAATTAGACCGTGTGATGGTTGCCATCAATTTGAAAGGATCCAGAATTCGCTAGAAGACCTGGAGAGAAACTTCCAGGAATGCCTGGGCAGTTATGCCTGCGAGGATTATCTGTGTTGGATTAATTGATATGGAAAACCCATTCATTCTTCCAGAACAAATGAACATTTAAACTACAAAGGAGAAGTGGCCTAATTTAAGCAGACTTTGAACATAATGGAAGAGAAAAATTTAAAAGCTATCAACAAATCTTAACTTTTACGATCAGTTAGTTTCTCTCTCTCTCCTTTTCCTACAGGGATCTCTATCCACAGGTGATAAGAAGGTAGTTGGGTTCAACATAACTCAATTGCTAGCGTTGGTTCAAACTTCTAGAACCTGACACTGGGCAGTTTATTTTAGGCATGTTTAAGTACAACACAATTTGGAAAAAGATTTCCTGTTGTAACACAATCCCAATATGCACAAGGAGGCATAATTAATTGAAGCTGAAAAGTATGTCACACCTCCCATGAAGATGGGTTCTTAACATATTTATCTTAAGGTCCCAGGGGGCGTGGGGTAGGGTGGGGATCTGATGTGGTCTTGGTCACTGAAACCGCTTAGGAGAGCTTGGGAGAGGTGGGTGTGGCAGGGCTTTACAGATAGTACAGAGGTCACCCAAGCTATTAGCCACCTCCATTCCCAGTCTTCTGGGTAGAAACAGGTTATACATTTCTTCCACTGAAGAGACAGCCCTGTGTGCTTAACATCCCTGCTTTCCCTAGTGCTTACCTATGAGCACAAGGACATTTGTGCTCCCATTATCCTCTCTCCTCTAATTTTTAAAGAAAAGACAGTGGCTGTAATAGAGGCCAAGGCTGAGTGCATTGTCTCTATGGCTAGTCTAATTAATATAGGCAAGCTGAAGAGAACTATAAGAATAACTAACAGAGGGCCAAGGAAAGAGGAAAGCCATATTAACCATGAAGACCATTCAAAGGTCACTTGAGAGATTTTTGTCCATCTCTTTATGCAAGTTAATTGGACCATCAATAGTATGAGGAAAAAGCTCATACATGAAAGCAACACGCGCCAGGAAATTGTTGACAACCAAGATTACATTTGAGTAAAAAATAACCTATAGTAGCTTTATTTTGTCCGACTATGTTTCTCAATTCACTCATCTCTTGATTAATTTCTACTAATGTTTTTGCTGTGACATTAGCTGTTTTAGTAGTCATATAGGTCATCCATCTTAGAGACTGCTCTTTGTATTCCGGTAACTGTTCCTGAGACGGGCAACAAAAAAGCCTAAAAGCAAAACATCATACTGTTTCCTAGTGTCTGCTAGTACAGGTGTGTCATTTATCCATCCCCTGACAAAAGAGCACTTTGATTCTGCATGGAAAAGCCGAGAATTAACACGTAATACAGTCAGTAAAGATAACAGCATCACTTTTAGGGTCAGTCATATAGTGCCCTTGTTGTTTCCCTAAAGTCTGAGCTTGATGAGTTAAAGTCTTGATTCCTCTCTCTCCACGTTCTCAGCTTCCGCTTCCTCTGAGGGTGTCTTCTCGTGAAGGGTTTGTCATCTACCTTTGGATGTTGCATTTGTCTGGTGGTCCCCGGGATGGTGCTCTGGTCAGATGGATACATCAGAGCGGGAGCCATCTGGGATTTTGTTCATTTTCTGGAAAGACATAAGCATTACCTCACCTTGTTATTAGAATGCCAGGCTCTTTCCATTGATTGGTTTCTAGATCTTTTCATTTAACATAGACTTTAGGCTATGTCTCCTTTGGGCAAAAGGCTTTGGAACAGCAGAAAAAAAGCATTATCCCTTAAAGTGAAAAATGTTTTAATTTTAAAGTTAGCATAGGTAAATGGGGCATAGAATGTGGGGATTTAGGTAGGTGACCGGCCCCAGTCTCCCAGCTCCCTCACCCCTGTGATGGGCACTCCAGAGGTGGAAAGCTGAACAAGACTTTGGCTGGGTGTCACATCTGTCCCTCTCTGAAGGCTGGGAGGATGGAGTGGCCTTGTGCTTGCCTGACTTTCCCTCTCTGGGCCCCATTCTCCTGTCTGTGAGACAGACTGAGAGGGGATTAGAAACGCTCATTCCCAGGTTTCCTCTCTATGCAAGGCTCTGTGACCAATAGGATCATTTGTTTTCTCAGGCAAGCTCTTGCACCTCAATCGGAAGGCTTCCCTGATGAACCGATTTGGTAAACCCGAGCTCCTGATTTGTAGGAACTGACTAGAGAAGTCATGAATAACACATTCCTTAGCTACAACTGATTCTCAAAAACCTGTAAAGCAACTAACTCCCAAACAGACTTAGACACTATTATCTGCTCTGCATATACCTGGAATTTAAAAGGCGCCGGCAGAGCCCCGTGCTGACTTCAGAACCAGTTTTAGGGAGGATGGGACCTTTCTCTGCTGTTGTTTTTCCTTCTTCCCCAGGGAAGCCTGGTGCCTGCTGGGTGAGAATCTGGAGCTGGTGGTGAGGCTACCATCTGCCAGAAGGAGCTGGGGCCTCTGAGGTCTCGGTGGCTCCAGAAGTTCCGGTTACCACTTCCCTCCCCACCACGCAAAGCTCCAAATGCTCCCCAAATATAGCCACTCCTTCTGCTAGCATCTTCACTCCCAACTTCCTCCAACCAGAAGTCCTCAGAGTTGTCACTAAAACTGGAACAGATTAACTTCAGTTGCTGCTTTCTCATGGCTTTGCATATATGCTGTGACAATCTTTATTTTTCATATCCTTTGTAGATGTGGTCAACTTTTAACTATTTAGCATGTTAATCATAGTTGTTTATAATCTTTATCTGATTGCTAAACAGTTGAAGTAAGTATGAGTCAGTTCTGGTTATTATATTTATTGGGGCTTATTTCCTTGGGTCATGGTCATCTTTGCTAGTCAATGCTTACAGAATATTATTTGTGGGCAATCTCTGGAGACCAAACATGTCACTTTAGTGGAGCCTTTTTCTTTACTTTTACAACAATATGAAGGAACCCACCATTGGGAAACCACACCATACTAATTCATAACATAAAATTCCATAGCCTATGCTATATTCTTCATCTCTAATATTTGACCTATGGTCCCATCAAATTGACATAAACAGAAATCTCTTTAAATCCTGGTTTGCACAACAAATTATTTCACTCTTCTTAAAGGTCTTTCACATGGCACAGATATAAGATACTGTCTTAGTTAGGGTTTTACTGCTGTGAAGAGACACCATGACCACAACAACTCATATAAAGGAAAAACATTTTGATGTGGGAGAGTCTTCTGTTTGTGTTGATTTCGTTCGTTAATAAAGAAAACTGCCTTGGCCCATTTAATGGGCCGGCCCTTAGGTGGGTGGAGTAGACAGAACAGGAAAAAGGAAGTGAGGTAGATGGCTCAGGCAGATGCCACGCCTCTCCTAAGTGAGATAGACTGCCATGCCTCTCCTCAGGGAGAGAGACGCGATGAAGCCAGCCACCAGGTCAGACGTCCTGAATCTTTCTCGGTAAGACACCACTTCGTGGTACTACACAGATTATTAGAAATGGGTTAAAGCAAGATGTGAGAATTAGACAATAAGAGGCTAGAAATAATGGGCCAGGCAGTGTTTAAAAGAATACAATTTGTGTGTTGTTATTTCAGGCAGGGCATAAGCTAGCCAGGAGGCCGGGAGCTGGGTGGGATGAAAAGCAGGCCTGTCGCAGCTCCTTACTACAACATTTCATTGGGGTTGACTTGTAGGTTCAGAGGCTTAGTTCATTATTGTCATGGTGGCACTCAGGCAGACATGGTGCTGACGATGGAGCTGATAGTTCTATATCCAGATCACAGGCAGCAAGAAAAGAGAGACATTGGTCCTGGCTTGAGAACTTGAAACCTCAAAGCTTTCCCCCAGTGGCACACTTTCCCCTAGAAGGCCACACCTACTCCATCCAGCAAGACCACCTCTCCCTAATAGTGCCACTCCCGTGAGTCTCTAGGGCCATTTTCAGTCAAACCACCACAGGTGTGGACAAAAGCTTCAGGGGAAAATGGACACTGGCTTTTATCCCATTTCTTAGTCAAGTCATTCTCCAGGACACTAACAGCATTTTGATGTTTTGGGAGCCATTACCTAGGGGATCATGTGTATTATATTTTTATCTAGAGGTGTGTTGTTGGAGGGAGGCCACTTGTTGCTCCAAGCTGTTTGTTGGTTTCCCAGCCGCCCAGACTCCCGAAATGATCACACAGAAATCTGTATTAATTGCAATACTGTTTGGCTAATAGCTTAAGCATATTTCTGGCTAACTCTTATATTTTAAATTAACCCATTTCTATTAATCTGTTATCAGCAAGGTTCTGGTGGGCTCCAGCGGAGGATCTGCCACCTTCTCTCTCTATATATCTCTTTCAGCCTGGCTTTACTCTGAAAAGCCATTGGCCAAAAGCAGCTTCTTTATTAACCAGTAGCAATAAAACATATTCACAGCACACAACACCCCCCACATCAGAGGTATCCTTTTTTTCCTGCTGCTTTGAGTTAGGGGAAAAATTCAAAACCCCAAACAAACTTGAGCTGGTTAATACCACTATAGACTTGTCTATGTAACTCTGATCTGGAACTGGGAACCAATCTTCTCATAGGAAAAACAACACTACAAATAGATTCCCAGTCTCTCTCTATAAATCAAATTCCCTTACAAGTTAAAAAGTTTGGTTTTTACTGGCCACTTACTCATCATGCTGTTTCACTGGCAAAAAAAAAAAAAAAGAAAGAAAATGCATTCACTGTAATGATATGTGGTGTGAGGTGGGACCGCTGATCCCATGGTGGGGAAACAAACATGCTATCAGACAGAGCTTACATGGGAAGGAAGTTTATTGGGAATGGAGGGGAGTGAGGGGAGAGAAAAGAAAGAAAGAGAGAGACAGAGACAGAGACAAAGACCTGCCTACTCAGAGAAATGACAGAAAGAGACTGGGAATTGGCAGAGCTTATCTCTTAAAACAACCTTTGCACTTGCATACAGAGTCAGGGTACTGCCTGTCCTGAGTGTAGGGGTGGCCATTCTGCCTCTTCCAGGCCCTCAAGGATGGGGAGGGGGGAAGTGTGTCTGGATGCTAACATTCAGTCCAACATTAAAAGTCCCCATAGTCTATAACAGTCTTAAACTTATTTGAAAGTCTACAGTTCAAAGTCTCTTTGGAGATTCATGCAATCTCTTAACTGTAATCTCTTGTAAAAATCAAAATTAAAAAGAAGATCACATATTTCCAACATATAATGATACAGGATATACATTACCATCCCAAAAGGTATGGAAGGGAGCCTGGTGAGGAAATACTGTACCAAATCAAGACAGAAAATCACCTTGGCAAACTCCAAACTCTGCATCTCTGATGCCAAACAGACCTCCAGCTCCTTTCAGCTTTGCTGACTGCAACACTCCTCTTTCTCTTGGGCTGCTTCTACTCCCTGTTAGTACCTCTCCTCGGCAAGTATCCCATGATGCTGGCATCTCTAACATCTTGGGGTCTCTAAGACAATCCAGGCTTCTTCACAGGTTTATACAATAGCCTTTCTAAGCCTCTATTGAGGGATACCCCAACACATAGCTGGACTCAGCAGGAATATTCCATAACCACTTTCTTCTGTCCTTGGCTCTAAAGTCAAAACCAAGTTCTAAAGTCAGAGCTGCCAAATTCTGCTATTTGCTGGGACTGGAGCACGGTCCTCTCGTTCAATTGCATTTTTACAGCTTTCTGTTTTCCATGGTTTCCTTCACTGCCTAAGCTTTTCTTTAATTCCTTTTTACAAGTTGGAAATTTAGCTGGGTGGGATCATGTCCTAAGGTCACCACTCCCTTTATTCCGTTTCTTAATCCGCTTATCTCCTTGAACACAGGATTTAGTTCCATTCATTTCATCAAATCAATCATCACAGAAGTCAGACCAGGAATTCAAGCAGGGCAGGAACCTGGAGGTAGGAGCTGATACAGAGGCCATGGAGGGGTGCTGCTTACTGACTTGCTCCTCATCCTTTGTCAGCCTACTTTCTTATAGAACCCAGGACCACCAGCCCAGGGGTGGCACCACCCACAATGGGCTGGACCCTCCTCATCAATCACTAATGAAGAAAATGCCTTACATGATTACCTAAAATCCAGTATTATGGAGGTATTTTTTTAATTGAGGATTCCTTCTCTCAGATGACTCCAGCTTGTGTTAAGTTGACATAAAACTAGTCAGCACAATTGCTAACACCGACCAAAGCATTTCTATTTGATGTGGCTACAAAGGTCAATGTCCTACAACCTTATCTTGTTGTGGCTTGACAAAAATTTATTGATAATTTACATTGTTAAATGTATAATGTGTATAGATATAGTTTGCCTATTTTACCGTATTTCTAGGGCTTTTTGTCTGTGCAACTGTGTCAAGATGTCTTGATGACAGAAGAGTATACGCGGGTTTCCATTTGGGATCTCAGTGGGAGGCTGCTATTTATGGAACTTAAAAATTGTAGACAGATTTTTAGCTTTAACACTAAGCAAAATCATAGTGGTGATAGCAAATGAATTTGAGCAGAAATGGAGCATTTAAAAAAGATTTTTTGCATAACTAGGAAGAAAAAATATCCAGCTTTGCCTAGCCTTAGCCCCTTGGTGAGTTACACACAGAATGCTTTTCTAGCCCTCCTGTTCTGCCTATGGAGACCAGTAAGGAAATAATTTCTTCCCAAAAATTATAAATGGGGGCTGGGAAGATGGATCAGTGGTTAAAGAGAGCACTAGTGGTGAAATCGGGAAGACTGGAGTTCAGATTCCAAGAATCCCACATACATACATACACACACACACACACACACATATGGCAGGTAAGGGTGGTATCTTATCTGTAATTCCAGCCCCTAAAGACAGAGACTGAGGATTCCCAAAGCAAGCTGGGCTAGAAAGACTAGTCATATCCGTGAGTTCTGGGTTTGATTGACATACCCTGCCTCAGTGAAAAAACAATGGAGTCGTTTGAAGAAGATTCTGGACAGCAACTTTGGGCTTCCATATGCACCTAGGTACTTGCAAACATGCATACATATACACACCACACATATAAAAGTAGGAAAAAAAATATATGGGGTGCATTAGTGAAAACTTACAACTGCGATTTTTTAAATTAGTACGGCCGAATACTAGTGGCACTTTTGACTATTGCTTTGACCTTACTCTTTCTGCAGGAGTGGGGAACTGTGCACATATATTTCAGAAGTGTTTAAGTACAGAAAATAAAAGGAATGTGATTGTAAAAACAGTAGTAACTTGGAAAAGTAAGGAAGAGTGAGGTGCTGCAGAGAAAAAGTAGCCTGTAAGTAGTGACTGGAGATAGGAATGGCCAAGAGTATATAGATGAAGACGCCAAATCTAATTACTAAAAATGCCTCGTGCACTCAGGTATCCATCAATCTCCTGTTCATGTTACTGGGGTAGTGGCAGTAGAAGGGGGAGGCCTGTTCCCCCTCTTTGAGTTATGTAGGATCCTACAGAATTTTTGGGAAGGATATCCTCTCTTTAGTTGATTGCTACTAAGAATAGGAAATAACCATGCCTGCCTGACCTGATAAAAGCCCTATTACTACCAGGGTTACTACAATGATCTTGTGCTTTATCATGGTTGAAATGATTACCTCCAATTCTGGAAACTCGGAATGTAACTCTAAAGTCTAATCTTGATGGTCCTCTTGATGGAATTGAGAATTACTATGGAAACAAACCTTTGTCCAGGCTTGTCTGTAAGGCATGGCCTGGACTGGATTAACGGAGGGGGAACGACCCTCGGTACTATTCAATGACCTGTAGATCTGGAATGAATCTAAAGGAAACAATGAACTGAATGCAAGAATTGCATAGATCCCTGCTTTCTGGCTGTGGGTCTGATGTGACCAGCAGCTTCTTGCTTTTGCTGCTATCCTATGCTGGTCAGGTTTTGTCAGTTTGACACTAGTTAGGGTCATTTGGGAAGAGAACCACAGTGGAGGAAAAGCTTCCATCACATTGACCTGTAGGCAGATTTGTGGAAACATTTTTCTTTTTTTTAATATATATTTATTTATTATGTATATAGTGTTCTGCCTGCATGTGTGCCTATACACCAGAAGAGGGCACCAGTTCTCATTACAGATGGTTGTGAGCTACCATGTGGTTGCTGAGAATTGAACTCAGAACCTCTGGAAGAGCACTCAGTGCTCTTAACCTCTGAGCCATCTCTCCAGCCCCCTGAAGCATTTTCTTGATTAATGATAGATGTGGAAGGACCCAACCCACTGTGGTGGTGTTATCCCTGGGCAGGTGATCCTGGGTTGTAGAAAACCAAGCCAGGAGGAGCATGCCAGTAAAAAGCATTTTATCATAGTGTCTGCTTGAGTTCCTGCCTCCAGGGTCCTGCTCTAATTTAGTTTCTGCCTCCAGGTCCCTGCCTAGCTCAAGGTCCTGCCTTGCCTTCCTTCAATGATGGACTACAACTAAGATTTTATAAGGCACATAACCCCTGCCCTTTTGCTTTCTTTCGGTCATGGTGTTTATCACAGCAATAGAGAGAGAAGGGGTCTCTCTTTGTAGCCCTGGCTGTCCTGGAACTCACTATGTAGACCATGGCTGGCCTGGAATGCACAGAGATCCACCTCTCCCTCCTGATTGCTGGAATTAAAGATATGCACCTCTATACCCAACTTCATATTATTTTATATTTACTAAAATAACATATAATACATATAAGTGTATAAATACACACATATATACCCTATAAACATTTATGTATATACACATATGCATATATGCACATCCCATATATGTGTGTACATATGTATGTATATATGTAAGGTATATGTACACCTATACATACATACATATATATATATATATATATATAATGGTTTAAATGAAAGTATGAATTATGCCACTTGGGGTAATCATGTTCCCCCTAAGATCCTCTATCTAATAAAATCTGCAGTACCAGGCATGAAAAGGGGAATTATGAGAGATTCCCAAACAATATAGGCTCTCAGTTGTCACCCAGAAGTTTAAGGTAAGTCCCTATTGCTGAAGACACCATGCACCCAGGACACATAAGTATGTAGCTGGATCTTACTCAAATGCCTCCTTCCGGAGGACTGGCTTTCATAATACTGGAAGGTTCCATGCAAGCTGCCAAGGGAGGAAAGAACTCAATATCCCTACCTAACTGTGGTGCCTCTGAAACACAACAATTACCTGCAGGAAAGATTCCTGAAGGTTCACAGCTAGTCACAACTTAGATAACAACTGAGCACAGGCTGCCCAGCCCCGGTTGATACATCAAAACACAACTCTTACTGGTTCTTGAACCGTCAGGAAAGATAAGGATTGTAAGAGCCAGAGGAACAGGAAGTTTGCTGAAAATTTGAGTCTTCCAGATATGACAGAGGAACCACGCATGAAATCTCAGCAGTACGGCTGCTTAAGCAAGACCTGCACAATAACAGCACAGTTAACACGCAAAGTTGCATGGGAAAATCGTGCAGGGCCCTGCCCCTAGATGAAGAGTTATAGGTGATATAAGAACTTCTGATAGAAGTCTTTTCTAGGAATGAGCACTCTAAATGGTTATCCAGCCCTAAGTGATAAGTCCTAAAAAAAAAAAAATACATGTAAGCAACACTAAATGGACTTAGGCTGCACAAATGTGTGTGAGTTTGTGTGTGTTTGTGTTTGTGTGTGTCTAACAACAGTTAAAATATAAGAGGCCATGAATCAGATGGGAGTGGTTGGAGGGAGGACAGGGGAGGGAAATTATGTATTTATATTTAGATAAAAAGATACACTTTACAACCCCACATCTCCAGTCACTACCTCCTTCCTAAGTTTCCACTCAGGTATAAATTCACCAGTGGGTTGACCCACTGATGATGTGAACACCCTCTGACCCACACACCTCCCAGGATAGATCTACCGCTGAACACCGCGGTACCGAGGACCGAGTCTCCAACACATAAAGCTTCAGGGGAAATTTTCTATTTTAAACACCGTAGCTCTAATCCAGTATGTCTGCTGTCCTCTTGAGAAGAGGTTCCTGTGTAGACAGGGCTGGGAAGAGCGCCGCATGGCTACAGGCAGATATTAGCGATGTTAAGTGCGCCTGACACCTCGCTGGAAGCAAGCCGAGGAAGGACGCCCCTTCAGCATTAGCGGGCGAAAGTTGTTGCTGCTGACTTGATTTGGGACTTGCCCTCCATAACTGAGAGACGGTAGGTTTCTGTAGTTTTAAGTTACCCAGTGTATGAGACTTTGTCATGGTAGCCCTGAGAAATGAAGCTGCTCTCCAGGCTGTGGCGATTGACACTTACCCTTGCTGGTTAGAGGCTGTCTGCTCGGAAATGCTACGTAGGGTGGGGTATAAATAGGCATTTCTCCTTTAAGCCAAAGCCCCTGTTCCCCCTTGTCCCTTTCAGAGGTGGCCCAGCCTATTCCTCATCCAAGGACTGACTTGCAGCAGGTATTTACTTCTCTTGAGGAGTTCTGTGGATATAAAAAGATCCCGAGCCTTCCAGCAGAGTACTGGCCTCTTCTTCCTGGGTCAGTGGAGAGACAGACATGCTATTCCTTCCTGCTGAAGCTACAGTAATCAAAGGAAGCCAGTAGTATTGATTCACTCCCCTCCCCAGTTAACAAACTGAAGCATGATTAATAAAAACTCAGGGTCAGAAACTGGGGTTCAACCTGAAGATCTGAAAAGCAACACAGCCAGCCACTGGCTCTTACTTCAACCTCAGATGGAAATGGCGACCCTGTCTCTAGGAATCTTAGAATGAGACTGTGTTTAGATCTGTTTCCTCCTGTTTTACAATCCTCTCTAGGGCTGGGATTAAAGGCATGCACCACTGTGATTTAAAGCATGCACTGACTGGTTTCTATGGCAACTGGGATTAAAGGTGTGTGTCATTATGGCTACTGAGATTAAAGTTGTGTGTTGCCATAACCTGGTCTGTGAGGCTGACCAGTATGTCTGTTTTACTCTCAGATCTTCAGTTAGTCTTTATTTATTAAGACACAGTTGAAATGCCACTACAATAAGTTATTCTATTATGTTTTCATATAGGTGTACCCTAATCTGTGCTGTCCTAGAATAGGTACAGTCACACTAAATTTCACGATGTGAGCCGCAGAGAGTCCACAGGGCATGAAGTACAGGAGAGTATGGTCTTCTCACCATCCCTGATGCCCTGGCCAGTATGTTGACATCAGCATTCCAACTCAGACCAAGTAAAATAGGTCTTGTCTGCAAGTTGACTAGGTAAATTCAGGGAAATGGGGAGGGTGTTAAAGGTAACGCATACATTGTCCTGGGACAAACATTCTTTCCTAAACTTGCTGGCACCAAGTGGTCCCTCTCAGTAAGGTTGTGTGTGACAGAAACTTGAGTTATAGTCACAATTAAAAACAGGGTTCCAGAACAGTCAAGGAATCCCTGTCTCAAAACCAAACAAATAAAACAAACAAACAAACAAACAAACAAACCCAGGGAGTCATCTGAAAGTCATATGCTAAAAGTTTGAAAGCAGAGAAAGATTTTTCTAAGGAATAAAGCTGGCCCCAGAACCTCATTTCCACCTACCCAAAAGACAATAACTGGACATATACAGTTACATGGTACAAAGAGACCTAAACTGATAATAATAGTTCTTCCAGTGTAAAAGATGACAAAAATTTGGGTGTATTTCTTTCTTTCTTCCTTTTTATTTATTTATTTTTTTTGAGACAGGGTTTCTCTGTGTAGTCCTGGCTGTCCTAGGACTCACTTGTAGACCAGTCTGGCTTTGAAGTCACAGAGATCTGCCTGCCTCCACCTCCTGAGTGCTGGGTTGAGAGTCTTTCTCAGACTTCATGAAATCCCTCACTGTGGTCTTAGGCACAATGCTCTTCACTTGAGATGGCTCAAAACTGGAAGGCAGTGAGGACATTTAGGAAGTTTGCTGTCACCTTTAATAATGTTTTCTAGTAGCATATATTAGTTGTACTTAACAGGTTTCATTATGATGCTTTCACATGTAGTTATATGATATCCACCCCTCCAGACTCCTTTCTACTTTTGTGTCGTGTGTGTCTGTGTGTGTGCGTGTGGTGTGTAGTATGTATGTATGTATGTATGTGTGATCTAATGATATGAGCTTAGTTTATTTGTACAAATAAAGCTTGCCTGAAGATCAGAGGGTGGAGCTAAACACTAGCTAACCATAGAGGTCTGGAGGTCTGTACAGACAGGAAGTGATATGGCTGGGTGGAAAGAAGAAATAATAAGGCAGGAGGAGACAGAAACTCACTCTCTTTTTTGTCTGCAAGTTGACTAGGTAAGGTGGATGTGGTTTGGCTCCTTCTTTTCTCTGATCTCTCAGCATTTTCCCCCATATCTGACTCCGGGCTTTTATTATTAAGACCTATTAGAACCTGTGCTACAATCTAATGAGTTTCATTCGGATTTTTATTAACAGAAGCACGAACACCTTACCAGTGGTTATATCACAGAAGGAACTATCAACCACTGACTGTGTATTAATACTCAGGGCAGGGACTGTGAGTCTCTTCCCCCTAAATCAGCTTTTTAACATTAAATGTTAATTTACTACTTTTGTGTATGTATTTATGTGTGCACATACTACCACACATGTTTGGAGATCAGAGGTGGGTCTCTTCTTTCACCATGAGGGTCCTGGGGATTGAACTCAGCCTTGGCTGCAGGAACCTTTACCTGCTAAACGATCTCACTGACCCCGGTTTGCTTCCTCATAAAGTAATACATTTCCACGATGAAACCCCTTACTTTGTGTGCTAACCTAAAAAGCTAATAGATAAAATACAACATAAAATATAATTCCTCCATGATAACAATCGCCTCTTTTCACCTTCTGCCCCAGATAGCCTGCCCAGCCAGGAACTCATCTCTAGACATTGTGTCAACTCTGTATCAAAACATAAAGAAAAAGTATAAAAACATGAATGAATCAAAATTAACAACTTGATAATACCCATATCTCTTTTGCTTGGGCGAGTAGATGGAGGGGGCACATTTTATAATGATACTATCTTTTCTATTTTGTGTATTTTTAAAATTTCCATAGTAAAAGCTTAATTAACAACACAACGATGGTATTCATGAACTTGCTTAATGCCAGGTGGTAATGACTCCATTGACATAATTATCACAATCTACACATTCACAAACACCTTAATGTCACAGTGCATCTATTAGGTGAATGGGCAGTAACTCTGGTCTGCCGAATGCTACGCAGTTAGAGGAGGCAAGGAAGTTTGATAAAAGAGCCTGGGTTGCGATTTGAGCCTTGAATTGATTCTCAGCATGCCTGAACACTTTTCTTCACACATTTTGAAGGGAGAGTAGAGGAAGCCTTGGCTCTCGGTTACTGAAACAGTCAATTCATTTTGCACGTCAGCATATCTCCTGGGGCCTGTCCCTGGCATGGCTTACTCAGCTCTGCAGTGGGGACAAGTAGAGTGGCGTGGGAGGCCTGACAGGAAACATAGCAGCTCTTCGAGCCACGGTGACATCCTCTCAGGCACCTGAGCCTTGCCAGAACATTGGAGAAATTCAATCTATGTTCTCTGAAACTATTTTTGCCTTTTACATCTTTGTTATTCTAAATTTTGGAAAATATCTGAACATGGGAAAAAGTTCAGAATCTTTTTCCTTTATTCTGTTACTTTGGCACTTAATGTACTTACAGATCAGTTCCTATTTCTGGTAAATGCTTTTCAGATTTCTCAGTAAAAAAATGAAACAGAAATAATTTGGGGTATTCTAAGTAAACTGATTGGTTCTCAAAGGTAAGTTCAGAGATAAAAAGGATGGCTCAGCAGGTAAGAGTACTTGCTGTTTTTTCAGAGGACCTGGGTTTGGTTCCCAGCACTCCAACTTACGCAGCTCACAACTGTCTGTGAATCTAGTCTTAGGAGATCTAATGCCCTCTTCTGACTCCCTAAGGACTAGGTACAAGTATGGACTATATACATACCTGTGGCAAACACTCATACATTAAATAATCTTTAAGTGGACTCAGCTTCAGGTAGTGTAAAATTCTTGGCTCCCTGAAAAAAAATGTTGGTAAACCTTTTGTGACAATTTATGCACTTAGAACAATGTAGAGTGTGGTTAGTTTCAGGCATACCAATATGTCACCTCCCTGACCCCTGAAGAGCTTTTGCCTTCCCTCATACAGGACATTAGCCTGGCCTGGCTCAGTCTTATCATCTTCATCTATCTCCCACATCTATTTCTTTGTTGGTTCATTTGATGCGGAGCCCTGTGATGTCATCCAACTCAGAGGCTCAAGAAATCCCGGGCCCTCCATCTCCTAAGCAGCCGGGACTGCAGGTGTACAGCTTGTGATTTGTTTGACCGTTAGTCACTTGCTACCTGTGACTCTAGGTAGCCGCTGCTCTTTCGTCTTCTTAGAAGATCCCAAGGCCGATGGGATGGTTTCGTAGATAATTGACATTGCAAGAAAGCCAGCCGGCCTGACTGGAGGAAGGACAGAAGACAGCCCTGAAGGTTGTCCTCTGGCCTCCACACATCTCACGGTACACATGCCTTTCCGAGCCCCTTTTCCAGAAATAAAGTAATAAAAATTCCAGAAAAGACTCTGAATCTTTTCATATTTTTGAAACACATCTATTGGACAAAAAAACCCATTTCATTAATAAATTTGCAAGAAGAATTAAGACAACACATACGTAGGGCAATTTAAAAATTTTAAATTACCAATAGTTCTAGATCAAAGTAAGGAGCAATATACATACCGCCAAAACGTTCTTTGAGTGATGGGATTATTTGGTATAACTGGCAGGTCCAGAGGATCAGCTCTAAGATACCAAGCTCAGGTCAGATTGTGGGGAGATGAAGGAAGTTCAGCCCAGTAGACTTATCATGGTGTACAAAACCATAATGTCAAGCAAATAGGCATTAGTTCATTGGCATGGAGGCTATATAGGGAAAGGATCCACTCTAAAGCAATAGGCAGTGGGACTCCATTTATTTAAAAACATGATGGCATGCGTCTGTCTATATTTCAGAGGGGATTTTGAACACACACACATACATCACACACACACACACACACACACACACACACAGAGTCAGATTACAAGGAAAATGCGGTGGGTGCTGGGTAGAGCACAAGCACTTAAAGCTAAACCAGACATTTATCTAGAGACTTGAGGTCAAGGCACCAGTGACAGCAACCTAAATTCTCTATTAGTTTTCATTGTTGCATAAGAAATTAGTAGCATGGAGTAATAAGAAATTATTATTTCCATTTTCCTTGAGTCAGGAGACTTGATACTAGTCAACTGAGCTGCTTCTCCTGGCCTCGCCAGGCTGAAAACTAAGTATTGGATGGGCCATGACCCCATCTGAGGCTTGAAGGCCTTCACAACCTTATACAGGGATGACAGGGATGGAAATACATCCCCAACCTGCCGCCTGCAGCATCCCGAGGTGTTCCTGTCATCTCTTAGGGTCCTGGACTCAGGTGAAGCCAGATTACAAAACCAACCAGTAATGAAGGAGAGTTGAAGTTTATTAAAGCTTTTTTTTTCTAGCACCAGGCTTGAAAGAAAGAGAGGCATGGGTGTGGTTTTCTCAGAGAACAGCCACAATTATGGTTGCCGTTACTGAGGTTTTGGTGGCTTCTGAAGTTACATCTTGAAGGGGTTCGAAGGAGCTCCAATAAGATCACAGGAGATTCCTATGCACTGGATAGAACTGCAGCCCCTAGGACACAGGGGATGCAAGGAAGTTGAGATGTTTTTGCTATCAACAGTTAGTCTTGTTTGCGAGATTCCCAGAAAATATCTGTGAAAGCGAAAAGGTCATAATGGGGAGGGACAGAAAGACAGGAGCCTGCATGGAAACATGGGAGGGAGAGCATTAGAAGAAAGGCCTGATGACTCCTGCCTGACCTGCTGCGGGAGCCAGGAATTCAAGGCACCGCTGATGAAATCGGTGTTGCCCCATGCAGACATATGGTCAAGGATAGTAGGTAAACTGCGCCCTCTTAAGGCCCAAATGGTGTACAACCTTGAGTCTCTAGCATCCCCTCTTCCTCATAGATCCACCTCACAATGTCTTTCCAGATAAGGATTCTTCAACTTTGTTGTCTTTGGTTTGTTTGTGTGTTGAGATCGGGTCTCACTATGTAGCCCTGACAGATGTTGAACTCAACTCTGTAGACCAGGCTGGCCTCGAACTCAGAGATCGACCTGCACCATC
This sequence comes from Arvicola amphibius, assembly GCF_903992535.2. Classification (NCBI taxonomy): domain Eukaryota; kingdom Metazoa; phylum Chordata; class Mammalia; order Rodentia; family Cricetidae; genus Arvicola; species Arvicola amphibius. Next base: position 81,714,554 of record NC_052055.2, read on the forward strand.
TCCCAAGTGCTGGCCTCGAACTCAGAGATCGACCTGCACCATCTCCCAAGTGCAGGATTCTTTAACTTTTAAGTTTGTTATAGCATGCATTTTGTAAAGCTATGCAAAAGGGGAGAGATTCCTCAGAAACCCGTAGTTTTCTTTTCGTGCCATTCTTTTCCTGCTCTTGGAAAATTCCACTCCTACTTACAAAATTATCATTCGAACTTTTCCTTTCTGTCACCGCCATGCCATCCTGACTGAGGACGACCCGGAAACTCCGGGGCCACGTGAGCCATGGCCATGGCCACATGGGTAAACATCGCAAGCTTCCAGGAGTTCCTTTATTGTACAGGATTGTTTTGGATATCCTGGGTAGTTTGCTTTTCCATATGAAGTTGAGTATTGTTCTTTTAGGGTCTGTGAAGAATTTTGCTGGAATTTTGATGGATATTGTGTTGAATCTGTAGATTGCTTTTGGTAAGATTGCCATTTTTACTATGTTAATTCTACATACCAAGAGCATGGGAGATCTTACCACTTTCTGGTGTCTTCTACAATTTTCTTCAAAGATTTAAAGTTCTTGTGATACAAGTCTTCCACTTGTTTGGTTAGTGTTACTCCAAGATATTTTATGTTATTTGTTGCTATCGTGAAGGGTGATTTTTCTCTGATTTTTTTTCTCAGCCCATTTATCATCTGTGTAAAGGAGGGCTACTGATTTTTTTTTTAGTTAATCTTGTATCCTACTACATTACTGAAGGTGTTTATGAGTTGTAAAAGTTCCTTAGTAGAGTTTTTGGGGTCTCTTATGTAAACTATCATATCATCAGCAAATAGTGAGAGTTTAACATCTTCTTTTGCGATTTGTATTCCCTTGATCTCCTTTTGTTCTTATTGCTCTAGCTAGGGCCTCAAGAACTATACTGAATAGCAATGGAGAGAGTGGACAACAACCTTGTCTTGTTCCTGATTTCAATGGGATCACTTTGAGTTTCTCTCCATTTAGTCTGATGTTAGCTGTTGGCTTGCTGTATATTGCCTTTATTATATTTAGGTATGTTCTTGTATCCCTGCTCTTTCCAAGACCTTAATCATGAAGGTATGTTGTATATTGTCAAAAGCTTTTTCAGCATCTAATGAGGTGATCATTTTTTTTTTAACAGTTTGTTTATACGGTGGATTACATTGACAGATTTTCCTATGTTGAATTACCCCTGCATTTCTGGGATTAAGCTGACTTGATCATGGTGAATGATTTTTCTGATGTGTTTTTGGATCTAGTTTGCCAGTACTTTATTGACTATTTTTGCTTCAATGTTCATGAGAGAGATTGGTCTGTAATTCTCTTTCTTAGAAATGTCTTTGTGTGGTTTAAGTATCAGGGTAATTGTAGCTTCCTGTAGAGGTCGCTGCCTGAGGCCTGGGCCGGAGAGGAAAAAGGATGAATGCCCATTCTGCTAGCTAGTTTTATGTCAACTTGACACGAGCTAGAGTCATCTGAAAGGAGGGAAGGAGCCTCAGTTAAGAAAATGCCTCCATAATAACTATAGGCAAGCCTGTAGGGCATTTTCTTATTTAGTGATTGATGGGGAAGGTCCAGCTCATTGTGGGTGAGGCCATCCCTGGACTCGTGCTCCTGGGTTCTACAAGAGAGCAGGTTGAGCAAGCCATGGGAAGCAAGCCAGTGAGCAATACTCCTCCTCTATGGCCTCTGCACCAGCTCCTGCCTCCAGGTCCTGCATTGTTTGAGTTCCTGTGTGGAAGCATGGGCTGAATAAACCCTTTCCTCCTCAAGTTTCTTTGGTCATGGTGTTTTGTCAGAGTAGCAAGATACCCATGCTCAGCCAGCTTTCTTTTTATGCAGTCAGGAACCAGCCCAGGTGATGGAGCGGCCCCTCTTTCAGAGTGAGTCTTCTACCTCAGTTGACCTGATCTAAGCCACCCCTAACAGGTGTGTCTAAGAGCATGTTTCCTAGGTGATCAGATCCCTGGATACTCATTCACTGGCTGGAAAGCAGGATTATAATGGTGGACCCCATGGAGTGGCGGAGGGGGTCTGTGTCAACTCTGCTTCCTGTCTGATATTGAGAGCTGTTATTTTCAGGGCTGCCACATCATTTTCAGCAAACCCAATAGTCTTTAAGTTTTCTCATTAATGTTTGGTGGATGTGAATACAAGTATCCATACCATCAATATTACCTTATAGCTGACATAGGCCACATTAGTTAAAACAAAAGCTTTTATAGCCATTTATTTTGTGGGTGCATATGGAGGTCAGAGGACAACTTGAGGGCTGGTTCTTTCCCTTCTCCATGGGGTCCAGGGTATTTGAACTAAGGTCATTAGACTTGGCAGCAAATGCCTTTACCAGCTGAGTCATTTCATTGGCCTGAAATACATTATTATTAGCAAAGGTCTTATTATTTTAAGATTTTATTCACCATATGTTTATGTATAGATACGTGTGTGTGTGTGTGTGTGTGTGTGTACTCATTACACAGACAAAGCCAGCTTCAAACTCTCAGAGACCCACCTCCCTCTGTCTCCCAAATCCTGGGATAAAAGGAAAAAACCTTACTTACTGTATATCTTATACTTGCTTTGGAAGCATATAAACTCTTTTCTTGTTCAGATATTGTGACAAATAGTATAGAGCGACATAATTTTGATTTTTTTATGGTCTTTTGCTAACACTTCAAAAATAATTTAGCATATTTTTCAGAAGGTTAATTTAGTAAATGATAACTAAATTTAGGAGGTTGACTAAAATACAGAGTATTTTCAAAATATTTTTACTTAGAAGAAACTACAAGAAAAAGAACAAATATTGTTGGTGGCTCACAACCACTTGTAACTCCAATTCCTGGGGATCTGACACCCTATTCTGATCTCCAAGGGCACCGCATGCACTTGGTGCACAAACAAATGCAGACAACTGTATGCACATAAAATAAAATAGCTTTTTTTTAAAAAAAAAAACTAATGTTAACTTATAGGTGACAACTGATACAAGGGCAAAGCAAATATAGCTTAACTAGCATACAAGTTAGTTGCTTGACCTAGTTTAAAGTGTTTAGCCACTGGCAGGAGAGTTGGCTCAGCACTGAAGAGCACTTGTTGATCTTGCAGAGGACCAGGGTTCAATTCCCAGGCCCTACCTGGCAGCTCACAAGCATCTGTAACTCCAGTTTCAGGGAATCCAATGTCCTGACCTCCTCAAGCAGCAAGCAAGCATATGGTGCACATATATACATCACACATGCAGCCAAAGCACTCATACACATCAACACATTTGTCCCCTCCGATGGTTTCTGCATATTTCTGTCATAGCGCACTTAGAGCTCACATCCCTAAATGGTTAGCCCTCGGCACGCTGCTGTCTCTCAGCTCTGCGAACACGTTCTTCTGGAGCAACTCGCGCAGCCAGGAGGGCCCAAGGCCCAAACTCTGCAGCAGAGGACAATGAGCAGAAGATGCTTCTGGCAAGCCCAGAGGACCTGACCCAGCTCTAGCCACGGGGTAGAGGCTGCTACCGACGTCAGCCGAGTAGACTCTTCCATCCTCTGCTTCTCTACACCCTAATGTTGTCTCACTGACTAATACGCATCTCATTCCACCCACCCATATTATCACTATTTTTAACTAATGAGTCTTTCACGTATTCACATAAAAAGTATTTTAACTCAAATGTTTCAAAGTTTGCTTTTCTTAATCATTCCCACAGGAAGCCCAGTGATTTGGAAAAACACATCCATGGTTAAAAATCGTGAACACAACAAACGACATGTGTCAGGATCTACAGAAAATGACACGCATGCTGAAATTGCCCTCGGACATCTACGAGGGTGCTTCTGGAAGAAATCATCTCTTCTTGCTGTTTTTTTTTTTGTTGTTGTTGTTCAAGTTTTTGTTTTCCCTCTTTAAGGTTGTTTAAAGAAACAGCTGCCCAGGCTGTTTTCAAACTCAGTCTTAGGGCTGGCAAGATGGTCTAGTGGCTAACAGCACTTGCTGCCAACTAAGCTTGATGACCCAAGAGCAATCCCAGGAATCTACATAGTGGAGAGAGGACCTGTTCCTGTACTAATTCCTTATAATCTCTTTCGTGCACACGGGCACACACATGAGCACATACTAACACACCCCTCCCCAATGGTTCTGTTTCTCTCGGGAATCCTGAGGCATAGTGTTGTGTGACATTTTGTTTGCTTCTGTCAAATAAGCTTGTCTGGAGATGAGAGGGTGGAGCTAGTCATTAGTCAACCACAGACGCCAGGCAGTGGTGGCACACACCTTCAATCCCCAAATCTGGGAGGAGGAAGTGGAAAGATCAGGAGTTCAAAGTCACCCTGGGCTCAGTGAGATTGAATCAGTCTGGGCGGTGGAGGCCCACACATTTAATCCCCGCACTAGGACACCGAGAGAGGAATAGAAGGCAGGAGGAGGCAGGAGCTCATGGCATTCAGTCCGAGGATTCGTAGAGGTGGGATCGCCCTTTTGGTCTGAGGTAGAGGTAAGACCTAGTGGCTGGCTGTTCTGCTTCTCTTATCCATCAGCTTCCACCCTGATATCTGACTCCTGGTTTTTACTATTAAGACCAATTAGAATTCACACTTCACACAGGAATTCATTAATTTAATCTACCCAGCTGTCCTGTCAGCCACTATTATCCCCAGTTTACACAAAGGGCTACAGAGTACAAGGACATTTAACCACAGATTCAGTTATAGTGACATCAAGAAGTGGGGCCAGGACTGAGTTGAAGTCATTTGCCTCCAAATTAAATATTCTGCATCATCACTATGGCCTTCATTGTTATTTCTTAACCCCCATTTTAACTGTTACCATTGGGCCAGTGAGGTGGCTTACTGGGTCAAAGGCCCACTGCACAAGCTTGATGACCTGACTTCTTGATTCCTGGACCCAGCTGGAGGGAGAAAATCCACTCCTCACATCTGCCCACTCTCTCTCTCTCTCTCTCTCTTTCTCTCTCTCTCTCTCTCTCTCACACACACACACACACACATACATACACACACATACACACACACAGAGATACACATACACACACACAAAAAAAACTTTTAAAGCTGCTATTCTAGTGTCCTTTGTTTCTGTTGCTTTAATAAAACACTGGCTACAAGCAACTCGGAGAGGAAAGAATTTGTTTCATCCTACTGTTTAAGAGTCCACCATGAAGGGAAAGCAGGGTAAGTACATCAGGAACTGAGCAGAGGAGAGCATGGCTTGTCCTCTATGGCTAGCTCAACTTGATTTTTCCTACAGTCCAGGCCCACCTTCCCAATGGCATTACTGCCCACGGTAACTGGGCCCGCCCACGTCAGTCATTAATCAAGAAAATGCTTCACAGACTTGCCCACAGGGTCAGTCTGATAGAAACATTTTCTCAACTGAGGTTCCTGCTTCCAAAATGACTCTGATTTATGTAAAGTTGACGAAAACTGACCTGCACACCTAGTCATAGCAACAGTCATGTAAAGGTTAGTTTCTTGGGGTGGGGAGATGGCTTTGTGGTTAGGAAAGGGTACCACTTTTCAGAGGACCTAAGTTTGGTTCCCAGTATCCAGGCCAGGTCAGCAGGCTCACAACAGCCTGAGACCAAAGCTCCAGACAACCTGACACCCTCTTCTGGCTTCTGTGGCAACTGCACTCACGTGCACACATACACAGACATACAGGTTTAAACATAGAGGTTTAGAGCACCGCAGGGTGCAAGCTCTTGCAGAGGACCTTGGGTTCAGTTTCCAGCACACACATGAGAGCTCAACCACCCCTAACTCCAGTTCCAGGGGGTCTGGTGCCCTCTTCTGGCCTTCATGAGCACCAAGCCCATAGTTACATGCAGGAAAAACACTCACATGTATAAAATAATCAATCTAAAGAAAATATTTTAAAATTATTTATTTCCATGTGCATTTTATAGGCAGCTGATTAAGTCACTAACGATCATGGCAAAGGCATGTAGCTCTCATGGCACTCCCACCCCGACAGGCTTCAGCTGACATGGGTGAACGGAAAAGGGTCTCCAACTTCCTAATCTACAGCAGCGTTTGTTCCGCAAGGCCGTCAGTCTTTTACGACACAGGACGAAAATGACATGACTTCAATGATAGTTCAAAGGAAAACAATGTGAAGTCATTAGAAAAAGGTTCTGCAGTTCAAGAATGTGCCACTTAGAAGTCGATACAGCGTCCTTTCCGTTCCCAGTCTCCGTATCGCGTAGGCTCTGGGCCCCTGGGTCCACCTTTTTCTTTGGTGACTGGGTTCACATCATCTGGAAACTCTAAGGAAGACAGGAGAGATGGACACGGCAGTCAGCAGAGATGGAAGAAAACAATGTGGGCAGCTTTGCGGACAGGACTGCACAAGCTGGTTGGGAGTGCCTGGCTTATCTGCAGTCTTTACAGGGGTCATATATATGGTTCTTCCCTTCTACCTCCGGAACCTGAGATATACATTTTTCATATCCAATCAACTTCACCACTAACACTCATGACTTCTAACTCTTGGAGCACTTTCAGGTCTAGAAACTACTAGAATACAGTTTCAAATGTGGTGCTGGACCCAACAGGAGGGAAGCAGTGAGGACAGGGTTTCTTCACTGAACTTGGAAGGCTTAGAAACAAGTTCAATGGCTCCATTTCCTTTCCAGTAAGACATGCGTGGTGTGTGCCTATCGGAGGTGGTGGTCATACTTACCTCACAGCACTGACTGAACAAGGTGATGTATGTAAAGCTTCTAGCACAGAGACAGGTATGTATAGGTGACTGGTTTTATTTGTGAGCGCTACTGCTCCGTAACAGAGGCTTTGGCTTCACAGATGGGTTTTATGAGCGTTAAGTGAAATCATCGACTTAACACTGTGTGTTCATGGTTGAGAACAGTGCTCAGTAGCAGAATGCTTGCTTTAGCACGAGTCAAGTTCAGTCTCCAGTAACAAACATATGCACGCATGCACGCGCGCACACACCCACACACACACAAATGTGCTACATTTTTTCCTGATAAGAGTCCTTGCTGTCAGTCAAGTCAAATTCTGACGATTTTAATTTTTAATTAATCGGTCAATTTGATGTTAGCTATCACTAATACTGCCTGGGTTGGTGTTAAATGCTGAGAGTCAGATGACCCTTCTGTTATAACCTGATATTGGGCTTTCAATTCTCAGCATTCTATACACCTTAACTCACTCAGTCCACATAATAACTCGGAGTCAGGAAACAACACTGCCCCCACGTTACAGGTATACAGAGTCATTGAGTGTCACACAGCGGGAGAACAGCAGGATGGAGCCTGAACTGAAACCCACAGGCTGCTCTGCCTTGTGTAGAGAAAGAACAGATGAGGAACCAGCTGTCAGAAAGAACCTCCGATCTTGAATGGTGTATTTTTGGAAAACTCAAAAGATCATTGCCCCAAATTTTGCAGCCCCTCTGCAGACTAATCAAAGAAGGTACATAATTCACCTTGAAACTTTCCAAATATTTCTTCAATCTTTATCTTTTCTGTATTGTGCCTAACTCTCCCCTATCCTGGTCATCATTCTGTTTTCTGGAGAAATTCTGGGCTACGGCCCCCCAAGCCTATAATGGAAGCTCCTCTGCTCCCCATTCCTGGGATTCTCTGGGTGTGATAGCAGGGGGTGCTGAGACAAAACACTCAGACTGTGTGGCTTATGCACTAGAAGTCTCAGTGGGGTGGAGGAGCTTGGCTGGGTTGGAATGAGGCCCTCTTCCTGAACTACAGACTACTGTCCCTTCTTTCTGAACTGTCACTTGGAAAAGAGGGAGGCAGTAAGGGTTCCAGTTTCTTTCTCATAAGGGTACTAGTCCCACCATGAGGTCCTCACCCATATGATCCCAACCTAATTATCTCCAAATACCCTCACATTTGGGGTCAGGGCTTGGACAGTACTGGCAAAAAAGAATATGCTGAGTTCATTTGAATGGTGTGATTGTAGTCCCAGCTATTCAGGAAATGAGTCCAGTAGTTCCGGGTTGGTCTAGAACACAAGACCCTCACCACACACACACACACACACACACACACACACACACACACACAGACACACACACACACACACACACAGACACTCTTACTACACGCACACATACACACACAGTGAGACCCTTAACACATACACACATGCATGCACATACAGGCACATGAATACACCATACACACATGTATGTGCATACACATACACACACAATTGTATGCACACATTGAGATGCCCCTTCTCAATGCTGCTGATCACATCAATGAATATCAGATTATAGTGTCATCTCCCACCACCCGTCCTCCATCATATCAACATCCACACCAAGGACCATCACACACGGAGACCAAAAAAGTCCCTAAACCTCCTTATAAGGAGGCTCATCTCACTTGGACTCCCACTGGACTTCCTTATCCCCTGAATGCTTCTTTTATTCTCACTCTTGAGCTCTCTCCTCTTTGACTACAACCTCCTGTTTTCCCTTCTCTCCTCTGTACTTGTCTGACTTTTGCGTCTGTTATACCCTGGAAGTTCCCTGATTCCTCCACCTCCTATTACCCCTGCCTTTACACACTCAGCGGCTCACTCTTAGCACTCCCGTGATCTGCTGTGCCATCTGTGTTCTGCCTCTTACATTTCCAGCCGCACGTGCACAGGCGCTAAAGCATCTTCCTAAAACAGACCTCTTCCACAGTAGACGGAGCGAAGGATGCCAGCCTACAGAGTCTGCCATTTACATAAAACCCTATAAAAAGCAAAACTACAGGGATTGAGAATGCATCAATGGTTGTAGGAAGAGGTGGGGATAGAGTTGATTTAAAAATAAGCAAAAGATAACTCTGTAAGGAATAAGAACATACACTTAATGTTGTTTATATGACTGCAAACATTTATGAAAACTCACAGATATATATATCTTTAAATCACACTTTAATAGAGCTGGCCAGACAATCTCCCGCCAAATACATTTTAAAAATTTAACCATATGTGATGGCACATGCCTTTTACCCCAGCTCTTGGGAGGCAGAGTAAGGAGTGAGTTGGAGGCCACCCTGGTCTACAAAGGGAATTTCAGGCCACCTAGCTAGGGCTGCAGAGTGAGATCTCTTCCCAAAAAATAAAACAAAAACCAAACCAAGACAAACACCTTGCCACAACATCTTTCCTTATTCCCTTCCTGAGATAGGACCTCATGTTGCCCAGGCTGCCTGCCTTCAATTTCTAACCCTCCTTCCATCCGTCTCCCTAGTGCTGGGATTACAGGCACGCACCACTATGTCAGACTTATGGGCTTAGCATGAGGCCAGGGTTCCACGCCTGCTAAACTGGCACTCTTCCAATGAGCTACCCCCTTTCCCTCACTGACCACACCCGGATTTAAACTTGTTTTGATGACACTGATTGCTGGTGTGCATGTGCATATGTGTGCTGTGTATGAGCTGTGATAGTGAGTGTGGAGGTGAGAGGACTGGTTATTCAGGAACCAGTCTTCTTCTACAGCCGAGTTCGGGACTGAACTCTAACTGGTAAGGTTTGGAAGCCATGCTGAAGCCCAGATGCCAGCACTTTACTTTTAGCACTTTCGCCTCCAGAGCTGTACTGCAAGCCAAAACGAACCTCTTTCCTGCTTGGGATTTGCCCATATTCCTGTAAGTAGCCTCACGTGACAGTTAATCTCAGCTGTCTTGTGGATAAGACAAAGTGACCCAGGAGATCTATCTGGGTGTTTCTATGAGGGAGCTTCCAGATCGACAGAGATCCACCCTGAACATTCACCCCATACCATGCCTGAGATCCTGGAAACCAGAATGCGAGCTGAGCACCAGCATTTGCCTCTGCCACCTGCCAACAGACACAATGTGGCTGTCATCTCATGTTCCTGCCACCATACCTGCCTGTCACGATAGGGCTGCGCCCCTCTCAAGCCGTGAGCCCCCACAGGCCGTCCTCTCCTTTAGCTGCTTCTGACAGGGACTGTATCAGTGCAATAAGAAAAAGCAGCCCACACATCCCTTTCCCATGCTCCTGCCGGGAATCCCAATAAACTTGCTGACTCACTGATTTGACAGAACCATTCCTTTGGCCTATTTGGAGCCCTCTCTGGGATAAATTGACCTTTTAAATGTCTCCCCATGAAAAGTCACCCGACACAATCAAAATAAGAACAGGCCTGGAGAACCAGAATTTGGTTCCTGGAGTTAGTGCAGGAGACTTCCAGATGTTCTAACTACAACTCCTGGGAATGCAGTAGCTCTGACTACATGCACAGACCCACACACAAAGAGACATACACATTCAGATATGCGTAATTAAAGTCATACCATTAAAGAAGGAAGAAAAACAATGATAGATTATGTTTAGTCTATTACACTCTGAAAGACAGGAAAAGTATTGGCTCAGGAGCCCAAGACCAAATTCTCAACACAAAGGAGATTTATTTGCCCCAGAGGGACAAAGGCCAGGGAATAAGAGACAAAGACAGGAGATAGAGGACCAAGGAAAGGGCAAAGGGAACCAGGGAAAGGGGACAGGGGTATCTGTCCTGGAGGGATAAAGGTCTGCCTCTGGACAGAGAGGAGACAGACATGACACATAGGAAAATAGTCGTTTATAAAGGCACAAGGAAAACCCTGCGTTAGGATGAGATGTTTAATTTTAACTGGCATGTTAATTAGGTGAGTCAAAGGGGTTTTGATCGCTAGAGCTCATACTTTGATATCTGGATCCTGGTAGTCAGCCTCAGGAGGAGGAAGTGGCCTTGGGGGTTTGCTTCAGGAATGCAATCCAATGATTTTGTTTTAGCAAGACAGGGGGAATGGGGGTGAAGGGGAAGGCCTGCCAGAGCCACATGTTGGAGTGGGCTAGTGTCCCTTCAGATGCTACTTTGTGCCCAGTGGACAGATAGAGGACAGGGACCATGAAGGAAGGTTATTAGAGCTAAGAGAATGAGCAATGTCTTCTCTCTAGTATGGAGTCCTGTGTTCCATTGTTTTCTAAGCCTGGCATCTTCACTGCACCTTGACGCCTTGGCTTTATTTGTACATCAATGATGAGCCACGGCAGTGGATTTTCTTAACAGCAGAACGTTATCAACAAATGCAGGTTTGTTTTTTGGATCACAGAAAATACTAACTTATATGTTTTACCTTTTGAATAGTGAAGGTTTAGTAAAAACAAATTAATAAGATAAAACAATCAAACCAGTAACTAAATAAGTACTAAAACGTAGAAACCCTTTCTTTGAGAACATCTGTGTTGCTCAGGCTAGCCTCACATTCCTGATTCTCTGGTGTCAGTTTACAGAGTGCTGGTATTCCAGACACGTGCCAAGATTTCTAGCTTTAGAAACACCTTTTTGGTGAGGGTTGCACGTGTGTATATGCTTATGTGTATGCATGTGTGATGTATGTGTGGCCTTGTGTGTGTGCATCCATGTACTTCCATGTACTTCTGTGTATGTGCATCCATGTACTTTGTATGTGTGCATGCAGAGGTCAGAGACTGACTTCAGGTGTCTCCCTTGATTGCTCTCCACCTTATATATTGAAGTAAGGTCTCTCATTTGAGCTCAGAGACTATCAATTCAGATAGTCTAGGGAGCTGACTCGCCCCAGAGACTCCTTGTGTCTTCTCGGTGCTGGAAATACACTGGCTATGTATTTACTCTATGGCTGTCAGCCCAAGAGTGCTGGAATCTAAGCTCTGGCTGACCCTCACGCATGTCCAGCAAGTATTTACGTACTAGGCATCTCACCACCCTGAAACCTTTCAAGAAGTAAGCACCACACCCACAGACAGTCCGTACGGGATTTTAACTCACTGACATAGCCTTTGGAAGTGTTACCAGCAAGCAAGAGCACACCTCAGTTCCTGCACTGTTCTATGAGCTATCATCTCTCTGCTGTGCTCAGCACAGACAGCGGTGACTCCACTCACTGTTCAGCGGCTCCCTCTCCGGGTGCGAGTCCTCCAGAGCATCGAAACGACCCAATGGCAACTTTGACTTCTTCAGAGGCTGCTTCACAAGTTCAGATTTTCCCTCTTGATAACTCACTTTCCTCAAAGAGTGACTCAGGAGGGAGGATCCTAACGGAGGAAAAAAAAATATTTTACTTAAAAAAAAAAACAAAACTAATTTTACCTTCTTGTGTTTTGACCATTTATCAAAAAGGACAAATGGCATACAGTGAAAATTCTTTCCTCCACACCTCAATTCTACACAGCTATTTCCCTTCCGTAGAGATAGATAAGCAGTGTTACAAGCTTGCAAGAGCAAGAAAGTAAGGAGACGGGTAAGTATATGGAATAGCTTAGTCACCTCATACTCCTCTGGTTTGGAATATGCACAAACATGGACACTGTCTTCTAATAGTGCACGTGGCAGCCTAACTTCCTTACCATACATACTGTGCACACACACTTCTCTCCAAGAGATGCACCTAGCAACATAAGCCCCACCTCCCCAGCACCGGGATGCACGCACAACCCTCTCTGATGCATGGGATATTTCTCCTTCATCAACAAGTAAGGTAAACTGAGCCCTAAAGGTGTTTCTTTTTTTTTAAAAAAAGGAAAATCTTCTATTTACCGTCTTATGTCTATTTTGGCAAGCGTATGATTGAAGCCAGAAGCATACTAAGAAGGAATATATACAGAAGATGATTATACTACCTAGTATACCAATCAAAATGAGAACCACCCCAGCTCCTTAGTAACCACACCCTCTTCCCTGTACACCCACTAACGAGGCCATAGCTGGCCCTTCTTCATTGTGACCTGAGGCTCTCTTGCAGTAGAAGAATTAAAAGTGTCATTTGCGACTTTGCAATCTGTGGCTTTAATTTCAATTCCTTGGATAAGGAAGCAGTTGGCTTGCCCCAACCCTGACAGGAGAATCAATAGACAGCATCCTCCCTTTAGGAGTTTACCATGCTGGGGCATGGAAAACACTCCAGAGGGTGTAGTACCCTATGCTAGTGTTTCTGGTATTGTCCAAGCGGCCGTAAGAATGGACAATGTATCGTACACAGGTAAAAGATACCAGCTCACATTTCTGTATGGAGTGATCTTGAAGTACGAGTAGCTGAAAAAAAAAATGGATACAAAATGCATCTAAACATTTCAATGGGAAAACGGGTTCATTAATGTTCCCTTTGCTTTATACTTTACATATGTACATGTCATGTGTATATATATATATAATTTCTGGTATCAAACATGACATAATTATTTAAAAACACTGGAATGCTGAATAAACACTAAAGAATTAAAGTTATCACCTAAGGGTTTGGAGCTAGCCTTTATTATCTATAATATTCAAGATTTTAACAACATTTTAACAACCAACAGGTATCAAGTATTTGAAGGAAAAAACTGGAAAGTTTATTAATAAAAAAAAATTCAGGCTACTTGTTAAGAGAGCAGTGTTTCTGTCTTCAGTTTCTGTAATTTCTCAGGAATGTCATCAATTAAACTTACATTCTGCATCTTTGGGATGCTAATGAGGAAAATACTGAGAAATAATGCAACAGTTTTGAAAACGTTAGTTTCTACAGAAAGCACGCAGGTATCTCTTCTAACAGGTCTTGGATTCATGTGCTTTTCGTTATATGTACTCATCTATCTGACTTGTTTACGGAACATTTGTACCGGGCTGACCTTGAACTCAGGGATACTCCTGCTTCTGCGTTCTTAATGCTGGACTAAAGGTATGCACCACCTGCCGGATACAAATTATTCTTGATGGAGGCAAACAATAAATAAATGACACTCATCCCCTAAGTGACTTTCTTTTCCATACTATCCCAACTGCATCCCAGTGCAAGACGCTCCTCGCAAACCACCCGCAAAGTCTGGGTCCCTCCGCCAAGCACACCGGAAAGGCTTAAACCCTGAGGTCACACTACATCGCGGCCGGGTCTCCGCGCCGGCGCATTTGCATGTCAGAAACCGGCTTTTCCGAGGGTCCCCGAGTCTCGGGACCCCGGGCGGATCGCCTTACTTGTTACTCTCCAGACGGAGGCCACCAGAGACCTCGTAAGGCCTGTCGAGACCATACTGCCTTCTCCCGCAGCGCCTGCGCACTGACAGCCAGGTGGGCGAGGCCACCGCGGAGCGCGACCGGGGATCCGCGCGGTCTGCGCATGCGTCAGCGACAGCAGAATTGGGCGGAGCTTCGCCTTGTCCGCCCGACTGACCGGGCCGGTTCAGGCCTCCAAGTACGGCCTCCAGTAATCCTGCATAGCCACGCCCCCAACCTCTATCGGACTCTGTCCCTGATAGTTGCTCCTATCCATTCCAATAGATTCAAAAGACAATAGCAAAAGCCTGCACGGAAGTTACAGGTTCTAGAGTTCACACCACCCTACTGTGTAGTGTGCTTGCCTATCTAGAGGAGGGAAGTTCAAAGTACAAGGAGACAGAAACAGGAATCAACTTAATCTGATTACGGTTTTAGATGTGCATTAATAACACACACACACACACACACACACACACACATACTCACTAGATACAAGTAATTTTTAAAAGTTTCATTACATACCACATGGATGTGTCAAAGTATTGCTCCATAAATCTGTGGTTAAAATACATAAAGATTTAATTATATTGAACCTTCCCATATTTTGAAAATAAAATTTCAGTAAGTTCAGCATATTCAGTCATGTGAATTGATTATTGAGACTGTTCTGTGTCAGAGATCTTTTAAAAATATTTAAAAATTTTGAGGGGCTGGAGAGATGGCTTCTGTTTCAGAGGACCTGCATTTAGTCCCAGCACCCACATGGAGACTCACAAGTTTGTAACTCCAGTTCCAGAGTGTCTGACACCCTCTTCTGGACTTTGTTGACAGTAGGCATGCACATGACATACATACATACGTACATACATACATGCATACTTACATACATACATGCCAGCAAAACACTCATAAAAAACCTTAAAATTTTTGATGTAAAAACCTATATATAAATGACAAATAATGAAAAGCCCCCTCCCTACACATTACTAGAAAACAAAACAAATCCATAGCTGGTTAGATGAACTACTGCACTAAATCCCTGACTTGGAGTCAAAAGAGTTGACCATCAAGAAGACCCACCATAGCAACTTTTCTTACCACAGCTGTGTTTGCTCTCTGGATCCACTAATGCACCCGCAAAGGTGTTAAGAACAAAGGCTTATGTGTACATTTAACTGTCTTGCCCCTCCCAGGACTAATTGGCTAGCACCACTACTTAGCAATGCCAATGACTGACTTGACCTGTACTATAGTATTAAGCAGTCCAAAAGATTAAGGGAATCAATCCAACTGTCATGAAGAAGGTAGCAATTTGCTTGTAAATAATTGTTTGGACTGTTTTCCCTGAATTGTCTTTCCTTTCATACATATCACTTCATTTGTGAAAACTTTGTATGTGGACTTTAAACAGTGTCCCATACGACATTGCTTATCAAAAGAACTTTCTACCTGTGAATGTAAATTCAATATCTGAAGGATCCACCAATCCTATCAAGTATTCTATCTTCCAGACTTTGGTCTTGTAGGATGATGGACAGTTCTACAGGTTTGGTTTTGGAGCCAGGTGATGAAATACTTTGGTATGCTGTCCCTAAAACATATCATATACAGTCAACAGTCTTGAGTTGAGTCTTGTGTTGACCGGAGTCCAGAGAGTAGAAGAGGGAGACCCCATTTACTTCTATATGATGCCTATGTTTGGCTTCCCACTTGAGAAGACATTCTACCATAAACTGTCACTGCCTATTATTTCCTAGTGTACCAGTGTTGCGGAGTGTTGTCCACTAAGAGAGCAGGTGATTACCTCAAGCACGAGACAGTTACTCTACAAAGCTGGGGCTGTTAGCTTTCCCTAGTTAGACTACCCTGAGATCCTAGCCACTCTCCCCTATGCCTCTTCCAGAAGCCTGTAATTCTGCCCCAGCTACACAAGGTCTTGGAAAAGGTTAAGAGAATACAAAAGCAGAATGAGAACTAGACAGAAGTCCATTAATGTAGTTATGGGAACATTGTCATCCATGCTGGTGTGGGGCTTTTCGGGTATGTAGCTGTTTGGGGGTTACCCATGCTCCTGGTTCACCAGTCTTGACAGGAGAGACATCATTCCTTTGGTCTCTCATTGGTGTGTGTGTGTGTGTGTGTGTGTGTGTGTATGTGTGTGTGTGTGAGATGCCTGACCAGAATTTGTATTTTTAATAGTTTCTTATCAAGGAAGATGGCAAAAACACTGTACTATATTTCCTTTTCCACTGGCTCATACATGTTTACTTATGTCATTTTCTGTCTTTTCACCATAGTATTTGTGGTGTTTAAATGAGAATGTGAGAATGCCCCTAGAGGCTCCTATATGCAAATGTCTAGTGACAAGTTGGTTGATTGTTTTGGGATTAGGAGATTGTTGGAGGTTGTCACTGGGAGTGGTTTCAAACTCTGAGGTTTCAAAAGCCCAAGCCAGGCTCAGTGCCACTCTCTGCCTGTGGATCAGGCTGTAAAGAGAAATAACAAAATGTATAGACAGTTTGAGGAGCAAAAGGGTACTGGGGAATGTCCTGTTGGAGCCAAGCCCTGTGCTCAAGTTTAAAGGACTGAGTCAAAATGGAATGAAGGGAACACCTGTCTCAGGGCAAGACTCCGCCCAGCTAAGTCTCCAACTGGTGAATAGTGTAAGCAAAGTTTAAGGAACAAAGAAAATGAACAATGTAAAGTTTATGCAAATATAATTCAAGGAGGGGCCAGGTAACAGCACCAGAAAACAGATTTTGGCATCTAGGGCCACATGGTTCTGGCATTAGTGTTCAGAAAGATACAGAAAAGGGATACGGAATCTCCTTCCAGTTAACAAGGCCATGCTTGTGGCAGGGGAGTCCCTGCATGGAGGCCTGGAGAGACCAGTCATTTCATGAAGCTGTGAAGGTGAAGCCTGGATTGTCTTGGAGACCCGAAGATGTTAGGAGATGCCAGAGCCGTGGGATACCTGCCAGGGAAAACTGTAACATCAATTGGAGATAGTAGATATTGCAGTCAGCAAAGATAAGGGAGGAAGAGTCATCTAAGTCTTTTTCCATAGGACACAAAGATACAGGATCTGGAGTTTGTTATGATGATGCTTCCTTTTGTCTGTCCCCTTGCTTCCCTTGAAGGATATCAATGCATATTCTGTGCCACTGTGTGCTGGAGTATGTGATTTACTTTTGATTTTACATGGGGTTACAGTTGAGTCTCAAGAGACATGGACTTTGGAAAGAGTATTGAGATTCAAAGACCATGGGAACTTTTGAAGCTGGACTACAAACTATTGATGGCAAGAGGCCGGGATGTGGTGGTGTGGATATGAATGACTCCCATAGGCTCATATATCTGAACGTTAGTCCCCAGCTGGTAGACTGTTTTGGAGAGGATTAAGAGGTGTCTTGTTGGACAGGTGTGTCAATGGGATGAGCTATGAGGCTGCCCATGCTAGATTCAGTGCAACCCTGAGGCCTGTGGGTCAGGATGTAAAGATCCCAACTACTCCTGTTTCCTGCCATCATGATCATGGACGAACTCTCTAAATCTGTAAAGCAAATCCCCAGATAAATGCTTTCTTTCCTAAGTGTTCATAGTGCCATAGTATCTCTTCAAAGCAAGAGAACAGCAACCAAGACTATTATATATAAAGTGATGGTTAGGGTCCTAATTTTATGAGATCCGATTTGTTGTTTTAGACTGATCATCAAACAAAGAAAGCCCATAGTGGAAGACAGAGATCCTGGGAGGAAGCACTTTAAATGTAAAATGGAGAACAGTGGATGTGAAAACAAAAAAGGGACCACAAACCGGACATTATTTTTAGTGATATTGGGGTCGAACCCAGGGCTTCACCCAAGTTTTTGAGATAGGATTTCAAGTACTTCAGGAAGGCCTGCCTGTCCTATCTCAGTCTCCCTTGCCACTAGGATTATAAGCATGTACAGTGTTTGGCTAATGTTTTTTAATTGGTGCTATTATGAAACTTTTTATATGGTTGGTGAATCCTTGATATTAATGGCCCCTTTTCAACTTTCTTAAATTATAAAAACAATTCAATGTTATTTCAATGTGACCAACATGAAATTATTAAAGTTTTGTTACTAAGCCTAGCAGAATCATTAGCACCTAAACCTGTGTACAAGTCTACATGCATTTCTTTAGAACAGTGGTTCTCAACCTATAGGTTGTGACCCCCACAGGCTACATATCAGATAATTTACATTCTGATTCATAACAGTAGCAAACTACAGTTATGAGGTAACAAAATAATTTTCTGATTGTGGGTCCCACAACATGAAGAACTGTATCAAACAGTCACAGCATTAAGAAGGTTGAGAACCACTGCTCTAGAATTAAAAATAATCTAACAGGATTTAGCATTAATATAAGGAAAAGGGAAACTAGTATATAATATGCAGAATTCTTATCAAGGTAATTTCAAATAAGCAAGTCTTGGAATTCTATCTATATGCACTGAATTATTTATTGGTTAGCTGTCAAATACATTATTTGTGCTTGAACTTTTCAGTTTGAGTCCAGACTGGGCTGAGCCCTGATGGACCACTCTTTTTTTGGGGGCTGCTTCTTGGGCAAGCTCCCTGTCTACTGGGCACTGTGGTTCTCTTCTCATGGCACCTAATCTTGCAGGTCAACATGGGATAGTCGCAGGCAATGGCAGAGATGGTGGGGAGCGTTACAAATAGTCAAGATCTTTTAAGACTAGGCCCATAGGGAGAGATGGCTCAGCAATTAAGGGCACTACTGCCTGCTCTCCTAGAGAACCCACGTTTGATTCTCAGTCCCCCCAAAAGTGATTCACAACCATCTGTAACTCCAATTCCTGGGACTCAGACACCCTCTTCTGGCTTGTGCAGGCACCCAAGTAGTATGCATGCAGGCAAAACACCAAGACACATAAATAATTTAAAAAAAAAAACAGAAAACTAGGCCAATAATTGGTACACTGTCATACTCAAGAGAATGTTGTTTAAAAAGTCAAGGTCTCATATATCCCAGGCTGGCTTCCACCTACTACTAGGGATGATCATCACCTTCTGATCCTGCTCCAGCTTCTAAAGGCTGAGATCAAACTGGCATGTGCCACCACGCCCATGTTAGGCAAGCACACTACCCACTGAGCTACACCCCCAGTACCCTACTCACATTTCCTATTCAGACCTCGTTGTTCTGGGACAAGGTAGCCCCAAGACTTAGGAAACTGATTCTGGCTCTCCCTGAGAGCAGTTGGCAAGGCTCATTGGCAAGGTCACATTTACAAGGGAAAGATAATTTGGGTTTTAGCCTGGTCATGGCGGTGCACGCCTTTAATCCCAGCACTTGGGAGCCTGAGGCAGGTGGATCTCTATGAGTTTGAAGTCAGCCGGGTCACAAAGTGAGTTTTAGAACAGTCAGAATGTTACACAGAGAAACCCTGCCTCAAAACCTACCCCCGCACCACCAAAATAAAATTCTGTTTTGTGCTCAATCAGTATCATTCTGTCTTTTCTCAGAGATGAGGTTTAAATAACTGTTTTAAATCAAAGAATTTGTCCAATGTACTCCAGCTAGAGAGATGTCAGTTTATGCTAGGGCTCTGGACCAAGTTATGTTTTGAAACTTAAACATCTTTACCGGACCACACTACTCAGGAAGTCCCTTTAAGTCTTCAAGGAGCTAAAGTGATAATTTGCAAAAAAAAAGCAGGATTATTGTTAGAACTGCCCTTTCCTACTTTGAAAACTCAGAGGGTCAGGTACATCTGCTGTCCTTCATGACCCTAGCGTTGGCACAAAACCTGGCTGTGGTCACCTGGTACTCCCACCAGACTGAATCTAGAGGGTGGAGTTGAAAGCCAGTCCTAACAGGCCCCCGGCAACAAGTATACACATCTTCCTTCACTCATCTCAGCGTGAGAGTTCAGATGGGAGTATGGACCTCACTTCCCTTTGGCCTGTCATCCAATCCTGTTCTCTAGTCTTTTCTTCAATTCTTTGAGGGACCTGCTACTCTTTCAATAAATTCTTTTATTCTGTGTTAAGTTACTCATAACCATTCACTCTTTGCAACCAAGAACTATTCTGGTACACACTGATAAGATTAATTCTGCGAGCCAACTGTACCGTGTCAGGTAATCATGGTCCTGCTCTTTCGGAATGTCACCTTATGGAAGTAAATGATACATGATGATTTTCCTGATAAATCAGAAATTAAACATTAGAATTTAAACTACAATCACCGAAATAATTACACTTAAAATAGTTTTGAAATGACCAAAATCCAGTGAACTATGATCCTGAGAGCAAGTTTCCTTTAAATATGATTAATATGATTATGAATGAGGCCTTTGTCAAGGCAGAAGGTATTTAAACTTAAGAAGATCCATACTTCAAACTGAAAACCAACCTATACAAACATGAACAATATATAGCAAAAATATGTGGCTGATAACGGATATATTTATATTTCCAGTTATAATAACTTTGGTATATTTAATGCTTAGTTCAACTCATAAAAAACTTGAAGAACTTTTAAAAAGTAAATAGTTATCAAATATGATCAATGAAATTCTTTTCAGTACTTGATGTATATGAAAGATTAGTATATCTACTTATGAATGAAAGCATAGGCAGCCATTTATCTTAATGATGACACATTCAGAGAAGGCATCGGGGTGCTGCGCAATATCAGGGTATGCTATATAAACCGAGCTGGTATTAGCCTATGACACACGGAGGATGGATGGATATGCCATTGTATAACTCATCCACTGTCCAAAGAGTATCCACTCTGCACAGGCCACTGCTGCACCTCCAAGGATTCTAAGAGTAAGCAACACGTCACAAATGTTACTACTATTCCTCCAGAAAGGCATTTTCTCATTTATTAACATCAGAGGCAATTGACATACTAAAAATAAACATGCACCAATTATACATAATACAGACTTAACAAAAACCGTTGCCCACTACAAGTGGTGAATGTAAACAGACCTTCCATCCACCTGTAGCACATTATTATTTTCACAAGTAAAACAGGAGGGGGTAGTGAATTGAATGCTGTTCAGCACCGTTTGTAAAGTCAAAAGACTCAACATCTCCATATATCAAAAACATCTGCATCGGTATCACCAAACATGTAAAGTTTATCATCTCTCAATTTTAACTCTATTTACATGACTCTTAGCTTGATACATTTTAACAGTATTTAAAAATTATCTAAATTCATAAAAGTATTTCATAAATTTCAACATTTAATTATTACACAGAAGGAACTCTATGAAAAGGGTTAAAGGACTGCTGTGAGAAATTCAAGCAACATTACTAAATTTAACAAAATTCCAGCCAAATCAAGGCAGAGGGCATTCAAAAATCTTTATGCTCCTAATGAACAAGAAAAGTCCAGGAATAAAAGTCAGTATGAGAAATAATGTTGAAATGACCAGTAAAAATATATTTTAATAAGCATGACACGTTTAATAGCAACAATAATGACTTTATAGAAAACCTTTAAAACATTGGCATGTATGAACCACCTGGTTTGAGCAAATGTAAAGTTAGTATTTTAGGATTAAAGAGGTTGATTTCAAAAATACATTTTAGCAGCCATTTTATTTCCAGTTAAAACAGAATAAAGTGTTAAAAGTAAAATTTATTGTCCACTAAAAGCCCCAAATTAGAAAATTTAAAATCCTATACTATCCTAACAGCCTTTACCGTGATGTGATGTAGTCTGAATAATGATCGTGGAAGCCAATAATAAATGATCAGACATACATATGGGCTCAAAGTTTCACTGAAATACTTAGGTAGCAAAACATATGAAAAATAGAAAAGTAAAAAGATAAAATTAAAAAAATATTGCACAGCCACATTACCTAGAAAGTAAAGTTGATGTTTAAAAGGCTCTACACATGGATGATATAAATTATCTTCCATAAAAAAGGTATAAATATGTCTTAGAACTTAACATCTACACACTATAATACATTATTTAAATCGTTGCTGAATGAGGTAATTGGTAAGTCTCTAATAATGCTTCTGTCCTACTGGAAATATTTGAGGGCAGCAACCAGGAAAAACTTCTCTAAAAATATTTCCGAATCGAGAACAGCTATGTGTGCAGCTCTCCCGATGAGCGAATCAGCCGTGTTGGGCAAGGCATTAATGACATTGTATCGAACCAAATTACAGCCTTTGCTTTGCAGAACTGGGCGAAGTAAGTTGTGGATCATTTCTGAATAGATTTGTCCTATAAAGCAGACAAAAAGGAAAATTATTTGCATAACTGAAAGTCTGTCAACTTCCCTCTAATTTATAAAATTTACATTATTTTTACATAAAGCAGAAAAGTATCATTATTTTCTTTTCTTCAGCTATTATTTTGAGATTATTTTATAGGAAATATTAGTAATCATAATACCTTACCTGGCCAATTCAAATTTATTATAAACTATATTTGTCCATTTTTAACTCAGAACAATGCATATAAAGCAGTTTTCTTTAACTTTAGTCACTAATAATTTGCTAAGCAAAAAAAAATAAGCTGATGACAAAATATTTTGATATGGTAAAATAAAATACTTTATATACTGTAGCAAGTACTTTAAAAATAATTGTATGGCAGATAACATTTCTACAATATTTTGACAAAGAACAGCAACTTCCTCTTGTCAGAACAATTTCAGTGGGCTTGAAGAGTGTGTTTTTGTAGTCGAAGTGGATATTTAGCATTTTTTTAATGCTCTACACCATACTTTTAAGTTTAAAGTGAGTCCTCCACTTTTCTTGCCCTCTATCTTATATTTTAATGCGAAGTTTGACCCCTCATATGAGAAGAAAGCATGCTGTTTTCTTTTTGAACCTGTCTTATTTTATTTAACATGGGGATCTCAGATTTATCCATTTCATACGGATGCCATTCATTTTTATAGCTGAATATGCGCCACATTTTCTTAATCTTGTTTTAAGAAAGGGAACTATGAGAGGTGAGAGGAGGTCAGACAGGAAGGGGAGAGAATGAGAATAACGGAATATGTGCTTCATAGAAAGAGAAGAGGGGAGGAAGGGGACCAGAAAGAGGGGTAGAGGCAGGGTGGGCGAGGGCATATGGGCATAGATAAGAAATAAAGGTACAAAAATGTCAAAATAAAACACACTTCTTTATATGCAAAACAGACAAAACCCTGAATCAGCTTTAATTCAAAGCTGGACTCCTATTCTCCCTTCCTTCTTTTGTTAATTCTTAGAATGGATTTAGCAGGTCATGTTAAGTAAAAAAGACAAAGACGAGATATATCATATTTGTACATATATAAGTATACAAACTAGTATAAGGTACAAAATATTGCTTATAATACTTCTATACTCCTTATAAGTAGCTAAAGTTCTCAGGGAAGCAGGTAATTTAAGCACAGTAGATTTCATGTTTCAGAAATAGGATGTAGTACTGAGGAATGACAGGAAGGAAACAACATATAGAAGAATAAAGACATAGAAACAGGCATTTAAAAGAAGACTAATAACACATAAGTTAACCAAAGAAAAAGCACAAAGCAAAGAAACTACAATCAAATCTTTTCATAACCTTCCTTCCTCTTAAGTTTTACTGGGAGTCAAACTGGTTTTTTGAGTCCCTGCTGGTTTTCAAAGTATGTTTAAAAAAGAAGACTTTTGGCACAGAATCTCATAGTTAAAAGACTTTTATTTCATTTTGGCTATCCATCTGAATAGTTTTGTATTTTTCCCTTATGTAGGCTCAACTTATTCTGATGGCACAGTAAGGGCGACACAGAGTACCATGTTAGGCTCTGCCAATATACATGCAAATTAAAAGCCCCTACTTTAAGGAGCTGGCTGCAGTCACAGTGTACAACAAGAAAAGGCTCAAGTGTCTAAAAAAGGAGCTAAAACAATGCTGGGAGGTAGAAGATCCAGATACTTACTTTAAGCCTGTATTTGTCAGCAGTGACTTTGCATAAACCATGAAGTATCTTTGAGCTTTAGTAACTAAATGAGCAAACAAGACTGAGGTTGCCTAGCAGCTTCAACTACCTTTGATGCCACAAGCAGCAAAGGAACCAAGAGTACTCAGTGGTATTATACAGGGTCATCCTTGCTGCCATTGTCACCTAAGTGGTGACAGAAAAACATTAAGCACAAGCACTACCATAACAACCAAGCCCAACAACAGAGGGGGATCCAAAGTTCACGTTACTTTCTAGATAGCAGAGTGCAGAAACTTTAATTACACAAAAGACAGCAGAAGAGGAAAATATGCAAAACACAGGAGAAGACTAGCCTTAGATAAGAGGAGGAGAAGAAAGGGAAAGACATGAATTGGTGATAAATTTTGGCTCTGGGCTCTGATTGTTCTTCATGGACGGGCTCTGTGGGAGCCTTCTCAGCTTGGTCGATCACCTTCCTGGACCTGGGGGGAGGTGGGAGGACCTTGGTCTTAGCATAGAGTGGGGAACCCTGATGGCTCCTTGGCCTTGAGAGGGAGGGAGGGGAGGTATGGGTGGAGGGGAGGGGAGGGAAGGGGGAGAAGGAGGGGAGAGAAGGGGGAGAAGGAGGGGAGGGAGGGGGGAGGAGGAGGGAAGGAGATGGAAATTTTTAAATATAAAAAAAAAATAAAAAAAATAAAAAAAAATAAAAAAAAATGAAAAAAAAAACAGAAAAAAAAAAAGAAAGTATGAATAAATGAATTGGTGTCTAATCCAGCAAAATGTAAATTAAAGGACTAGTTGCAGCCATGAAAGGCCCTTGAAAAAAAAAAAAAAATTTTGGAAAAACTTCATTCATACACAACACTCACTGAAGTATCTGTTTACTCATTACCTGACTGCTTGTCTTTTAAAGCTGTTTTACACATTTCAATGCGGGCAGAATGGTAAGGAACATAGCGATCCTGTAGAGATCCTACCAGCACAACGTTCTTGAAATAATGAAGTCCTAAAGGTAGAAAATAAAGAATTAGAATGCAAAACTTAACCAGATGTAAATTTACTAGTATCATAATAAATAAAAATTAAATTTCCTCAGCAGTAGTATATTTATGACTTTTAGATACATCATGATTCTATCCTTCAAATTTCTAGCTGCTCTCAGAAAAGTCACTTCAGTGTATGCAATTGCTATGTTCAAGGAGAACCAATGCTCGTCTGCACTTAATGACAGCACAACGACTCTGGCATGGTGGCATGGGGAGACTGAGAAATTAGATGTGGGCATCCGGGGCTCTAAAGTCTATGATGGCCTTGCCTTCCAGAAGGCAATATTTATGGATAATCTGAAGAAACAAAATCATATTCTTCCATAAAAAAACCAGATCACTATTTAAAATCATTTAAACATTTTTCTTAAGTTTTTCCTTTTAACACCTGTCTATCACCACTCATATAGTCTGCTTATTTGACTTGGGGAAGAGAACACATGCTTTGATTCTCTCTCTCTCTCTCTCTCTCTCTCTCTCTCTCTCTCTCTCTCTCTCTCTCCCTCCCTCTCTCCCTCCCTCCCTCCCTTCCTCCCTCCTTCCCACTCCCTCCCTCCCTTTCTTTCGATTTTTTTGAGACAGGACAGCCTTGGCTGTCCCTGAATTCAAAGAGATCTCTGCCTCCCAAGTGCTAGGATTAAAGATGTGCGCCACTACTGCCAGCTGCTTTGATCTTCTTAGGGACAATAATAATGGATACTGTGATCCAGTCACAATTTGTCACCCTCCCACACACTTTTTCTTTATAAAGAAGGCGAGTTCAGGTTAAGTCCATGGGTTACTTTTGTGACTGAACTCAAAAAGTATTCAACTTCTTAACATCATCATATTCAAACTTGCTATTTGGCTTATTAATAAATAAAAATTTATGTGATTATCAAATAAAATGATGGTAATATATCACAACTGGAGTATGCAGACATGGTGTTTTGTTCTATACTATTTCACAGTAAAATTTTGAGATTTTATGCTAAGTCAGAGTCTTAGGATAAGCTAATTGTGAAGATGACTTTTGACTAAATGCAAGACTTTGGAGACATCTCTTTTTCTCTTGGAACTCAAGGAGCATGACTCTGAAAAGGTTGGGCCTATATAAAGACCAGCAACACTCATTGTAGATAATCATGTTTACAAAAAGTAAGGCCATTCTTCCCCTTTCCTCATGAAATGTTATCACATGTTTTGAGTGACAGGTTGAAAAAAACCAGAATACTCAAGCTGTAATGTAAACAACCAACTATCTATAAGGGAATTAATCAACTGCACACATACATACACATATATTTCATAAATGAAGTTCCCTTCTTCATTGCCATATTTGATGAATCAAATTTGTTCCACTTTTGGCATCATCAGATAGGAAAATACCCCGATGCCCAGGTCTGCAGACCGGCTACAGTCACTCCCTGGATAACCTGTCTCCGTAAGCAGATGGGCATGCGGAGGGTGATGAACACTCATGTCCAGATCGCAGCCTTTTCTATGAATAATTTGCTCTTTTCTCACTTAAAAAAAGGGGGGGGGGATTTACTTGTACTTGCTGTGTGTAACTATTTCACTACATGCATTTATGCTATAACACATCCATGCCTGGCATTTCCAGGGGTCAGAAGAGAGTATCAGATTCCCTGGAGCCAGAGTTACAAATGTTTGAAGTTATCATTCTGGTGCTGGGAACTGAACCGGAGCAGCAAGTACCCTTAACCAGAGAGGCACCTCTCTCTCCAGTCCTATCATGTTCATTTCCTACTCTGTAAGGGCAAGATATTTCATCAGTTTTAGATTTTTTGCTTTTATTTTTTGTTTATTTTCTGAGACAAGGTTTTGCTATATAGCCCTGGCTGTCCTAGAACTACCTCTGTAGACTAGGCCAGCCTTGAACTCACAGAGATCCACCTGTTTCCTGCTTCTGTCTCTGAAGTGTTGGGATTAAAGACATGTGCTACCACTGTCCAGCTCAGTTTTAGATCTAACTACTATGGACAACTCTAGGGCATAAGTTTCTGGAGATTCCAGTACAACGTAAAATTTTTCTTATCAAAATTAAATTAGATTTGACTCTCACAATAAAAAATGGCTTCGCAAATTGATTTTTTTGGGGGGGCACATTTTTCATAAATTGAATGAGTGCTAGACCTGTAACTCCAACAGACTAGGTGGAGACATATTTTTATTAATACATAGATAAGGCAACATATAGAAAACATATACTTCTAGAAAAAAATTAGGTGTTAGTCTACAACTATACAGGAGCATATTGACTTCCAATTCTTTTTAAAAAGAGGTAAACGAAAATATGAAAATTATTATCTTAAATTTATCACTCATGTGTACAAGCAGTTCTAGAGACCATACATTCTGAATATAAAATAACATTACTGAAAAGTTACCCCAAGCTACAAAGACACTGTCATGTAACAATTCACTTTGTTAACTTATCTAAAAGCTTTTCCACCAAGGACTACAAACAGTGTATAAGTACGAGGATGCTTTTATGTTGTAATCCACAGGGAAACAATTCTTGGAGCTGTGTATTACATAGCTCTGGCAGGCTCATTCAACAATGTTCATTTCTGTACTTTGCCTCAATGGCTATTATATTATGAAGGAAAAGAAGAAGTCAAAGTATCTTTATCTGCAGATGATACTATTTTCTATAAAAAAAAAAAGCCTCTAAAAACACCATCAGAAAACTTCTACAGGTGACAAACACTTTCAGCAAAGTTTGAGTATAAAATTAGCACACACATATACAAATCAATATACAAATGACAGACTGATAAAGAAATTGGGGAAACAATACCTTCCACAATAGCATAAAAAACAAATTCTTGGGATTACTAACTAAACAAAACTAAGAATTATATAATAAAAACTTTAAGACACTGAGGAAGAATCTAAAGAAAACACCAGAAGAAGGAATATCTCCCATGTTCATGGATCAAAAGGATTAACATAGTAAAGATGGCCAGCCATCCTACCTAAAGCAATCTACAGATCCAATGTAATCCCCATTAAAGTTCCAACACAATTATTCAGAGAAATTGAGAAGATTTTCAACTTCATACAAAAATACAAAACCAGGATAGCTAAAACAATTTTAAAAATAATAAAAGAATTGTTGGAGGTACCACAATCGCTGATTTTAAGGTATACTATAGAGCTATAGTAACAACAACAACAATAAAAATAAACATAGGATTAGCATAGAAAGACACACTGATCAATGGAATTGAACTAAAGACCTAGACAGAAGTTCACACACCTATGGAACCTTGATTTATGAGAAAGTAGTCAGAAAAACACAGTAGAGAGGCCAGTATCTTTCTCAAATGGTGGGGGCCAAACTGGATGGCTGTACCTAAAAGAATGCAAATAGATCCCTATTTAACACCCTCCACAAAACTCAACTCTGAAAGGACCGCAGCATGAGAGCAGATATCCTGAATCTAACAGAAATTGTAGAATAGGCTTGAACTCATTGGCACAGGAGAGGACATTTTGAACAGAACACTGACAGCACAGCCACTAAGACCAACAATTAATAAATGGGATCTCATGAAACTGAAAAGCTGCTGTATGGCAAAGAACACCATCATTTGGACAAAGGAACAGACTATGGAAGAGGAAAAGATTTTTACTAATACATGTCTGTAAGAGGGCTATTATCTAAAATGTATAAAGAACTAAAAAACAAACATCATGAAGAAAAGTAACCCAATTAAAAATGGGGTCCAGAACTAAATATAGAGTTCTCAAAAGAAGAACACAAATGCTGAGAAAGAAAGAAATGTTCAACATCCTTAGTCATAAGAGAAATGTAAGTCAAAACTACTTTTGAGATTTCATCTTTCCCAGTTAGAATGGCCATAATCAATAAAACAAATGTCAGCACGTTTGTGGGGATGTGGAGAAAGCAGGGCATGCATTCATTCCTGGTGAGAGTGCAAAGTTACGCAGCCACTGTGGAAATCAGTGCAGCAGTTCCTCAGGAAGCTGGGAATAGAGCTACATCAAGATCTAGCTATACTACTCCTGGGTATATATCCAAAGGATACTTCATCCTGCTACAGAGACACTTGCTTAACCATGTTCACTGATACTCTATTTATAACAGTCGGAAAAATTTAAACAGTCTAGATATCCATCAACTAATGAATGGATAAATAATATAAGGTGGTACATTTACATGATAGGAGTATTATTTAGTTCTTAAGAAAAATTAGCAGGTAAATGGATGGAGCTATGAAAAAAAAAATCTCAAGTGAAGTAACCCAGTCCCCCAAAGACAAATATTGTATGTTTTTTTCTTATATGTGAATGTTCACTTTTAAGCTTTCAATGTATGCTGTAATCCATATAAACCCAGAGGTCAGGTACTTAGTAAAGAGGATCTTCCAAGAAAATAGAATATACTGTCATGGAGAGACAAAGTAAAAACTAGAATGGAAGATTAAACAGGAAGGGGGTTAGAAGAGAAGGGCAAAGAATGGAATACTGAGAGGAATAATACACACTAAAAGACCATTAAATAACCATCTGGAAACCTACTACTGAAGAAGCTTTGTAAAATATACACACATATAAAAGGGATTCAAACAATACCCCACTAGGTATCTTTTTCTACCGAGTAAAACCTGCAGTGCCAGGAAGAGGTTAAATACTGTTGGGTCACTGACCAAAGGAGACCCATGGAACCCCTACACATCACAGACTATTTCCAAGGGTATTGGATGCGCTCCATAACCTGATGGTAAGGCCTATTGTTGAAAACAACACTTACATATGTCATCAAACACAGAGAGGTTGAGCTGGTGCCTACCTAGAGCCTTCACTTCCACTGACTAGTGTTCATGGTACTAGAAGGTACTCTGCACACTGCCAGAGAGAACAGTGATTATCAATATCTCCTGATAAGAAATTAAAAACTAATCTAATAGCTTAGCATTAGATTCTGCTATTTCTTTCCAAAATTATAGGTGAATGATTTATTTTCATCACTAGAAAGACCTGATAATCTGCTAGCTTATAAGCGCCTGCCTTCTAAACTGTTCCTAAATACTTACCTGCTTTATTACTAAGCTTATATAAAAATGTTTGGCGAGGGTCTGAATGATCTCGGCATGTCAGTTGTAAAAGAGAGCCTGATTTCTTCCATTTCTGCATAAACCAGAGACCTAGAAAGTTGAATATGATATGTGAAAATATGAAAGAGAATAATATATGCTAAAGTCATTAATGCTCATATCTACTCATTTAAAGACATCACATCATACATTAACATTTTGTTGGCTAACAAAAGTTTATTTGCAAAGTATTTCTACTCTCTGATATTTACAAGCACTTCTTAACATATTTGCAAGTACACATTAACCACAGCTTAATGGTAGCTCATTCTGCTAGTAACAAAATACAGAATAATATACAAAGAACAAACTTGGGGACATTATATCATTTGATAAGGAAGCAAAGGGTGGAAAGCCTCAACCACAGCAGATCCAATGCCTACGAACTGAGTTTTTAGTCTATCAGTCGTTACAGGGAAGGTATGGTAGGCTAATTAAAACAGCACTTGGAATGAACAACTTGTCAACATTTTCTAATAACAATTCAATTTTATTTAAATCCTGTATTTAATTGTATTTTATGTTACAAATAAGACATAGTTATACATTTTGAAAGATTTATCTTTATTTAATGTGTATGAGTATTTGCCAGCATGAATGTATGTGTATCACATGTGTGCTTGGTACATAAGCCAGAAGAAGGCATCAGATCCCTGACACTGGGAGTGACAGAGTTGTGAACTGCCATGTTGGTGTTGGGAACAGAACTTAGGTCCTCCATAGGAGAGCAACCCTTTCTCTTTAACTACCAAGACATTCCTCCTGTCCCAGTACCCCATATTTAAAGGAATCTTCATCACAATACAAATTAAACAAAATCTTAATCACTTCAAGTTTGAGTTATTCACTTCTAAATTTTTTGTTTCCTGTTTTATACAAGGAACAGTGAAAAAAATGAAGGAAAAAAATTTCTGATTAAATTTGATTGACTAAGGAAGCTGGGACAAAGTAGAGAGAAGAAAGAAATCCAACAAACCACATCCTGTTCATGTGGAGCTGTCCCTAGTGTTATTTAAGAATTTCGTTACTTCCCTTTCTCCTTCTTCTCCAGGATAGTATCTTACTAGGAAGGCCAGGTAGGCTATCTTCAAACTCATGATCTTCCTGCTTCAGCTTCTTAAGTGCTGGGATTACAGGCACAAACTACCTTGCTTGGCTTCATAGTTATGCATTTATTTCAAAAATATTTTATTTTTGTGTTTTGTGTATGTCAGGGTGTATACATGTGTCTAAAAACATATGCATATTTATACATATAAGTGCCCATGGAGTCCAGGAAAGTGCATTAGAGCCCCAGGAGTTGAAGTTGGATGTGGCTGTGAGTTGCTGGATGCAGGTGCTAGGAACTGACCTTTGGTTTCTCTGCAAGAGCAAGCTACATAGTATTAAATGTTGAGTCACCTGCAGCCTTCCTCATAATTTTTTGTAAAACTATAAATAAAGAATTGGCTGTTCTTTGAAATTACTGGTTTGAAGTGGGATACAAAAGAAACTGGAATGATTTATTAATTCCATTTATTAATGGAAGACACAGATTAGATTTTGCAGTGGGAATCTGATTAAACTATCACATTAAAAAACAACAATAAAACAAAACAAAACTAAGGGACGAATACCAACCAGTAGGCAAACATCTCAATAAAATGTTTATATGGGTTGGGCACTGTGGCACATAACCTTTAATCCTACTGCTAAGAATGCAGAGGTAGTCAAGGCCAGCTCAGTCTACATAGCAAGTTCTAGACTAGACGCAGCTACACAATGGCGTCTTGTTTCAAAGAAAACAAAAAATTTCTTTATCATTTATTTTAACATCTTTAGAAAATTTGGATTAATTTCTTACAAATAGTTTCCTCTTAAACATTATCAAACCAAAACCAATCAGTTAACAGTCTACAGAAAGTTATTTAATAACTATAATATATTAAACATATTTATTTATCTTTTCAACTAATAGAATGAATAGAACAATTAATGTATACGATAAAGAGGTAATGAAAACAGAGTTTAATGGAGGAAACTTCTGGAGGCTGACAAGCACCGCCTTGACTAATTTCTGAAATAAATTTTTTATTTGAGGTTTGAAGACTATTTTATTAGAATTTGAGAGAAAAATAACAGGGTAGGTAAGCTATAAATCTCAGCAGCTTCTTGAAACAAAAGGGAGAAAGCTGTGTCTTTTGGGTGAGGATCTGTGACAGTTTTGACTGACAACTTGACACACCATATAACTGCCAGGGAAAGGAGTATAAACAAGGGACTGTCTAGAATAGGTTGACCTGGGGTATTATTTATTTAATTCTTTATTACATTTGTGTGTCTGTGCATGCCATGCTGTGTATGGGGGGGAATCAAAATACAGTTTGAGGGAGCAGGCTTTCTCCTCCCACTATGTAGCCTTATCTCTGGTCTGCTCTTCTCTTGATTGGGTCAAACTAGGTGGAAAGACCATCCTGAATGTGGGCAGTGTCATTTGAGGAGCCAGGCCTTGGACTGAGTGAAAGGGAGGGAGCAGAGCACAGGCATGCTGCATGAACTGGCCATGGACATCACTGCCCAGCTGATCCCACCAGTGATGGACTACAGCCTGGAACTATGAGCCAATTACACCCTCCTTCCTTAAGCTCCTTCTGTCAGGGTATCTGATTGCAGCAATAGGAAATGGGACTAAAACAGGCCCAAGAGAGCAGGCATACTCAGCAATGGAGGTCTGCATGCAGCTTGTACACAGGGTGGGTGGACAGTGGCAAGACAAGAGTATCAGTGCAAGCATACTTGGGGTTCTGACTGCAATCCAAAGATCCAGAATGGGGAAGAGGTAGCATTATGCTTTTAAATTTTTTTTTTAAAAAATGCACTTAATTTCATGAGTATGAACGCTTGCCTGCATGCAGATATATGGACCATATGCAGGCCTGTTGGAGCCTCGGGACCTGGGTGAGAAACCACGTGGTGCTGAGAACCAACCCTGGGTCCTCTGCAAGAGCAAAGAGCGCCCTTAACTTGCTGAGCCATTTCTCCACTCCCCAAGTTAAGCTTGAATAAGAACTCAGAAAAATGGCCAGGCTAGCACACAGGGAAGAGCTGTGAGCAAACATTGAAATTTTTTATTAACTTATTTAATATACACAACAAAGTAGACTAGGTTTATCTTCTATTTTATGAGACTTCAAGTGTGGGAAAATTGGCTCTAAAAATAAACAGCAAAAAATTCTAAAACTATATTTAAAATATCTGCCCATGTCATATGTTTTTTTTTATAGAGAACAAAAAGCTTTTACCTGTATTAACGAGAGCACTGCTGTTGTAGAGTGTGCCAAGGTGAGGCCCAGAAAGAGAGAGAAAAGTATGAAGTTTGCTGAGGTAATATTTAAACCTTGGCCTTGTAAGTACTGAACGGATTATTAAGTTGCCCAATGAATGTCCAATAAAGCTGTAAGAAAGAAACAGAAACAATAATTTCTCTCTTATTTGTTTTAAAAGAAACAAACCAGTAACAACAACAAAACGCAAAAGAAACCTTCCAAACCTGACACACCAGAGATTATTTTGAAATACTAAAAATTTGGAATATTCTGTTTTTAAATAATAGTTTAATAATTAAAACACTAGCTTACAAAGAAAAAATAAGAATGTGGATCTCAATCATTATAATTTAAATAGTAATTAGTATCGGTTTAGAAATAAATATATTTAAAACTATTTGTAGGAGATGAATAAATGATATATGGCTCAGCAGTTAGGAGTACTTGCTGCTCTTACAGAGGATCCTGGTTCAGACCCCACCAACTTCATGGCTGCTCACAACTGTCTGTAACTCCAGTTCTTAGGAATCTGACGACCTTTTCCAGCTTCCATGGTTATAGGCATATACATGACTCACACACATTCATGGAGAAAAAATATTTGTCTACACGATACAAAGTCAAACAATGACTAGGTCATAATTTTGCCTCTTGAAATACACATCCAAATTACTTCCTTGTTAAACCCCAGATATAACAATGAAATTATACATATAAAAGACAAGAGAACACTTGTGAAATTATCTATTTGCTCCTCTTATACCATTGACAGTTTAAAAGGGAAGGAGCACAGCTGCTAAAGTGCTTGCCTAGGAAGCATGAGGCCCTGAGTTCAATTATCAAAGCCTATGGTAAAAAGAAAAAGAAAAAAAGAAGTTGGGGCCCACAGGGTAATTAACTTGTAAAGGCAACCTTGGTTTAATCTTGGAGCCTACATGATGGAAGGGGAGAACAGACTCAGGCTGTCTTCCAACCACATGTATGCTGTGCTATAGCACACACACATACACACACAAAACAAACATTATTTAAAAAAAAGGATGGGGGAGTGCTTATTTGCAATCTCAGTGCTGGACAGGTAAAGACAGGTGAATTTCTAGGTGCTTGCTAGCTAACCAGCCACTCTGGTCTACTTGGTAAGGACAAGAGAGCCCGTCTCAAAAACAAGGCAGACAGTGCCTGAGGACTGATAACTGCACCTGTCCTATGGTTTCCTTATGTGTGAATACACATGCATGTGTACCTATATGTACATATACACCCCCAAAACACTTAAGAAAAACTAATTTAAAAATGTTAACTAACACGTATTATTTATATGTATCTGTGGGTTGAAATGTGGCAGTCCAAAACATACATACACACACACACACACACACACACACACACACACACACACAAAATGTATCATCATCAAATCAAGGTAACTAGCATTTGCATCTCTTCAAATATCATTTCAATCTGTTGGAAACTTGTGACTCTTGTAGCTACTGTATATGAAACTAGACTATTTAAGAAAGGCACAGGTATAGTATCTGCTACCACTAATCTATTTCCTGTTTCTAAAGCTTATTCAGAACACTTTCTATAATAAGACAATACAATATGTCCTTAGTGGTGAATGCATGTATACATGCTTGTATGCATGTACATACAGGTACATATATATGTGTGCATACATATATAAAGACCAGAGATTGACATCAACTATCTTCTTTTATTGTTCTCTACTTTATTTCTTGAGACAGGATCTCTCAGTGAACCCAGAACTCACAAACTGGCTAGGCTGACTGTCAAGCAAGTTCCAGAGTTCACTTACTTGTCTCTGGTTCCCCAGTACCAGGTTGACAGAGGTACAACACCACACCTGGCTTTTACCTGGTGTTGGGAATTTCAACTTAGAACCTCATTCTTATATAGCAAGCACTTTACCTTGAGCCAATCTGCCTGGCTCTAATATATTCCGCCTTCCTTTCCTTTAGTGTTATAGTTCCCCATATTTTATTAAAATAAATTCTTTTGTGTGGATATATATGTATGCATGTGTGCCATGGTGTCCATGGGGATGTCAGTTCTCTCTTGGAACCATGTGGGTCCTACAGCTTGAATACATGCTGTCCCACTTGGTTGCAGGCACTGCTACCAGCTGAGTTGTCTCTCCAGCCCCAGTTCCTATACTTCAGATTAGGTGAACAATACTACAGACTGTTTAGCTCTGTAAGTCACAGAAATAGAAGAATAGACTGTGTAATAACATGTTACCTTATTTTTGAGACTGTTAAACTATATATCTGAATATACTGTATGATCTCATCCAAAAGGCGATCAGTCATGCAGTCAAAATCAGCAAAAGTATCATTCTAAATAAAAGGAAAACATATTATATACTAAAACATGTACCATAACATGAAAAACAGAATATAATTATATTATATTTTATTTAGGTCTTATCAATATAGTTAAATTCATTTTTGGGAAGTTAGTGACTGTAGCATTCACTATATTAGAAAGAGCAGAGTTTCTAGGGAAAGGCACCTCAGTATCCAATAACAGAACTTGCTTCATTTAGTTATGCCTTAGGCCAGCAGTATTAAATTATTAAAGTTGGGCCTCTAAGAATGGCTTAATTAATAAAATTTTTGTATAGAAATGTGAACTCTGAATGTTTCATACACAAAAGAGAACTCGTAAGTCAAAGG
The DNA here is from genome assembly GCF_903992535.2 of Arvicola amphibius. Lineage (NCBI taxonomy): Eukaryota > Metazoa > Chordata > Mammalia > Rodentia > Cricetidae > Arvicola > Arvicola amphibius. The sequence goes on from NC_052055.2 coordinate 81,750,705, forward strand.
TATATCCTTTGTATGTCCTCAACATAAAAGTTGGTGGCAAACTTCACAAAAGTCAGAAAAGTATTTTCAAGACTACAGGCATTTTACAGCAAGCAAAATGTAGGATCCGGCACAAGAATATTTGCTGCCACTAAAAATACTGACTATTTACCTGGTTTCTCTCAGACATAAGAAAATCAACTCGTCCCCCAGGCAGTCCAAGTTCAATGTATGTTTTTACTAGTCGGAGATCGGCACTGTTTCCTGAAAAATGAAAAATGGTGTTTAAAGGGTGAGGTAAGGAAAAGGTGCCATGCACACTATCATGCATTTGTACAGTGTTTGGAAACAGGAAGTTCATGTCTTAATCCACTTGCTGATAAACAATTTATTGTGTAAAAGAGTTCCCAGACGATGTCTTTTCAAGTTTATTGAAGTTTATTTTATTTATCAATTTTATTTCTTAAGGCGTTTTGTTTCATTTATCTACCTAAGGGCACACCACTTTAGGGACGACGTGGATAAAGCATCTGTAAATGACTGACCTAATTTCTGTCGCTGCCCTAGCTGACCATGGAACAAATCTTGATGTAGTTTAGATTTAGTCTGTTGAATTTTCTCTGGTGGCTAGGATAATTTAACAACTGTTAACTAAAAATACATTGTAGACATATAAGTCAGATATAAAACAACAAATAGGTATAAAATATAGACCATCTTTAAAAAAACTAGTGGATTGTTCTGATTTCTTTGGTTTATCAGCAATATAGACACTATTATCAAATGTTCAATTTTATTTTACTCTTTTAATATTTATCATTTAGATATTTCCTAATTAAAATATTTTAATTTTTATTCCAAATTTTAAGGTTAATACCTCTTACTTTCATTATTAAGTATAAGTTTTATATGGCTTAAAATATAATTGATTAATCACATTTATGGGTTACAGAGTAGTTCTACTTAATAACTCATAATCATTGGTGCATACTCATTCACTAGAAATGGCTATTGCATCTCATCAATTATTCTTACTAATTTACTTGCGTAGTACATTTTAAAGAAATTTCTTTACATTTATTTTTGTATTCTGGAAATTTAAATTTTGTTATAATAATTCAATATATTGATGCTGCTAGCTAGAGTTTTATTTATTATGTCAAGTAGTCTGTTTAGGGGAGTGTTGGTATGTTGTTGCCACCGGATTTAGTACCACAGTTGAGGTAACCAAAGAATGGGCTGCATGGCATCTCTTTCCTATTGTTCTGAACCAATTGATGTGATGCACAGACAATCTGTATTTGAAGGAAATCTTCCAGGAATTCAACTGTGAAGAAGGCTTCTTTAGGAGATAATTTTTCCCATCTCAGTATTTGAGGATAGAATGAAAAAGTTGGTATTGAAGGTAGTTTATTTCTTGAAAGGTCTTTTTTTAAAAAAAAGTAATATACTGTGGGACAATGGTTTTACCCTGTAAAGATTTGTTTCTTATATTTATTTAATAAAATGCTGATTGGCCAGTAGCCAGGCAGGAAGTATAGGCGGGGCAATGAGAACAGGAGAATTCTGGGACGAGGAAAGGCCAGTCTGCAGTCATCACCCAGATGCAGAGGACGCAGGATGTGACTGCCTTGCAGAAAAAGGTACCAAGCCACGTGGCTAACACAGACAAGAATTATGGGCTAATATAAGTTATAAGAGTTAATAAGATGTCTGAGCTAATAAGTCTGATTATTTGTAATTAATGTAGACCTCTGTATGATTCTTTGGGACTTATGGCTGCAGGATCAGGCGGGACAGAAACCTCTGTTATGCTGATCTAGAAACTGTTGGTTTTTTTCTACGCTTATCAACCCAAAAAGACAAAGCTCCTAAGTAGCCAGGGCCGCTGTCACTGTCACAAAACTACAGAATGAAGTTAGTGAGGTCTTAGATTAGTAAGGGTAACATTTTTTTCCAGTCTGAAATGTTAAGAAGGCAAAAAGAGGATAGAAAACTATTAAAGGAGCAGTGCTGAGGTTATAGTTGATAAAGTCATCCAGACTACTGAAAAACTAAAACATTACATGAGTGTCAGATCCATGGCAAATTTCCTTAAAACCAACAACAAAAAAGAAAATCTAGTATTATATTTAGTAAAGATAAGCATATTTTTGTTTCATAATGTAATAATATACATTAATCTTAGCAACTCACCATTTTTCAAGTTCAAAAGCTTACAGGTAACTAAATGTCCTATTAGGAAAAGTTATTGAGTTGCCATAGGGTACATCAATGGCTGACACGTACCATCTAAACCATGGACACAGACTATGAGATGCACGCCGTCCTCAGAACCATCCTCTTCTTCCACACTAAAGTAAGGCGCTGAGGGTGCCAGCAGAGGAACGTCACTGTACATGAACCCGGGCAGCTTAAGTTGCTTCAATTCTTCTTTTGCCTGAAGGAAGCTGAAGTGAAATATTACAGAAAATATTCACTACTAAAGATCAATCACTCTGTTTTAAGAAACACAAAGAGAACATAATGAATTTAGAGAAGTGCAGAAAAAGTAAGTTCAGCAATATTTGTAAAAATTATGAAACCACATGGGATCATCTAAACGACTTTATCAAAGGGCAACCTTTTGCTACTCTTAATACATACTCTAACTAGAAAAAATGAACACTTTAAGCCTGAAGTCACTTTAAAATAGTCTGTTAACCTTGGACTGGCTATGAAAATGTCAGAAGTGGTTTACGCTTTATGTGTAACTTAATACTGCATGCACACAGTAGCTAAAAGTACTGGAAAATGGCAATCTGCTATCATGTAATCACATTTTTTTTTTCTTCTTTGCTCTCTTATAATTTAAAAGACGCCATCCTGGAAAGCACAACAGTGAGTATGGTACTCAAGCAGGGTGGATTACTTCCTAAAAATACCAATAAGGAGCAGCACCAAGAGAGGCACAAGGCTGTAACGGGCAGCATATAGTATCTGGCATAACAAACTGAGCTTGAAGACTAAACATCAGCACTGCTATTTAGCATGACCCCCATCTGGCTGAGGAAAGTGGGTGAAGACACATAGACTTTGCTTTCTCATGCCTCAGAAAAAGGGAGAAGAACCCAAAAGGTGGCAGCAACTTTAGTTTGTTCTTGAGACAGGGTCTGAAGACCCTGTTACCACATTCTAGCTTTAAGTTTTATACATCTCAAGTTTATACACGAACCAGAGTGATCTGTGAGCTTTAAAAACCTACTGTATACAATGTTCCGACTTCTCAAATCACAGATCATGATTTGGTCTAGGCTGAAGTAGATTTTAGGAAACAGTGCAGACTGGAAACAACTGACTTAAAGCAAGGCAACTAGGGTTGGGTAGGTTTAAGAGTTTCTACAAATATGTCATTCATTTACTCAATATCACCCTATTTATCACATGTACTCATAAAGCCCAACTCTTTCCCGAGGTCATGGGGAGAAACGATCAACTAACAAATACAGATTTGTTAGATTTAGTGATTGCGCACTTCTGACAGAAAGCTGCTGAAAGTATCTAACCTACACAACAGGCGATATGGAAGCGGTCTGCCCATACTGTACCCATTTCATCATCTTAACAATTAACAAAAAGGAGCATGTTTTGTTAGAAGGAACAAAATGATTCTATCTTTTGGCACTATATCTGATTGTTCTAGATACACACTTAGCACACAATATTGAGTTTCATTACTTACGCATGTATTTGAGGTTTTGGTGAATTTTCATACCAGGAAGTTGAAGAAGTGAAGTTGCAAGAAATGCTGCTTGGCTGCTTTGTAATGGCATCGAATTTACTTCTAGGAGGATATTTACCACCACAAGGAGACTCTCGTGGAGCAGATGGGAAAGACAAACAACCGGAAGTACAAACAGCAGGAACAGGTACAGCAGCCCTCAGATAGTCACTGCTCACTCTCTCGCACTGCGTGTGTCTCTCTTCTCCTAGCGCATCTCCACTTGCATAGTGAACACTTCCTGTTCCTTCTGCAGCTGAGAAATCTGCTTCTTCATGATACCCATTTTGAATCATTTGTTGATCCTGCTCCTCTTCCTCCTCTTCTTCTTTGCCTTGTTCCTGCTGAAGATCACTAATTCCTTTTTCACAGGTTTCCTTCTGAGAGCTAACTGAGCTGTGGTAGCTAACAGCACATGTGTCAGAAATATCAGGATTGCTCTGAGATCCAAAATAATTTTCCACAAGCCCTTGTTTTACCACATCAGTACTACTGGAAATAGAGTCATCTGGACTCAGATGAGGGTCATTTTCAATAACAGGGGTTTCTGTGTGTATTTCCTTGTGATTTAACGGCTCACTACATTTTTTTCCCACAGCCCTATCTTCACTAAGCTCCGCGTTAGTAGAAACGGAGCCTGAAACAACACAAGGAGTACCTAAGCAAATCAGCTTTGAGCTTAGTGTTGTTGCTGTTTCTGCAGAGTTGTTATCAGATGTATCATGGCTCGGGGAGCCTTTAAGCACAGTATCCAAATTAGGTTTGGAGTCACAACTACTTTTCACATCACTGGCAGTATCTCCACCTGAGAAAACAAGTTGTAAAGGGTCTTTACTACTTGGATTTAAGGAAGGCATTGCTAAAGTTTCACTGTCCAAATGCTCTGAAAATACAACACATTGCTGCTGCAAAAGAATACTTGACTTTTTAGAATCATCACACTTTGGCAGATCCATAGTTTCTAGATTTAATACAGTTTTACTATCACTTAGATGACACTCAGGTACAGCAGATTTCTTACAGTTATCATCAGGTGACAATTCATCATCAGAAGGTAGGGAGTTTATCGATGTCAAAGATGACTGTATTTCACTTAAAGCACTTGTGCTCTCAGTGCAGTGACTTCCTAGTGAAAATTTTACATTGTGATCAGGCTTCATCAAAAGCTGAGGAAATAATCTTTCATTATTATAAGGACCTGGCCCTTGGAGAGTTTCAAAGGGTATTTCTGGATTTGGATGTGTTGCAAAAGAACTTGGTTCACTTTCCACACCTGAGTCTGAAAATCTAGAGGAAGCGTATGTGGCATTAGTGTCTGGTAACTTAATTGTGTCACCACTTACTACAACATGATATTCTTTTGTAGAAGGAGCAGGTAGATGACTTCTCAATTTGGTTAATGATTCTTCAGCAGAGTGAGACTTCATTTCCTGTAAAGCATCCTTTCCAAGGGTTATTTCTATAGACTTGGATTTACCATTAGATTCTGAGGACTCACAACTGTGTAGTAAATTATCCACAAATAGTTCATCTTCTCGAAACTCTGCCCAAGCTCCTATTTTAACAGTTATTTTCTCTCCACTGAAAGGCTCTTTACTGCTGGGCTTGACTTCAAGTGTTCTAACTCCTGAAGATGGAGTTGTTCGATAGTCATGGCAATCACCTGATGAACTTCTAAATGCCAGATTGTGCTCCACATGTGAGATATCACTATCGTCTTGGGAGATACCAAGATTACCTGAAATGGACAAATTTGCACAAAGATTTAGGCTGCCAGAGTTCAGAAGATCGAACTGGTCTGGTTGCATACTTTCAGTATCTGGAGACTTGTGTTCAGTTCTGTCTGTATTAGCTGGCAAAGAGCTAGCTTCCTTTTGACTTGTCTGTCTGATGTAGGTATTTGGGTCAAAATTATATCCACATATTGTGGGATCCAGACCTTCTTCCTGACTATGTGAAGGATTGCCTTCAAAGCATTTAGTGAGATCACTTGATGTTGTATTTTTCAAACATTTGTAGCTTACTAAAACCACAGAATCTTTAGAGTTCTGTTTTATTAACTTTTTTGTGTTTTCTGGTTTCATTGTTTTCATGAGCTTAGTGACCTTAACCTTGGATTTATTTGCTTCTTCATTCTTTCCTTTTAGAGATTTTGTTAGCTGCTTTTCACCTTCTGTATAGCAAATACTGGAGGCAACAGCAGGTCTGACCTTCACCTCTGGGCTACAAAGTCCTGCTACAGAGCTCTCTTCAGTCTCATGTTTATCCACTCTACTGGACTCTGTTATCTGAAGACTCTGAATTCCCATCCAGGGCGCATCTAAGTCTTTCATCCAAAGAAAAAAAGATTCAAGTTTACAACAAGTGTGAGAGTTCAAGGGATCGAGACTACTTTTTCTAACTACAACTTTCTAATTTCCTCAAAAGTAAATGAAACTAGAGGGGGAACTGATTTAATATTAGGGAATGGTTTTATGTATATCTGGAAGAATATGCTGAAATCGACATACATAGCTTATGTATTTTAGTTAGATTATACTTACCTTCAATAACTGAATCTAAATACCTATCTTCAAAGATTATAGGTAATGAATTGAGATCTCCATCTAATTCACTACATTCAATAGGTAGGGGTGGAAGAGAACTGCAGAAGGAAGTATTTTTGATAGCGGTGCACATCTGTAGATGACTCTGAGCACTGAAAAATATTCTTAAGTCAGATTGTAGTGAAAAAATAATTACACCCACCTCCACTTTAAAATCTACCCTGTTCTCTTCCCCCACCACTCTTAACCCCTTTCCTCAAGATACAGTGTCCTTGGGAAAAGTTTCTTGGTCAGAGATTAAAAATTGGCAAAATGAAAATTATGCTTTACTAATAATAAATTATTGTCATAAAATTACAGTTTGCTGACAAGCTAATTCCTATTCTATTGTATGAACGTAGTATCAAAAGTTCAATGCTAATTACTTACTAATTACTTAATGAGAACACGGGAAAAGTGTGTTTCACAAGGCTGCTTTACCAATACATATTGATAAATACATTGAACATCTATTTAAAACAAGATACACAAAGCCTAATATAAAATAGTGATCAGGTATATTTTCTAGGGCTTGGACATAAGGCTCGGTGGTTAAAAGCATTTAGTGCTCCGGTAAAAGACCCACTTTGATTCCCAGCACCCACATGGGGGCTTGCAACCATGTAACTGTAACTAATGTACTATAGTTCCAGGAGGTCTGACTCCTTTCTCTGATCTACAATAGGACCAGGCCCACACATGGTGAGCATACATACATTCGGAAAAAAACATTCTCACACACACACACACACACACACACACACACACACACACACACACACACACAAAACCAAAAAAAAAACCCCAAAATTGAAAAAAATTTTCTAATAAAAATTTCAAAAGAATCAAAATAGAGTAGTTAACTGCATTTACTTATATCACCCAGTGTGAACAGCTAACACCTGCCCCATTTTTATGCTTCAACTCTACCTCTTATGTCCATAACTACTGTTTATAAGTGTTTTTAGTAGGTAAAATATCTATGAACTGAAATATATCCTACATGATTTGACAAAAAAATACACAACAGAATAAATACTTCCATCTACTCACACTTTTTTCTAATTTCCCAGCCCTGTCAACCCCAGGAGAACCACTGTTTGGACTTTCTTCACCCGAGTTTTGCTTCTTCAAAATTTCATATATAAAAACGGATACAGTATTCACTTGTCTGTTTTATTTTCCTCAGGGAAATGACTTCAAGCAACTCTTTAAAGCCCGAAAACAAAACCTAACCACATTCAGTAGGAATGATGGAAGGCAAACAAAGTTTCGGAGGTTTTGTTTTGTTTTTAGAGTTGTTCTGGAACTTGTTCTGTAGACCAGGCTGGCCTCAAACAGGGAGATCCATCTGCCTATGGCTCTCGGGTGCTAGGATTAAAGGCATGCGCTACTACTGCCCAGCTACTTGGACATTTGAACTGTGTATCATTTATGTGATGGAAGGCAGTGCGAATCACACATGATATGAAAACAATGAATGTGAGCTATTCTGACCTGAGGAAGCAAAGACGGAAGACAACGGCATGTGAAGAGCAGAGCTACACAGTGCTATCTACATCAGTGCAAGGCCATTATACCTTTCTTGAACAGAAAGGGACTTTCAAAAAAATTCCTAAATTAAACCTTTTCTTCTGCCTTAAATACTATAAAGTCTGTCATCAATAATTCTGTGATAAGACATCTTAAGTATAAGAAAAAACAATTATCTGCATTTGGATTTGTGCTACTTACTGAAGCTCTTGGTATGCAATGGCAGCTTCTCTTGGATGTTCAAAACAAAAGAATGCCTCCGAAAATCTGCGAACCTAAATAATTTCAAAAAGGAACATTGATAATCAGGTATGTTCCATTAGTCAATTTGGTACAGACTAGCAAGCAGGGATGCTGATTCCACTAGGCATTCAAAAACCACTCCCATGAGAATTACACTTCTTTTCTTCAGTGTTCCTAAATCACTGTATTTCTATATGGTATGGAATAAAGAAAAAACAGAACTGAGAAACTTAGACTTACATTCTGATATCATTTTTCCTCCTTAAATTAAGGTAGGGATAGTACTTATACCATTTGCTTTGTCTACAGCATCCAGAATAGTGCCCAACACATGGGAAATGATGGAGGGAAATCCCGGGTGGCCAACTTCATGTACATTATTTGTCAGACATTCAAGTATATAACCATGAACTGAGTGATGTATTAGCATTGTGACTTTGGGCATTTGACTCAGAGTTTCAGGTGATGCACTTTCAAACTGCACTCAATTCTTGTGCAACGGCACAAGGGGTATGATTTGTGTATAGTTCTCCTAAGGCAGAATGCAGTGACCATTAGAACAGCAGTTACAAAAGCGTGTGTTTATATCTATCCATACTAGAAACTTCTGTTGCATGTATACTATGTTGTTCACATATGTTGTGGTGTCTAACGCAGACATGGAGAGAGACAGTGGGGAGGCACTGATGAGAGTGTGTACTGCGGTCTTTACTTTCAAATGTGCTCTAATCATCTACTTAGCTCCTGTTTCTCTCAGCACTAAAGAAAGGATGAAGGAAAATATCTGCCTGTTTGTCTAGAGTTTGTTTTCCCTGGTGACTATAAAGTGTAAGCATTTATTTTATTATATTGAGAACACAAAGAAAGAGGTTTTATTATAACATCTCCATACTGTATTTTCACAATATCCAGCCTTTTCCTTCCCCTCTCTCCCTTCTTTGCCTTCTCCTCAGAAACTCCTCTTTTATTTCTTACAACCTTCCTTCTCTTTAGCTCCCACTAGATTTCCAGAGTCGGCGAGTGGCTCCCCTTCTCTCCTTCACCATCCTGATTCCTATAGTAAGTAGTATTTCTTGCTAGTATCTTACTTAGGAGGCTCTGTGCTAAGGCCCTGATTTAAACCTTAAAAGGGCTATGGAGGAGATATCTTCATTTAGTCAGTGAGGAGGCTATAGCAAGAGGAACCAAGGAGACACAGGCAGTAAGTAAGTGATAAACCCATTTCAAGTACAGATTTGGGAAAAACTAAATCTTACACTCTAGTTCTTATCTTTTTGTCTTTCTACATCAAGATTCTGCAGTTAGAAATCTTTCCATGCCTCTATGTACTCATATGAGGTTCCTTTTTTCATTCTCTTACAATTACACACAGGGATGCTATGCCATGAATGAGTCTATTCACTGTACTGTGTCACCATAACTAATGTATGAGTGCCACCTGATGGCAACACATAATATTAAAATGTGTTAGGTTTCCAAATTTAAATTTAGGGGATACAAGAAATATATATTACTACTTTGTTATAGCTGCTTACAAAAGTGAGTTTGTAAAAGTTTGTAATATACTCTAATTTAAAATTCATTTACTTGGCACTATCACAACTATTGAAATTTTAGCAATAGAAAAAAGATGAACTTTCAATGGTTAGATAATATTAATGCTTTAAAGAGGTAAATATTCTTTCCTGGGCTTACTTGAATATGTGGTTTAAACTGTTAAGAGAATTTGTTCTAGTATTTTTATATGTGTTCATGTACAGCAGAGTCTGATGCTGAGCACAGGCTTTCGATCTGATAGATTATGGTTATATTACCCTGAAAAATGTAGCACTTTACAAATGTTTATTTGAATATATTTTCTTTGCTCTTTGTGTTAAAGAAGGATACAATAAAGCTTTATTATACAAAAACTGATTCACATTTAATATCAGATACAATTGTAGCTCATTTCTTGATATGATATGCATCTCTTCTAAAAGCAAATTAACAAAGAGAAAAACTTTTTCGGACATGTGACAGACATTTTATTTTATTATTTTACTTTATTAAGGTTTAGTAAGCCCTCCTGTTCTCCCTGGACACACACGTGAGGTCGCGCTACATCCCGCGCTCACCATTTTTCTAGTTCTCTGGAGGTGTATGAGTTATGGCATCACACATTTAGAGTACAATTTCATGAATTCTGATGTGAAAGCATCACCATGCTAACAACATGAACACACCCATCAAAAAGAACATGAAAATTTGCAGAGACAATTGCACATAACAGTCAGGAGACTGTAAGAAGCAGAGCTGGCTTGCTTTGTTTATAATTTGGAGTCAGGGTGTTACTCAGTAGCCTTGGTACTCACTATGTGGTTCACTTTGATGGCAAACTCACAGCCAGCCTGTCTCTGTCATCCCAGTGCTGGGATTATAAGCATAAACTACCAGGCCCAGTTATAACTACTTGATATAAAAAAACCTACTGCAGGCATGGTGACACATGCCTTTAATCCCAGCACTTGAAAGGCAGAGGCAGGCAGATCTCTTTGAGTTTCAGGACAGTGAGTGCTACACAGTAAGACACTGTTGCAAAAAACAAAATAAAATAAATAAAAAGGTAAAGTACACCATAAAAAACAACACCTCTTCAAAAATCCCCGTAAGTAAGGAATAAAAAAGAAATAAAATACAACTTGGGACCTTTCAATATCAAATCTAATTAATATTCTAAGAATTTTAGTAGAATAGGATGCCCACATATTCAGGTTGACTATATTATCTAAACTTTGCAATAATGAACTATTTGGAAAGAAAGTTCTCAAAAGAAATATATGCAGTCAATAAACACTTGAAACAAGTGTCCCACACCCTTCGTCACTAGGAGAGTGAAATGTCAACTGCTTTTCTAGTTCATCACATTCCAGTGAGAATGGCTATGGAGAAAACAATGCCAACAGATGCACTGACTGCTCTGAGGCACCCAAGCCCTCACCGAAGTCCTAATTTCCAAAGAGCACCGAGGAAAAGGCAGTTCAGCAGTGTGAGCACACCACGAGAACTGGTTATATTTCTACTAAAATTCATCCCTGTTCAAAATCATGGTGGTAAAAAATGTTAATGAAAATTGTCTGAAAGATACACATTGCATTTATTGAGCTATTCATTTTAAATTACTATACAAAGCTAAAGAAAATCATTAGTAACATGGATACTGTAATTATGCTATTTTATCCACTTCAGAATCTCATATTAGGCCTTTTAGAGAAGCAACTAATCTTTATTAAAGGATTTCTAAGGAAGAACCCTAAAATATTAGTTTTCAATATGATAACCCTACCTACTGAAATATAATAATAAAACAGAAAACACATCAAAGAGAGAAGTAAAAACATGAAAAAATAGTTCATTAAAATGCTAATAAAATGAGTGACTTTCTTTAAGACCATTCCCTAAAAAGATAAGGGCATAAAAATATAGTAATAAAGGTGGAAAACACTACGGATCTGTCAGATATTTTTTAAAAATTAAGTATTCGGTTATGTGATAATAATAAATTTAAAAGTGCAGGCAAAATAGAAAAACTCCTTAGAAAAATGTCATCTACCAAATTGTTGGAAAAAGAAATGATCTACAACATCCCTACTTACATTGTGCCATTCTACTCTACTACTAGGAAGGATAGAGCAAACTGAGGGTGTTCTATCAGCCACTGGACAAGGAGACGTAAGATTATTAGATGAAGTTACAGGGCCATGAAAAGAGAATGCGATGTGTGAATCTAATCTGATCCTGCAAATGTGGACTGGGGTGGGGTTGTCAAATAGCACACAACAACTGTTAAACTTTAAATACAGGCCACACTGTGGTTTGACTGTAGCTCATGTGTTTGAACACATGGTCACTAGACGGCTGACACTGTTGGATGATCATGGACCTTTTAGGATCTGAAGTTTTGCTGGAGGAACTATGTCACTCAGGGCAAGTCTTGAGGGTTTATAGTCTGCCCTCACTATCTTGGCTTTTAGACGGCTGATGCCACAAGACTGACAGGCTGCACGTTCCTGACGCCATGCCTTCCAAGCCACGCGGGCTGTGGCCTCTCTGGAACCTTAAGCCAAAGTGGCCTCTATCAGGGTATCTGATCACACCAAGAAAAGATTTAATTAAGACAGGCCAGACGGGGGCTGGAGAGATGGCTCAGAGGTTAAGAGCATTGCCTGCTCTTCCAAAGGTCCTGAGTTCAATTCCCAGCAACCACATGGTGGCTCACAACCATCTGTAATGAGGTCTGGTGCCCTCTTCTGGCCAGCAGGAATACACACTGACAGAATATTGTATACATAATAAATAAATAAATATTTAAAAAAAAAAAAAAAAAAGACAGGCCAGACTACACATCATTATTATATCAGTATAAAAATTTCTAAGGTTGACTACTATAATGGATAAGTGTTCCTGATCTTGAGAAATACATACTGAAGTATTAAGGATAAATGGTCCTCTTCAGAGAAACTATTCTTGGTTTGCAATAGTTACAAACTCAGGAAGAATCTAGATGTCTATCAACAAAATAAATTGTGTATAAACTCAAATGGTACATAACATATGAGAAAATCAACAAGTGGCAGAAATTTTAAAAAGTAGCATATAAAAGGACATACACAGTACATGATCTAACTTACACAGAATTCAGTAACTAGTACATGCTATATAATGAAATAGTTTAACTTTCTGTATAAGAGCCACTATAGGTCTATATTCAACTTGCAAAATTCCTAATATATATTCTCATGAGAGAGAGGTTATGGAATAAAATGAAAAACCAAAACAAAGATAAAAGAAGGAGAGACTATCAGAGATGCCTAGTTGGTTAATTATTTCTAATTCCTGCTTTTGGGTTCTAGGCACTATCTCCTATCATATATATTCATGTTTTATTTACCTTCAGGTAGTTTTCTATTAGCAGAGGTTGGCACTGAGATATAACGTTTGCTGAACTGTCTTACTTTACTATTAGCTTTAGAATCAAACAACGACATGAGGATGCCTCTTTTCTACATTTATCTACATAATTAAGAATATTTTTACTTGTAAGAAATTTTGGGAGGACCCTGATCTTAGCATAGAGTGGGGAACCCTGATGGCTCCTTGGCCTTGAGAGGGAGGGAGGGGAGGTTTGGGTGGAGGGGAGGGGAGGGAAGGGGGAGAAGGAGGGGAGGGAAGGGGGAGGAGGAGGGAAGGAGATGGAAATTTTTTAAATATAAAAAAAAAATAAACCATGGGGGGGAAAAAAAAAAAGAAAAAGGCAATACCATCATTAAAAAAGATAGGAACACATTCTAATGCTGCAATCTTCATCTGTATCAAGATATTCGTTGTATTTCCACACTGGCGGATTGTAGATGGTGGATTTCGCCCTACTTAAGATACTGTTGTACACGCAGGGAAACATGGTGTTAATAAACCTGTGCGAATGTATACATCGTGCAGTTCCAAGCTAAAAAAAAAAAAAAAAAGAAATTCCTAAAGATATATAATATTCAATAAAAGGGCATTTTTTAACTTACCCTCAAGGTATGGTGTTCCTGTGCTAATAGTACTCTTAATTCTTCATGCAGTGTTATGACTTCCAGAAACTGTCCCCATAAAGCCATGAGAAGTGAGCAAAGTTGTGCAAGGTTCATGTTGATCAGTTCTGCCAGTTCATCAGGGTTTTCTACTTTCTAGAACAACAAGGACAACAACTTTACTGCTCCCTGGAATGCTGGCATCAGACCTCATGACAGCACTACGAAGAACATCAGCCATGAAGGCCTGTGTGAACATGCGCGCTGAGGGAGAGACACCAGCTGCTGAATAATGCTTTTATATTTAACTGACGGGTATGGAGGCAATTTCAGCAAGCTAGCTAGGATATCATACACATGAAGTAAAACAATAAAATCTTAAAGAGAAAACTAAGAATGTTCGCCATGGAAATGGAGGCTGATGAGTTGGAACAGATGGGGAGTGGAGGAGGTTCACCAGCAGCTAACTCTGACATGAACTCTGGCATGAATCACAAACAGCGGCTTAAAACACAAGCTGACCTGCTGTAGTAAAAGAGTATCATTTTAAAAAAACTGCTATGCAGGAGAGCCAGTAAGAGTACAGAAATGAAGGGCAACAGTAGGGCAGGGTAGAGGGAGTGGTGAATGAGAACCAAGTATGATACTTGTAAAAGACTGGCACTAGGAAACCTTTGCGCACTAACCAAAAATGTTAACAGATAAAAAAGTATTGTACAAAACTAGACAAGTGTTTTAAAAACCTCTCCAGTTATTCATTAAATAAAAATCACAGAAGAAAGTGTATATATTTGCAGTTAATTGTTCTTTATGTGCAAAAACAATACATTTTTCAAAGGATATGTTAGCTTTATATTGAGGTTAGATGCCTTTGCCCATCAAATCTGTGGTTCTACCATGATTGGCCAATTTGCCTTTGCAGTTTAAAAAAAAAGATAAACAATTGAATTTTCTTGGACAAAATATTTAGAATAAAAAATAGAATTAACATAGTTAAAATGACAATCTTACCAAAAGCAATCTACAGATTCAATGCAATGCCCATCAAAATCCCAGCAAAATTCTTCAAAGACCTCGAAAGAATGGTACTCAACTTCGTATGGAAAAGCAAAAAACCCAGGATAGCCAAAACAATCCTGTACAATAAAAGAACTTCTGGAGGCATCACAATCCCTGACTTCAAACTCTACTACAGCACTACAGTATTACTGAAGGTTGCCTGGCACTGGCATAAGAACAGACAGGAGGACCAATGAAACCAAATAGAAGACACGGATATCAATCCACACATCTTCAAATACTTGATATTTGATAAAGAAGCAAAAAAAAATATCAAATGGAAAAAAGAAAGCATATTTAACAAGTGGTGCTGGCATAACTGGATATCAACATGTAGAAGAATGAAAACAGATCCATATCTATCACCATGCACAAAACTCAAGTCCAAATGGATCAAAGACCTCAATATAAAGCCAGCCACACTGAACCTTATAGAAGAGAAAGTGGAAAGTACACTTGAACTCATTGGCACAGGAGACCACTTTCTAAATATAACCCCAGACACTGAGAGAAACAGTTAATAAATGGAACCTCCTGAAACTGAAAAGCTTCTGTAAAGCAAAGGACACGGTCAACAAGACAAAATGACAGCCTACAGAATGGGAAAAGATCTTCACTAACCCCACATCAGACAGAGGTCTGATCTCCAAAATATACAAAGAACTCAAGAAATTAGTTATCAAAAGATCACATTTGGAGTACAGAGAATTCTCAATAGAGGAATCTAAAATGGCTGAAAGATATATAAGGAAATGTTCAACATCCTTAGTCATCAGAGAAATGCAAATCAAAACAACTCTGAGATTCCATCTTACACCTGTAAGAATGGCCAAGATCAAAAACACTGATGACAACTTATGCTGGAGAGGTTGTGGGGAAAACGGAACACTTCTGCATTGCTGGTGGGAATGCAAGCTGGTACAGCCCCTTTGGATGTCAGAGTGGCGATTTCTCAGAAAATTAGGAAACAACTTTCCTCAAGACCCAGTAATACCACTTTTGGGTATATATCCAAAGGATGCTCAATTGTGCCACAAGGGCATGTGCTCAACTATGTTCATAGCAGCATTGTTTGTCATAGCCAGAACCTGGAAACAACCTAAATGTCCCTTGAGAGAAGAATGGATAAGGAAAATGTGGTACATTTACACAATGGAGTACTACACAGCAGAAAAAAATAACGACAGTTGAATTTTGCAGGAAATGGATGGAGCTAGAAAACATTATTTTGAATGAGGTAACCCAGACACAGAAAGACAATAATCACATGTACTCACTCATAGGCAGTTTTGTTTTTTTTTTTTTTTTTGGTTTTCAAGACAGGGTTTCTCTGCAGCTTCATAGGCAGTTTTTAAACATAAAGAAAGAAAGCCAGCCTACAGATCACAATCCCAGAGAACTTAGACAACAATGAGGACACTAAGAGAGACTTACACCGATCTAATCTACATAGGAAGTAGAAAGTAGAAAAAGACAAGAGCTCCTGAGTAACTTGGGAGCATGGGGACCTTGGAGAGGGTTGAAGGGGGAAGGGAAAGGCAGGGAGGGGGACAGAGAAAAATGTAGAGCTCAATAAATATTAATAAAAAAGAAAAGTCAATAAAAGTTCAGATTTATCCATCAAAAAAAGAAAAAAGAAGATAGAAATCACTCAAATAATAAGAATTAGAAAGAAATTTCAAGTACCTTAACTTCTTCACACAGTTCAGTAAGACGAGCTTCTACATCCATTTCCTCTGAAAGGGGGTAAAAACTAATTAGAGGAAAGATTTCAGTGTTAGATCTGAAACTACCTTTAATATTATATGAAGGACAAAATCTTTTGCAATAAAAAGTTAATCCCCGATTTAAGATATTATGTATTGTTAAAAGTATTTTTTGTTATATAATTCTGATTTACTTAGGTATGCTCTAAGCATCTAGTAAGAAATTTATAATTAAAATGGCAAGATCAAAAGAAAAACACTGAAACAAGTAACATAAAGATTAGTTATTTTTAAAGGAAGAGAATTACATCAAGGTCTCAAATATAAATTTTAAACTAGGAAAATAAGTATAACTAAATGAGCTCATTGAAAAAGTCATCCTCACACAAATGCAAAGATGCATCCTATGACATGTTGCAACTGATTTCACAAAAAATTCAGTCAGAAACATCAGTATCTTCTAATGTTAAGTTAAAAACAAAAACCCAACAGAAAATGCTGCATAAATTCCATATAGTAAATCTAATTTCATTGTTCATCATCTTTTCCTATCATGTAAGAAAATCATTAAAATTTCAGAAAACAAACTTTAAAATTCTGATACATTTTTCTAATGTACAGTTAGTGACTACTTCACGAAAACATTCTTTGTATAAGACAAAGGTCAGAGCCACATTATTCTGCGAGACAGATTCTCCCACTGAACCAGAACTCACTGTTTTAGCTAGTCTGGCTAGCCAGCAAACTCCAGAAATTCTTCAGTCTCTGCACCCCACTGCTGGGGCTGCAGTTACAAGCAGTTGCACCTGGATTTGACTTCAGTGCTGGGGATCCTAATTCAGGTCCTCACGCTTGTGCAACAGGCACTTACCCTCTGGCTGATGGCCTCAGCCAAAAAATCTTCAAGAAGGAGTAAAAGCTAAATTTAACTGCTGAACTAATGGAGAATGATTTCAAAACCACTTACAGATTTTTGTCTCACTTTAAATAATTATATTTTTCTTTTCAAATAATACTTTATTATTATATAACAATGAATAAAAATGTAAAATTAGTGCCACTATTTTATTCAAGTTATCTTGAGGACACTTTCCCACCTACGGTTCAAGGCTACAGTCTAGACTATATCCTTCTATGACGCACATGAGTTTTCACAGTGTGACTCTCCTCTACGTTTTCTGACACTTGCATTGTTTTCTCGGCACTGTTCTGGGGAAATCTACTCGCTAGGGAAGCACTTTCAATAAATGCTGTGTCGTTCTTTTATGTAGGTACCCCAAAATTTTCCCTATTCTAGTCTTTGTCAAAATATTGGTCACTATTTTTTTTTCTGTTTTGCTAACTGAGAGAAATAATGCAATAAACTTACTTGTAGTACATGTCTCTTTAAGAACATTATTTTTGAAAGCAGTAATCAGAGCTTAGGTTACAAGATGAAGAGGTATACTCAGGTAAGCATTACGTTATTTACAACTAACTTTTGCAGATTTTATGGTTTTGTTGTTGTTGTTGTTTTGAGAAAGGGTTTCTCTGTGTAGCTCTAGCTGTCCTGGAACCTGCTTTGTAGATCATGCTAGCCTCAAACTCAGAGTATCTGCCTGCTTGCCTCTGCCTCCTCAGAGCTGGGTGGCATATGCCACCACCATACGGCTTATGTTTTAAACCAAGCCTTTTCTCTAACAAATCAAAATCTACTCCCCTCTTAAGACAAGTCTTAATTATATTAAGCAGTATTTTATGAATGCAGAATGCTTACAAGCTAAGCAGACAGGCTGGCAGTACACTAAAACTAGAAGCAGATTTTAATTACTATAATGAATACTAAAGCATGCCACAAATGGTCACAATTTCATACTATGAATTTTGTTAATTTTACAATCACTTCATATGAGAATGAAACACTATGCATAACATTTCAACCTTAATTTTTTCTAGTGATAAATGAATTTTAAGAATAGTTTTGGTAAAAATTAAGCAGCTCAAATCTTTCTCAGCCAGTATTCATCTGAAATATTATGAAATACTAACTTCTTTGTTTCAGTTTGTTCGTTCACCTGACAACTGAGAACACAATTTTATTTCATTTGAAAATTTCAACAGCTACCAACAATTTAAAAAAAGTAACCATTATTCAAGGCCAAGTAAAAACTTCCAGAAAGTTAACAAACTAGTTACTACTGCTATGCAAGAACAAAAGTCTAAAATATAATATGGAGGCTGGTTGTGGGGGCTCATGCCTTTAACCCCAGCACTTGGGAAGTAGAGGCAGTCGGATCTCTGTGATTCGACCAAAAACTATATATAAATAACATGAAAGTGCACAAAGTCAGATAAATGGACCTCTTCATTTAATATACGTAACATTTAGATAATAGATATTTAGTATTATTTTTAAAAGTCTAGAATGATGAAAACATATGCAAATTAACTAAAACCATGAAACCAATCTGGGGTGTCCCTCCCTCTTCTTTATCCTTCCAACGCATAAAACCAGCTTCAGCTTTTTAAGCACATTTCATTAAGGATTAGTTCTTTTTTTTTATTTTATTTATTTATTATGTATACAACATTCCTTCCATGTATGCTTGCATGCCAGAAGAGGGCACCAGATCTCATTAAAGATGGCTGTGAGCCACCATGTGGTTGCTGGGAATTGAACTCAGGACCTCTGGAAGAACAGTCAGTGCTCTTAACCTCTGAGCCATCTCTCCAGCCCCAAGGATTAGTTCTATCCAAAGTTGCAATTACTTAAAGAACACTAACAGTAATTATTGTTCAATCAGCAGTTTTGCTGACATAGATGGTTTTTTAAAAAGTGGTCATTATAAAAACTAGAATATGTGAATGGTCAGAGAGATCTTCACGCTATCACTTTTACTTCTAAATAAAAACTTCAACATTACAAATCAATTAAATTAACCCAATTTATGTGCAAACCAAACTGATTATATATATGAACCCTTAAATAAAAAAGCTGGGAATATACTACATTGTTTACAAAGTTTAATTAACCTATTTATAAACATACCTACATGCGTGTCGTTCTGGGCTCTTGGCTGTGCTCTTCTGAGGAGTCGCTCATAGAGGACCTGCATGCTGGCCTTGGCTAGTTATAAGGGTTGCACACAGCACTAGTTACTACACTCCTTTTACAACAAAACTTACTTGAATTTTCCAACTTTTTAGTTAAGTGTTGATAGGGCAATTGGTTAATTAGCTTATTAGAATTACAAATGATGTACATTCAAGTGTAAATTATTTTCTTTTTAGTATTTGAATTATGCTGCTCAATATTTCTTATTCCATTATTATTTTGATGTTTTAGTTTCATAAATTGAGAATTTTAGTGTTGGCAAGAGTCTCAGAAACCAGCTAGCTCAGTTTCCCGCTTTCCCAAGTGCAGGTGTAAGGCTCAGACTCCAGAACTGACTCTTGTTTTATGAGCTTCCTTACAGTGGAGCTCTTTGAATCCAACCAATGTTTAATGATATGTCCTCAAAACACAATGTACATCATTTATCCAGAAAAAAAGAAGATGGCAAAAGAACAGAAAGGAACTGAAAGTATTATTTTAAAAGAGGGAAGAGTTTAGTTTTTTCATAGCATAGTGCTTAAGAATTTTAACTTTATGCTTATTTGAAACGTTAGGAAAATACTAAATGATAGAAAAAAAATACATAGTATCTAATCAGGAGCTACTTTATGTTCCCTTATTAAAACTAGTGATCACAATAATGCCTAACAAGTAGTACATTAAATAACATGGAAATATATGAGTGTCCACAATTCAATTTTACTAGAACAAAAATATTATTGATAATCTCAGAATGTGAAACATTTTAAACAATTAATAGTATTTTTAGATATTCATCTACAATAAAAAGAAAATATACATAGTAAGGTTTAAGGACACATAGTATTACTAATATTTATTTAAGATGAGTCCAGATTTTAAAAACGTCCCTAGGAAACTATCATAAGCTGCTCTGATGGGCTATACTTTTCAAGTATCGCAATTAAAAAAAACAAAAACAAAAAACATACAGTGCTATTTTACCAATTAATTCATTCAATAAATATATTCTCAGTAAGTATATATAGTATACTAATAATTTTTTCTTTCTTTTTAAAATTTTTCTTTTTCTTTTTTTTTTTTTGGTTTTTCGAGACAGGGTTTCCCTGTAGTTTCTAGAGCCTGTCCTGGAGCTAGCTCTTGTAGACCAGGCTGGCCTCAAACTCAGAGATCCGCCTGCCTCTGCCTCCCGAGTGCTGGGATTAAAGGCATGCGCCACCACCGCCCGGCCTCTTTTTAAAATTTTTCAAGACAGCCCTGGCTATCCTGGAATTTGCTCTGCTGACCAGACTGGCCTCAAACTCATAGAGATTCATCTTCCTCTGCCTTCCAAGTGCTGGGATTAAGGATGTGCACCATCATAGCTCAGCAATATATTAATAATCTTATTCTCTAAGTTTTTTATTTCTAAATTTGAAGTGTGGGCTTACTTTAGAATTTGTTTTCTAATATTTTAAAGTAAGTAATTGGGAATAATGTTCATACTCATTTAATAACTAACTCCTAAATTTAAATAAGGGCTTTTTTTAAATGTGCAATTTTATAAACTATACCTATAAGCCCAAAGTTATACAACATAAGAAATTTGAGATTATAACACAATGAATTATTAAGCTGAAGTTAATAAATAAAAATAGTGCTAGCACTGTCTAATCTATTTGACAAGAAATTTTTTTTTTTTTGTTATGTCAGACATTTTGCCAACAAACATGATTCCTGGTTTTTGAGAAACTTTTTCCTCTCTTAAAATGTGACTCGTGTACTTTCACCTGTAAAGATTGTATGTTAAATCTACATGAATACTGTATACTGTCAGACATCCTCACACTGATCCTTTAAGGGCCCAGGCCATCTATCAAAACCAAAGACACTGAGCACTGCTGTGTGGATTTCTCCTGTTCACCCTAGCAACAAGTTGGTTTGTTGTCACTGTTGCTGGGAGGAGAGGGAGAGAACAGGAGTCAGGGGGGTTACTTACAATGGAGCTCTGTCCTTTCATCTGTACCTAGCACTGTGTCGAAGTCTAAGAAATCACCGTTGCTGATGCAACTGTCCACCTCTGGCTTTCGAGAGATCTGACCCTTAGTTTCTGACCTGTCATACACACACTTATGTCCTTCCATCTCCTTACCTGGAGAATCCACATGGTGGATGCTGGGAAGTGAACCTGGATTCTTAGGAGAAAAAGCCAGTGCTCTTAATCACTGAGCTGTCTCTCCAGCCCACCTTGCAATGTTTTATAACCTCAAACACACAACTTAAAAAAACAAAACAAAATCCGTCACCTAGTCTCAAATCCAAAACTATTTAAGATAATAGCTATCATTTTAGAGAATGTATTGGTATTGTTAAATACTTAAACCCTTGAGGTACAAAGAATTATAACAAGAATAGTGACTAAATAAAATTTCAAAAATTCCTAATTTATTGAAATAATGATAAAAACATCTCAACTCTGCCAAGATAATTAGAGATTTTTTTTAATGAGCTAATATTTGAAAACTGAGGTTTATAAAGCCAGGCAGTGCTGGAGCACACCTTTAATCCCAGCATTTGGAAGGCAGAGGCAGGGGATCTCTGTGGACTCACGGTCAGCCTGGTCTACAGAGAGAGTTCAGGACAACGAGGGCTACACAGAGAAGCCCTGGCTTGAAAAAGTAATAAAAACAAACAAGTGATAAATACCGCCCATGAAACATCTGAGAAAAACTGACACTTGATTTAAGTAGTTTTAAAATGTTAAAATACTCAACAATGTTGTTTCTTAGAAAGAGAGCCCTGGAATAACTTACAGCCTCATGGAGATGCACAAAAACAGTCTAAGTGCTATACCTGCTTAGGCTCTTGAAGTGTGGACTCCACTTGCCTTCCCAAGACTCTGCTTTCTAGCATACTCTTAAATTAAACTTTAAGAGAAACAGAATACTGACATGACATGTTATTTTAAAAATCTACTTAAAGATTCACTTCAGCCGGGCGGTGGTGGCGCACGCCTTTAATCCCAGCACTCGGGAGGCAGAGGCAGGCGGATCTCTGTGAGTTCGAGACCAGCCTGGTCTACAAGGGCTAGCTCCAGGACAGGCTCTAAAACTGCAGAGAAACCCTGTCTCGAAAAAACTAAAAAGATTCACTTCAATCTTAGCACAAAAAAGTTATTTCTCCACATTCTAAGAAAGTGTTCAACTTCACAAAGTGATTATCAAGGGGAGAAAAGACAGACTTGAGAGAGAAAAGTGAAGCACACAGGTCAGGAAAGCTATGCAAAGCTGCTCCCTAGCGAGAGTAGTGGAGAGAGTGACTAGGAGAGGTCTGGCCACTTTTAACATACCCAGTTCTAGTTTCTGACAAGAGGGAATCTCTTCTGTTACCGTAATGAAGTAGCTGTGCAATCCCTTGAAGGCTAGCAGCAAAGTGGCACAAAGTGTATAATGAAAGTGATAGGCATGATGTAGGAAGGGTTCTGCAATGAGGAAGCTACAACCCTGGAAAGAACACATTTGGAAGACAAAATGTTAGTAAACAAAAATCTAATGTATCACATTTGATACCTTGAAAAAAATCCAACCAACCAACCCATTGCCAGGAAGTTATTCTAAAACATGTAAGAAATTCATCAGCATTTTGATGCTCATTTAAGTGATTTAAATATAAAGCGTAACCATAGCAATTTCAGTCATGGATTTGTATAGCACACTGATGAAACTGTGACTTTTTGTTATGATGAGGTTCCTATGACAACTGTTTTGGAGACACTACTTTCACAGTCATTACATGTATCTCTTCTTTCCTAAGAATGGCCACGATCATGCTACTCTGAGCCTACTCTTAAGTCTGCTATTCTTCTTAAAAGGCTTCTCTGGATATTCTTAGCAGTTTTGCTAAAGGAACAATTGGTGACAATAACAGGTTTACAATGGTCAGTCACTGTCAATGGCTGTCAAAGATCTCTTCACTAAACCTGGTAACGTTTTAAAGTAAGAGGCTGATGTTCATAACACATAATTAAACTAACCTATTGGTTCTGACTCTGCTTATCTTTAAGTTGTTGAACTCAAATAATTCATCAAAGAAACTATATTCACTTACAGATAAAATACTAAAAACATTTCTTTTAAAATAGGGGAAAAATAAAATATGAAACAGGTTATACACATATTCAATGCTTACATCTGGCGACAACTGTTTTGTATAGTTAACACCAAAGACTACACTTTCCAGAGTAGGAATCGCTGAGTCTTTGTTTTGTGCTGGTGCATTTCTATTCAACCAAGTAGTTTTCACAGGGCGAGGAAAGCTGGAGGAACAGGAGGCACACTATTACTGTCTGAACAATTATTTTCATGTAGGATATTCACAGAAGAAAAATCGCAAAAATGAAAAGTTTCTGCAGCATTCTAAGTTCTATAGTATTCTTAAATTATCTTTTAATAATTAAAATCTATGAAAAAGTACAATGAATATTAAGGACTCTAAGGCTAGATCTTGAGGTTATTTCTCTCTCTTTTTGAGAAACTAGGAACTGAAGCAAGGACCTTACAAATGCCAGGCAAGTGTTTAGTACGCCAGGCCCCACCAAATTCTGAGGGCAATTCTATAACTCACCTTCTTAGTTGATAAGTCAGATTATGTGTATGTATTTGTCACACATACACACACATGCACTCACTGCTTAAGTGTCACCCATAACAGCTATTACAATCAGATTTGTGTTAGAAATTGTAGACAGTTCAGAAATCAAATCTATAGGGGTATTTTTAGATTTGAGAGTTCTACCTACTGCCTATATCACCAAAAATTTTTATTTAATGAACTACAGAGCATGATTACATTATGAAACATAATTTTTCTCCCCATGGAAGTGGTTAGAAAAAATATTAATAAATGTGTTTCCTAAAATATTACATATTGTCTGAAGATGTATTTTCATTTTTTTAATTATGTGGAGCAGGTATGTGCACATGCATGCAGCTACTCCCAGAGGTGACAGATTCCCCCTGGAGCTGGAGTTACAGGTTATATGACAGTTAATAAGTAGAAATAGAGGATCTAGGAAAGAGATAAAGAACACTAAGAGTACATTCACATTCTCTTACACAGAACAAGTTAACAGTACAGCACACCACAAACCAAAATAAATTAAAAATTAAACCAGGTAGAGACTAAACAATGTTGCATGATTATTTCTGTATTGTTTCTCTTATTTTGTCAATTAACTAAATTATAAAAATCACTCCATTTATTCCATACTTATGTAATAATGTTATTGATACTAATGGTCCCATGCTCTTGAGTTATGTTATATTTACTGACATAAAATGAAAATGTATCAATAGTTATATACTTAAAATTCTTTATCACTTCAGTTTGTCATTTGTTGGAGCATGTTTTCAATAAATTTACCTTATTAGTGGCTGGTGTAGTGCAACCAAGGATGCATGTACTGTAACGGACACAACGGAGAGGTGGAAATAATCAAACATGACATTCACATGATGATGCAGTCCTCTAGACAGGCTATAGTGCAGCTTCAATGTTCGACTACTTATTAGTTGTAAGGCGTTCAGATCATCTGCCCTACAAAAAAAGCAGTACATTTTCAAGGAACTAGGGAGTATTTAGTAAAGGCTAATATTTTATAAATCATTTAAACCTTTTTTTAAAGGCTTAATTATTTCAGTTTACAATGGGAGTGATTTACAAGCACCAGACTGATGAGGCAGCCATATAAAAACAGCCAGATTCTATTCACAGCTTTTAACAGCGCATGACTGAGCTATGTTTTCACTAACATACCTATAAAAACAAGTTCTTTTTGATAGCTCAATAATTAATATCCATCTTAAATTTTACTTCAGGGAGAATTCTATTTCTTACAAGGTCAAACCTTACTATAATAAATCCCACAAAGTATGTCAAATTATTTTTACTGCATGAAATTTTAAGTGTTGCTTAGAGACCGTGAACATTTATTAAATGTGTAGTGAGATCTGATCTCATAAACAAACCACTTTCTAGTCAGTAAAAGTACTTTTATTATAGTCTGTCACATTTACACATGCAAAAACACTGAAAAAAAGTCATAAAAATTATATTCAGATCACCATTAAAAAATCCATGCATAGCATATAACTACCTATAGCTACTGAATTACCTACTAACTGAAGCTTCTTCTACTCAAGAAATTTTTATGACTTGGTTTTAAAAAGTATAAAAAGGAGCAGCAGTAACTATATAAAAGTATTATCATGCCATGATAATAAAGAGGACACTTAGACTTAATTTGACTGCTTTATATTATATAGTCAAGAAGTATTTGTTATACTTGCTTAAAATGAAGGAAAAGCTCTCAGAAATATCATCCTTGTTTTAAATGAATAAAAGCACATGTATGATTGTATGTCTAGGTGTGTGGGGAAGTTCAGGGTAACTGGTATCTCAGGAACTTTGAGGTTTAGAATTGAGGAATTAGAAGCACCCATCACGAGTGTCACCAGTCTTGATCATTTTGAGTATCAATGCAGACCCACCTAGAGAAGCTACAACTCATGCCAAGAAAATTTCATCCAAGACCAATAGAAGAGAAGTCAGTTACGGGCCTATTACTATAGCAACTGTAAATTTTTAGAGTCTAGGAAAGAAGTTTATAATTTTTCATCTTGTTTGATTTCACTATCTGGTGCATAGGCATGGAAGTGTGGTCCCAACCTTCTCAATAGACTTTATCAGAAAAAATACAACCACTTTAAAATAGGCAACAATGAAGAAGAGATTCCAAAAATGAAACGGTATCAAATAAAGCCACAAGTATCTAAAGATGTTTAGTTCTCTGAACAGCCAGCCTACTTACGAATAATCTCCATCTGTAAAATGTAGATCCAAGGATAACAGAAAATTTATTTCTTCGAGGGTTTCTTCAATCTAAAGAGAAATTTATAAGATGCCTAATATTTATAAATGTCACAAATATCGATTGAAGTCTTACAGTAAGTAGAAATGAAGAGATATTTACCTTTCTTTCATCCAACAACATTTTAACTTTGAAGATCATGACATCATTTAAAACAACTTCTTCATTTTTATATAGGATCTGAAATGTTTTACTGCAAACCATAGCATCATGAACTGAAGCTGGAAAGGCTAATGTCATACCTAAAAGAGATGAGATATACAACTGAGAGGTAAAAGACAAACAGTCCAAGTAATTAAATCCCATGTCAAAGTACTATACTTTGCTTTAACCCATTGTCATTACCCATTTTATACAGAAGTGTTAAAACATTTCTGAAAACTTAAGTAATTTCTGATTTAAAAAACTGAGTAAAAAGTACACCATAATCATTATGAAACTTCCTGTTTAGACTTTTTGACTTTTCTCTACTTGAAAGGCAAGTGAGGAAATCATAGTTTACTGATCACTGTTAAACACAGAAAGGGGGCAACTTAGATTTCCACAGCTGACGTAAAAAGAAACAAGGCTGGCTTTTTTGTCTTTGTCATTGGGGCAGAAGCCTCCAAATCTCTGCGATCTCAGATTTCTTTGCTAAGAGAGGTGACCCAGGTTGGGGCTGCCACACAACAATGAAGACAAACCATGGGATTAGAGAACTAGCTTTCAGTCACATGAAGTAAGGTTACTATATAGGCAGAGAAAAGTACTGGAGATTTGAAATTATGTTGGGGGATAATTCAATCAATTCTGTATACCTAATACACATCAATAAAAACTCTTGATATAGAACTTTGTGCTTCCCTGACTTGTAATACTGCAAATTCTTATCTACACAAATTGGGCATGTGAGCGGTGGTAATGTATCTTAACTTTATGGAAAGAAAACAGTGGAGGCTTACATATAGGACTTTATATATTCAGTCCTACATATTTCTCAAAAAATTTAAAGTTATTTATTGATTGATTTGCTTATTTATTTAACCTGTCTGTATGTTTACCCTTGTGTGTGCATGTGCCACAGTGTATGTGTGGCTGTCAGAGGACAACTTAAGGGAGCTGTTTCTCTCTTCCCATGATGTGGGTTCCAGGGATTAAACAAGTTACTAAATTTGATGGCAAGATCCTTTAACCGCTGAGGCATCTTGCTGGCATAAATTTCTTTTTTTGATTACTAAAAATGCACTTTCTTGAATTAAGTGGATTCTTCTAGCAAATTATAAAAATTAGCAAACAGGCCGGGCGGTGGTGGCGCACGCCTTTAATCCCAGCACTCGGGAGGCAGAGGCAGGCGGATCTCTGTGAGTTCGAGACCAGCCTGGTCTACAAGAGCTAGTTCCAGGACAGGCTCCAAAGCTACAGAGAAACCCTGTCTCGAAAAACAAAAAAAAACAAAAAAAACAAAAACAAAAAAAAAATTAGCAAACAGTTGAAGCTCCAAATTTGAACTCAGTTGGTTAAAAGTAAAGGCTGCTGCTGGCCATTCAACTTATGACTGGTTTCCGAAGGAGGGCTGTCTTTTTAACCTATGAAACCCCGTTTACCTCCAGAAATATTAATACATGAGAGAAACAGTGCAGAGTCCAGATGACTCACAAAAGATTTCCATATGGGCAATATGATAGAAAGAGTCGACGGCAGCTTTGCACTCTACTTTGGTCAAAGGAGGGTAGGAGCATTCTGAAATGACATAGTCTGTAGCAAGGTGAGAGGGACTGAGATGTTCACATTAGGAGAATAACTTGACATAAAGGGAAACCCAGCAGGACAAAGAATGCATTCAGGGACAAGAAAGCAGAGTAACAGTTTGGGACATGTGAAGGGGTGATCACAAGAGAAAATAAGCAATGAAGATTCCTGCAAGAGAACTTATATGCACACCCTGACAAGTTCTTCACATTCATAGGTTGACAAAGCAGTAATACTACATAAGAAATGATCATAGGCTGGCAAGATGGTTCAATGGGTCAAAGCTCGTGCCATACAAGTCTGACAACTTGAGTTCCATCCATGGAGCCCAAGGTGGAAGGAGAGAATCAACTCCTGCAAGTTGTCCCTCTGGCCAACACACATGGGCTGTTTTTTTTAAAGTGGGTTTTAAAATGTATTTACAATTTTCTGTAAGTTTGAGATATTTCAGAATATACATTTAAAGAAAAACAACAGCTCAAAAATTCCATTCTGAATGTTTTAGAGAAGAACCGAGATGGAGAAGAAATTTTCAATACAATCTAGATTCTATGAAAAGCCCTCAGATAATGTTAATTATAATTTTTTTGTCACAAGAGCAAAGGCCTATTGCTCTTCCTGTGTATTCTGATTTTCCAGTGGGCTACTTCCTCTCTTATATGTTCCTCTGTACGTGTGTATTTGTTGTGAACGTGTGTGGGGGGGAAGAATTGGGAGTGTGTATGAAGACTAAAGCTTGCTCTTAGGTGTCTTTCTCCCTCACTTCACACCTTAGTTTTTGGAGACAAGGTCTCTCACTGAACTTAGGGCTCACAAATTCAGTTACACTGGCTTACCAGTGAGCTCCAGGAATTCTCTGCTCTTTCTCCCTTGTGCTAGGATTACAGGCTGCCATGCCCACCCTTATATATGAATGCTGGGATCCAAATGTTAGCCTTCATGCTCGCATGGTATGTACTTTACAAACTGAACCATCTCTCCAGCCCCTTCCTACACTTTGCACCAGGAATGGGGCATCCTTCTTCCTTACTGATGCTGTCAGCTACTGTCTCCCGTTAAAAACATCATGTCATTAGACCATAGACCACTGTAAGCCAGTGACCACCCCACTCACTCTTGCATCACAAGAATTTAATTTCTTAAAGATTTTGCTTCTTAATTCAGAATTATTCCCTCCAAAACTACCTTATATATTATTCCTCATGAATAGTCAGACAGGTAAACCCTGCACTTCCAACTTTCTAGGTGCTTTTCCTCTTTGTGTGTTCCTGCCCACAGCCTTCCTTAGCTCCTCTTTCCTATGGTCATTTCCTAGAATTTTACATTACTTTTGACTGCAATTCTTCTGCAATATATATCTGAATCAACTTCCTGTTACAACTACACCTAGCTTCCCAGCTTACTTCCTCAGATAACAAGGTCTAACAATCCTTCGGGACATTTAGGAGTTATTCTATGACTCCTAGGCTTCTTCTGGTATCAGCAATTACCTCCAAATGTCCACTTTCTTTCTTATCACATTTTAAATTGTTTCATTATTATTACAGCTTTTTACATACCCTATTAAGAGATCCAGGAACAGTAACATGTGCCAAGAACCCCAGAGACTCTCAAAGCTGAAGAAAAAGGACTGACAATTCTAGTGTAGCTTTGAGACAGTCTCAAACCACAAAACCAACCATCAAACATCCTATTTTAATACATACACATACATACATATGAATAATGTGTATGCGTGGCTATATTATTCTTGCTTTAATATACTGGTTTGAATATCTCAATTTTGTTAAATCCAGCTCTTTGCTTAATCCATACTAATACCCGCAAGCCGTATGTGCCTGGGGAACAGTACACAACTATTGGGCTTGCTATGCTTTACATTCATGACCACTTATCTCAAGTCATGTTGACTTCTGACCCTGCTTGTTGCTCACATTTCTAGGTGACTACCTCACAGTTTATTTTTTTCTCCCAACCCTAGCCTTTAGTTTCTAATAATTTTCGTTCTTATTTCATGACGTAATAACAACAATAATAACATATCAGAGAATTTCTATACACTCCACTACCATATCTACCTGCAGATGATCCTAGACAAACTTACTTTTTCCTCTACTTCCTTTTTTAGCAAACAGCTCAAGTTCTTGGCATTTAGTATATTTATTTAATTCATATCTTCCCCTTATTTTCTATTCAGTCTATTTTGTTATAGCCAGAATTTTAGATGGCCCACTGATTCTTACATCCTGGTGTCCATATCCTTGTATAAATCCTTACTACAAAGTTACCAGGATTAATGTTTGTGAATACAGCAAAAGTAATGGTATAATTTGTGTAAAGCAGAAGTAATGGACTTTACTTCATGAGAATCTGAACCAGAGGCATGGAGCTAACTCCTAATAAAAAGAAACTGTGAGAATGGGGTGTTTAAAACTAAGCTGGGTAGTAAATTTTTACACAGCAAAAATTAATTCACATTCTAGCTAGTCTCTGACCCATGCAACTGTGCATCAAGACTAATGAATTTTGCACTATTAAATTCAATGAAAAAATTCTCAAATCCCACTTACTTGTCAGCATCTGTCATAGTAACAATTTGTCTCAGTTTTGAGCATTTTTAATTTGCCTTTCTGGACAACACACTCTCGTGTTCTCCTGAGAAATTATTCCACTCATAAGGTGGCTAACTAGCTAATCTGCTATAGCTTTACAGATTATAGAAGACACAAGTGAAAAGATTTTATAATTCCCCGCAGACAGCAGCTGTACATCACTTATCTTACTTTCTCAAGTTCCATGGAAGTGATGGGGAGACTAGCCAAATGAATATCACATATGCCATGAGTTTTTGGTTGCTTCGATCTTTATCAGCAGATATATGTAAATCTGTCTAACCTCTGCATCAGCAGGAGGCATTCTCATCAGACTAGATAGTACAAAAGTTTATCCCATGCTTCAAACTAAGACTTAATAGCTTCTAAAGTTGTCAGTGAGTATTTGTTTAAGTCTGTAATAGGTCTTGTAACTATTTCTGCTCACAAGATGGACAGAAACACAAGGAAGTACATAAAAAAGAATTTTTAACAATGCAGAAGGTCAAATATTAAGATTCTTCACAATTCTTGACATCAGGACTCTGAATAAACCAATAAACTAGATCTCCAGGAAATTGGGAAGCCAGCTCATGGGCAAAGTGCTTGCTATGCAAGCATGAGGACTTGATTTGGATTCTCTACCATGCACATAAAAACCAGGCATGGTGGTAGTCACCTACAAGACAGCTCTGGTGGGGGACAGAGATAGGACAAGACCCAGAAGTTGCTGGTTAGTGAGCTTCTGGTTCAATGAGAGATGATACTTCAAAAAAAGAAAATGGTGGGGGAGAGAATGAGGAAGACCCAATGTCAATCCCTCTCCCACAGCAAGCACATAACAGCTACAAATACTATCAAGAATTCCTTAACAATCTAAAATGAATAGCAAAGAGGGATGTCCCAAGTTCTTACCCTGTCTAATTACTCTATTCCCCCTCCTTCATTCAGCCATGATTAGAGAACTGAGACCTAGCAGAAATCTAGGAAGCTTTTAAGCACGTGAACTAGAAACCAAACACTCTATTTGCATTGTTCTTATAAAAAAAAAATGGGAGCTGGGCGGCGGTGGCGCACGCCTTTAATCCCAGCACTCGGGAGGCAGAGGCAGGCGGATCTCTGTGAGTTCGAGGCCAGCCTGGTCTACAAGTGCTAGGTCCAGGACAGGCTCTAAAAAAAAGCTGCAGAGAAACCCTGTCTTGAAAAACCAAAAAAAAAAGAAAAAAGAAAAAAAAGAATCACAGTCCTGCCGGGCGGTGGTGGCGCACGCCTTTAATCCCAGCACTCGGGAGGCAGAGGCAGGCGGATCTCTGTGAGTTCGAGGCCAGCCTGGTCTACAAGAGCTAGTTCCAGGACAGGCTCTAAAAAAGCTGCAGAGAAACCCTGTCTCGAAAAACCAAAAAGAATCACAGTCCTTTAGTTTTGGATTGAGCACTGCTATCTTAAACATAATAAACATTTCATGAGTATATTTGAATAAATTACCATCTAACTTCTTAATTTAGTGGCCTATTTTCTTGCTCAAGTGACTATTTGCATTGTGCTGATCAGTTATTTACTAAAACACCCAAGATTCTACTTTTAGACACTTTTCAGATGTGGAAGCTTAATACTTAAAATAATCTACACTTTAGTACTATCACTAACTAGTATCACTAACTAGCTATATTTTCACTACTTCAGCTAAACAAGTAGCTTTGATATCTTTCTATGCTTTGTGAACAAGTGAGCTTTTCTTTTTCTGTAAATTCAACCTCACCTTACTAGTAAAAGACAGTAGGATAAGCAAGCACCATAGACTGTCTTCTGAGTTCACGACACAGTTTGGACACAAATATTCAGGCAAGTAATTTCAATCTTTCCTTGAAAGAATGAAGCTGTTCAAATGGGAGCAAGCAAAACAGAAGCTTGAAATGCCAAATGAATTATGAATAGTCCAAAAAATCTGATAAATTTTCTACTCATGGATGTTGAGATTAGTCAGTTACCGGTTACAGTAAATAATTAGCCATGATATGAATTGACTCTAGTTACTTATTTCCTTACATTATTTTTAAAGTGCTGCTCTTATAGTGTTTGATATAGGGTTATTATAATAGAATTTTATTTCTGAGGTTAAAAAAAGTGAGTTTTTCCAGGGGGCATAAACTGGTCTCTGCATTCTAATAATACCTACATTTGATGTAGGAGGGTCATCTGTCTATGTGTTACTTTTATTGGTTAATAAAGAAACTGCCTTGACCCTTTGATAGGACAGAAAATTAGGTAGGCGGAGTAAACAGAACAGAATACTGGGAAGAAGGGAAGTGAGTCAGTTGCCATGATTCTCCGACTTGAGACAGACACAGGTTAGGCTCTTTCCTGGTAAGCCACCACCTCGTGGTGCTACACAGATTATTAGAAATGGGTTAATCAAGATATGAGAGTTAGCCAATAGAGGCTAGAAGTATTTAAAAGAATACAGTTTCCGTGTAATTATTTTGGGTAAAGCTAGCCGGTGGCCAGGAGCCAGGCCGCAAGAAGTGGCCTGCAGCTCTTTCCACAGAATGATGCCTAACAATTTGCATCTTGTTATTTGCGGGGCTAACCTAGCCATGCGGGAACCGGGTGGAACAAAAAGCAGGCCTGCTCCCACTCCTTCTACAATTGGCGACGTGATGGATTAAATCCACTTAAAAACCTGAGAGGGCTTAGAAAAGAGAGAGAGAGAGAGTTTAACACAGCTTTTTGCTGTTTGCTAGAGTGTGCTGCAGAGAAATTTTCCTGTCTCAGACTCAGCAGGAAAAGCTGCACCATTTTCAAACGCAGCTTTCTGGGCTGCACCGCCAGTGCAAACTCCGGCCTTAAAGCATTTCAATGGCTTTTATGAGACTGGATGTTTGTGTGCCAGCTCGGGATAAGGAAGAAAGTACTCTGAGACTATGCCAATGGCTCGGCACTCCCTGCCTGGGCAGACTATGGGATCAGGCTTAGGAGAGCAGGAGAGCAGGGCGGATTTCTGCCGCCATACAGAGAGAGGTTTCCAGGCTGTGCAGTGCTTGGCGTGGCAGATTTGGATGTAACTCAGATTAAAAGCTCATTCTCAGAGTTAAACTGCTACGGCTTGCTTGATGGCAATGTGGACTTGCTGTGTGCCTGGAACTGCACAGCTCAGGGGCACCAAATGGCTCTGAGGCAGGAGCGGCTCTGCCATACTGAACTGTGCTGAACTCAGGCAGGATCTAACATAATTATCATAATAACAGCGCAGTTAAGGTTTAGACTGGGCAGGAAATAGGCGGTACCGTATTACCTCTACATAGCACAACTTAAGTTTTTAAGAAGTGCTTAACATTTTAAGAAATGTTTCTGGATAGTAAAAAATTACAGATTCACAATAGGACAGATTCAGACATAAAAGACCTTTAAATGGGTCACAA
The DNA here is from genome assembly GCF_903992535.2 of Arvicola amphibius. Taxonomy (NCBI): domain Eukaryota; kingdom Metazoa; phylum Chordata; class Mammalia; order Rodentia; family Cricetidae; genus Arvicola; species Arvicola amphibius. The sequence goes on from NC_052055.2 coordinate 81,784,840, forward strand.
TGTTGGATGAGTGTACGTAGGCTTGGGAGAGCGAAGAAAAAGAATATAGAGAATAAAGTTAATGCCTTAAAAAAGGGTAAAGTCTTTAAAGAGAGAGTACAGATAGTTATAGATTAAAAGAAGTAAAGAAAAATAAAAATGGAAAATTCATAGAGTCTGGATTCTGTGTATTATTGTGTTTTCTTTGAATTTTTTGACTGTAAAGAAGCTAAGTACAGAGAGACATTTCATTATATGGGCTACCAAGCTAGACCAGAATGGATATCATAAGGGTATGACTTCAGAATTTGGATCTAAGAACATGATGCTTTGGAAAAGAGGGTCTTCTTTGGTTTTCACAAAGGATGAGACCCTGTGGATTGCTTCTATCCCAATATGGTATGATAGACCACACCCTCCTGAAAGGTTGCTGTGAACACCCTCAAAATTTACTTCACTCAACTGCCGACTGAGATGAACCTGGCACACAGGTTACACCATGAAAGATCTGATTAACAGTGCCCCCACTCAGTACGAAGCAGTTTGGAGAGAAATAACTGCACCCATATTCCCAAATATTGTTAATAAATGTTCTTTTACATTTAAAGAGGGATATGATATAGATATGAATAATTTGCATTGGTATGGATTTTAAGGTCAATTTTATATGTATATATATTTCTGATCTTGATTAAGGTATTGTGATTGTGTAGTTCATTTAAAAATGTAATGTATAATTAGGAAATATGGGTTGTTAATGGATAATTATCGATAATAGTCAATCTTGTAGTCATGTTAGTTAGATTTCCTAGATATTTAGAGATATATTTCAGTTAGATAGGCATTGTTCATATCTTTCAAAGACTACAGAATATGGCATTTTAAATGGCTTAATAATTTAGGGCTTTTCATGACAATGAGACACATCTGCTCCTGACAGCATCAATCTACTTCAAGAGGAAGATGGGCATCAAAGAGGCTCCTGATGGAGTTGGTTAGCTATTTGGGCAAGAAATTGCTCTTGCCTGGACTGATGCAAAAACTGGACACAAAGAACCCGCAGAGGACTGCTGAACTTGCCTAAAGGTGAAATGGTCTTTCGGGGTTCCTGACTCATGAAAGAGTCTATGAGACATTCTGCAGGACACAGAAAAAAGTGACTGAACTGTCTTGGAATTTCCTGCTTCATGGAAATGTCTGCTGGATATTATGGGCCTGTAGGCTGAAAATGGATGCCCCAATGGTACAAAAGAACTTTGGGTGACTGTCCAGGTGGCGAGATGTCTCTGCCATTTCTAGAGTTTGGAAGTTGCTTATTTCTTGTTTGCTTAGGTAATATTATATCCTTCTGGAGTCTCTGATGGAGTTGAAGAATAGATAAATAGTTATAGCTATTTTATATTATTTTCCATTGTTATGATAAAAGATAAAGTAGATATAAATATTATAACTGTAATTCTTGCTTGATAACTGTTTTGTTATATGTAATTTTACTATGTTAAAGTTAAAGCCTTTCTTTTTTGTTTAAACAGAAAAAAGGGGAAATGATGTAGGAGGGACATCTGTCTATGTGTTACTTTCATTGGTTAATAAAAAAACTGCCTTGGCCCTTTGACAGGACAGAAAATTAGGTAGGCGGAGTAAACAGAACAGAATACTGGGAAGAAGGGAAGTGAATCAGTCGCCATGATTCTCCGACTCAATACAGACACAGGTTAGGATCTTTCCTGATAAGCTACCACCTCGTGGTGCTACACTGATTATTAGAAATGGGTTAATCAAGATATGAGAGTTAGCCAATAAGAGGCTAGAACTAATGGGCCAAGCAGTATTTAAAAGAATACAGTTTCCGTGTAATTATTTTGGGTAAAGCTAGCCGGTGGCTGGGAGGCAGGCCACGGGAAGCGGCCTGCAGCTCCTTCTACATACATTGTTAACTATTTGCGAGTGGCATGTCTAAATCAATAGTTAAACCATATCCACATCTGCCTGTCTACCTATCTACCCACTTGACTAAATCAATACTCAAATAACTAGACCTCCCTAAATTTTCTTCTAGAAACTTAAGCTTCTTTTCCATGCTTGATACTCATCTCAGTTTAATAACTCTCAATCCTCTTATGCTATAACAAAAACCACAAATGCTGCCGACAGGTTTTCAACCTATAAATTCAACCACAAGAACATTTACCTATGATCATATGAACCAGGAAGAAGGTAGCAGAAAAAGCTGAAAAACAGGTAGAAATGTATTTTTGAACTAAGTGATCTTTTAGCTATTTGCCTGTATTTGGACAAAAACGTCTATCAGAGGGGCTGGAGAAATTGCTCAGCACTTGAAAGCTCACTTTCTTATTGCCATGAAATGTAGCTTCTGCTCCCATTTTCAGGACTTAAATTGCTCTCACAGGTTCAGAGGGGTTGAATGGTACACCAGTTATGTCATACCAACTACTGGATCACAAAACCCCTAACAAGATTTATAATTTTGATTTACTGTCAATTAAGATGATGCCATGGCTATTTTTGACTAGGGACAGAAAAGGGTACTCTTGGCAGGAATACATATAACAGAATATAATACAAACAGCAGTCAGCGAGTCACTTAAGGTCTACTAGAGTAGAAAAAGTAATGGTGATCCTATTGCTAAATCTTTTTTGGCAGTTTATTTCTCATGCTCTTCCTAGATCCTAACTTACCTGCCAACAAGTAGAAGTAGAAAAATGTTCTATAAAGTTTAGGTCAAGATGACATATAGAAAAAGAAGTTATGAGCCGGGTGGTGGTGGCGCATGCCTTTAATCCTAGCACTCCGGAAGCAGAGGTAGGCAAATGGCTGTGAGTTTGAGGCCAGCCTGGTCTACAAGAGCTAGTTCCAGGACAGGCTCCAAAACAAAGAGAAACCCTGTCTCAAAAAACAAAAACACAAAAACAAAACAAGAAAAAAAGAAAAGGAAATTATAGCAATCATAATGCAATTTTCACATCAACCATATACAATACTTTGACATTTAATTCTATCATCCAGATCAATCTAAATACATAAGATTTTGCGTCAAATACTAGATGTCTATTTTTCATTAACTCTATTGTGTATTAATTTTGGCATTCATAATCTTCCTTAGAATCACTCTATTATACAAACCAGGATTAGAATTTCTACTCCTTCCAGGGATTTGTTTAGAACCTAAGAAAAATTAGGTAGAAGTAATCCTTTTAATTACTAAAAAATGTTTTAATTGTAACAAATTTTAATCTCTTAAATATGAAATTTATTTCTCCTCCAAACAAACTACACCTAACATGAAAAAGAGCAATTTCTGCTCAATACAGTAGCACTATATAATAAACATACTTGATTTGTTCTTTCTAGCACATTCCATTCTGGCCTTTCACACAGTAATCTGCTAGGAAACTACAACTTATCTAGTTTTGTATATATTTGTTAGGCCAAAATTATCTCAGGGCCTGTACCTTGAGGCCTGTAGGACAGAGAAAAGCCTAGCTCGAGTTTGGATAGTCTCAAAGCTACCAAGTGGGGATGAGAGGGCAAAATCTAGAAATCTAGGTAGACGCCCCTCCAGCCAGAGGGAGGGCTTGGCTGTCTCTCATTGGCTGGAAGTACCCACACATCTCATGGGTCACTTAACCTATATAAGCTGACACTCACAGTAATAAACTGAGTTCCTGCTTTGATTTGACTCCCTATCGCATCTGATTGTACTGTTTCATGGGGCTGCAGAAATGGCAGATGCTGCACTCAACCTTTCCTTGGGGAATAAGGCTAAGGAGGCCTGGCATATATTCTACTATTTCCTCATCTCTTTCAGGAATTGTTGTCTTTTCCTTACCCTCAATTAGAAATTTCTAGATTAACTACACTTAATCTTGATCTTACACTCAAACATACTATATATAAAAATGCTACTATTTACATCTGTATATTAATATATAGTACATTACTATTTACATCTATTAACATTACATTTAGATTTTTACATTATATTAGTTTTTGAAACAATAAGCACTACAATTATATGATTTCTATCCCATACTCTACCCTCAATTCATTCTGTGTGCCCCAACTCTCTCTCAATTTCATAATCTCTTCAATTATTATTCCACATCTTCCCCACACAAATAGAAATATAAAATTTTGCCTTAGATTTCTCCAAATTTCATTATAATAAAGTAACTGACTCTATGTGACAAATTCAATCCTTAAAAGCAATTTGCTTTAGATGACCTTTTTGAATTTACATAAACTATACTGCTATCTGGAAAGTATTTCACAAACTCAAGTCTGAGGGTTTTGCAATGCAACCTCAAGAGATAACACAGAGCAAGACATGCTACCTGTTAGGCTTAAGGAAGTCAAAGATGAGCACCAGTCTGTTTGGAAATTGCTGCTGCTTTACTATCTGTTTCTTGATGTTTGGTTGTGAACCTTAATGGCTGAACAGTCTCTCCAGCCACCTGTTTCTTAAAGAAGATTTTATTATGATAATGAGCATATATATAATACATTCTAGGCCAAGAAGAAAACACTTTGTTTTTCTTAAACAAAGCTTGTTTTTCTTAAAAAGAGCTATTTTTCTTTTGTGATCATAACAGGCTCCCTGACTATTTTGATAGTGCTCTGAAAGATAAACTCTTATTAAGCACAATTTCAGCCCTAGGAATTGGAACCCAAACTGGCGGGAGAAGCACTAGCGCTCCCAGCTCCAGCTGCCCTCATCAGTCAGCTCTGTGGCTCCATCACCCTGAGGTGTGGCCGAACATGGACAAGTACAAGCTCTTTGAGAAGTTGGAGCTGGTCAAGGGCCAGAAGCAGAAGATGAAGGACCGGGTAAGGGCCTACATACATGACCTATGCTCTGGACCCCATGGACAAGCTGCTGGTGCTGGACCCTGCCCCAGAGGATTGACAGCAATGATGCCTTCAACCATGACTTATTCTGATCAGATCCCACGCCCTCAGACCTAGAGGGCCGAGCTCTCTACCCACCTGATGTCTACATTTGAACACCTGACACCTCCACGACAAAAAGGGCAGCCGGATCACCCAGCAGTCTGAAACCAAAGCCGAAATCCAGCCACTACCAACCAGACAGAATTTGAGCGTGTCTTCTGAGGCAGGTGCTAGGGCTCTTAGGTTGGTGGTGGATTGCTTCCTTTGCTACCTGACTTGCATGGGACCATGTAACATGATGAGACATTTGAGATTTTTCTCCTCCAGTATTTGTTCCCTACCCTGGGCACTGGGAACAGCTGCTTGAGTGGACTGAAGGGGAGCATTAGCTGTGAGACCTGGAGGGTGCCAGAGCCAACCTGCCTGCATCTCTTTCTGGAGGGTCTCGGCTGGGACAGGAAGTGAGGTAGGAGAGGCTTACCCACTGTGACTTTCTAAGAACTCCTTGCACGAAGGGAGTAGGGCACAGGCCCCTCACCATTCTTAGCCCTGTCTGGTGATGAAAACTTTGAGGGACAGAGACACCTCAGAAACGGGCTAGTTTTAGTACAGTCCTCAGGAGCATCAGGCTGTGAAGATGGCTCAGCACTTCTCTTCCTGACCTAAGTTCAGTTCCCAAGCAACCTGACTCCAGGAAGGCCCAGGCCTGGCCAGCTCAGTCAGTAGAACACGAGACTCTTAATCTCAGGGTAGTGGGTTTGAACCCCATGTTGGGCACCAAATTAAGCATGATTAATAAAAACTCAGAAACAGATTTTGGGGTTCAGCCTGAAAACCAGAAAAGCAAAATAGCCAGCCACTGGCTCTTAACCTGACCTCAGTCCGAAAATGATGATCTTGCCTCCAGGAAATCTCAGAATGAGACTGAGAGCTGTCTCCTCCCATCTTAGATTCTTCTCTAGTGCTGGGATTAAGAGCATGTACCACTACACACCTGGTTTCTAGTGTGGCTACTGGAATTAAAGGTGTGTGTTACTACTGCCTGGCCTGTAAGGCTGGCCAGTGTGGCTGTTTTACTTCTCAAATTTTCAGGCAAGCTTTATTTATTATAATGCAAATCAAATGCCACTATACACAATAATATAATTCATTAAATTTAATACAAACTAGCATGTTAATATCTTCAGTATGATAAAAAGATAACTAACAATTCTAATTTCCAGTAAATTTCTCTAAATATCAAAAGGACTGTATTGTGCTCAGCATAACTTGAGGCTTGGCATATTGTTTTTATAATGCTTTGAAAACTACAATATCAGGTTTCCATGGCAATTCTTTTTTTACTAACCATTTCACTTCCTAACATTTCACTTCCTAACATCATGGAATAAAAACACATAACGCACTGAGTATTTCTTATCCAGAATGCTTGGAATTGAAAGTTTAAGGTTTTTAACTCTTTCAGGTTGTGGAAAATATCTGGATATAAATAACGTGCCATGAATGAGACTCAAGTCTAAAGGCAAAAAGTTCATATGTAGCTTATATGTGAAGGATGGAGATAATTTAATATAGCATTTTTAGTGTATCTCTATAGCTGGGTATGGTGATATACAGTTAAAATACCAGTATTCGAGAAGCTGAATCACTAGAATGCAGAATTCAAAAGCATATTGTAAAATTCTATTATATATAATAGTTCAGAAATTTTAAATCAAGTATGTATGTACTTTCATTGTATATCCTTTTAAACCACAACTTACACAACTAATACCACACATATCTAGGTTTATTCTCTTGGGATTTTAATAAACATTTTCTTATGTGTTCATTTGTAAGAAACCAAATTAAGCTTGTTTTACTAATTTATTAAGAGGGAAAGCAGAACAATCATCATGCTAACAGATGAAAAAAGTAAAAGTATTTACAAAATACTATCATTGACTAATATGTTACTTCAAGTTCTTATTTTTAAATTTGAAATATTTTTTACTTACCTGTTGCATGTAACAAGCTGGCTTCTACTCTGTGGGGAATTCTCAGTGGGATTTTCATCAATGCACGAATTTGATAAAAACTAAAAGCAAAATAAATAAGAATATTATTTAAAACAAATGTTCCTATCTCCACAGTTTGGATGTATTAAAAAATCTACCAGCTTCTACAGTTCAACAAGTTCCCTATAACATTTTGCTATTTAATTACAAAATATTAGCATAGATTAAAACCAAGAGAAACTTAGCATATATAAAGATGAACAATAACCAGATATCAATCTATATACCTAAGAACACCTGATTTTCGACAAAAAGGCAAAAAATATAAAATGGAAAAGAGAAAGCATATTCAACAAATGGTGCTGGCACCACTTGATATCAACATGTAAAAGAATGAAAATAGATCCATATCTACAGCCATGCACAAAACTCAAGTCCAAATGGATCAAAGACCTCAACATAAAGCCAGTCACACTGAACCTCACAGAGGAGAAAGTGGGACATACACTTGAACTCATTGGCAGAGGAGATCACTTCCTAAATATAACTCTAGTAGCACAGAAATTGAGAGAAACAATTAATAAATGGGGCCTCCTGAAACTGAAAAGGTTCTGTAAAGCAAAGGACACATCAAGAAGACAAAACGACAGCCTATAGAATGGGAAAAGATCTTCACCAACCCCACATCAGAAAGAGGGCTGATCTCCAAAACAAACAAAGAACTCAAGAAATTGGTCATCAAAAGAACAAATAATCCAATAGTAATAATAAAAAATGGAGTACAGACCTAAATAGAGAACTCTCAACAGAAGAATCTAAAATGACTGAAAGACACTAAGGAAATGCTCAATATACTTAGCCAACAGAGAAATGCAAATCAAAACAACTCTGAGATTCCATCTTACACCTATAAGAATGGCCAAGATCAAAAACACTATTGACAACTTATGATGGAGAGGATGTGGGGTAAAGCGAACACTCCTCCATTGCTGGTGGGAATGCAAACTGGTATAGGCCCTTTGGATATAAGTATGGGGATTTCTCAGAGAATTAGGAAGCAACCTTCTTCAAGTCCCAGCAACACCACTTTTGGGTATATGCCCAAAGGATGCTCAATTGTACCACAAGGGCATGTGTTCAATTATGTCCATAGCAGCATTGTTTGTCATAGTCAGAACCTGAAAACAACAGAAATGCCCCTCTACCAAAGAATGGAAAAAAAAGTGGCACATTTACGCAATGGAGTATTACACAGCAGAAAAAAATAATGACATCTTGAAATTTGGGGGGAAATGAATGGATCTAGAAAACATCATATTGAGTAAGGAAACCCAGACCCAGAAAGACAAATATCATATGTACTCACTCATAAGTGGCTTTTAGACATAAAGCAAAGTAAAACCAGCCTACAATACATAATCCAGAGAACCTAGACAACAAAGAGGACCCTAACAGAGATATATATGGCTCTAAACTACATGGGACATAGAAAAAGACAAGATCTCCTGAAGAAATGGGGAGCATGGGGACCATGGGAGAGGGTAGAAGGGGAGGGGAAAGGAAGGGAAGGGAGTGGAGAAAAATATATAGTTCTGTTGTAAAACACTGCTCGTTCTTTTCCCAGCTTCCCAGCCTCCTGAAATAATCACACAGAAACTGTATTAATTAAATCATTGCTTTATCTTCTTATTGGCTAGCTCTTACATCTTAATTTAACCCATTTCTATTAATCTGTGCATTGTCACATGGCTGTGGCAAGGTGGGCAAGGTTCCAGCTGGCATCTGTCTCTGGTGGGGCTACATGGCTTCTTCTGATTCTGCCTTCTTTCTCCCAGCATTCACTTTAGTATCCCTGCCTAGCTCTACTCTACCCTATCACAGGTCAAGGCAGATTCTTTATTCATTAACTAATAAAAGCAACACATATTCAGAAGGACTTCCCACACCATCTCTCCTTTTCTGTCTAAATAAAAAGGAAGGTTTTAACTTTCACATAGTAAAAGTATACATAACAAAACAGGTATCAAGCAAGAATTACAGTTATTTATATCTACTTTATCTTTTATCATAACTAAGGAAAACTATAACTATCTCTTCTTCAACTCCATCAAAGACTCCAGAAGGATATTATAATATTACCTAAGTTAAAAAAAAGTACATTGCAATATTATTGTGTTTTCTTTGAATTTTTTGACTGTGAAGGAGCTAAGTACAGAGAGACATTTTATTGTATAGGCTGTTAAGCTAAGCCAGAAAATGTATTTTAAAGATATTTTGATTTCAGAATTTGGCTCTAAGAATACGTTACTTTGGAAAAGAGGTTCTTCTGTTTCCACAGAGGATGAGAACCTGTGCAATCCTTCCAGACTAATGTGATTTGATGGTGATGGAGGACTCTCATTGGTTAATAAAGAAACTGCCTTGGCTTTTTGATAGGGCAGGATTTAGGTGGGTGGAGCAGACAGAACAGGATGCTGGGAGTGAGGCAGATGCCTCGAGCAATTGCCATGCCTCTCCTCTCTGAGTCAGATGTGATGAAGCTCCGGCCCAAGATAGACATCTGCTAGAATCTTCCCGGTAAGCCACCACCTCGTGGTGCTACATAGATTATTAGATATGGGTTAAAGCAAGATATGTGAGAATTAGCTAATAAGAGGCTGAAACTAATGAGCCAGGAAGTGTTTAAATGAATACAGTTTGTGTGTTGTTATTTCCGGGGCTAAGCTAGCTCTGCTGGAGCCGGACAGGATGAAAAGCAGGCCTGCCCACAGCTCACTACATGATGGACCAAGACCACCTGAAAGGTCTCTTTGAAAGCCCCCCCCCCCCCCCAAAATACTTCACCCATCAAAAAGCAGGAAGCAGTTTGGAGAGAATTACACCCAAATTCCCTAAGTGATTGTTTATAAATGTTTGTTTACATTTAAAGGGGAATATGCTATAAAGATTTGCATCAGTATGGATCTTGGTTTACTGATCCAAATTTAAGGTTAATTTTTTATACTGTGTATATGCATTTCTGCTCTTGATTAAGGCATTGTGTTTGTCTAGTTTATTTAAATATGTAATGTATAATTAAGAAATATAGGTTAATAGATAGCTATCTATAATAGTCAAACTTGTAGTCATGTTAATTAGGTTTTCTAGATGTGCAGATGTATTTCAGATGGATAGGTATTCTTCAGATCTTTCAAAGACTACAGAATATGGCATTTAAAATGTTTTAAGAAATTAGCACTTTTCATGACAAGGAGATATATCTACTTCCAGAGGAAGATGGGCATTGAACAGTCTCCTTATGGTGTTGTTTAGCCATTTGGGTAAGAATCTGTTCTTGCCTGAACTGCTTGATGCTATGGACATACAGAACCCACAGAGAAAGGAGTGCTGAACTTGCCTAAAGGTGAGACAATCCTTCTGGATTTCTGCTTCATGAAAGAGTCTGCAAGACTTTCTGCAGGACACAGAAGAAAGTGACTGTCAAATTGCCAACATAGGCGGAACTGTCTTTGAAATTTCCTGCTTCATGGAAAAGTCTGCTGGATAATATCTATGGGCCTGTAAACTGAAAATGGATGCTCCAACAATACAGAAGAACTTTGAGTGACTGTCCAGGCAGCGAGATGTCTCTGTGAATTCTAGAGTTTTGGAAGTTGTTTACAATGTACTTCCTGTTTACTTAGGTAATGTTATATCCTTCTGGAGTCCTTAATGGAGTTGAAGAAGAGATAGTTATAGTTTTCCTTAGTTATGATAAAAGACAAAGTAGATATAAATAACTGTAATTCTTGCTTGATACCTGTTTTGTTATATGTAATTTTACTATGTTAAATTTAAAAGCTTCCTTTTTATTTAGACAGAAAAGGGGAGATGATGTGGGAAGTCTTTCTGAATATGTGTTGCCTTTATTGGTTAATGAATAAAGAATCTGTTTTGGCCAGTGGCTTAGCAGAAATATAACTAGATAGGAAAACTAAACTGAATCATGGGAAAAAGAAGGTGGAGTCAGAAAGCTGCCATAGAACCACCAGAGAAGAATGATGCAAGCTGCCAGCCAGAACCTTGCCAGTAGACCAAGAGACTCATGGTAAAATATAAAATAATACAAATGGATTAATTTAAGAGATAAGAATGAGCTAGAAATATGCATAAGCTATTGGCCAAACAGTATTGCAAATAATATAGTTTCTGAGGGATTATTTCAGGGCTGAGTAGCCAGGAACAAACAAGAGGGAGAAGTAAATATATATATATACATGGTAGCTTCTACTTTACAGCAGTGAATGTGATAGTAACCTACAGGGTTAGAAATGCACCTAATAAAACTGGGTTGGCAAGAGGGCCAGCAGCAAAAGGAACTTGCTCCTACTCCTAATCTGATTGATAACTTAAGTTCAATGCTTACAACCTTCATGGCAGAAGAGAACTGACTCCCAAAGGCTGTCTTTTGACTTTCACATGCAAGTAAGTGTAGTAAAATGTTCTTAATTGTGGCTTTGAGAAAGACATTAGATTAATTTTAAATAGATTTTCAAAATGTCTTGACACAGGTCTGAAATTCTAGTATACAAGAATCAGGAAGCTGGGGCAGAAAAACTGTAACTCTGAAGCCAGTCTTCACTTTGAAAGGCCGTTTTCTCAGAAAAATAACAACAAAACTCCTCTTATTATAAACTAGAAGGTGCAATGCATACTACTGGGGGAGAAAAGAAATTACTAGTCTGACCAGCTTGAGCCCTGTAAGTTATAATGATGATGACTTGCACAATATCAGCTAACTAGAATCCCAGCATAAACGGGGAGGCACACATGAAGTCCCACCTACAGCTAAACAGTTATTGATGACTAATGCTTGTTGGGAGAGGGAGAGTATCAATTTTCACTGGGATGAAACCTGATAGGTTGTTTGTTTTCTAATGAGACAGAAGCGAACTTCAAATCACACAGCTAAGTTTTCTAGGAGCTTTTCAATCTCCCATGTGAAGAATATGGTTAAATATTAAGTGAAATATTGTAATTTTTAAACATAAGTGTGTAACACAAAAGCTTATTAAGACTAAACAAATATTAGGCGATATTTCAATTAAACTTCTGGAGCAGTACTATTTATTAAGTGTCCAACTATAATCGTATATTTAACAATTTACACAAAGGTAGGCATTCAATATATGCTCGCTGGGAAAAACTCATAAAGTCTAAATAAAATTCATAATTATTCATCACAGAATCACAAATATCAAAAGGAACAAGGATTGGTAAGGCTATGGAACAAAGCGAACCTCTCTGTAAATGGTTGGTGGGCATAAAAATTATCACAGCCATCAAGGAGAACAATACAGTAGTTACCCAGAAAAGCTACAAATAGTATAATCATATGATCAGCAATTGAAATTCCTATGTGCACTCACAACAATTAAGTAGGCAAGCTGTTTATCCATGGACGATATAAGAAAATGGAGTGCACACCATAAAATAGCTCTTAAAGGAAACTGTCATTTGCAGTAACACGAATGAATCTGAAAGGTATTTTGCTTTGTTAAATAATCCAGGCACAACAACTTCTACGTCAACTTAGTTATCTGTGAAATCTAACAAAGCTGAACCTGTGAAAGCGGCATGTGGGATGCTAGTAGAGGACAGAGGTGGGAAGGGTGAGTGGTGGGGTGGGAGGCCTGGAGGGTGAAGTGTGTTCATCAAAGGATACAACATTTCTGTTACAAAGGAAATTAAGACTCTGTGAGATTGTATAGTATGGTGATCACATTCAATAATACTGTACTACATACTTCAAAATTTCAAAAGAACTTTAACTATTTTTACCACATACTAATAGATATGCAGGTGAGGCAATAGCCAAGCTCACTAACTTGAATAGCTTCAAAATTTTCTATATCAAAACATAACATTATATCCTATAATACACCATGACTATATTTTTTTCTAAATATGAAAACGTACCAAGTTAGAATACATTAGGGAAAACCTATTGGATAGTTAATAAAAGATAGGACACTAAACATTCTGCATCAAAGACCAATGAACACAAGGGTTCAGTAATACGCATTCCCTTAATGGTGAGCCATGCACCCTGTTGTGACTACTCTTCCCTGTGCTTAGGAAAAGCAACTATGGATGCAGTGAACCAACAGATAGGTCTGGATCTGGCCCATGACTAGTTTTCCACTCTGTTTATGTATTCCCATAATTAGCACCATCACACACTGTCATAGTATTTTGCCTAGTATTATATAAAATGTTAGCTTAATTAGCAAATATGGACATAATTTTGTTTCATACTTAGATTTTTTTGGTAATAACTATAACTATCACCAGTAAAGCAGAGATTAATGTGAGAGAAAAAACACCAAAAAAAAAAAAAGAATGAAAAGAAAAGAAAATACTGTTAGAAAAGCCAATTCCGACTGTATCCTATGATCACTGGTTCAGAACACAGTGATTAGATACTATAAAAGAGAAAAATGAGACATTACACAAAACAAAACCCTGAATATAACTAAATAAAAGAAACAAAACCTTATGCTTTTTCTGTACAGGCTGCACTTCAGAGTAACCAAAAAGTTAATGAAGCCATGTTTCTCTTTCTAGAATCCCGGGTAATAATGACAAAAGGAGTAAGAATTAGAATGCACTGTTTGGAAACGCCTAGTAAAATAATCACTCTGGGCAAAGACATTCAAAGGACACTATCTATTAGAGTACAGAAACGTTCGTAAGAGTCGGCCAGTTGATAGCACTGGAACGAATCTTGTTACAAAAAGAAACAGCCAGACACTGTATGTTCTGTAATGTATCCAAAAAGGGCACAGCACCACTTGAGCATTGTTCTTAAAAACTGTACTGGAATTTTAGCATTTTAATTAAGTCAATGATTATAGCCTTTAAAAAAATCTAAGAGATAATCAAATGCAACCTGTAAATGTAAATTTTAATAGAATAAGAATGCATTTCTATAATACACTTTTCTTGGAACTCTTATAACTGTATGAGGTCAAAAGTGTTTAAAACAAGGTAGTAGGTGGTAATGATGGCTCAGTAGATGTAGGCTGCTTGCTACCAGTCTGGTGGTTTGAGATTGGTATCTGGAAACCACAGGAGAAAACAAAGAACTGATTCCTGCAGGCTGTCCTCTGATCTCCACACATGTGCTGTGCCACATGAGTGCCCACATGCAGTTAGACACACACACACACACACACACACACACACACACACACACACACACACGTATATATAGCATTAAATTTTTTTTATTTCATTTACTCATCTATTTGTATGTGTGTATATAGGTATGTACATGCTACAGTGTGCCTCTGGAAAATTCTGTTAAGAGGTCTCTCTGAATGGTTTCTTTCTCTCTTTGGATCCTTGCCTACTCCATGACAAGATGTAGGATGAAAAACTAAAAGAAAGCTGTGTCTGCCAAGCTGAGGTCACTCTGCATCAGCTAGTACTCACTCAACCTGTCGCTGACTGGATTGATGAGTGAACCCAGCAAAGAGCCAAACCAGCTTAGCAAAACTATTGGGCCACAGCTTTAGGAGTAGAAACACATGTCTGATGCAATGCTACTCTAAGTTCTGTGCTTGTTATTAGCTGTTTATAGCTGCAGTACCACAGTAATAAATAAAAAATATAGAAACCAATAACTAGGATTGTTACTTAACGAAAATTTAAAGCACAATGACTTCATGAACAATCTAAATTATAAGAGGCAGAACAATAAAGAAGAAACTACAGAAAATGAGAAAATGGTAACTCATAGCGTGAAATGATAAAATATGCTATCTATAATAACTTAAAATGAAATGCCTTCAGAAACTTTTGGACATGAAAAAGCAATTGTGAACAGCTGCTACTAGCTGAGCTCTATAGGACGGAACAGGAGAGGAAAGGCTGAAGAAAGAATCAGTCACGCTACATCAGGCTTTCAGAACGACAGAGGGACGAGGACTTGGGAGTTGGAAAATAAAAAATGTCTTTGCTTCTGGTCTCTTAAAATAAGATGAATCAAAGATTATATCAAGAATGTTGATAAACGTTTTTCTTCAAAATTAACCAAAAGGATTAAGGTAGTCTGTAAAGTAGGCATCCTTTGATTGACAAAATGCTTTTTAGGAAGTTTATAGGCATGAGCTCACAGAACTTTGATTCCCAAGTGGTGGTAGTGATTATATCTAGATCACAAACATGTTTCAAAAACAATTACAGGTATGGACTTTTAAAGTATGGATTAGTCAGCCCAATGCCATATCAGGCATACAGAATGCCCATAAAATATGAGTCCAAAAAGCCAGCAGCTAAGTTCTGTAACTTTCTAAACCAACAGACTGCAATGGAATAAACACTATGCAAATTCAAGGGGCTTGTAGCTTTTATATTTATATATATATATATATATATATATACACACACATACATATATATGTATATATATGTTTTGACTTCTGCTGTGAGAACTAAATCAGGCTAACCTACTGATGAATGAGAACAGGGTGGAGCAGAGAAAAGCATAGCAGGTTATTTTCATCTTTTTAGTAAGATGGTAAAAACAAGCTAAATCCTCTCAAAAACAAACTCTTTAAAGCTAGGACATCTCTTCCTGTACTTATGTAGTTATTGATCACCTGCCACCATGAGAACTGCCTAGCCCAAGACATGGGCTAAATTCTACAGAAAGATACTTAGTCATGAACCACTTCCCACTACTCCGCCACCCTGCTCCACCCCTCCCTTTTCCCTTGCCCAAGTTGTCATTAGGAAGCAGGTTGAACTTAGCAAGCAGGCTGAGCTTGAAGCACATCTCCAAAAAAAGATACAAAAGACTTCCTGCCCTACATCTGCCAAAAGAAGGGACATAAGGACAAATAACTCTATGTCTCTGAAAAGGTGGGGATCTTAAACCTACATTCCATAAAACCTAACAGCTTCTCAAAAAAAAAAAAAAACAAAAAAAAAAAAAAAAAAACGAGGGACCTTTAAGAACATTAAACCACTATCCCCTAGGGCCTCAATAAAAAATGGACTCCTAACAGACAATGAAGGAACCAGAAATCTGCAGCCCAGTGGCCTTCTCCTTAGGAAAAGGATCTGTTAGTCAAATTGTCTTACAATTGATCTACATATCTTCTGAACTCTGTCTCATGTCTTTCTATGAATCGTTAGACTGCCATAGGAACAGTGGAATTAGTTTTTTTTTCTCTTCTTGTTTGGCTAGACTAGAAATAGATCCAGTTACTTTTACCAGGCTTTGCTACCTTGTTTCTTCTGGAATATGGGGAACTGAGTCAGCAGGCTGTGGACGCGAGCACTGGACAGCACAGCATGCTGTACAGCCTTCTGAGTTACAGCTGAGAGCTACTGCAGATGCCTCGCTGTGCTAATCCCTTTTTGTCTTTGAAAAGTGTTTCCATACCTGAAACATTCATATAATCCAGGCTAGCCTAACACTAATTTTTCTTTTGGCCTCTTTCCCAAGTGCTAGAACTTATACACACGAACCACCATAGATAGTACACTGCAACCATGAATTCTGCTATGTGTGGTGGTTTGAATGAGGATGGCCTCCATAGGTCTGTATGCTTGAAATCTTAGTCCCCAGTTGGTGGAACTGTTTAGAAAGGGTTAGGAGATGAGGGCTTGGTGGAAGAGGTATATCACTGGAGAGGGCGCTGAGGTTTCAAAAGACTGGGACCAGTTCCCAGAATGTGTGTTCTCACTCTCTTTGCCTCCAACCTGAGGATCAAGATATTAAACGCTCGGCTGTTCCTGCTGCCATGCCCCTACTCCATCACCACAGACTCTACACGGCCCATATTAAATGGTTTCTTTTATAAGTAGCCTTAGCAATGGTGTCTTATCACAGCAATAGAAAAAATAACTAAGATGCCACATTAACAAAGTACTTGTAGCAGTAGTGATAATATTTCTTCTCTCACTTGGAAATGACTCACCCTAAGTCCATAGTATCAACTCATCTCCAGACACTATAGCTTTGTCTTTCCTGATGACCTTCTCTTCTAGAACTCTAGAAAACATCCAATTTCCTAAATACCCTTAAAGAAATGACATATTTCTTGGTGGTACATACCCATAATAATCCTAGCACTTGGAAGACATAGGAACAAGAATTGTCATGAGTTTAAGGCAGCCAGGGCTACTTAGCAAGATATAATAATAATAATAATAATGATGATGATGATGATGATGATGATGATGTTCATACTTCCAAGACTTAGCTTAAGTTGCTTTCCTATTAAAAGAATCTTTCACTTTATCCTCTGCCTATTTAAGTCTTACCTGAATTTTAGTCCTATCTCTCTGAGGTAAGACAGACAGATGAAAAAAGGGACACCAAGGGAAGAAGAAGTCCCTAACCTTATGCTCTAGTTTGCTGCTGAAAAGTTAAGAAACTTCAGTATAAAGCCAAAATTGCCTACAGATAATGACTGTTTTTCTAAAGACCATTCAAACAAGGATCTGCTAAACACAAATGGGCAGGAGACATGGCTCAGTGGTTAAGAGTGGATAGTGCTCTTGCAGAGGACCCAAGTTCAGTTCCCAGCTCTCCTGTCAGGTGACCCACAACCAACTGTATCTTGAGCTCCAGGGGATCCGATGCCCTCTTCTGGCCTCTGTAGGCCATGAATATGCATATACACACTTCTAGGATTATTTAGGCTTAGGGTCTTTGTAACCTTGATGTTCACTATATTAGTACTTCTTTCTCGCTACTAAACCTAAACAACCTCAGAAACCACCTTAAATTTTCATTTAAAAAAAAAAATTCTTTAAGGTAACAAAAAGTAAACCAGCCCATATAGTCTTCTTTAATTTTTAACTTAAATTTTAAGATGTGCTTAATCTTTAAAACTTATTGTCAATTACATACTTTGCACATACCACGGAGATAGAGAATCATATAGACAAGATCGCACTGACACTGAAATGAGACTTTTCTAGAGAAGCTCACATCCATGTCTTGGGTATGAACTGCGATTTTCCTAAACAATTCTTTCTTTGTTCCTCTTAAATGCTGACTCTTGAGAGCACATTATCCTTTGTCTTGGTAAGCTAACTGCTTTACCCTGGCTCACTGTGAAATACTTTTCCTTAGAGCATCAAAGATACAGCTTTCTCTGAATGGAGATCACTAAATGGGGAAGGAAATGCCTCAGGCTGTACAACAGTGTTGGGCTATGTTTTCCTATTGCAGCTAATATCACTGTAATGACTTTACTAATAAACAAATCAGAAAAATATCCTGCTTGATTTCTACACTTCCTTATACCTTCCGAAGCTTCATTATGCATGCTTTGCATATCTACTTAGCTGTTTCTTTGTAATAAGCTTTCCTCCATATATGATTTTAAACAGTAAAAATGAGACAGGACATTTTCATTAAAGCACCCCCTCAATGATCAATATAAATTCACAAATACATATTAAACATATTCAGCATTATCACTAAATCCATGAGCATAATCCCCAAATATCTACTTAAATGAAATTATTTAGACTATAATAACCCGAATACAGCTCATTTTTAAAAAATATATACTTAAATAAAATCTGTAATTAAATTCTTACTATAAAATGCATACCCTCTTTGGAATAAATCCACGTTGTAGAACTTGTTTAGCTCCACGGAGAATTCTACCATTGCTTGAACTTCAGTCATGTTTAATTTATACCCAGAGGACAAATCTGGCAACAGCACCTTTGTTAAAAAGGGGAGGGGTCATGAGAAACACAACAGAAATGCCAATTTATAAGCCTAACTAAGCTTAATCCAACTAAATAGTACCAGAGTCCAAAGACTGCCAAAGAGCAGTACTATTTTTACCATGTAAGACTTGTTGATTATGAAGCTTTTTCAACATTTGTTTCCCTGATGGCATGCATGTGATAATCTATGAATGGATTTTTTTGTTAAGAAAATATTGCTTAAAGAACAAAGTACTTTTGAATTTAAAGAAATTTCCCCTTCATTATAAAAGCCTAAAAGCATTCATTTTTCACGTGTTAAAACAAAAGGTACACAAGTGAGTGAAAATGAGAACATTCACATATCCACTGAGATATATACCCGTGAGTGCATTACTCCAACTTTTATAAAACTGGTGTCAGCAGCATGCATATTTTCTAATCTGCTCATTTCACATAATTTTCTGATGAACATTTAAGCCAATAAGTGCATAAGTAACATTACTTTAATGTGACTATGATACCGTGAGCGTGTCAACAGTCTAAACAGCCATCTCGTGCTGGTGCTCCAGTGGCTTCCATTTTCACTATCAGAAAATGACAGACACCCTTACCAAGAGCACAGGCCTTCAAAAGCAGTTTAGAGAAAAGTAGTGCTGGAAGATAACTCTCCACTGATTCCTGGTGTCTCTGCACCTGGTCCCAGCAGAGACACTACAGTCTTTCCTCTAGGCTCTGTATTCTGGGACATTTGCATACAGTTCTAAACATCAGAGACAGGGTCTCACTTTAGAAAACAGCCGATCTGCAGACTATTCTACACAGTAAAGTCTTCCAAAACAGAAAACAGGTAGGCCCACTGTCCACTATCAACGTTTCCAGACCGTCTAGCTCAGGGTTCCTCTTTCATAATTTATCCCTGTGTAGCTGTCACCTGGCACACTAGCTCAAACGCTCTGAGTACAAACCATTTTTCTCTCTGACTGGTGAGTCTAGTGTCTTCTCTCAACCTTATGGCACCATGGCAAGCAACACATTAGCATGCAAGCATAGTAAAATCTCCAACTTTCACAGCTCTTGAAAACGTACTTCCTTGAAATTCTGCAAATATTCTAACTTATAATGAATTACAAACAAAAGAAATGCCATATGCTTACCTCTGCTGATCAAATCTTCATTTTACATTATTAAATAACCAATCTTGTATTTCCAGTTACTGATTCTTGTTGTTAAAAATATATTGTTCCCCCTAGGAGGAAGAAGCAATAAAATCTCAAATAAAATTAGAGACACAAAATCTATTTTAAAGATACCTATGTATCTTTATGTATTACTTAACATTCACAATTTACACACAGGATCTGCATCATCCTCAAGGCTTGGGAATACATTATAACTTCATCACTATTATGTGCTTCTATTAAGGATTCACATACATAGACTGCACAGTGCAATATGGGTACTTTCTTAGTTCAGTGGTTCAGAAACACTTCTCAATGAACATCTGAAACACTGGAAGCTTATCAATAATTTTTAAGATGTAGAATTTCTCATTTATAATAATAAAGTAGTGATTTTTGAAATTTCACGCATATGCATGCATGTATCTCATACTGACACATATGCATAAACCATAGTATTTAAAATAATGACAAAAGGTTGCCAGACTATGCTGTAGTTTTCCTTACATTTCAAATATTTAGATGAAAAAAAGTCTGCCTTTAACATAATTGTGTTCCAAAAACATTAAAATGATCATGTTCATTCTTCACTTTTTCTTTTGTCATGAGGGTGTAGAATGTGCCAAGTACTAAGGCTGCTACTTTGGTAATCTCATCAACAATAATAAAGATTAATATACATCAAATCAATGTATCTTTAGATAAGAGGCTCCCCATGTCACAGAAATAAGTATAGGTCAGTTCTGGATCCCGATGGGCTCAGTAATCACAAGAAAAGGTGTAAGCGCATACAGTATAGTAGAAAGGTAACGATAAGGTTTTGAGATTTCAGGCCCCAGATGTTGCCTCCCTCAGATTTTCATCCGCTTAAAGGTACACAGCATCCATCTCACATAAACCAGTAGTAGCCCATTACATGGGCAAGAGATAAACTTAGATCTCTTCTAAGCTTCTTTCATTTTGGGATCTCTGCTACAATAATTGGGCTTTTCTTATACATAGAATTTAATATGAGAAGCAGGGTACAGCTATAATAGAACCCTAAAATATATGAATCAATAATTACCAGAGGTAGGGTACAGTTGCAACAAAATCCTAAGATACCTGGTTTTAGCTCAGTAATTACAGGCAACAAGGAAACATACTACTAAAATCCTGATGAGCTCCCTTATATACAGCAAAATCAACTTGTAAAAATATCTACAATTACCTCCAAGACCAGGTGTCCATCTATGTCCAGAGCCCCAGAAAAGTAGCTGAACCACACTTGTTGTGTATGGGTGGTTCTTTGCTGTTTACTTTGGTTGATTTGTGAGTCAAGGTGGAAGGAAATAAAGAGGCAGAAACTGGGGCCTTGCAGCCAAATATTCCAATATCCTAAAACAGGATGAGTACCTTTCTCAAAGGAATTCTAAAAACTATTGACATAACAAGTTAAAATTGGGTTAAAGGTGTTGCCGACAAGTGTCTGTTATTACTAATAGTTTAAAGACAATGGACACTAAAATGAGAGACAAAGATAAAGATAAAGATACAAATAAGGCTATTAAAATAAAGTAGGTATACAAAGAGAGAAAGGGCAAGCATATGAACCACATCCACAAAAGAAGTTTAGTGAGTTGCTTTCACAGAAAATAGAAGAGGAAAAATTATGAAAGTCCTTTTATGGTATTGGAGGTCCTTCTGTCTGTGTTGCTTTCACTGGTTAATAAAGAAACTGCTTTGGGCCTGTTGATAGGGCAGAACTTAGGAAGGCGGGGAAAATTAAATGGCATGCTGGGAGAGAGGAGGCAGAGTCAGAGAGAGACATCATGGATCCACCAGAGATAGACGCTGGAAATTTTACCTGGTGAGCCACTGCCACGTTGCAATACACAGATTAATAGAAATGGGTTACATTAAGATGTAAGGATTAGCCAATAAGAAACTAGAGCTAATGGGTCAAGCAGTGTTTTAAGTAATACAGTTTCTGTGTGGTTATTTTGGGGATAAGCCAGCCGGGTAGCCAGGACGAACAAGTGGGCCCTCTCCTTGCAACACTTTTATTTTATTTTTTATTTTTTTACAGAACAGTATTTGTCAAAGAAATAACGTGCAAAAGCCTGTGACTAGACATAGAATTTGCAATAGCAGGAAGCTATGAAAGGAAGGCTATGACAATTGAGCATGAGCTTTAATGTAGCTGTATGGAGGTTAACACAAGGAAGAATCCAGACAGCAGCAATCAGAGGGCTCCTAATGCAGTGAACGCAGGTGTTCTTCTACTGCAGGGCAGAGTATCTTCATCATTCCAGTCCAGCATTGCTCTCAGTTACAAAGTCTTTCCTACTGTTTGTTTTTTCTCAAATGGGAGACTTTTTACTATTCTGTTTTTGATTTTATCATAAAATACTGGCACATGTAGGAGGGATGGGGTGGAACAGCCTGGTGTTTTATTTCTAGGTAACTGGACTTGCAGATCTCTCAGTGACCTAGGATTAATGAAACACACAGTGGGTTCATTTAGTTTTTTAGTTTTGTTTTGATTTAGGAAGGGATGTCACGTGTTTCTGACAGGTTACACATGGAATATCTGGATGGCTAGAGTAGCAGACTGGTGCACTGTGTGCCACTTCTTTCCTCTTTTCCAAGCCAAATGGTTAGCCAGTCCGAGACTGAGAACAATCTCTTTTGATGCCAAATTATTCTGCCCATGGAATGTGGCCAACCTGACCCTACTCATGGAATATAAACTGAAGTTACGCATGTCACCTCTGCCTTACTTGTTTATAAACAAAGGAAAATCTTTGCTTTGAACTTCACTTTCTTCGTTGTGTCTAGGATGGAATCATTTTTTGATCACACAGATTAGGACTGGCAAAGAAGGAAAGGACTACGGACTCCAGTGTCTGAGCTGCTCAGACTTTTCAGTTTTACAGTCTTGAGTCCTCTGACAGTGAATGCACGTATCCATACCTGGTCTATGCATCCTTTCCTAACTTCTCTGACCTCAACTCCTAGCAGGCTGCCCTCTCCAGCCATACCTAACTCCTTTCTATTCCTTAAGCATGCTAGATGGCCCCAAAGTTTTTGTATCCACTTTTCTTGGGAGCTCTCATCCCTCCAAGTATGTACATAAGTCACTCCTTAACCTTCTCTGGGGCTAGACTCAAATACCAGCTTCTCAATAGGCCTGCCCTGGCCACATCATTCTGCCACACCCTACTGGTTTCCTAAGTTCTTATGTCTCTTTAAAATATTAAAGACTTTACTATAGTAAGCTTTTTCATTGGCCATCTGCTTGCAAACTAACAGAGACTTATTATTAATTATGAAAGTTTGGCCTTTAGCTTAGACTTGTTCTACTAGCTATAACTCAACCCATTGATATTGATCATTGTTTTTACTTCATAGTTTTTTTTTAACCTTTCTTTCATTCTGTATGTCCGATCTCCTCCATGTCTCACTGGAGTCTCTCTGGAGTAATTCACACACCTAGATTCCTTCTCCTTTTCCTCTCTCCCTGGAAATTCTGCCTACCTCTCCTGCCTAGCTACTGGCCATTCAGCTGTTTATTAATCTAATCACAACAATAAATCTTCACACAGTATACAAATAGCCTACAACACTTTACCTACTACTTTTAAAACAGGGTGTCGCTACATAGCCCAGGCTGGTCCTGAATTTCCAATCTGTCTACTTCTTCTAAATAACTTAATTGTAAGTAAATGGTACCAAATCCAGTCTTATTACTCTTTTATACCTAAAATATAAACCTCTATAAAAATGAGAAATTCTGGTTACTGTTTATTGAGCCATACCTATGCCCAGACACATGGAAGGTTCTCAAATTTAATTTAGGAAATATTTAAGATACTATTATTAAAGATTCCATGAACAGAAATGATCATTTTTCTCCTATCTAAAATAAGCCAATTTGGAGAAAGGACTTATGATATGGATATATTGAAAACAGGCACCAATAAATAGGCGCCTTTATTGTGTATATTTAGAAGTTCCCTCTACTCCAGTTCCTATATCCTGCTGTGCTTTTTGTTATGTTGCTGCTATCGGCTTTCCTTACATCCTTCCCTTTTTACTTTAAAAAGAAACATATAAATGTACAAATATGCAGATGAGGCTTATAAATCACTGTGACTGACACTGTTACCCTCTAAAGCACAAGCGGTTGTATTTTAATGAATTGCGAAGAGGAATAAAATTTTTAAAAAAGGTAAAGGTGTAACAGGAAAACGAAAAATTTGGAGCTCTCAGGGT
Source organism: Arvicola amphibius (assembly GCF_903992535.2). Lineage (NCBI taxonomy): Eukaryota > Metazoa > Chordata > Mammalia > Rodentia > Cricetidae > Arvicola > Arvicola amphibius. Next base: position 81,808,890 of record NC_052055.2, read on the forward strand.
CATTAAACATGTTTGTGATTCTCTTGTCACAAACTAGTTTTTTTCCACCTATGAAACGCTAAGCAAATGCTGCGTGGCTCCTTCAGTTCTTTCTGGCTCTCTGCAAGAGGAACCAAACATTTTCTGTGACCCTCAGTCCATCCTTGGTGGAAATTATTGGTGATATAAAATTTTCAAGAGGAAGCGGAAAGCCATTTTTCCCCCTCAAGGTAAAATCTTACTTTTTAAAGTTGTCAACTAATTTAGAAATAAGGACAAAAACTGTGCACTACAAGCCAAATTCAAAAAGTGCAAATTCATTCTATGGATCAACAAATCGATCTCTAATTTATACTGATTTTTATGACACTCACAAAAAAAAAAAAAAAAAAAAAAAAAAAAAAGTCCTGGTCTGTCCTTTCTCAAGAACTAAAGCAGCGCTAGAAAAGCCTTCTTTCTTTTGCTTGAGTTATGCTTAGGGCATTCTCCAATGCAAGGACCTTTCTGCAACCTCCACAAGCCATGAGCATCACAGCCTCTTGAACAGGCCAGGGCTGGCTCAGAGCCCAAAAATTTAACCCTGGCCTCTGAAGCTATTAAAATCAGCTGACTTATATGAGACTAAATGGCTTACTCTTCTAGCCCTGGCAAAACAGAATGTAGAATTCAATAATCTGGAGGCCAATCAAACAATCTGTTCTGTACGATTTCCTAAATCACCAACAGATAATTCAGTTGAACAAGCCACAAACCCTGATCCAGACAAGGAGATGACTCTAGTACTCAGTGAGAAATTTATGCCAAAAAGCCCTTATGGAGAAAAGGATTTTGCCACTCCTGCCTAGCAAATCTGATATGCAGGGAGGAAAAAAATTACCTTGTAATACCTCAGGAAAAGTTAGTTCAAGAAAAAAAAATTCAGTGATGATCTGAAAGTCATTTTTGTTCTTTCTGAAACTCTCTGTCCAACATGGAGAACACATCAAAGAGGTGTCTAGTATGACTGAAGAACTGATTTCTTAATTTAATTTTAATCTAACATGAAGCCAAGTTAGATTTCTCTGCTGTGGTGGTTTGAATACAAATGGCCCCCATGGACTTATATTTGAATGCTTGGCCTATAGAGAGTGCCACTATTAGGAGGTGTGGCCTTGTTGGAGGAGGTACATATTATGGGGGCAAGCTTTGGGGTCCCACACGCTCAAGCTACACCCAGTGTGGGTCACAGTTCACTTCCTGTGGCCTTCAGATTAAGATGTAGAACTCTCAGCTCCTTCTCCAGCCCCATGTCTACCTGCTTGCTGCCATGCTTTTCACTGTGATGATAATGGACTAAACCTCTGAAACTGTAAGTCAGCCCCAATTATATATTTTCCTTTATAATACCTGCCATAGTCATGGTTTCTCTTCACAGCAATAGAAACCTGAAATAAGATACCTACTAAACATAGCTTTATTGTGCTGGTATTACTTTAAGCATTATATGTAGAGAATTAAAAATATTAAGGCCAGACATGACATTACACACTTTTAATCCTAGCACTCAGGAGGCAGGGCAGGAGACCTACGTCAGTTTGGGGCCAGCCTGGTGTACATGGCTAGTTCCAGGCCAGTCAGGTTATTCAGTGAGTGCTAGCTCTAAAAACAAAACAGAAAAGGCAGGGTGGATTAAAATACGCTGATATATATATATATATATAGATAGATAGATAGATGATAGATAGATAGATAGATGATAGATATAGATAGATAGATATAGATATACATATAGTGAATTTTGAAGATTTAGTACAAAAATCATGTAAATATTTCATTTTTTATATTGACAAGTATCTTAGTTAAGGGTTCTATAACCCCCCCCCCCCAAAAGCAAGATTGGGAGGAAAAGATTTTTCTGGTTTATACCTCCACATTACTATTCATTATTGAAAGAAACTAGGACAGAAACTCAGGGCAAGACCTGGAACTGATACAGATCCATGGAGGGTGCTGCTTACGAGTTTGCTCTCCATGGCTTACTCAGCCTGCTTTCTATAGAGCCCTGGACTACCAGCCACATAGAGCCCATGTGGGCCCTTCCCTATCAATCACTAATTAAGAAATATCCTAGAGCCAGATCTTATGGAGGCATTTTCTCAGTTGAGGATGCACCTTTCAGATAACTCTAGCTTGTGTCAAGTTGACAGGACTATCCTCCACAACATGTCTTTCAAAAATATTTAAAAACCTTTTACGTGTATGTATGGGTACTTGTGTACATGGCCCTCAGGGGCCAGATTCCCTAGTAGCTATGAGTTGCCTGACATGGGTCCTGGCAACCAAACTCGAGTCCTGTGTAAGAGTAGCAAGTATTGTTAACCACCAAGCCATGTCTTCAGAACTTCATTTACTGACTGACATATCTCAAAGCAGTATTTTAGATATAATATCCTTCAGTCAGTAGCTAAAAAATATTATATTTTTAGATATAATATTCTGTATATAATATCTGAAGGATACTGTATCTAAAATGCATATTTTAGGTACAATATATAATATATATAAATGTATATATATATATGTATTTTAGATACAATATCCTTCAGATACTTCAGATACTGACATATCTAAAGGCAGTATTTTAGTTAGAATACCCAAAGTTATTATTAAAATTAATTGCACCTGTTTCCTCATTTTTCAGCATTTTTATGCATTTAACATGCAGGGGCACACAATGTCTGCATGCATGAGGAAGTCAAAAGTATATCTTGCAGGAACAGATTCTTTCCTTCCACTGTGTGGGGTCCATATCATCAGACTGGGAGCAAGTACCTTGATCTACTGAGACAGCTCACCAGCCCCTCAAAACTAATTTCATTAGTGTTTAAAATGTGTGGTCACTAGAAAATTGCAAATCTCATGCACTCACAAACTTCTACTGTAAACCAGCCTATTCATACTAAGCTGTCTTGTTAACTGGCTAGTGTGTATACACTAATTGCCCCACAAATAGTTCTAAAATACATAGTACTGCCATGCACAACTTTTAAGAGCCAACTTCCCATCAGAGCAGATGAGACAGCTATTAGTACCAAATAACTGCCAATGGATAGACTTTAAGAAATTGCAAGAAATGCTCCTACATCACCCACACTAATCCTAAAACACTTCCTCAACTTATAAGTCATTAGTGTTTTAGAACACTATGGATGGGGAAGCACCTGCAATTAAGAGGCAAAGCTCAGAAGTTCCTTAAGATGGACTGGACACCACAGAAATTAATTGCTATCACAGAAATCAAGAAGCAGCCTTAACTCTTCAGCTATGGGATCACAGACACCCGTGGGATATTCTGTTTGCTAAGGCAGATGGAAAAGGAGCTGAACAAATTAGAAATGCCATACTTGTCAGTCCAAGGAATATAAGGACCACCCTTCCAGCAATGGTGGAGGCAACAGCTAGTTTCTGAATTTTGCCTGTAATTTAGGGTCTATAAGATAAATGGAATCAGAACCTGTAATAATGACAGTCCAAACAATACCCAAATGATACCAACTACAGAAAAAAAAAATGTTCCCTGAAAGGCTCCTTGTTAGCATTTAATATATCATTTTCTCGTAAGACATGAAATACTTTTTCCTTTAGTACTGTGAACACGTTCATTTTTTCCAAATAAATGCTATCTAACATAGTTTAGTACTGTGAACACGTTCACTTTTTTTTTCTTTTTTTTTTTTGGTTTTTCGAGACAGGGTTTCTCTGTGGCTTTGGAGCCTGTCCTGGAACTAGCTCTTGTAGACCAGGCTGGTCTCGAACTCACAGAGATCCGCCTGCCTCTGCCTCCCGAGTGCTGTGATTAAAGGCGTGCGCCACCACCGCCTGGCAAAGTTTTTTTTTTTTTTTTTTTTTGGTTTTTCGAGACAGAGTTTCTCTGTGGCTTTTTTGGAGCCGGTCCTGGAACTAGCTCTTGTAGTCCAGGCTGGCCTTGAACTCACAGAGATCCGTCTGCCTCTGCCTCCCAAGTGCTGGGATAACACGTTCACTTTTTCCAGATAAATGCTATCTAACATAGCTTAGTACTGTGAATATGTTCACTTTTTCCAGATAATTGCTATCTAACATAGTTTAGTACTGTGAACACGTTCATTTTTCCAGATAAATACTATCTAACATAGTTTAGTACTGTGAACACATTCATTTTTTCCAGATAAATGCTATCTAACATAGTTTAGCTTGCACTTAAGGAGCCATACAACTCACACTATGACAGACATGGAAACTGATTGCAAATGAAGGAACAGCAGATTCCCTGACAACAGGAAGAATATCTAAGATGCAAATTTAATTTTACTTAAATTTAAGTATGCTAATTAGAAATATGATAGAGAAATGTTCTAATGAGGTTAAAATGGGGTTACCTCAATGCATCTAATAGCAATGAATATAAAGTCCGTGTCAGTTTCCTTGGGTTTCTCTCAAGAAATAATTAGGAGGTCTTAAATAAGAGGAACCTAGAAGTCTTAAGAAAGCTGTTTTCTTTTGAGTCACAAAAGTTCTTATAACAATCCTGATTGTAGCCCACCAAGTAGCAGGAAGCTGAGCCTCCTGATGAAAGGAATGCTTAGCTTTCCTGAGTTTCAGACTAAATTTAGAACTCTAAATTTACATAGCTACTTTAATCTTGACCAAGTCATAAACCACAGCATATATACTGAAAACAATCAGCTGATGACATCTGGATTTGCAGTTTTTGAATCAAGTCTGCTATCGTCTGTAAATTCTGGTTCTGTGATTAAGTGTTCACTGACTGGCTGATTCTGAAAATCTGAGCAAATCTTATTCTTAGGTTTATATTCTTTTCTGGGTGGCTGAGGCCATGACACCCTATCCATCTTTGCAAGCTTCTTGCAGAAGCTCACTACGCTCAGTACTGGATCATACCTTGCCCTATATGGCCCAGCCAACCTGGCATGCAGCACCCTCTAAAGATCATCACCACTCAGATAACTTTTAACCTTCTATCTACTCAGAATCACTTGTGCATGTACATATGCTCAGCAGTAAAGCCAGCCACTCATTTAAAAGGGTGACTTGCAGCAAAACTGAACTCATGAGTGTTGTTACAGTAAAGAGGACACATTAAGTAAGGAAAATCATATATCTAGACATTTTTGCTGGTATTCCTCATTTATCAAAAGTGAACTCTGAACTTAGCATTTTACCAGCCATTTGCATACTACGTGAATACAGAAAATTTAAAACTACGGAACTAGATTCTCTTCTTTGGGGAGGGGAGAGGACAGACCTTCCAGAGGAAAGGAAAGAGTAGCTTGACAGACATGCTTCTGAGCAGCTTTATTCTCCACTGATGATATCAAATATAGACCAAAGAGCAAAGTAAAATAAAAGCGAATACAGGCACTTACAACTTGGCACAGCAACTCTTGCACTGGTAGCATTAATTATGCTATTTGATTTATTTCTCCTAGAAGTCTAGAAATTAAGGTTCAGAATGTTTGTTTCAAAGTCACATAGAAAAGAAACTATTTCAAAGTCACTTAGAAAGGAAATAACGAAAAGGACAAAGAATTAAAATGTGTTCAACCCCACTGCCTATATTTGTACTTACAATACTCTAAAGTCCATACCAGCACTGCTACAAAAAATAGTTAATGATCATGAAGCCATAGATGAATGTGTCCACTAGAGGAAAAATTAGAACATAACACTAATGGGAAAAAATTACCTTACTGAATTAACTATATTCAGTCTCCCATGCAATCAACAGTATTTCCAATGAAATTCTAAAGTTCTCATACCCACAGCCACACAAACTAAAGTATACATTGAAGAGATCATCTATTCTGGTTTCTTTAAAGTTTGTTTCTAAACTGCTGACTACTAGAAAAGAAATGCTTTATTACCAATATTAGAACTGACATTAATTAGGTACTCTAAGATAAACAACAAAAAGAACACTGGTGATATTAGAAAACTATGTCAACGGCATAAAAAGGGCAGCAAATTTTAAGAAGGACAATAGGAAGCATTAGCCACCTGACAGTTTGTCTGTTTCCTTCTGTAACGAAACGAGTGAACAAAGAGCTTTTCCTGTGGCAATGGACAAACCCTACCTCCATTATTATTCAGACAAAAGGAGTATTCAATTTATTATAAGCAGTTCATATAGACTTTTAAAGCATGCATTAATGTAAACACAATTCTCCCAGCACCATAGGCTAAAATGTTTTTGAATATGCCACGCTATTATAAACCGTTAAGACTTCAGACGAGTCAAAGAAACAAAAGCCTAGTGAAGCACCATGATCATGTGATGTCTAGTTCAAGGGTATGTTCAACAGTGCTTGAAATATTTCTTTGGTTATTTCAAGAGAAAACAAGACTCAGAGTAAAAAGAATCAAAACTTTCTAAAAAAATATTGTAGGAAACAAAGTTTTCTTGATATCCTACGCTTTCTTGGAGTTGTTATTCTACTAGCAACTTTGATACCAGACCTGAACTCCAATTCAGACTTAAATCTGTTTTCTCAAATGGAGAAATTGTATAATCTCTAGCGGAAAATTAATGTTTAAAAGATAATATACATAAAGCACTAAACATGGTATTTGGCACATGATGATCAATAAATGCTGATCTTGTGACTTTTATCTTAATTTTTAAATATTCTATTCAGGGAAATATCTATTCAAAATAATACAGATCAAGTAAAACTAGTTATATTGGCACATGATGATCAATAAATGCTGATCTTGTGACTTTTATCTTAATTTTTAAATATTCTATTCAGGGAAATATCTATTCAGAATAATACAGATCAAGTAAAACTAGTTATATTGGCACATGATGATCAATAAATGCTGATCTTGTGACTTTTATCTTAATTTTTAAATATTCTATTCAGGGAAATATCTATTCAAAATAATACAGATCAAGTAAAACTAGTTATATTGGCACATGATGATCAATAAATGCTGATCTTGTGACTTTTATCTTAATTTTTAAATATTCTATTCAGGGAAATATCTATTCAAAATAATACAGATCAAGAAAAACTAGTTATAATTATATTTTTCAAGTGTATCACTTGAAAATATCTTCATTTATAGGACCGGGGACTTTAAATGGAGAATGATTAGCTCCAACTAAAATTCAATGAATCTATTTGCAAAGGCTGGGAGAAAACTCTACTAAAGATTAGATTCTCAATTTACTGACTTCACTCTTAACATTTCCCTGGCTCACCTATATGAGGACTATTTCGAAACTCCTCGACAAGCATTACATTATTATGTGGTGGGAAAGTCGTTATGAATTTTACATAAAGGAGCTGGAGAAAACCTGCATTCTAGCCTTGTTTACCTGAATAGGGGCCTACTTTTAAGTCTTAAAACTGAGTAAGGATAAAGCAGTCCGAAAATCTGGAGCTCTCAATTGCAAAAGACAGAAGTGATGGTTGGTGCAGGCTTCCATGGAAGTGATAGCTGGGGGTACACAGGCTTCCGTGGTCCCACACTGAGATGATAATCCCTGATGGTGTTACTTAACGCCTAAGGGGGGGAGCAGCATATCCAAGTCTAACTTACTGGCAACTTGAACACCATGTGACTGTCACCACTGTTCTAAAAACAATTATGAATACTGCACTTGCATTCTATGGGGAAACCTCAAGGGATTCAATAAAGGAATACCAATTCTAGGTCAGACTAAATTAACTGTAGCTAAATGCAGCAACAGTAATGTTCTAGATGCCTATTGAGAACCCACTACGTTTGGTCAGACCCATATTTCTATATTCACAAGATACTTTAGAAATAATTTCTGTATTACGACTGGTCTAACAAAACTCCTTAAAAGGAAATATACACTATAATTTTCTCAGAATGGTTTCTTGGTTGAAAGATAATTCACAAAGTTGGCTTCATAATAACAAGAACTATGTAAAAAGTATTCTAAGTAGGAGATATCCTTTAATAGCACAGTATACCTGGCACCTTTGTATATCTATTAAAGAAGCCAATTTTTATGTTTAGCATATATAACTTGATAGCTAAACATGTAGGTACGTGTTAAAAACTTCAAATCTTTAAAATATGCAACCACTGTGGCGGTGCCTCGCTAAATTCCTGAAAACGTGTGCCTATGACATGTGCATGTTACTTTTCTGAAAGCCTCTGGATCCAGAAGAATGCTCTCGGTATCACGACTCTGCATCTGGTTCCTATTCATTCCTCAGCCTTCTTCCTGACACTCAGGACAAGCTAACCCCACTCACTTTAAATATCCATGCTTTATCTCCACTCGCTCACTGAAATAAACACAAGCATGGATCACACAGTTCTCCAAGTAGTGTTTTCCTCAATATCTCAATTCAAAGCAAAGGAAATCCTTGCCTTTTATATCTCCTTAACAATCTCTCGCAACCCAGAAGTCTCCAGGGACTATAGTTTACAGAAATTAAAGTGAACATAAAAGACAATAGCAAAAAAACTAGAGTTACTAAAGATAGAATTCTTGTAGTTCCTTTGAGCACCAACTCCTAGCAAATAAAGCATTTATCTGCTTTATATACTGAGTGATCCAATGTCTGCTCATTGTGTCTGAACATTAACTAATCTAAGCCGGTCCATAGTTCACTAGTATTCTACTAGATATTACAGAGAAATCTGAAAAAAAATTAAATTGTTTAGCTTGATCTTAAGAGATTTAAGTAGTCAATTTAATTGTTACAAATAGAAAATTAAACAAACATAAATGACTTATTTACACGGTAATTTCTGTTTGTGGTGGCCCCAAGCATGTTTAAATGGCGAGGGCTGACTACAGATAGATTACTGGGTTGCCAGCAGTATTACGACACTCTACAGGTGGAGACACTGAAGTTAGAAGTTAAGTGGTTTCTACAAACTACTATTGAGTTATACTATGGGTTCAAATCTCTTGACATTTTGTCCTGTGCCTGCTATACAACAGGGACCCCTTATTTAATTTCAAAGAAAATAAAAGTAGTTCACTACAATGAGAATGTGTAGATGGTGACTTTCTAATGGATAATTCCCTACAGATAAAAAGATCTGCTTTTCGAGGAAAACAAGCTTCTTTGAGAAACAACAATGATTTTATTTGCATTGGAAAAGCATTTAAAATGTTAAATGTAGGACGAATTCGTCATCATACATGCGGAATGCTAGCTTTTCTAAGAGAAATGTGGCTTAACAACACCAGATCCTTCTGCTTTCTATGAGTAAGCCACCTTGAACAAGGAGCAAAACTGTTTTTTTGCCTTGGTATTTCCCTTCTTAAAACATAAATAGAAAAATTTAATTCCTACCTGGCATAGGTAGCATAAGGAAGAATTTATTGTTTGTGGGCTGCTTTGAGATTCCAGATTGAAATACATAATCCGGTTGGTCTTCAACCCTAGAATAAAGGCAAACTTTACTGAAAATAATTGCCTTGGCAGATGCCTCCAGAATACGACACTACACCATTATCAACAGAAACAGAAGTTTTACTTTAATTAGATCTGGCTCGAAGTGAAGGGAAGAAAGACTCCCAATTTTTTTTTCATTAAATTCTTTTGCCCAATTCAAAAGATTAATACTTCTATTCTCCTTTGTTCCTCCTCAGTGAGCAGTTACCCTATTCCTGTTAGCAGAGACCGCAGATATTTATTAAAGAGAACAGACTCAAAATGATGCAACCAGGCGTGATAGTGAGTGAAAACACCAAGTCAATAAATTTGATATAGTAAATTTTGGTTAAATTTCATTTCAGATTTGTTTTCTGGACAACTAGAGTTACTGGAGCATTAACCGTTGCCAAATCTTAACTCTTTATAAATGGCCAGACTGTTTCTCATAAAATGAACTGGTATACGTGTCTTAAAGATTCAATAACATGTACTGCCATTCTTCAGACGCTATTTTCAGAAGAAAGATGAAATCGACTTCTCAGGAAGTAGCACTAGGGGTACTGGGCATATCCCCAGCTTACGTCGAAAGCAGAAGAGATAAGGGCGTGTTACAACTTTTTAGGGATGTAATAAAAAGTAAGACAAATGGACTGAATAAAAAGGCTCCATCCATACAAACAAGAAAAAGTTTTATGATGAGAAACCAAAAACCACCCAAGATGAGAGAACAGAAATCGGTTCAGCATGGAGGTTTTGGGGGCCACTGGACAGAAAGCAATGAAGCAGGGCATCTAAAGAGGTAAGAGAGTGAGGCCCTCTGAAGGCAAGGTGGAACACAGAGAGAACACTAGCGCAAAAAGATGCTTAGGCACAACAACAAAACAAGCAAAAAGGCCCCCCACAACCCTACCCTCCCACAAGCTAATAACTAATAAAAGCGCTAGGATGAAGTACCAAAGAAGGAAAACAGTGTCAACACTCAGAAAACTGGTCAGCGATGGCCGAGAGGTATCGACTGGGGATGCACAGTCCAGAGGAGCAAATCGCGCAAAGCAGGACCGACACCGAGGGACCACCGGGGCCAAAGGACACGCAGGGGCGGGGGGAAAGTGGACGAGGGTCGCAGGGACAGGCGGCGAAGACGGAGGGACGAAGGCGGGCTGGACAGCGAGCGCGAGGTGCGGGAAGGGCCGGCTGGGAGCACCCAGCTGCGTGCCGCGCCCCTCGCGTCCCCGCCGACCTTCAGCGGGCCCAGGACCGGGCTCCGACCGCCGGCCACAGCCGGCTGAGGCCAAGGCAGGGGAGTCGGACCAGACGACGAGGCCGCTTCCTGTCCGGCCCCGGGGCAGAGGGACCCAAACCGGGTCGCGGGGTCGGAAGTCGCGCGGGGCAGTGAGGGGCTCACCTCTCAAGCCGCGCGGCCTCGGCTCGCGCCTGTGCGGTGGAGGAGTTCTGCGTCCGGCTGGAAGGCGTCCTTCCCCAGGTCAGCACCATCCCGCCCGGGGCCCACTCACATCGCCATCGCAGCCACCGCAACCACCGCAAGCCTGGAAGTCGGTTCGTCACGGGCGCTCGGCTCCCGGCCCAGCGCCGCCGGCGAGCATGCGCAGTCTCCTCGGTCCCGAGGGAGCGCGGCCAGCGAACGATACCTGCGTTCAACAGGTCCCGGCCCGCGGCCCCGCCCCTGGCGCTCTCCCCTCCCCCTCGCGCTACGTCCCGCCCCCTCAGGAACGAGGCCCCGCCCCCTTTGGGCTCCACGTCCCGCCCCCTTGGAGCGGCAGCCGCTGAGGCCGCCGGCGCCAACAGAGATTTCAAGATTTGGGCTCCTTTCCCGGCTCGCGCTCCCGAGTTCCCGCGAGAACGGGAGGCTTGCGTCAATAAAAAGCGCGAGCCCGGTTTAAGTGCGAGTTTGAGGGACAGTGTGGAATTCTGGTAAAGAATTAGAGGAGCCAGAAAAGGCCAGAAAGGTCAATTTAAGACTATGGAGATTGCTCTTGGAATCATTCTTTCTCCTTCCCGTCTTCTCTCCTTGCAGCCCAGGCTGAGCCGGCCCCTGCACCTCTGTTAGGGCAATAGGCAAGGAAGCTGCTGAGGGTCCGTGCTGCCCCTTCGGGGCTCCTATATGGCTGTGGCGATGCGGGGATGCTGATCCATTGGCTTCTTGATTGATGGCATCTAAATAGAATCTTTCAGATCTTAAACTCCATTAACAGAACCTCATGTGAAATAGTCCCTCATTGATTAACTTCATCCTCCCTTTCCCCCTGTCCCAGCAGAACATTGTACAGCGCGTTAAAGCTTCTGTGTGTGACGAAAGCAGGGTTGCAGCAAAAGTCCTCAACAGCTTTTGATAAAAAATGAAGGGGGAGGACGGATAGTGGCAGTGGTTATGTATAATGAGAGTGGCCGTGATGCCACTGATCTAAAAATGGTTAAAAATGGCAAGTTTTCTGTATATTTTTGCTACAATAATAATGAACGAAACCTTTCTGTTCACTTGGCAGTGGTGATGTTGCCTTGTACCTTAGGCCCTTTGAAATCAACTGTTAAATATGATTTACCCCTTGGCTTTCCTTTATTTTTGAACAGATTTTAAACAGGATTGAAATGCCTCAGTTGCCCTGTGATAACCAACCAGTCTGTTAATATTTGCATAAATGGCTTCTATAGACAGAGTCGAAGATACTAAGCTGGGTGCCCACAGTATGCAATGGTAGGTAAGTATATTTCTGTAACAACTATGAGACTGAAACTGAGGAAAGCGAAGTTTAAGTATAGCACTTCCGTTATGGGTACAACAGCTACAAGTCCAAAGAGTAAATATATCACTTCATCATGTGGTGTTATTTCATGACTTGATGGACATGGTCTTGTGGGAAAAGCATGATATAAAAGTAAGCATGCCAATCCTCCAGTTAAAAAGAAAGCGTCTGACAATGTTTCGTGGCTCTCACATGTAATCATTCTGTTTGACAGGCTGAGGCCAACCTGGGCTGCAAAGTGCTACCCTGTCTCAATAAATGAATGAATGAATTTCCTCCTCTTCCTCCTCCTCCTCCTCCTCCTTCTCCTCCTCCTTCTTTTTCTTTTTCTTCTTCTTTTTTGAAGCTGATAATGTTACTTGCATATGATTGTAATAGAAGGCTTTACTACTTGATCTAAGTGAATGTATTAAAGGAGAAGATTGGAATCTATGAAAAAGAAATGCAGGTTTATAATGCATGTGCCATAGTCTTTAATATATTACCAAGGAAACCCTGATTCTGCCTAACTTATTAAACTGTAAAGTAGTTTTTACTATACAGTGCGAAAAGGTGCAAACAGTTACTTCTGGGTTGCAACTCAGGTTATTTGGGGTTTCAAGTGACGAAGCATTAGCTCAGAACCTGTCAGACAGGAGGTATTCCTCCCAGCACCACACCTCTGAATCACCCCTGAAAAGTGTAATTATCTAGTATCAAGTGACAGCAATGGCAGGGCTTCATGAATTGTGCTCGTCTTTCTATGCCTAATGCTTACCTTGTTTTTTAATAATGTGATATTTATGCTAATTATCCCTAGCTTTATGATAGCAAACACATCAGGGCAGCTATCTCATTCTCCTAATGACTCGTGCCTCACCTCAAGATCTTTTAGCCAGTTCCAGCTGCATATCTCTGGGTCCTGTCAGACTGCTTTTCTCAGGTAGCCTGATGCATCTTCTTGTTCACTGTAGCTCAGACTGAACTCTGACCACTTCCCTTTTCCCTTTGTGTAGAGACCTGCCGCTCACAATCTTGTAGTTTCTGGCAGTGTGTCAGATTCGCTTACCAAGCCTAGAACCTTCCAGTCATATTGGATTCTTTTCTGTGTCTCCCGTCTATTGCATTTCCAAATCTTGTTTCAGTTTCCAAAACTTCTCTATTTCAAAATGGTTTTCAACTCCAAGGGAAAGTCTGACTTGGAAAAAAAGGAAAATCACTTCTAGTGAGATCAGAGAAAGGGATTTAAAGCATAGTATTAATGGAAATGAAAGAGATTTGTCAACTTTATTTATTGCAAGACAAGATTTTTTGATAAGATTGTTTAAAATAATCAGTCATGCAATCAGTATTTTTATTGAGCTCTACATTTTTTTCTGCTACTCTCCCTCCCCTTCCCCTCCTCCCTTCAATCCTCCCCCAAGGTCCCCATGCTCCCAGTGTACTCAAGAGATCTTGTCTTTTTCTACTTTCTACTTCCCATGTAGGTTAGATCTATGTAAGTCTCTCTTAGTGTCCGCATTGTTGTCTAGGTTCTCTGGGATTGTGGTTTATAGGCTGGCTTTCTTTGCTTTATGTTTAAAAACCACTTATGAGTGAGTATATAAAATAATTGTCTTTCTGGGTCTGGGTTACCTCACTCAAAATGATGTTTTCTAGCTCCATCCGTTTGCCTGCAAAATTCAAGACGTCATTATTTTTTCTGTTGTGTAGTACTTCATTGTGTAAATGTACCACATTTTCCTTTTCCATTCTTCGATCGAGGGGCATTTAGGTTGTTTCCAGTTTCTGTCTATGAACATAGTTGAGCACATGTCCTTGTGGCATGATTGAGCATCCTTTGGATATATACCCCAAAGTGGTATTACTGGGTCTTGAGGCATGCAATCAATATTTAAAGTTATTCTTTAAACATTAATTTACTATGATTAAAGTCTGCATAACAGAAAACTGTATCAAAAAAACTTTGTTTTTATGTGTACCAATTTTCATATTTGCTTAACATAGAAATCAGTGTTCTTGCCTTTTTCAGTTACAGAAAATTTTAAAGCTGTGTACTTATTTTCAGTTCATGAATTCATGACGTAATTTAAAATTTTAAATGTCTTCTGAAGAGCTGTGACTTTATACAATTTGTACAACTTTCTGGTCTGTAAGCTGAGTGTCATCACAGGCTACTTCATGGGTTTATTGAAAAAATTATTCTTAAAAAAGACATTTCTACAAAAGAAAAGGTCCATGCTTTTGAATAGTTCTGTCCCTAAATAGATCAATTAAATTTCTAGGCACTATCTGTAATTAATACTGGACATCCCTTAAAAATGCATACAACTCTAAACTCCAATATCCACACAGAATGCAAAAGTAAACATTTAAAAATTCTTTTCAATAGTAAGGTTCTTCTTTACAGTCCTAGGTTTGCATCGGAACCATCACTATAAACACAGTCAGAAAAGCTACGACAATAAAATGACATTTTTCTACTCCAGCTATCATTAGGCTTAATTTACTTTACTGTCAACTACAAATTTGTTTATCCTTTTGTTTCCTATTTTTGAAATTATTTTTAGTTGCTGAATTTATCTAGTGTGCAGAGAAAGAAAAATATACAGTATCCTGAAAAATGAGAATCTAGTTCTTGAATTTTTTTTAGCCAGATACTAAGCAGGCCCAGACTCTGCTTAGCTTCCAAGATCAAATGAGGTTGGTCAAGTTCAGTATGGCATGGCTGTTGACTAAAACTTCTTGAAAAGTTATTTAAATAACTTATCTAATTCAAAAAATTTAATTTAAACTTACCTAGGTCAGTAGCCAATTGTCATAGGTTACTCTATTTATAAGAACACCTTGAACAAACTTGCTGCATGCTTGCTTCTGCAGCTTAAGGGAAAATAGTCTTGGTGACGGATCTTCTTTTTGGTACCATCATCAGAGAATATAAGACTACTTAGCAATGTGTGTGTGTGTGTGTGTGTGTTATAACATTCATCTTTAATCCCAGTAGTTGGGAGTCAGATGCAGGCAGACCTTTGTGAGTTTAGGGCCAGTCTGGTCTATTTGGAGGATTCCAGATCAACTGAAGTACTAGAGACTTTACTTTACATAGAAAATTTACAGGTGTCGTATACCAATGTTTGTCCATTTTCCTTTTACTGAGTGAGCCCTGGAGCTCTAATTTGCCATTGTGACTACAAGTGATGATATTTTCTATGCTTGAACTTTGGTGACATTGCATCTTCAGTATTTTCATCGCATACAAATTTGTGAGATGTTGGTTAACTTAGCTGTAATGACTTCACCATATTTTAGAATATCACTTTGTACACCTTTAATATGTATGTGACATTTATATGTCAATTATACCCAAATAAAATACATTACCTTTTGTCTTCTTGCTTTTATCCTCCTTCCCCACTCTGTGCCCATTCCCTTCTTTTCCTTGTATTTACTGTCTACTGGTATCAGGTATATACCAACTTCGTTAAATAAATTTGGAAATACTTTTTAGTTATATCACATATTATTTAAGATAATTATTTCTTTACCAATATAACCTTAATCTTTTTTTATTTTCTCATGCTACCCACCTCTTAGTTTTTCTTCTTATATCTCAAAATATCTGTTAAGACATAAAGCATATGTTTGTAAAGAGTATAGTCAAAAAGCATAGGGATTATGGCAAAAAGTTCTACATAGGTAGTAATCTGTGTTTTAATGAATATATTCTATATAAAAATCTCACGTTTATATTTATATATATACATAACCCATCCAATATAGCTGGAGGTTTCTTTCCCACCCACCAGTTCCCAAATAAACACTCAGAGGCTTATATTAATTATAAAAGTTTGGCTGATGGCTCAGGCTTATTACTAGCTATATCTTACAACTTAAATTAACCCACTTCTATTATTTTATATTTTACTATGAGGCTTGTAGCTTGTTTCCTCATCTTACTTCCCCAGGGGCTGCTGGCATCTCCTAGACTCCGCCTTCTTTTTCCCTGTATCTTTGCTTGGATTTCCCACCTGGCTCTATCTGCCTGGCTGTTGGCCAAATCAGCTTCTTTATTAACCAATGGTAATAAGACATATTCACAGCACACAAAAGGGCATCCCACATCAATCCAACCCATCTTTGTCCAATCTGAAAACATTAATTTTGCTCTTTATGGCTTTCAGCAACATCACTCACTGCTTTGCCACTAAATCTTAATACTGCTTATATTATAAATTTTAGGTACGTTTTGGTGGAATTCTCTATTTCTCACTGTTTTGAAAATTTTGTATCATTTTCTTTCAAGAATGGTAAACAACTATGCCAAAACAAGCTTTGACATCTGTATCTTTTATTTTTTTTTCTGTATATCTTTTATATATGTACAGCCACATCAGTCATAGCTTGCTGTGTGAGGTGCATGCTAGTAGTACTAAATTTATTTTAAAAACAATACACAGGAGGCTGGAGAGATGGCTCAGGGGTTAAGAGCATTTGTTGCTCTTGGAGAGGAGGGGCTTCAGTTCCCAGCACCTACGTGGGTTCCCAGCACCACAACCATCCATCATCCCATCTGCAGGGGATCTACTGCTTCTGGCCTCTAAAGGCAGCAAGCATGTGCTTGATTCACATACATGCATGCAGGCAAATACCCATACCAATAAAGTTAATAAGTCTTAAGAGAATTACTGTGTATACAGTATGTACAATATACATATCTTCCAGGCAAGCATACTGTAATTTTAATAGTTCTTCAGAACAAATGACTCCACCTGAGTTTGATTCACCTGTGCAGCTCTGGGAAAATCATAATCTTTAAAGCTCGACTGTAAAATTATGGAATGTTGGGAATGTTGTGAGCATCATCATGCACAAAAGCACACAGTTGTCTTTGGCTTAGCACTTATCACATGGAAAGAATTCAATAGGAAATTAACTATCATTTGGTTTTAGGAGGATTTTTTTTCCTAAAATAAATTTCCTATGTCTTAACCTTTGGAAATTTATCTGTGTTTGTGTTTTTACAAATTAGCAGGGTTCTTACCTTTTAAGTAGATGGGACTCTGTTATGCTTACGCCTGTTAAAAAAAAGCGGGGCGGGGGGGGGGCGCGGTAGGAGGTGAGGGAAGGCTACCCAACATGCTGTCTCTCCCCAGCCTCCGATTCTTCTCTATATGCATGTTTGGTAGGAGAAGAGTGATGGAAATTCTGTCAGTTGGCATCCTTGCAACACCAGCTGCCAGAAAGAAAACAAGCCAGTGAGACAAGCAGTTCTGACAGAGAGGCACATGGTCATGACTTCGACACCAGCAGAGGCAGAGCAGCTCATTTTTCAGTCCTGTTTCATTACAAACTGTCACTTTGGCTTTCTCACTGTATACTCTCGAAGTTAGAAGGCAGCTTTGAGCTTGATGGCAAGCCTTCATAGCTTCATCTTGATCAAGGCAGGCAAACGTGACCTTTTATAACAAACAGCAATGCCATACAAAAGAGAAACACAAAACACGATTGTGTTAAAGTAAACAATGCACCTTTCTGGTATTGGACACTTGGCCTTTGAAGTATTGGAAACCTAAAGACAGATTTTCCAGGACATTCCGCCTTTAGCTGCAGCACCCAAGGCAGATTACTGGTTGCTAAAATATGAATATAAAAACACCTGACTCACTAAATTATTTCCTAGAATAGTTAGCTGGGTGGAGGCTCAGCAAGTTAATAACTAAACCCAACCCTCAAGTCTGTTGGCAAAGGGCATATTTAAGCTTAATGATGCTGTATCCACCCAGAAAGATAAACGAGCCTTTGAGATCCTACTCTGTCGAGTGGGGAGAGGAAAATGACTCATGAGCCACCTGGGACATAGAATGAGTGGCCTGTATTGAAGACAGTTTGAAAGGTGAGTCGATGTGCTGAACCTGTGTTCCAGAGAGGGCTCTGAGTGAAGCCTGCGGCAGATGATGATTCAAGAGATGAGACTGTAAAAAATTGTGCAAGAGAATCATGGAATTGAGCAAGTTAACCTTTCTTTTCTTTTTCTTTCTTTCTTTCTTTCTTTCTTTCTTTCTTTCTTTCCTTTTCTTTCTTTCCTTCTTCTTCTTCTTCTTCTTCTTCTTCTTCTTCTTCTTCTTCTTCTTCTTCTTCTTCTTCTTCTTCCTCCTCCTCCTCCTCCCCCTCCTCCTCCTTCTTTCTTCTTCTTTTTGTCTTCTGGGACAGGGTTTCTCTGTGTTGCTTTGGATCCTGTCCTGGAACTAGCTCTTGTAGACCAGGTTGGCCTCGAACTCACAGAGATCCGCCTGCCTCTGCCTCCTGAGTGCTGGGACTAAAGGTGTGCACCACCACCACCCAGCCTGCAAAGTAACCTTTCTATTATGAATATGCAAACCAAGTGTTATGCTGGCTTAGAAAAAGAAAAACTAGTCAAACATGTCTACAGCCCTGAAAGGTTTCTATCTGAATGTTATTATGTTGAGTCACCTAAAGCATGTGAAGTGTCAGCCTCAACGTCTAGCCAGCACACACCACACATTTATCCCTGTCTCTTATCTTTGCCTATTATTTTGCCCATTCTTCAGTACACTAAGATGGTGTTTTGATAGAATTTCACGTGAGTTCATAGTTCTGAGAGATCATTGTGTCACATCTAACTCTCTGTTGGTTTTTACTATCAATAATTAACAAGCATGACAGCAAGTTTAGCCATCTGTATCAAATTTCTGCCATATGGTTCAGAATTATTTGAGGCATGGAGCACTTTAGAGTAAATAGTCTTAGCTCATTTTGACATAGTCACTATAATTTTTCTAGAGAAACAACCTATCTGTATATAGCCAGAATATAAGTTTTTAAGATATTACTGGTAATTCTATGTAGCTATAATATATATATTATATGTATATAATATATATATAATATTAAAGTACCAGTGAGTCAAGTATCAAAAATATCAAAATTGGTATTTTAAATTTGGAGCAAAAGTTGGGCATGGTGGCATATGCCTGTAATCTCACCTAGTACTTGTAGCAGAAGCATCAGGAATTCAAAGTCTTCTTTGGTTACATGGTAAGTTTGAGTCTAGTTTGGTATACATGACATTCTATTTAAAAAAAAATTAGGCAGACTCTCCCTGGTCCTATTACTGAGAAAAAAAAGATACATTGATGTTAGTAAACTGAAATGTTTTTTGTTATAAATGGTTACCCAGTACAGAAGTAATAAGACCATAAGTATTATCAAAAATAATTCTTTCTGAATCAGGGTAGCATATACTCTAATACATAACATATGTATAACAAATGATCTATCTAGCATATTTGGGTGTCTCTTTTCCAGCTCCACCTAGTCATGTATTTCATGTTTACTCAAGCTATGCATGAAATCATTCAGAACTTCATTAGACTCGTGCACGAGATAACCAAACATCCCATCAGCAGCATTTGCTCCTGAACCCCTCACTTCATTTTTACCGAAGTAAAGATTTTCATTTCTAGAATAAGCTAGAATCTTGTAGGTCAAAATAAGGTTAAAACCTCTGAGGTTTTATAAGACTTGAGTGTGCATGCCATTCTGATAAGCTACATTCTTAAACTTCTGAGCATCTAGTTTCCTATTTCACACACCACTGTGCTGTCCCTCTCCTCTGACAAACGCCCCTTTGGGCGAGTTTAATTACAACAGATATAACCCAGTAGTTAGGCCAGTCCAGTTACAGACAGGCTGTAACTCATAAGAAGTTCTGTTGTGTTAGACAGATTGTTTGCCAGCTGGAGTGTGCGTCTGCCTCTTTGCTTGGTTTCACTATGCATGCCTGCAGTAGGTCACTGTAACGAAGGCCCTCCAGAAGCTGTGACGGACCTAGGCTCTTTATAAGAAAGAGATGCAGTGCACCCAGCAAGGTATAGAGTATAGGATAACGTAAGGTGAAGGGATGCTTCCAATAGAGAGGAAAAGGATAGTTCAAGAATTTAAAGGCTTAGGCACTGTATTCTGCAGGCCCAGTGTGCTTGTGTGTGGGTGCGTGTGTGAATGTCTACACAGGAAGGAACTGCATTGTGAAATAACCCCAGAAGCTGCTGTCATTCTGTGAAAGACAACAGCTCAAAAAAAAAAAACTACGTTAAATAATTTCATAACAGGAAGCAACACAATAGAAACTAGAGGATTATGATGTGGAAAAAATTCTAAGAACTTAGAACAAAAGAGGCTAAAAATTATTAAAAACATATGTAACTGAAATTAAGAATAAATACAAAGAGTTTTAGGCATTATGGTAATAAAAGAATCAACCACTTGCCAGATTTTCAAGTGTCTTTAGATTTATAGAATTCTCATCTATGTATTTTTTGAGATTTTCTTTTTTATTGATTTTTATTGAGCTCTACATTTTTCTCTGCTCCCCTCCCTGCCTCTCCCTTCCCCTTCAACCCTCTCCCAAGGTCCCCATGCTCCCAATTTACTTTCTTTTTCTACTACCCATGTAGATTAGATCTATGTATGTCTCTCTTAGGGATGCCCCTAGACTGAGGAATAGATAAGGAAAATGTGATAAATTTACACAATGGAGTACTACACAGCAGAAAAAAAATGACATCTTGAATTTTGCAGGCAAATGGATGGAGCTAGAAATTATCATTTTGAGTGGCGTACCCAGACCCAGAAAGACGATTACCACATGTACTCACTCATAACTGGTTTTTAAACATAAAGCAAAGAAAACCAACCCGCAAATCTCATCTATATATTTTTATATTGCAACTTTTTTGCGTTTTTGTTTTTTGCTTGTTTGTTTGTTTTGTTTTGAGACATGATCTCTCTATGTAACCTTGGCTGTCTTGGAATTCACTATGTAGACTAGGCTGGCCTCGGATTCTTAGAAATCCATCAACCTCTGCCCCCTGAGTGCAGGGATTAAAGGCATGCACCACCCCACGCCAAGCTGTATTGAAACTTTCTGAAAGTCAAATAATAGCAGCAAAGAGCTGAAAATTTTTTTCCATGGTTTATTTTTTTATTTTTAAAGATTTCCATCTCTTCCCCTCCTCCTTCCTCTTCCCTCCCCTCCCCTCCACCCATACCCCCCACTCCAGGCCAAGGAGCCATCAGGGTTCCCTAGTCTATGTTAAGACCAAGGTCCTCCCAACTCCCCCCAGGTCTAGGAAGGTGATCAACCAAGCTGAGAAGGCTCCCACAGAGCCCGTCCATGCAGAAGAATCAAAGCCCAGCGCCATTGTCCTTGGCTTCTCAGTCAGCCTCCACCGTCGGCCACATTCAGAGAGTCCGGTTTGGTCGCATGTTCCATCAGACCCATTCCAACTGGAGTTGGTGATCTCCTGTTAGTTCTGTCCTACTGTCTCCATGGGTGAACGCACCCCTCAACAGGTCCTGACTTTCTTTCTCATGTTCTCCCTCCTTCTGCTCCTCATCAGGATCTTGGGAGCTCAGTCTGGTGCTCCAATGTGGGGCTCAGTCATTTTCTTCCTCTATCGCCAGGTGGAGGTTCTATGGTGATATGCAAGAAATTCATCAGTATGGCTATAGGAACTGGCCTTTTCGGGCTCCCTCTCCTCAGCTGCCCAAGGAACTAGCTGGGGACATCTCCCTGGAAACCCGGGAACCCCTCTAGAGTCAAGTCTCTTGACAACCCTCAGATGGCTGCCTTAATTAAGATATATGCTTCCCTGCTCCCATATCCACCCTTCCAGTATCCCAAGCATCCCATTCCTCCGAGCTCCCACCATTCTCCCATTCACGCTTTTCTCTCCCCATCTTCCCTTGGCCCCTTCTCGCCCCACCCTCAAGTTCCCAATTTTTGCCTGGCGATCGTGTCTACTTCCAATATCCAGGAGGATTACTATATGTTTTTCTTTGGGTTCACCTTCATATTATCTTCTCAAGGATCCCGAATTATAGGCTCGATGTCCTTTTATTATGGCTAGAAGCTGATTATGAGTGAGTACATCCCATGTTCCTCTTTTTGGGTCTGGGTTACCTCACTCAGAATAGTGTTTTCTATTTCCATCCATTTGCATGCAAAATTCAAGATGTCATTGTTTTTTACTGCTGAGTAGTATCCTAACATGTATATATTCCACAGTTTCTTCATCCATTCTTCCACTGAAGGACATCTAGGTTGTTTCCAGGATCTGGCTATAAGAGCTAAAAATTTTGATGGGACAGGTTTAAAACGCAGAAGGAGTGCAGCGGATTGTACTACAGGATAAAGGATGTGTGTGCCGTGCTTTACCTTGGGCACATTAGAAAAAGGCTTTACTACTATTGAGAAGTAGAAATGCCATGTCTGTGATGAGGTGTCAGAGAGCTATTAATTTATTGTGGTATAATATCCAGTAAGAACACTTCTGAAAATCATCTGTACTCATGTCTAAACAGGTGAATACAGGAAGAGGCTACTGAAGTCAGAACTCATAACACCACGTGAGCCATCATGGAAAGTGTAAAGGAATAAGATTCTTTGCCATGGTGTCTAATTTATTACAACAATTTCCCATGACCTGTGTGGACTGCATTTGCCCTTTTACCTTTAGGCACAAAATACCTCTGTTGTCTTATAAGCTCTTCTCTTCCTTCCTTCCTCCTTCCCTCCCTCCCTCTCTCCCTCCCTCCCTCCCTCCCTCCCTCCCTTCCTTCCTTTGTCCCTCCCTCCGTTCCTCCATCCCTCTGTCTTTCTCTCTTTCTTTCTTCCTTTCTTTCCTCCTTTCTTTCTTCTTTTCTCCCTCTCTTTTTCTCTTTCTTCCTTTCTTCCTTCCCCCCTCTCCCTCCCTTCCTTTTTTCCTTTTTTCTCTTTCTTTTGTCTGTTTTCCTTTTCAGCAGTTGAAGAAAGGCATTTACTGGAGCTAGGAAACACTCATATGCAGCAGCCGCACAGAGAAAAAGACCCCACTGCAAACCAGAGGTGGGGGACTGGAAGGCAAGGACTCCAGTTTCCTCATGCGGACTGGGGTTTTTCAGTCTCTGGTCTGTTAGAAGACAGATAAGATGGTTGATTAGCCCAGAACTGTTGAGTAATATGCCCTGATCAGGTCTTCGATTAGCAGGGGGCCGGCTGGTGGGAGACAAGTCCATAAAGCCTTCCTTTCAAGCTGCCACGTTTTTTTCCCCTCAAGTCAGGAGGTTGAGGAAGATGCCAACCATCTTGGAAATTAGCCCCTTTTATGACCTACCCATGGCCTCTCTCCCTATCTTTCTGCCTACCAGGGAGTATTAGATTATTAGAGAGGCAACTGAAGAGAGATAGAAAGAGAGGCTCAGTCTGACCGTAGGTGGGACCATGTCTGATCGTGGGCATCTTGTCACCCATCCGTCTTGATGGCCAAAATGCCTACAGAGGAAGATGGGATACTGCCTCTTATAGGGATAGAAATAGGTGGCAAATGATGTCCTTAGTTCCTTAGTTATAGGGAAGCTGGGAAGTGTAATCCTTCAGCAGAAAATTAGCAGAGAGTCTGCCTAACCTAGTCTCTCATTTCTCCCCTTTCTGAGGTCACCGCAACTGCTGTATGGTACTTGAGAATGACAACTGCTCTTATCTGCTTCAGGCTGACAATGGTCAATGACGAAGGTGCATCAGTCAGAGTTCCTCAAATGAGGGTCTCCCTAAGGGGCCATACTTAGTTGATGGTAATGTTCCGGAGCATAAGACAACCATTTGGTGATGGTGTGTACCTTTGGAGTTTGTCATATGAGTGGGGTAGCATCACATAAAACGTGAGATGTTTAGTAACCCTATAATCCTTGCTGTAGACATAGTTATAAAAAATAGTCGGGAAAAGATTTTTGTCCCTATTAGAGGAAGAGAATGGGCAAGAAAATCAAAAACTCTTTGCATGTTTTGTCATAGGCATAAATGAGATTGACAATTTTACCGTTGTCTACCATAAGATGTACACCACAGAGGATGCCATTTGTCTGGTTCAAGAGTTCAAGGAGCCTTTTATCCATCAGTTTAAGTTGAGAAGTCGGCCACTGAAAATTTTTTTTTCCTGTAACCTCATGGGAACATTACAAGATGAGGTTGATGAGGAACATTCCTCAATATCATGGTTAACATTTGCTTTGATATTTGTTGAAGTCACTACTAGACTTCAGCATTTGTAAGTCTGTCAACACAGTTTCTGGCATCCTTGTTGAACCAGGAAAGCATGATGGTTAGGACACATAATAGAGAATCCGTAGTGGGAAACAGTGTCCAAATAGCATCTCATATAGTTAAGTATAACATCTGAGGACTTTATAAAGAGATGCACAAATTGGTCATTTTAATCCTGGTTATACATTCCTTCTCGGTATTTAACTGGGTCAAGGCCAGCCAACTCTCTGTTCCTGAGGGCTTACGGGTGCTTGGGAAGAACCTTGGCTCTTCTAGTTCCTCTTTTGCCAGTTAATCCACCTGTGTGCTGGTAAGTCAAAGGCCTTGCTGGACCACTGCTTTGTTTGGAAGTGTTGGAGGTGTTTTTTTTTCTCTGTGCTGTCCCTCTTCTTTGTGGACTGGAAACTAGTTAAAGAGTCAAACCAGTGTCATCTCCACAGCCTCCTTGAGCAAGAGAGCAGGTGATGTTCCACAGCTGCAGGACTTTTAGAGACACCCTACCACTTCCTGGGACTAGATGACCTTGGATGATAAGGGGGAAGGCTTTTTCCCTATTCGTTCCTCTGTCCACAGCAGTTTAGGCCTCCAAATACAGTGACTGAACACTCAGGGGATCAGTGTCAGCATTTTATTATTTTTAATTAACCTGTAACGTTTAGGTGAAGCTTGAGCAGAAACTAAGCACTTTTAAAAGAAACCTCAATTAGACATATGAAGCCTACTTGGTGGGTCCACCCTGAAGTATGCTACCCAAGGGGATTTTAGGGGACTGTCTTCCTCATTCACAGAACACCTCTAAGTGTAGGATGGCATTATAATTCAAGGGTTCTCCTGGGGGTCACTTTTTATTATATCCTAGGGGTTATAATAAATATTTAGACTATGTATAGATTGAGAAAAAGACTGAATTTTTTTTTTTTTTTTTTTTTTTTTTTTTTTTTTTTTTTTTTTTTTGGTTTTTCGAGACAGGGTTTCTCTGCAGCTTTTTTAGAGCCTGTCTTGGAACTAGCTCATGTAGACCTGGCTGGCCTCGAACTCACAGTGATCCGCCTGCCTCTGCCTCCCGAGTGCTGGGATTAAAGGCGTGCGCCACCACCGCCTGGCTTAAGACTGAATGTTATCATTTATGATGGGGGAACCTGGGGCCCATCCCACAAGGGGCGGGTGACCTGAGGCCATGCAGGTCCCCTGGTGGGTGGAAGACAAATGCAGCATGCAGAGAGAGATTGGGTATAGAATTTATTTGGTGGGTATTGGGAACAGGGTAAAGAGTAAGGAGTTATGGAGGTGGGGAGAAGGGAAGAGGGAAGAGTGGGATAGAAGAGAAGAAAGAGGAAGAAAAGGAAGGGAGTGAGGCAGAAGCTGCCTCTTCAGAAGAGGGAGAGAGAGAGAGACAGAGACAGAGAGAGAAAGAGAGAGACACACACACACACAGAGAGAGAGAGAGAGAGAGAGAGAGAGAGAGAGAGAGAGAGACAGACAGACAGACAGAGACAGACAGAGAGAGAGAAAGAAACAGAGAGAGCAAGCATGTGCACAGGCTGGAGAGGAGGCAGGAGATCCACTTGCTGGGGGTGGGGAGGAGAAGATTGAGAGTGGGCAGGGCTTGTCTCTTAAAGGGATAAGGTACCCAGGTGACAGGCCAGGCCAGCAGATTTACACTGACTCCCTTCCTATGCACCTAAGGGTCTAACTTGTTCCAGTTATCTATGTGGCAAACTGATAGAGAACTTGAAGGATTGGTGGAGGGTTCTGTCCCCCATCTGTCAAGTGAAAACAAGGTTAGGAGAGACCAATAGAAGTTCTATTAATCCCAAAGATGGGAGGAGAAAGACCACAGACCCAGATCATCATGGCCAAATTAATTAATGCCAGCAGTTAATTAAAACAAGCTTTTTTATTCATGTACATGGGCTGCCTCCCACTAAGGTGGGTTTTGAGAGGTCAGCATTGGGTGTGAGGACAAAGCTTTAGGGTTAGGGGGTTTCCAAATGGGGGACTTGGCAGGCAAAATTGGCTGGGTTGTAGGAGTGGAACATAAGCATAACAAGCTAATTCTACATGGGCTCCTGAAACACAGACGACATAGTGACAAGGTAGTCATCGGTGGTCCTATAACCCTTTGAAACAAAGATAGGGTTCAAGTTGGCTATCAACAACCTTTTGAAACAAAAATAAGCTTACCATTCCTGGAACAGGCAGTACAGAACCATTTGTATTTAAGGTTATAGGTAGGTGACATTGCTCGTGTCTGGTTGGAAGTGTCACCTCAGCCCCTGGCACCCCAATATCCAAGGAGTCTGGAATGTTTGGGTGGAACTTTTCATCCCAGGCCCTTCCCCTGGATGTTGCCTCAGTCCAGACTCCATCTCTGAGAAAGCATGCCAAACATGACCCCTCAGCAGGGAGCCTTGAGGCCACTCCCACAGGCTATTTAAACTGTTCCTCACCGAACACTTGGCTTTTGCCTCTCCATGGTTTCCTTCCTGTCTCCATCCCTGGGGGGGGGGGGGGGGGGAGGCCTGGAAGGCCACCCAGGAGTGCTGGCATCCATTAAACCTGGCTTTTTCTAATTTGGCTTGATTTGGATCATTGTGTTGGTGGAGAGGTTTGTTGGGCTGTGAAAAAACTTTTCAGCCCAATCCTTGAGAAACAAAAATTGATTCATGAACAGGGATGAGCCTAATTTGTCCTTACTGTAAGATGGGTTTTACTCCTAAGATGGAGGCAGGCTGGTTCTTCAGTTCTTCTAACCCTTCTTGAGTCTCTCCCTCCAGCATCGGGAGAGAGTGACTCCTACTCAAGCAAAAGGTGGTTAGAGTGGCTAGCCTGTTTCCCAGGTGTTGTTTGGCCGGCTCAGCAGAGAGGAAAGAACCACAGAGCTAAACAACCCCACGTAGAAGTTTATTAGGAAGTTTAGGAAGTTAGGGGTTAGAGGGGGCTAGAGAAGGAAGTGGAGGGCTGAATAGGTGGGCGGAGCTTACTTAAAGGGAACCATTGCTGCATACTTAGGAGCCATACAGCCACACAATGCTCTTGCAACAGGTGATGGGGGCCCCTGGGCTGGTTAGGTATTTGCTGAATGCCCCTAGGCTGCGGGCTGACTAAGTGTGTGTGGGGGGGTGGGGGGAATGGAGGGTGGTGGGAGGTGTGGGATGGGGGAGTGGAGGGGTGGGGTCAGTAGAATGCTGGAATCCTAACCCAGTTTGGGCCTGGTTCTAGTTCACCACACCTACAGCTTCGGTCCTCATCAGTTTTCACTTCTGCGCTAGGTGTCATTGTTAGGAGGAACAGACCAGCTCCCTTCAAACTTCCCCTGCAGGAGGCACTGAGGTGGAGAGCGTGCTAGTTGAACCTTCCCTGTTAGGACTGATCAAGGTTAGGGATAAGGTGGACTCACAGACAGAGCCTTTTGTTCCATTTCTGGTATCTACATAATGGCCTGGGTTTTTTTTTTGTTTTTGTTTTTGTTTTTTTTTTTTTTTTGTAGTACAGACGTAAGCAACCTCTAACTCCTGCAGAGTGGACTTGAAGCTTTCTTGTATCTCAAATAGTAGCCTAAACAGAAAGGAACAGTTGTGGCCTTGGGATCCCCTTGATCTCCTGTTTGTCCTTTCTCTTAACTACTTTTTGAATACTATTTAAATCAGGAGAGATATGTGAATTGGGTTTAAGTCCCTGTAATCTAGGATAGTAAACAGAAAACAAAGCAGAACAAAACATTAAAAAAGAGCTTAGGTGATGATCATGCTAGGTTTTGTTGTCATTGTTTGAACTCTGCACCTGTAAGGCTCATAACTAAAACTTTAATAAAAAGAAAAAAGAAAAAAAGGCAAGAGGAGGACTTGACTGCTCCTAGGTAAGGTGGAGGAGAACGTTTATTATAGATAAGTGGGAGAGCATAGCCAGAGGCAGAGACATCTGAGAAAGTCCACCCAGGACCTGGACATGACTCTGACTGAGCTGAGACGTGGGGGAGAAGCAGAGGAGAAAGGAGAGGGGAGAGAATGGGACCAGGTGTAGTAGCTAATAAGCACTCAGGCAATTTACATAGCCACCCAGGGTCCTCAAGCCCTATGTGACCTATGTGCAGCATGGTCACGTCACATACACATGGTGCAGCTACATAAGCCCTTGTGCGCATGTGTGAACTCCCGTGTGCATGTACTAGGCAACCTTTAAAAGCTGGACATACCGGCTCTACTCTCTCTCCTTCAGTCCCTCTTTTGAAGAGGTAACCACTGCCTCCCTCCCTCCCTCCCTCTCTCCCTCCTTCCCTCCCTCCCTCCTTCCTTCCCTTTCTCCCTCCCTCTTTCCCTTTCTCTCTCCCTCTCTCTTTCTCCCAGCACCAACTTCCTCAAGCCTAAGCACGTGTCTTTCTCTCTTTTAATAAACTCTTAAAGTGAGTTTTGTGTCTTGTGATCTGTTCTTGCTCACGCCCAGTAATTTCAGTAGCCAAGAGGACAAAGATACAGAAAAGGGCAGATAGCCCAAATAATCTGGATTATAGAGTGAAGAGCCTCTGGGGAAGGGCAGCCCAGCCCCAGGACTGAAGAGTTCTGGGTAGAGGGAGGAGTATGCCAGTTCCATACTGTAACAGGTAGGGACCTTTGGTTGCTGGCAGAACCATGAGGCCAGGTCCACTTTGATATGTTGACTAGGCACCTCAGCTGCCATCTGTCCTGGATTTGAAAATTAACAAAACCCAAGCAGAACATTAGGGAGATAAAAATAAAACAAAGCATCTTAGAGACCTGGTGGCGTCTCATTAGTCTAATAAATAGGAAACGAGACAATAACCTAAGGGCTCAGTATGCCATGGAAGTTATAGGGGTGTTGCAGTACTTGGTTTGTTATTTGGTTACATTAACCAAGATGGTGGTAAAGCCACATGACTGCTTCCACATTGATGGAAGTCACCAGGTCCCTGAGTGATGAGTCCTGAGACCATGGCAGGCCATGAAGGCAGCCTGGTCCCAGGCAGGAAGCTGCATGGTGGGTGAGAGACCAAAATGGATAGGCACACCATGCAGAATGATGTTGGATATTTATTTAGTGGGTTATGGAAGGAAAGGGGAGAAGGGGAAAGAGCAGAGAAAGAGAGACAGAGAGGGGGGAGGGGGAGGGAAGAAGTGGGAGAGAAGGGAGAGACAGAAAGGAAGGGACTCAGGCTAGAAGCTGAAGATCAGCTTGCGGGGGGGTGGGGGGGTGGGCATGGCTTGTCTCTTAAAAGGGACAGGACAGACCATTACAGTGAACCCATCTCCCATCAGGCCCAAGTAGTCCCAGTGATATCCACATATCTCACAGATTAAATGTGTACCTACCTGGTAAGTATTTTTGAATCCCCAGTAGTGGGTTTCTCTGCCAATGTAATAAATCAAATCAAGTCAAATTAATAAAGCCAGGTTTAATCTAAGCAAAACAAAGCCCTCACAGGTGACTCTCAGAAAAGGGAGGAAGAGAAATCATGTGGCACATCTATTGACCATAGTTTAAATACTTTGCAGGTGTAGTCTTGAGATGTGGGGGAGAAGCTGCCACTCCTTGGTAGGCTTTCTGAGGGGCAGGATTTGGAGAGGGAGGAAGGGGGTTGAGACCGAGCTTCTAAGGAAACAGTACCTTTACAGCCTCTTTTGAAAACAGAACCTTTAGTTTTTAGGATAAAAGAGGAAGTAGTTTCTATGACCCCAGTAGGTAGGCCCCAATTGGCAAAAATAGAGAAACAGGGGAATGAATTTCATAGTCTCAGCTTAAATTAGCTGTAATCGGTTTGCCATCTCTCAGAGAGCTTCTAGTGAGGGAGAGAGAAGAATCTTAACCATCGTCTAATTTTAATTTAAAACAGTTGCTGGCCTAAGTGTTGCTGGAGAGACAGATGCAGGAGCTCTGAAAAGTCCAAATATACCGGCACCATTTGCCTCTAGGTAGAGGGTAATGTTCTAAATTTCCCTAAAGATATTGCTCCTTTAGGTACCCTCATCTGAGTTCACCCTAACTACTGAGGTAACATAACCAGGCCTTAGGTTAACCATGCAATTTTAGTACTCGTTTATATATCTCTAGTTACCAAACATGTCACACACTGGCCTTTTAGGGTACACAACCATGAGAATTAGGAGGTCTGAGTGGATCCTTGTTTGAGAGAAGAGAATAAAATATTCAGTCCCATTCCAGGATGAGGGATAGGTACCTGCCGTTTATGGGGCACACTTTCCTGTCCTGATTTCTTACCTTGAAGAGTTGGTGATCTTCAAAAGAAATCCCAAGTTGGGGTCCTCAAAAATTACTATCTTCAGAAGAAATCTGGAGATGATACAATCTAGGTGTCTGGGATGGGTTTATTTTCTCTGCCAGTTATAGAATTAAAAGGCAGGAGAAATCTGAAGCCCAACAGGGAGTGGCACAGAAATCTGAATCACCACAGACAGAATCTGCAGTTGAAGAGGGCACTTATTGGGGGTGAGGAAACACACACATATGAAACAGACTCAGAGAAAAAGATTCAGGCAGTGGAAAAAATCCCCATGAACTCTTTCCTAAGTGATATTTGACTTTTTTTTTTTTTAAAAGTTTTTACAGCCTTCGACTGCCTTTTCTGTTAGTAGTGACACGTGTAAGCGCTTCAGGCCACAGTCCTGTACAAGAGAAAGCCTCGCAGGCTTGTGTGCTACGTGCGGAAAGCTCAGGCGTTAGACTGATGTTTCTTGGATTCAGCCTGGTACTTTGGATAGCTTGTTATGTAACTGGTTATCTAATCTTTCAGAGTAGCCAACAGAAAGGTTGTTATAACAATGATCTTTTGACCTTGCTTTCTTTTTCCAATAACAAACTTACAGGTTAATCAGCATATCCAAGGCTTCCTTCTCATTAATTGTTTTTAAATTCTAGGAAATGTCACTCAGTGGGTGCTGGGTGAGATTTTATTTTAGGATTGAACTCTTTCTTTTCCTCCTACTGATACTTGTCTTATTAAAGATGTTTTTTGAGGGTGTCTTACCTGAAATCTGTATTTACATTTTCCCACATTTTGCTCTCCTCCCTCCCTAATTCTCTCTTAAAATCATGGTCTTGTTTTTAGCCATTGTTATGTATGTGTGTGTGTGTGTGTATGATGAATACATACACACACACACACATGTACATACACACACACATCCTGCTGTGTTCATTTGGTTGCCATTATGTGTGTATTTAGAGCTGGTTGGGACTGGGTATTTTGTAGGGCGTTTATCCCTAGAGGAGACTGATTGTTCTTCTCTCAGCAACTATTAATTGGATAGTTCTAGGGTAGGAACTTGGAAGATTTCTGCCATCTACAGTGGCATGTCTACTGGTGCTGTGATTGTGTGGGTCTTACTTAAGCAACCATATTTTTGAGATTTCATAGGTGCAGCTTGCCTGTCATAGAAGATGCTATTTTGTTGGAGATGTCCTGGTTTTTTGTCTCCTTCGGTATTTCTGCTCCCTCTTAATCAATAGCTTCTGAGTTGTAGAGGTAGGAGTTGTGTTGTAGAGGTATTGGAGTTGTGCAGACCATAGCCGGTGGTTCCCTGCAGTTGGACCAGCTGTGGTCTCTACTACAAAAGGGAACTGCAGGAACTGAAAGAAACACTTACCTGTGGATATAGGGATAATTATTTAGAATGCAGCTAGAAATTATACTGTTTTAGGAAAATGGGGATACTAGGTACTAATGTAGGTCTGTGATATTAGCCAGGTTAGTAGTTAGCTAATTAGTAGTTAGTTAGGCTTATAGCATTGGGAATGAATTCCCTTCCACTGAGTGGCCCTTCATCCAATTGGATAGCTATTGGTGACCCCTAAGATATGAATGCCACTATTGCATCCTTAGGGATACACCATGCTATTCATCAGCTGAGTGGTTCCATCCCTGGGCTGGTGGTCCTTAGTTCTGTAACAAAGCAGGCTGAGCAAGCCATGGGAAGCAAGTCAGTAAGCGTCACCCCCACGTGGCCTCTGTAACAGCTCTTGCATCCAGGATTCTGCTCTGTTTGAGCTCCTGTCCTGACTTCCTGCAGTGATGAAGTGAACCGTGGAAGTGTAAGCTGAACAAACCAGTTCCTCCCCAACTTGCTTTTTGGTTATGACCTTTCATCACAGCAATAGAAATGCTAAGTCCTCATTCTGTTTCATGGTTCTACAAATCTGTTTTTGTAGCAGTTTCATGCTGTTTTTATGAATGTGATTCTGTAATATACCTTGAAATCATGTATGGTGGTACCTCCAGTATTGCTCTTTTGGCTTAGGAGTCTTATGACTATACCATCAATTAGGTTCCTTTGCTGCTTTCCCATTTATTGATTTGTTGATTAACTGATTGATTAATGAGATCTTTCTCTGAACCTAGAGCTCAGCAATTGTAGAGAGGCTAGATGACCAGCAAACTCCAGAGATTGCCCCTCCTCACCTCCTCTCTTTTCCAGTGCTACACTACTGGAAAATGCCACCAAAAAAGGCTATACAGACTTTTCTCTGCTTCCACATGAACTTTAGGACTGTGTTTTTGTGAAGAATGGTGTTAGAATTTTGATGAGAATTGTTCAATCTGCATATTGCTTTCAGTAGCTGCATTAGTCAGGGTTCTGTAGAGGTACAGAATCAGACATGCACACAAGACATTAAAGGAAAGGATTTGTGAAATTAACTTATGCAATATAGTTGATATAGTTCAACAACACCTGTCTCATATCTGAGAAGAAAAGAAAATCTATGCTCAGTCTAGAAGGCTGGAGAGAAGGCTCAGCAGTTAGGAGTACTGACTACTTTTTCAGAGGACCTGGGTTCAATTCCTAGCACCCACGTGAAGTTCACAATTGCCTATAACTCCATCTCCAGGGGATCAGACACCTTCATACAAACATACATAAAGGCAAAACACCATCAGTGCTCATGAATGAAATAAATAAGTTATACTTAAAAAAAATAAAAGCTTGATGGTGGTGGCAAGCGCCTTTAATCCCAGCACTTGGGAGGCACAGGCAGGCAGATCTCTGTGAGTACAAGGCCAGCCCGGTCTACAAAATGAGTTCCAGCACAGTAAGGACCATTAAACCCTGTCTCAAAATAGCAAAATTAAAAAACAAACCCTTTAGGTTTATGATTGTTCTGTAACTTTAGTGTTGTTACACATACATGCCCATCATTCAAGACAGCTTCTCTTGGTGTCCATGAAGCACTAGTCAGTTCCAGTAATGAATGATAAACCATAATTGTTTTCATGTTCAGTATCTTGGTTAACATTTTAATTTGGTTCCTAGGTTAAACACAAATAATCAAAGATTGAGACATATTTTCTCCCCGTGACAAAAATGGCAATCTATACCCCGGTGAAAATCAGAAGCTCACTTCTCTTTCTCTTTAGGAAGTGTGTTATTTCTCTATTTGTGGCTAGGAAACTATAGAAACCGTATCTGAAAACATTGCTGAAACAAGAAAACTTAACTCTTTTCAGACTGATGATTTGACACGACCAGTGCTGAACCTGTCACTCATCTGGAACTAGGTTGATGGTATATTTAGTGTCGAATGGATCTTGGCAACGTCTGATCAAATGTTTCCCAATTAGACTTCAAACAGCCTTGGGGTGTGAGTCCTCTGAGCTAGGATATGGATAAATATTTACAAAGACGTGATGCACAGCTGCACTCTTGTTAATTTACTAGGCCATGTGGAGAGACCATGCTCATGTCTAAAATAGGGATGCCTGTTAATAATATCTTTGGATTTAATATACTATATTTACCTTTAAGAACACTTTAAAGATTTATGTTTTTTTAAAAAAATATGTGTTTGTGTATGCATTTGTGTGTGGATTTGTGCACATTATTCCTGTGCTCACAGAGGCTCAAGTATCAGATTCCCTGGAGATGGAACTATAGGCAGTTGTGAGCTCCCTGGTGTAGGTGTTTGATCCAGTTCAGATCTCTGGAGGAGCAGTTTGTGTGGTTACTGAGCTATCTCTAGAGCTCTTAATACACATAAAATCTTCCAAACTTAACCTTTGTGCAGACCCAGGGTCACAATGTGACCAACACCCTAGTGGGAGCCACATTCCCAAGAAAGGCAGTGTACTGTTTCCTCCCTTCCCTATTTCAGTCCTCTTCTTGCTTCTCCTCCTCTGACTTTTCTTCCTCCATCTTTTCTTCTTCTTAATCCAGTACCGGGGATTGTACCTATAACTTTCAGATGCTGGACAGATATACAGCCAATGAACTGATCCTCAGCCCTTACTTACTTATTTATTTTGATCCATCAGGGCCAAGAGTGTAAACACAGAACAGAGAGACTGCACCAGTTCTACCCGACTGTCAGCATTTAGCTGTGTGGATTGGGCAAGCCATTTATCCTCTCTGAGGCTAAGTTCTATGGCGTGTACGTAAGGTACTAATTGGTAATTTTCAACCTGAAGTTCAAGGACCATCTTAACTTCCTATTTTAAGTGTAGGTCCCTGAGCCTTGTTGAACCCACCGAGCCTTGGAACTTGCACGTTTATTAAACTCTCATGCATGAAAACCATGAGGTAGGTGATGACTTAAGTCCTCTTTGAGTGGAAAATGATGAGATAGAATTGGAATTTTGAGAACTTTGTATCTTATTTCAGAGTTCTATGGTTTTATGAATAAAAGTAAATGTATGGTCATTCTAATACAAGATACTAAATATACATCGGTTACCCTTGTTAGGAGTAAGCTGTAACATAGATCTAAGGTGCCAATTATCAACATAGCTTGAGATTATTCAGTGCGCAGACGCAGAATTAAAAATATCGTCTCAGTGAAATTGTACCCACATCATTAAAACCTTTTAATACAGGAAAATAGTGAAAAACAGGCAAGCTTTTCTCCGGGACCCAGTGTTGTTAGTGTGGTAACAGCTGGCAGATGGTAAGGGGAGTGCTACACAGTCTTATTAGGAAAACTAAGTAGTTGTTGCTCATGCTCTCAAAACAACTTTATCACACAGCTCATTTAATTATAAAATACACTGAATATAGCACCCAACAGATTGGAGATGGCCTACTGCCTGGTTCGTTTTTACTTTGATTCCGCATTCCTTCTATGTTTTCTGAACTCTTTTGTGACTAGTAAGAGGGTGAACGTAACTCCCTATAAGGTTCAGCACCTTCCTAGGGAAGTTAATGTGTTCCAGATAAAAGGAATTAATAGGACATAAATTGGTTCCTGTATGTTTGTACTTGTCAACTGCCACAATCACATGAGCTGGTCAAGGATCACTGGACAGTTTAGCAGGCTAAGAAGCAGAGATGAGCCTCCTCAGCTTTAGATTGATTGCAGATAGGAATCTGTGCACTTCCTCTGTGCACTGTTCAGCCTGTTCTCAGAAGATCTTCAGCTCATAAGCTGACACCATCTCTGTAGAAGACAGCCTGATTAACTCTAAGCCTACTGCAAGGTCTAAGCCTTAAGTCATTATAACTTAAAAATACCTTCCAAGAAACCTATAGGTTGATCTTTGACTGAATACTGGGTATTGTGTTATATAGTTTATCAATATGTTAGCCATTGAAGTTCCTCCCGCATGCTTAGTCCGACTCTTCCATTCACCTACTGAAAGATGTCCATGTTGCTAGTTTGTGTTGAGCACTGTTAGTTGCTTTTATTTTATTTTATTTTAGAATCAGCACATGCAGGAACTAGTGACTAACCTCCTATCACTTGTGAACTTTTTCCTTTTATAATGTAATCATTTATTGCTAATAGGTTATTATAGTTTCTATAGCAACTAATTTCTAACTTGCAGGATTTTGTATACTGATTTTTCCAAAAAATAATGACTTAAGGCTTAGATCTTGCAGTAGGCTTAGAGTCAATCAGGCTGTCTTCTACAGAGATGGTAAGTGTCAGCTTATGAGCTGAAGATCTTCTGAGAACAGGCTGAACAGTGCACAGAGGAAGTGCACAGATTCCTATCTGCAATCAATCTAAAGCTGAGGAGGCTCTTCTCTGCTTCTTAGCCTGCTAAACTGTCCTTTTCAATTTACCTTTCAAAAGACTTTTAAATACTCCTACAGATTTTTTTTATTTAAAAGAACTTTCAAATGCATCCTACCAACAACTATTGGAAATTTAAAACAACAATTACAATTACTTTGAATGTGATTCAAGAATCGGCATCTAATGTCTATTTTATTATTTTCTGTCTAAGTTTCCAATAATTTATATTTACTTTTCAAATCATTGTTATTCTTCAATTGCACCTTTATTTGCGCAAGTATCGGTTGAGTCTTAAACTCTGCTCTTGCAGTTTAGCAGAGGCCAAGGTCATGTGTTCAGTTCACATACAGTTCAATTAACTCCACTTGCCTAGGGGCCTGCAGCACCGCTTCTGTCTCCGGCCATTGTGCAAATGGATGTTATTGGACCCCTGAGGCATAGTCTGAAAGAATGGATGGATGTGTGCACATCTGTAGTTATTAATGGAAAATCAATCAGAAGTCCATTCACTCTACGTGCAGTCACTCAGGAATGTATACAAAAGCGCACTGGAAAACAGAGCGCTCGCGTTTTAAATTGACACCTTTAATTATTTATTTGTGCTTTATCTTTAAAGACAGAAGAAATGAGAATTACGTGGGGAACTTCCCTTTTCATCTTTCCTTGTAGGTAATCTGGAGATTTTTCTAGTAATTCATGTGATTCTCAGAAGGATTGACCTTTTGTTTTATCACCACAAGGGTGCCACAAATCTTGCCTCTGGTTCCCTGCTTGTCCTACTTGACAGATAACCACATCCTCTCATTTGGTGCTGACTTTGACTCAGACATGATGACAAAGGCCAGATTTGACTATATTTAGCATCTGGTCACCAAGGGTGCTTTTAACTCTGGCAAAGTTGACTTGTCAAAATCAATGACACTTTTTTTTTTTTTTTTTTAAATTTCAGCTACGTTGTCTATGTGTTCCAGTGTGATTCAGTTCAAGGACATTTCAATGATACTGTGAAGGCTGAGAATGGAAATTTTGTCGTGAAAGGAAAGTCCGACTCCATCTTCCGGGAGCAAGGTCCCATCGGGGTCAAGTAGGGTAATGCTGGTGCTATACACACTAAGGGGTCCAATGGGATCTTCTTCACCATGGAGAAATCTAGGGATCATTTGCAGCCACAAAAGTCATCTTTGCTCCTTCTGCCAATGCCTCCACATTTTTGAAGTGTGAAAGAAATATAATAACTTCTTCCAGGTCATCTATAATGTCTTCAGTACCCCTAGCCACATAGCTCTTCTATCCAGGGTCGCTCACGATGACAAAGTAGGCACTGTAGAGGGATTCATGACCTCAATATATGATATCATTGTCACCCTGAAGACTGTGGATAGGCTGCTCTTGGAAAATGTAGCACAGTAGCTAAAATGTTACTAAA
This sequence comes from Arvicola amphibius, assembly GCF_903992535.2. NCBI lineage: Eukaryota > Metazoa > Chordata > Mammalia > Rodentia > Cricetidae > Arvicola > Arvicola amphibius. The sequence continues at coordinate 81,846,528 of NC_052055.2, forward strand.
AAATTATCTGTGTATCTGTTGGTGTTACTAAGGCTGGTGGGCCAGACCATTCTTGAGCTATGTGGGAAACTCAGTGACTTGGCTTTTTGTGTATCCATCCTTAGTGCATCAGTGGTTGAGTCTTGTTACATGGGAGAAAGGTGCTAAACATCATGACCTCAAGAGGTAGTGAGGCAGGCTTTGGAGGGGCACTAAAGAACATCTTGGATGTTAATGATGACCGGGAAGCCTCCTGTGACTTTGAGAATAGAATCCACACTTTCATATTTAGTGCCAGAACTTGAATCATCCCCAATGGCCACTTTACCAACTTTTATTTCCTGATATGACAGTGAGTACGTGTCCTTCATAGCCCACATGGCCTCCCAAGAATAAGACCACCTTGGACTGGTGGCCCCCACAAGAACACAAGAAGAGAGGCTCTCATGCTGGAGAGTTTCTTGTTCTAGGTCAATCTCCTAACATACTGAGATTCTCCTCTTTGGTTTCTGTCTCAGACTCTGTAGAGAGGAGGAAGGGTTTGAGTCCTAGCATGACCAACACCATCAGGAAATTCTGTTGCCCTCAGCATGTACCCTATCCCCCCTCCCCACTAGGCTACTTTTCACTGGGTTTCTGTAGGGCACATGGAAACAAATGTAATCTTATCTCGTACTTTTAGAACATTTTAGATTAGGTCATGATTTGGAAAGCTTTTGGAGAGACTTGGCACATAAACAAATGACTTTCTCATTATTCTTTTTCCACCCTTGTCTTACCTTAAAAATGTTCAAAAGTGTGATTAGTGCTCAGAAAGATGGTTGGAAAAGTTTGGCGTGGCGATGGGCCTTTCAGTTAGTGAGGTATATATAGTTCAGGGTTAGGGTTAGACAGAACTGGAAGTAAGGTTAGGGATAGGGCTGGAGTGGAGCAATTAAGAAATGACAAGATGGAAGATATTTGAAAGATTTGTTTCTTAAAATTGTGTGTATATCTTTGTGTGTGAACACATATATGACTCTCTCTCTCTCTCTCTCTCTCTCTCTCTCTCTCTCTGTGTGTGTGTGTGTGTGTGTGTGTGTGTGTGTCCGTCCGTGTCCATGAGTGCAATGTCTGTGGAGGTCAGAAGACACATCCCTGGAGCTGGAATTGCAGGTAGTTGTGAGCCATCTGATGAGGGTCCTGGGACCCAGGTAATAGGAACTGAACTTGAGTCTTCTGGAAGAACAGCATTGGCTTTTAGCCATGGATCCATCTCTTTAGCCTAAAATGGCATTTGATATTTTAATTTTAGGCCACCTGTCATTTTGTTGTTCCATGCTGTTCACAGATAGTTTATTTCATGTGAGGCACCCCAGAACTTCAGTCCTTACACAAGAATCCACATCAATATATTTGTCAGTTTCCTCCCTCTCTAACTTTCAGACAGAGACATCCTTTCAGGATTTATTAAATTGGAGGGAAAGTTTAGAGTTCTTTTTTTTTTCCTCTGAGAAATTGAGCTTCAAAGAAATCTACAACTGACTATTACAGTGTTTCCACGTGACATCACTTAGGCAACTCTTATGCCTTCTCATCTTAGTGAACCGCTGATATCAGGACCTTGCAAAAGCATTATGTCAGAACTTGGTAGTATGAATTTGCAAGCCTTAAGCTATTCCGTCCATACTTCATAAGCTGGCTAACTGTATCCTTGTTTTTTATACATTGTTGTACTTTCCAGTTTTTATTAATAGTTTTCTAAATAATTAAAAAGTATATTTAGTTAAGTCTTTTTCTACTTCTGTGTTTATTACTGTATATGATAAACTGGGTAATTTATCATAACGTGGAGGTGGGTATTACATGATGGTACAGAGCAGGGAAGAGAGAATAAACTGGATCTTATAAGATAGCCACTCCCAGGATAGCTCATTAAGCCATGAATGCCTTAGCCCCTTCCTGAGGGATTTGCCTTGATGATGTAATCACTTCTCAAAGGTCTGAGCTCGCAAATATCATTGACTTTGATAATTAAGTTTTTAATGCATGACTTGAGGAATACTTTCAAACAATAGCAGTCGTGTAACTCATTCATGAATATATTCTTGCCATTAAAAAAAATCAGCCATTTTAAATGAAGCCCGAGTTCTCTCTGACCACCTGCATTGTCTAGCAGCTTTTCTGGAAGCATGCAGTTTCTAGTAACATGTACTTTTACAACCCTTTATTTGTGCATGCATATGGATGTATGTATGTGGCATACACATGTTACCATAGAATGTGGGAATAAGCTGTTTAACATGTATAGTAATACCCTTATTTATATTTTAGCTATTTTCTCACTCAGAATATCTATTAGTTGAATTTGCTCCATTTGGTTAAATTTATCTGTGGACTTGGTCATGCTCCAGATTTCTTTTCTTTAGCAGGGCCTGACTCAGTTCTGGTCGTAGCCCCTCGTGTCTCCTTTTTATTTTGAACCCACAGTTTGACACGATGTGTTAACACACTTAGAACCCCCGTTTTTTTTTTTTTAGTTGATGAACATATTCTAATCTCAGCTAGGAAACTGGTGACAAGTCAAATAAAATTGGCCACAGAGATTGTCTTTTCTTATGATTTTCATTCTCACTTTGATGACTATCTTAGAGTTCCAAGTGTCAAAGCTTATTTTTTAAGTATAAGTTGTAATATTTTTTACCTTCTTTCCTTTTATTGTTTTTTTATTTTAAAAAGATGTATTTGCTATTTTTACTTATGTATATTCCTAGCCCTTTTAGCTACTGAGACATCTACCCAGGCCTTTTCTTAAAGTTACAGAGTACTAAAAAAAAAAAAAAAAAAAAAAGAGAGAGCGAGAACATGGAAGATTTTGGATTCAGTGTTAGTTTCTTTTATATGACACCCGAAGAAAAAGTGACAAAACAAAGAATAGCAAACTGGAAATTAAAAGATTTATTTTAATCACTCTCTCTCTCTCTCTCTCTCACACACACACACACACACACATACACACACACACACATTGAGACAGAGTCTCACTATATAGCCTCAGCTTGTTTTGAACTTGCTCTGTAGACTTGGCTGGCCTTGACCTCAAACAGATTTACCTACTTTTGCCTTGAGGGCATGTACCACCATACCTGGCTAATTAACATATTTGTGTGTGTGTCTGTGTGTGTGTGTGTGTGTACTTGTATTAATGTATGTGCACGTGTAGCCTGGGTATATGCACCTGTGCACCTGTGGAGGCCAGAAAAGGGTGGGTGTCAGATCCATCGGAGCTGGAGTCCCAGGCTTTTGTAGCACACCCGGCTTGTCATGTGGATGCTGGGGGCAGAACTCCAGTCCTCATGATTGCTCTGGGAGCAGAACCCTCCCCCTCATGATTGCACAGCAAATGCTCTTAGCTTCCCACCCAGTCACCTTTCCTGTCCCCAGAAACAAAACAAAATACTCTTCCGGTGTCTGTCTACAGAGTATGCCACTATGAAGTGAAAAGATAGCCAGGCATCTTTATAGTCAGGCACGTGGCTTTATTCCCAGCACTTGGGAGGCTGAGGCAGGTGGAACTGAGTTCCTGGCCAGCTTGGTCTGAAAGCGAGTTCCAAGACAACCAGGGCTACATAGAAAAATCCTGTCTTGAAAAACAAAGACAATCAATAAACCAAAGGAAGCGAAAAAGATATGCCATGGAACAAGAAAGACATTTGCAAATTACGTACTGGTTAGAGACATATAAAACTATATAGAGGACTTCATACTAAAAAGACAATGCAACAGTAAGTTAGCAAAGGCTTCAAATAGGCATTTGTTTATAGAAAACAGACAGTCCATATGAAAATATGATTAGCATCATCAGGTGTTGTTAGGGATATGCAGATTAAAGGCTTAGTGTCACATTGTCATGCATCAGTCACCAACAGGTAGGATGAGGAGAAACTTGTTATTAGCTGATTTTGTTGTGCAAACATCACCGTGTGTTTATATAAACATAGATGGTAGGGTCAGCTGCCCCACATGGCTTCTTGATGCAATCGAGAGACTCAGGAAATGAGACTGGCATGGGCTGCTGCTATTATTATATAGCACATTGTTTGTTTTTCAGTGACTTAAATAGAAGGCACACACTCTGCAGTAATACAGAAAGCAGAGCATACTGAACACATAAACCAGTGATAAAGGTGTTTGTTTTCATTATCAGGTATCATATACTGTGCGTGATCGTATATGCTGCAGTTTTACAGGACTGGCCAGTGCAGTGGGTTCCTGCAGGCATCCGTGTAATGCATTGCCCCAAGCTGTTACAATGGCTAAAACACTACTGGAGGACAAAGAATTTTCAGCTTCTTGATAATTTAATGGTGCCACCAATGCATGGGGTGAATACTGTTAGCCTAATTGCCGCTCCACAGTGCGTGGCTCCATTTCACACCTTGTAGGTTGATCATAAGAAATAGACACACATTGAATGCAGTAGAACACTTAATCCTAGCACTCAGGAGGTAGATCCTGGTTGACCTGTGAGTTCGAGGCCATCTTGGTCTACAGAGTAAGTTCCCGGTCAACTAGCACTACTCAGCGAGATTCTTTCTCAAAACAAACAAATGAACAACCAAGCAATCACAACTCTCCCTCCAAAATGCCAGAAACAGACAAATCATACTCCGCCCCAGAAAACTGATGTTGGCAAGCAGAAGGTAGAAGGTTTGTACACCTCTGGCGCGACCGTGGCATGGTGGAGGGCCTATGAAGACCTGTTTGTTAGTTCCTTAAAACTTCAGTATAGAATGAACAAGAATCCATGGATTCTACTCGTAGGCATATATTCCAAAACTGGGAACAGAGACCTAAATAAATAACTGAATGCTAATGCTCATGGCAGCATTATTCACGAAAGCAAAAAGAGGTGGAAACAAGCTAAATGCCCACCAACTGCTGAATGCATAGAAAAGGCATTATAGCCGGGCGGTGGTGGCGCACGCCTTTAATCCCAGCACTCGGGAGGCAGAGGCAGGCGGATCTCTGAGTTCGAGGCCAGCCTGGTCTACAAGAGCTAGTTCCAGGACAGGCTGTAGAAACTACAGGGAAACCCTGTCTCGAAAAAAAAAAAAAACCGAACCCCTCCCCCCCCAAAAAAGAAAAGGCATTATAGAATGTTTTCAGCTGTGAAGAATAGTAGTGAGGTCGTCACATGCAACGTAGACAAACCTTGAAAACATGCTAAGCGGAATGAAGCCAGTCACAAAAGACCATGCATTGTATGATTTCGCTTATGTGAGAGTTCCATAGGATAAAAACCCATAGATGTACAAAGTAGGTCAATGGTTGGTGCAAGGGTGTGCGTGCGGGGAGAGGCATGAAAGCCATTTTAAGGAGTTAGAAATATTCTAAAATTAAAATGTTTCACGGTCTTACAGCCTGCTCTATGTATGAAAGCTTTGCATTGTGCAATTTCAGTGGCTGAATAATATGGTTTTTCCCCTCAATAAAACGGATCCTTTGATGGTAGTGGAAATTAGCATGGTGATTTATAATTAGCTAACTCAATTGAAAGACATTTTAATTGTTTAATTGTCCACATGTTTTCTTTTTTCTGGATAGAGGAATAGTCCTATAATACCAAATAACACCGTGCAATAGCCTAGGGAAGAGGTGACTGTGGAGGGAAGATGGCTGAGCTTTCTTTCCCTAGCCTGCCTGGACCCAAACAGCAGATCACCAGCAACTTGGGAGTCTCTCAGTGAAGAGGAGGTGGAGGGCCTGGAAACCAAGGCTTGAATCTTAAAGAGAGGATGGCAAACAAGGAGAGGCCTGGTAGTGAGAGGGGTATTAAGGGCTGGGGCTCCATAGTGGAGTTCTTCATCAGTGGACATGCCCTTGGTAGTGCGCAGGATGGAGTCTTTTCTGAATCATTGGGATGCTCCTTGGATGGGATCTACAGATGGGCTGGAATTGAGTACTGGTGGGTACCAAAGGCAAGGAGAACCCTCTCTGCCATGTACCATGCAATGTCGATGAGAATGATGCCAAAGTCATCCCGGTTTGGAAAACGCCTAAAATGTTTTTGGTTTCTTCGAACTGGAAATGATAGTGGTGTTTCTTGAGTTCTTGTTAATCTTCCCTGTGCCACCCAGCAGGAAACCAGTCCTGTGTCCCTGCCATTGTCTCCAATCATTGAGATTAATTTACTCCTGCCTGCCACTCCATAGGCCTTGCACCTCGTTTATGTGTCTTCACTTTATATCTAACTAACTTGCAGGCGTGTGCTCCTGATGGTTTATTGTATGTAATTTATACATACCTATGTAGAATTCAAAAGGGGACCCGTGGGTTTTAGTTTCTATAGTTCTTCCTATTACTATTCTGTTGTGGTATTTATTATAGCAAAAATAGATAAATTTAATGGAAAAGATTTTATTTTTACCACTAATTTTCTTCCTTATTCCCACATATGCTAATTTATAAAATTCTACTATCCTAAATTTTCATGTGAGAAAGCTAACTCTGGTATGAGAAAAAAAAAACCTTACTAATTCTTCTATTTTTTTCTTTGACTCAAGGTATTATAAATTTTTTGATGTACACTGTACCCACAGGATTTTGTGTCTTATTTAACATTACTTTTTACAATTTTTCTTTCCTGTGTTAATTTTAATAAAATTGCGTGTTTCCCCCTTCCCTTGCCTCCCTTCAAATCTTCCTATATAACTTTTCAAATTTGTGGTATCTTTGTTAATTAATTGTTGTTACATACATGTATAATAATATGCACATAGATCCCTACATACGTAAATACAACTTGCTCGATCTATATAATGTTCCTTGCACATGTTTTTCAGGGTTGACTGTTTGGTACTGGATAACCAATCAGGTGCTTTTTCCCTGGGGGTGTTTATTTTTGTCACTTTCAAATGTTCCTTAGTTGCCTGCAGTTCTTGGTGTAGGATGAAGGTCTCCTGGGCTTTAAGATTTAACATGCTTTTAGGGGATGAGTCTTTAAGCCCATGCCATCTAGTGGTAACATTGGAGAATTCCTGGTCCCTTAAGGAGAGTTAATGCACAAATGTCTAAGAAATTTTAAGAATCACCAATAAATTAACGATTAAACTTTGTTTATTCTTTAATTCAAAGCACAGAACTATGTGCTTAAATAAAAGTTTTATGAATTTCTCTGTCATTTTTTTATGTTGACTGCTTGAAATACAAATGGGGGAATTCAGGACACATTGATTTATTACTAGTTCCAGAAAGCTTATAATTGAGACAGTTTGATTTTTAAAAAATATTCATGTTTCTAATATAGACATATAACAATTCAAGAATCTTTTATTTTTTTCAGCAATAATACCAACAGTCAATTTTAAGTTGGTACATACACATGTAAAATGGTGGTTACAGTCACTGTTTTTTGTTGTTGTTGTTGTTTGTTTGATTGTTTGAGTATAGCTTTGGAGCCTGTCCTGGAACTCACTCTGTAGACCAGTCTGGCCTTGAACTCACAGAGATCTAATTGACTCTGCCTCCCAAGTGATGGAATTAAAGGCATGTGCCACCACCACCCGTTCATAGTCACTGCTTTAAATTAAACTTGAATGAATTTGTCATAAGTCACATTTTGGGGTGACTTCTATCGTGGTCTAGCCATGATGGGTTTGTACATTTCAGGGTAGGAGTGTGTGAATTAGCAGTGTTAGGTAGGAGGAACAAAAATATGAAAGAAATACAGAGACACAGGATACTACCAAGAGGGCGATTCAATGTATACTAAATATTGAATTTGCCTACGTTTAATTTATGCTTTTATACCCCAAAACAAAAGGGGACAAAGAAGACAAAAACCTGCTTTAACATGACACAAAGGACAGCCAGGACAGTTACTTGTATAGTACTATTAATAAAAACTCAGAGACAGATATTGGAGTTCAACCTGAAGACCAGAAAAGCAAGCAGCCAGCCACAGGCTCTTACCTCTACCTCAGTCCAAAAATGACAGTCTTGCCTCCAGGAATTCTCAGAATGAGACTGACTGAGAGCTGTCTCCTCCCATTTTATATTCCTTTCTAGTGCTGGGATTAAAGGCGTGCACCACTACTGCCCTGTTTCTATGGCTAACTAGTGTGACTACTGGGATTAAAGGTGTGTGTCACCACTGCCTGGTCTGTAAGGCTAACCAGGGTGGCTGTTTTACTCTCTGATTTTCAGACAAGCTTTATTTATTAAAATACAAATGAAGTATCATTATATACTTGCTTCAATACTTGAGACATCAAGCCCTTATTTCCTGAGTAAAGCATTTGATGTTTTGGGCAGCATATGCAGTGAACACACCCTAGACCTAGTATCCTGTGGGCAGCCACTCTCTGGGTCAAACCTTCTATTTTAAAATGAAGGAGCAAGAATAGGCTTGAATTCTCTGACCTTTGGTCAGGGTGAAGTTGATACACCTCTATGGGTCATCCTAATGTCCAAAACACCAAGTAGCTACACCCTAGGTTAGGGTTTCTAGTTTGTAGCCACACCTGTTGCCAACAGCTTTGATAGAGCAAAATAAGCTCAAACTCTTTGACCTCCAGTCAAGGTGGAACAGGCTTACATCTGTGGGCCCTCACATGAATTGAAGACAGTTTTGAGTCGGGATGGGTCTCTGTATCATGTTTTTGTTTATAAGATTAATGAATTTCTGACTGTCACATTGAAAGTCAAAAATAGCCTGTCTCCTTTCTTAGGATATGTAAAACCCAATGGTAGTAATGTCTTTATGTACTGGCAACATTCTAATGGTGCTATTTTAAAATTGTGTTATATTTCATAGCAAGCTACACTTACTTCAGAATAGTCTACTTTGATAAAATTGGCAACATAAAATTTACTACAATGAGTTGGTTTAATTCAGTGGCAGAAAAATTATGCTTTATTAAAATTAGAAAATTAATATAATTTACAGTGTCTCCTTTCCCTCCTGTTGGTAACACTGATATAGATGCTAATGTAAGAAACAAATCACTGTGTGGTATCAAAGTTTGCGTTCCTTGGACTCACCAGCTCCTGAGACATCCAGATTTTTGCCTTTGGGCTTTTCTCTATATTTTATATGGCAAACACGATGGGAAATTCCCTGATCTTTTTTTTTGTTTTGTTTTGTTTTGTTTTTCGAGACAGGGTTTCCCTGTAGTTTCTAGAGCCTGTCCTGGAACTAGCTCTTGTAGACCAGGCTGGCCTCGAACTCACAGAGATCCGCCTGCCTCTGCCTCCCGAGTGCTGGGATTAAAGGCCTGCGCCACCACCGCCTGGCTTCCCTGATCTTTTTGACCCTGGCTTCAGACCTTCACTTACACCCTCCATGTCCTTTCTGTTGGTTTATTAATAGACTAAAATGATATTAAAAAGTTATAAAGGTCCATTTCTACTCTAACATGTAAGCCAAACTAAGGGCTTGCAGACCTATGGAAGAGTGATGAGAACCGTTTAATATTGAGGAATGAACTTTAAGATAAAAGTGGAATATCATTTCCAAAAAAAAGTGGAAAATGTCCAAGGTTAATTTAAAGTGTAAAATATGATGCAATTGTTTAAAGGAGAGAGATGAGAGGATTTTATTCTTTTAATTGTGAACTCATTTTATTTAGCTCACTTCTCAGTAAAAGTTAATTTATGTTTTGAAAAGTCATGTTAGAGATATAGGTAGCCTCTTTGGTCATAACTCAGGTAAGGATCCTAACAAATCTGCTTCCAGATACTTAGTTGTTGAATTTATATTCAAGCGAACCAAAATGTTATTATTGTGGATGAGTTTAGAATGCATAAACTTAGAAATTAGCCCTGTGCACCTTGTGTGCTTGAGAAATGATGAAGAATCTCTCCGTCCCTGTAGAAAATAGACTGAGGGCTGTGTGTTTATAAGCTTTTCAGTTGCTTATAGTTAGCAGGGCTGTATGGTGATGTTGGATGAACACAGGATCGAATTCTACCATGTTTAGCAAAAAAAGTCAATGGGTTTGTCCCCTCTGCTTCTGGGATGATGGCATTCCAAAGAAAATATCTGCATTTTTGTTTGTTTGCTTGTTTTGTTTTCTTAGCAGGTTTCAATTCATGATCATAGGATCTAGGGTGGAGGCTACTGTAGGAAACCCCTTGCCGACGTCCATACCTGGACAATTTGTCTTACTCCGCTATTATCTCAGTTTGTATGCACATTTTCTATTCTTTCCTCCAGTTTTGCTGAATCTCCATCAAAATATCTTTGGACCTCTACATGGAAAATAATAGTTTGCCTTTCTTAGGACAGCCTACGTGATTTACCCCATAGAGGTTTGGGTCTCACTTTCTAGTCGGTTGAATACCAGGGTGGGATAAGCAAGCCAGGGTGTTAACTTTAGCCCACAAGTGTCTATGAGCAGGTCTTGGGAAGAAAAGCAGAAGAAATTAGTACCACAGTGAAAGCAAAATGCTCCAACTTGCCAGGGGAATGCACAGCTTCTATTGAGATTGAAAATTCGTAAGGGTGTGGTTTTCCTGTAAGAACTGATCTAAGCAGAAAGTATGCAGATTCCCTGAGTTGTCTTTTTGAATCTGTCCATTATTCATGAGATAAAGAAGAGGAGATCTAAGTAGTTGGGAAGAAATCTAGGGGAGCACGTTATTCCTGGAGCCAAACCAAAGTACTCAGCAGGAAGAGGTATCCACATTTCAAAGAAACTCTCAGGATGCAAGAGAAAAAGAACCAAGTCAGGGGTTTTCAGCAAGACTTACCAGAGGGCTGTTAGCGTATTTACAGACTGATAACAGAAGGGGGCAGCAGAGAGCTGCCAGTGTGGATGGTTGAGAAAGGTCAAATTCGAAGATAAAAATGCAGGGGCGAGGCCGGCAGGAGAGTCAGAACTCCTCCCCGTGAGGGTTCTGAAAGATCAGAGAGGATAATTAAGGGTCTATGACATTTGACTAGAGTTTCTAGCCCTAGGATACTTGTCCTAAAAGACCATCCAAACAGCTGTCAGTGTGGCTGGGCGGTAAATGGCCCAGATCCTAAGAGAGTCAGGCTCTCCTTTTTGTTTCTCTAGACTTTTACATATCTCCAGCTAAATGAAGGGCACATATTCTTAGCTATACATGTATCAACGGGCAAGCCTTTGTCTTTCTACTTATTGCGCGAGAACAGGGTTTACACAGAGTCTTTGATGTCTGTAACTGCTTGGGGACTTCCATTGATATCAATACAAAGTCAGAAGAACCGGGTGGTTTAAATACTCTGAATGAAGCTTCCCCACTGTTTCTGGCCAATGCTTTTTGTCACACTTGCTCCTAGAAGTGTGATGGGTGAGACCATTGGCAGGTCTAAGCTAGCAGGACTAGCTGAGAAGTAAACTGTGCTCTAGAACTAACCCCCTCGTATGCACAGGTTCTGCATATCCAGACCCAGGGGCTCCTGCTGGCTCAGCAAACATTCCACTTTATCCACTGAGATGTCTCACCAGCTCCAGTCCTTGATTCCACCTCACATCTTTTTGTTTTGTTTTGTTTTCCTTTTTCTTCTCCCCTCCTCCCCTTCCTCCTCCTCCCCCTTCCTCTTCTTCTCCTTTTTGAGACAGAGTCTCATTATGTAACTCTGGTGGGCCTGAAACTCACCAGCACAGCCTTGAATTAAAGAGATCTACCTGCCTCTGCCTTCTAAGGGTTGGAATTAAAGGTGTACACCACCATGCCTGGCTTTGACCTCATCTCTTGAATTTTGGCCATTGAGTTTTGATTTTACCCGATAGATATAGGTTTACAATTCTTTTTAGGGCTTTAAGGAGGATTTGAAAAAGTGGATATTGTCACCAGCGGGGGGGGGGGGGGGGGGAAGTATCATTTGAAAGATTGCACAGAATCTTAGTGGCTTTTAAAATGGTCCTTCTTCTTCTTATGAATGCATGTACATAACCTATGTACATGATGGGGAGACACCGAAAGGTTTTAAGATTTTAAACTTGGAGCTAACTTTATATAACATAACATCACAACATATATATATATATATATATATATATATATAAATATATATATATATAAAATATAACAATGTAACATTATAATGAAGATAATACCTGAAAGAGGCTTTACCATAGCCTGTGATGGGAAGTCTGGAGAATTACCAGATCTAACAGTAGGAATGAGAAATTTGAATAGAATGTGATACAGTATAAATAAAGAAGTCAGCAGGTATAAACATACTTTAAAGGAAGAACAGAGGGGCTTAATTAGCTATCAGATGCATGGGGGAACCAACTTAAAACGACATCTGAAGATGCTAGAGTCTAGCCAGTGGATGGGCCAACTGACGCCAGAGCACTGCCCCCTCTTAAAGATGGATACTGTTCTATATAAAGTAAATCGGTATTTGTAAGTCTCTATACTGGTAGAAATTTCAAGAACAGTAAACTAGCATGTCTACACACCTAATTTGGCATTACCAGTTTAAAAATTTCACGAGAAGGAAAAGAGCCAGGAGAGGAGAGATATTACAACTTACCAAAATTTCGGCGCTGTCATATTTCTGCATATGCTATCTATCCCTTTCCCACTCCACTTTCTGTTGCTTTAATTCGAAGCAGAGAGCACACTTTTCTGTAAGTTATATCTTTCCCATTATTTCTCAAATTCTTTATTTTTTCCCCCTTCCATTTGACTCTCAGCTCAAACAAATCACTTTTCTGTGAAACCTGCAACTATTGCTATTGGATTTCTATTCAGTTCAGGTTGGGAAACTCACGCAAACTTCTGCAGTTCCCAATCTGAGTTTGCTGTATTGCTAGGGTGCATGGAGCATGAATAACTTTGCCTAGAGTTGCATTAAAAGCATGTAAGACTTAGAAGATATCAGGCTTGCCATAAATTAAGAACAGGTATTGTGTGTGGTCTGTGGAGGATAAAGCTGAATAAATTTAAGCGTGCAAGAGAAGATTAATAGAAACTCAGTCACTCGGAAATTCCTTTGATTGCACCTCTGCCAGGAGGTATTCAAAATGGTCCATGTTTCTTAATTCAATAGGTTTTCTGAAATTTTTTAATAATTTCTCCAATTAGTCTCTCCGGTTATTTCATTTGCTCTTGTCTCTGAGCAAGGATTCCTTCAAAAACACGTCTTTTCATTTCTATAATTAATCTCAGCTTTTCATCTCTACATGAAACAGATCCGCTTTCTCCTGCTCTTTCCATTGCCGCGTCTCCGTCCTGGCTCCTTCTCACCTGTTTGTGTGAAAGTTCATACGAATTCATTATTCTTTCGTGCAGTCTACCTTCCTTCTGTTCTGTAGCCAGAGGTTTCCAGTGTAGCCTGACTTTTGTCTGCTCTGCCTCATCTCCCAGGCTTGTTGTACAAACCAGGTTGGAGAAGATGAAACTGTATTGGCAAATAAATACAGGTCTCTCAGTGACTCAGCAGCGGCCTCTACACTTCCATGACATTCATTTCATGCCCAGCAGGTGGCTGGGCAGCTTTCTTGCACTGTTTCCTTTTGGTGGCCACCCAGGGAGCCAGTCTCCAGCACTGGATGTTCAGTGCTGCCGAGCAGTAGGTGAGCGGTCTGTCTTTAGCCTACTAGCCACAGAGAGTGTGTAATATAGAAGGTGCACTTGATTTCATTTGCCCAGACCAAACCAGACTAGACCCGGATCTGCTCACACTCACTTGCTAAGGACTAACCGTGTCTCTCCTCAGTGGATACCCAGGCCTTGAGAATGCATCAAAGAACATGGATATTTGTTTCTTTTTTTTTTTTTTTTTTTTTTTGGTTTTTTCGAGACAGGGTTTCTCTGCAGCTTTTTTAGAGCCTGCCCTGAAACTAGCTCTTGTAGACCAGGCTGGCCTCGAACTCACAGAGATCCGCCTGCCTCTGCCTCCCGAGTGCTGGGATTAAAGAACATGGATATTTGATGACTGCTTATCGCCTTGGTCTCCACAGTAGCTGCCATCTCATATTTTCAATGTTACAATCACGTAGCTTTGAAGGAGTGAAGGAGCAGCCAGTTTGTCATGGGCATACTCCGTGTCCTGCAGGTCATGACTCGCTAGTGCTTTGCAAGACAAGAGTGTGCGGATGAAGCAGAAATACAGGCTCTGAAGTAGTAAGCTGGCCTAGAATGGCCTGACGTTTTTAAATAGTCAAAGTGAAACTAGAAAGCTATGAGAAATGCCTGGGATCGTTGGAAAGGGAAACTTTACAGTGTTTGAAAGGTATTGGGGGAAAAAAATTAAAGCTATTTTATTTTTCTACTTTATTGTGTTCAAAGTATTCATATGAAAGTCATTATTTTATGTCTCTGGATAGAAAGAAAAGTATGTAATATTTTACAGTTTTTGAAATTTAAGCTACACAGGAGAAGGATAGTCATTTTTGAAGAAGCTTAAAATGTCTTTATTGCCGTTTATAAGATGGAAAAGGGAAACAAATGAACAAATAAGAAAATCAATAAAGCAAAAATTCCAAAACAAAAGGAAGTGGGAGATGTTAGGATGAATAATATGATCAAAATGCATTGTATAAAAAATTTAAAAACAGGCCAGGCGGTGGTGGCACACGCCTTTAATCCCAGCACAGAGAGGTAGAGGCAGGTTGATCTCTGAGTTCAAGGCCAGCCTGGTCTACAAGAGCTAGTTCCAGGACAGACTCCAAAGCTACAGAGAATCCTTGTCTTGAAAAAAAAATAAATACAAATTAAAAATGGGAAAGGGAATTTTGTCACACTTTAAATTCAAGTTGGAGGCAGAACTTCTGAAAATAATTGAGGTTTGGGGAATGCTAGGAGTTTTGTGAACATCATAATTAGATGGATATGTTTAATCCTTCTGGAGTGTTGCAGTGAGCAAGAATCAGCCTTCATAATAAACTACATCCCATCTAAAGAAAGAAACTTTAGTGCACCCTCACCTACCTCCCAAGCAGAGTTTTCAAATTCTTATAAGTTCTCCTCTGTACTTTCAACTCCTAGAAACTTGAGCATGAATTATGGTTCAAAGACAGAGTCTGCTGAATAATATATGCCCATGGATAATTAAAAAGCTCACTTCCTTATGGAAGAAATGCTTTAGATATGAAGAAAATGTTTCAGATACAATTCAGAGGCCTGGAATGTGTCTGAGATTTCACATCTCCCTCATCTTCCTTGAGTCATCTTCTGCTCTTGAGACTTGGTACAACCTCTGGAGAAAATTCCAACATTTCACGGTCCAACCATCCTTCTGACCACAATTAGGTCTGTGAAGCATTAATCATACTAAACTTTCTTCATTTTATATTTCTCTATTTTCTTGCTCTTCTCCCTCTGTCTTCTTATACATAAAAACATCAATATTGCAAAACATTATTTTGGTACCATGTAATGCTTTAACCCATGTAGACATGGCATAGTGTTTAAACTAGGTTAAACCGCCGGGCGGTGGTGGCGCACGCCTTTAATCCCAGCACTCGGGAGGCAGAGGCAGGCGGATGGATCTCTGTGAGTTCGAGACCAGCCTGGTCTACAAGAGCTAGTTCCAGGACAGGCTCTAAAGCTGCAGAGAAACCCTGTCTCGAAAAAACAAACAAACAAAAAAAATAAACTAGGTTAAACCTACTTATTGCTCATATTTTTTTATGGTACAAACACTGAAAACCCTTTCTGCCTGTGCCTGTTTTTATGCTAATTCCATGTTGTAGTGATTATTAATGTAATGGTTTGAATATAAAAATTTCCCTATGGCTTCTTGTGTTTGAATGCTGGTGGCACTGTTTGGGGAGGTTGAGGAACCTGGTGGTGAACATAGGGCTACCGGTGTGGGTCTTGAGAGTTTCCGCTGGCTTGTTACTGGCCTAGCTAGCTCCTTGCTTTCTGGCCAGCACTTTGTAGCAAACAGCTGACACCCATTCTTCCATCACTGGCCAGACTTGTCCAGCAGCTCTGTTCCTTCACCACCACTTAGAACTGTGAACCAAAAGTGAACTCTGATTGGTTGATGTCAGGTGTTCGGTCATAGGGAAGAGGCAGGTAATTCATATGGAAAACTGGTGCAAAGAAATCGGGCCATTTTTGTGAAAGATCTGACTTTGTGGTTTGTAGCAACTGGTTTTTTGGAAGGGATGTGGAAGTCTGGCCTCCAAACTGGATGCTGTTAGGAAAGCTTCAAAAGCTCCTATGGTGGGAATGAAGACATACAGAAATCCCAGAGAGGTGTGAACATTTAGGACCAGCCTCACCAGATTCATAGAGAAAGAATCCATACTTTCAAGGGTTTGGTTAGGGCCTGTTCATGTTACTATTTCTCTTCTGGGAAAGAATGTGGATATGTCCTACCTATATGCTGAAAAGTAAAGTAAATTTTAAAATAATGGGCTAATGTATTCAGTGTAAGAAATTTCAAGGCAGGGGCTAGAGAGAGGGCTCAGTGGTTAAGAGCATTGCCTGTTCTTCCAAAGGTCCTGGGTTCAATTCCCAGCAACCACATGGTGGCTCACAACCATTTGTAATGAGATCTGATGCCCTCTTCTGGCCTGCAGGCATATACACAGACAGAATATTGTATACATAATAAATAAATAAATAAATATTTAAAAAAAGAAATTTCAAGGCAGCGTAGCAATTAGACTGTGTAAAAAATAAAGATGTGGAAAAATGTGTAATTTGACGAGGGAAAAAAAAACAGGAATGATTTTAATGTGGACAAGGTATGTGTAGACAAAGTTGCTAAAATTGTTAAAGAGATTAGTGCCATTAAGGAGAAACTAGGGATTTGTGCCAGATAATACAGGAGGTACCTTAAGAACAATATTCTATTCATCAAAGTGGTTTGTGTGTGAAAATGCAAGCCTACTTGAAGAATTTTTCATTGAAAAGGAAATTGCCTGGCAAGAGAGTGCCTAGGTAAAGAATGGTACCCTACCTCAGACAGTTGCCTGAAGAAAGGTTTTCCATCGCTCAGCAATGCAGGCTCTTGGATGCTGCTGCAATGGCGAACAAAGCGGGCAGGCTACATCTTGCATAATGTTCTATTAACCTTGAATTTTCTTAATGCTTATGAAAAAGGAACAACGGCAGCAGAGAGACATTGGATAATAAAAAAGAAACTTTTAAATGAAATCAATTGGTGATTTCAAGGATGTGCTGGTTGCAGATTGGAAATCAGGAGATGTGCTACCTTGGGGGAGGGGTTTCACTCTTGTTTCCACAAGAGAAGAAAAGCTATGAATACCATCAAAATTCAGATTTGAAAGGGAGAAACCTTGTGAAATGACAGCTCATACGCGGAGGTGACAATCACTCAGGTGATAAGGAAATCTCATAAGGATTGGGGCAGGGTTCTGTTCTTGTCTTTGCAGGAAAATACACATCTTCAAAAAAAATCAAGAGACCCTGGCCATTTAGATGCCTAAAGAAAAAAAGATAACTATCCAGAAAGAATCACCAAGCAAAGAGAAATCTGATTTATGATGGACATATCATCTGCAGGGTAAAATTTCATTATCCAAGCATGTATATACCTCTTCTTAAAAATTAAAGCTGCCTTTGGAGTTGAACAATGGCTGTCCTTCTCTAAATCCAAGCATGTTGTTAAAAAAAAAATTCAGAGTTTCTGTCTCATATCAAGAGCTATCTGGTATGGGACAAAAAACAAATAAAAAAGAAAAAAAATAGGAAAGATTTTACTTTTCCCCATAAATATATTTGTCTATATGAATAATGTTTAAGTTTTCTGCAATGAACAATAAATCTTCCTGCAGTAATCTGTAAAGTTTCCAGGAAGAAGATGGGGCCCCACAACAACGACTCTACCTGATTGATATGACATCATGATGCTGATAGCGCTACTTTAAGACCAGTTGGGTAGCAGCTCCTCAAGATGACTCCAACTTGGTTAGCTGAAATGGTGTGCCATCTTCCAACATTCTGGCCAGAACTTCAAATGAGAACTTCAAAAAAACCCTATCAACTACAAAGAAACTATTTGCAATTATACAAGATAGTAAACTTGAAACTTAACCACCATTTTAGTTTAACAGGATCCCATAAAAAGAACATTGCCCCCGTGACAGCTGGAAGTCATTAATTCTAAAAGATGGTGTTCCCTTTCCCAACAAAGTTTGTTCTCAGGGTTAGGGGCATCAATTAGGGGTTGATTATAAATGGTATAGGGTTGGGGGTTGGGGTGGAAATTATGTAGGCTTTAAAAAAAAGGAAATTAAATGGGATAATAGGTAGATCAGTGTGAGCTTACTCACACTAATAATAATAGTGAGTAATATAGTGACTACTTGTGAGCTATTATTTATAGACAATTTACATTGCTATAGATTCTTGTTCATTGATAAAAATTTAAATTATATTTGTTATATTGAATATGCTCTTATTTCTGTTTATGATATTTGTACAGCTATGCAAAGTTATTTTGTCATATTGTATGCATGCATGTTTCTACCTCTGCTTAAGACATTTTGTATGTTGATACATTTTTAGGATATATTTATCATATTGCACTATACATTTCTACTTCTAATGAAGATACTTATACATTGTTTACACTTTGAGGTTATTGTCCTCATTTGCTGCATAGTTGTTTAAAGATTGTCTAATATTCTAATATGGAGCCTCAGTCTTTAAGCTATATAGGATTAATAATTATAGGTCAATAGCCATCAATGTTTGTTATACTTAAAGTCAGACTAATCAGGTTCTTTTAGATACACAGAGATTGTATTCTGCATAGATAGGTAATCTTCATCCTCTTTAAAGAATCGTAAAATATGGCATTGAAATAACTTAGGATTCTGTTGACATGAGACACGATTGCTCCTGGTAGCACTGATCTATTTCTGAGAGAATGTTGAACACCAAAGACACTCTACTTGGAGCTTGTTTTCTTCTTGGCAAAACTGGCCTTTGGGCAAGGAACTGCCCATGCATCAACCACTGACAAAGTGCACGATGTCCAGATAGGACAAGCAGGATCCAAAAAAAAAAAAAAAAGACTGTCAAATCTTGCCAAGACTGGGTAAGACGGTTTTTGAAAAATTTCCTGCCTCTGAAAATGTTCTGTCAGTTACTCTAAACCTTAGCCAAAGTTAGTTGCTCCAATGTTGTAAATGAGACATTGGGTGATTGCCCAGGTAGTCAGTTGTCTCTGTCATTTATTGCACATTTTGGAAGTTGCTTGATTGCACTTCCTGTTTACTCAAGTAATATTATTTCCCTTCTCAGATCTTCAATGTGGTTAAAGACTAGATAGTCATAGTTACTTTTTTCTCATGACTTAGCCAAGCCAATTTTAATACAAGACTTAGACTTCTTAGGATAGGAATTATTAAAACATTTAGCATATATTTCTTGCTTAATATTGTTTATACTGGTTGTAATTCTATTTTTATACTTGATATCTGTTCTTATTGGGTATAGTTTTGTATTGGGTTTGGACCTCTCTTATTTAGACAAAAGGGAGGGGGTGCTGGGAGAACTTCAGCCAATGGCCTTTGAGATGCTGGACCACTTTGGGCGTGGCTTTGGAAACTATAAAAACAGATGTGTAGAAACATGCATGTGTGCTTTCTCTCTTGGCTGCTGGAACCAGTTCCTGTTTCCCACACATGCAGAGGACTATTGATCTGTGAGTCCACCCCTAAATAAAGAACCCTTTATTATAGTCGATTCCGAGCTAGTGTGGGACTTCTTTATCCAGTCCTCTACAGCTCTTCAATGTGAACATTGAGCTGCATCTCTCACTCAGTCATTCAACCATGATGGTAGAGACTAAAGAAATGATACTCTAACATACCACAGTACTGAGTTAACATTTGGTTAGCAATAGGAAATAAATGCCAATGTACTGTAAGATATTTTCAATTTAGGATTTTCTTTCTTTGGCCTTTTGCTGTACTAGTGATCGACTCTAGGCCTTGTTTATGCTGTGCAAACACTCAAACACTGAGCTATATCCCCAGTCCTCCCCTTCCCTTTTGGATTTTGAGACTACATCTCATTAGGTTGCCCAGGCTGCCCTCAAACTTGATTAATAGTCCAGGCAGCCCATAAACTTGACACTCCTGTCTCAGTCTCCCAACTGTCTTGTACTACTTGGCTTGGCTCAACATCAATTTCTGTGAATCTATTTACTTAAAGAATTTCTTTTAGAGGATTAGACAAACCCTACCTGACTAGAGCAAAGGCATAAAGGCATAAAGGCATATATTACTTATCACAGTAATATATAGTAATTGCATAGAAATTTTCTTATAATAGAACCTTGGGTCTGGATTATATGAATCACCCTCACTAACCAGACGACTTGATTGCAGTAGCAGATGTAAAAATGTAAATCATATTAAAATCGATTATGATACTTAAATAAGAGCGTTCTGGATCCCGCAAGAGTGTGTTGGAATCTATATGAAGATAGTCTCATTTCCATCTGTCGTAATCTTAATCATACTGCCAGTGTGATATTTAAATTGCTTATACCAGAAAATTAATCAAAGAGACTCATTCATTTCAGTTTGCTTCTCTGTGGTGTTGGCTCCCAAGCAGAGAAATAAGATGAGATACCATATTTAGCTTTGCACTTAATTCAAGGTTATGAGGCTCAGTTAGGTGTCTTTACCGACTGCCCTCTTTAATGCTTTTTTCTCTGCCCTTGTGGCTCTCTTTTTAAATGGGATCATTGCTAATTCTCCTCCACAAGGGAAACTGGAAATATTCTGAGAATTCAAAACAAACCAGCGTTTGGAATTTAATGAGGAAGATACATCTTACATTTAAAAACTGTATTTCAGTTATCAAGAGATTGGCCTTAGGTCACAGTAAAATTCCTTTCAAGCCCTTCCCTCCCCTCTTCTGTTTCTTCCCTCTCCTTCCTACCATTATTTTTTTAAGAGGTGAAATATAGATTGCGTTTAGTCTGTTTTTCTGATTAAGTTCTCCACGACTTTTCTCTATAAAGACACACGTGTGTATCATGTTGGCCATCTTTTTCTTACTACGTCTTCTCTACCCACAGAATACTTAATTCTATATACCGGTACTTCTTAGGACATTGTATTTGACCTCTTCACGAGAGCATCATTCTTTCTCACCTGGAGCTCACTTTTTTTCATCACGTCTTGACGATCTGTGGAACATGGTAGAGGAGCAGAAAAAAGTTATGTCCAGTCTCACCTAAATTTGTGGCCATTTAATATTATTTGTTATTATTTATTTTTCCTTTTTTTTTGGTTTCTTGAGACAGCGTTTCTCTGTAGCTTTGGAGCCTGTCTTGGAACTAGGTCTTGTAGACCAGGCTGGCCTCGAGGTCACAGAGCTCTACCTGCCTCTGCCTCCCGAGAGCTGAGATTAAAGGCGTGTACTGCCACTGCCTGGCTTGTTATTATTTCCATGGCTGGTGTGCTAATATTGTTATTTTTAATTTTTTATATTAAAAACTTAAATTTACGTGCATGCACGTGTGCCTGCTTGTCTGTGTGCACCACATGAAAGCAGCATGCCGGGAGGCTGAAGAGTGGATATCCCTGGAGCCAGAGTTACAGGCTGCTGTGAATGCCTGATGGATGGGTCCTGGAAACCAAACTCTGGTCCTCTGCAAGAGCAGCAAGTGTTCTCAACTGCCAAGTCATCTCTCCAGGCTCCTACTTAAGCCATCATCTTATTTTTGACATTCTTGTTTTATGCCACAAAAGTCTGTTCCTATTCCAAGGTGAAGAGTTCAAGGCACAACTTCAGGCTGAAGATTCCTGACTACTCCCTAGAACTCAGTGGGGGTCAATGTTCTCGCCTAGTACACCCAATATCTGCCTCTTCACCTGTGGCAGGACTCTTCCCTGCTGGTGTCTTTTAGTTACTTCAAACCCATAGGATCACCTTACCTTGTAGTGGGAACCAAAGGCATTTATTTCGTTCACCATAGATTTTTGAAGATGTGGCATGATGTGATCTTTTCTCTGGTTATCCCTTACCAATGAAACTTGTCAGTTCTGCTTACAGCCTATGAGTAGGCACTGTGTTATACAGTGAAATAAAGATATGTTCATAGATGCAGGGCACAGAAGCAGCAAGGGCGTTGAGATGGTTAACTGAAAGTCAACACAGCCCTTGGGTAGGTTTTGGACTTTCATAGTTCGGGACAATTTTATCTCATATTCAAGGAGTGGGATCCTTCCAGGTGCCATCTGGGTCATGCAAAATAAATTATGGTATAGACATGCTCAAAATGTTTACTATCAGACACTGGCATTACTTGAAAGTTCAGATCAATAGCAGTATCATCTTTTGCAGAAGGACAAAGCACAAATGTAATCGGTCCCTTTTGATAGTTCTCCACACATCCTATCTGTGAAAATCCTCTTTTTGGTCCTCTTCCTGTTGTCTTGATATCAAATTCTTACCATAGACCATTTCTTGCCTTCCTTCCTTTCCAAATGCTAAACTCTTACTTAGTGTGTACTTGAGAAACACAAAGCCAAATTATATTCTCTGCCAGAGGTGGATGAAAAAGTCCAACTAGCTGATCGTCAAAAGAGGCTTTGAAATACACTGAGGATTTAATACAAAATATTTCAAAGAATTTACACTGGACTCGATGGGGAAAGACAAACTAAAAGAAGAAATCTCAAAGTTGGATGGAAGAGATGTGAGGGTTGAGGGTGGAGGGGGAAGATTCGGAGGAGTTAGGGGAGAATCTATTCAAAATGCACTTTGTGCACTTCTCAAAGAAATTGTTTTCTTTCTTTCTTTCTTTCTTTCTTTCTTTCTTTCTTTCTTTCTTTCTTTCTTTCTTTCTTTCTTTCTTTCTTTTTTAAGAAGGAATTTGCACTGCAGACACTGGAGGTTTTCTGTCCCTTGGGATCAGTAAGCCTTCAGCCCAGAGCAAGGCATTTGCTAGCTTGCTGCTTTTAGGCAAATGTGTAGTGGAGCTACTTTCAAGTATAAAGGAGGTTCTGACTTTTAAAATGTTCACTGAAAGAAGAGCTTTTGCTTCTTGTCCTAACCTAGTTAGACTTTACCAAGCAGACACTTATTTATGGAAAAATAAGAGCTGTCCTTGTCTGCTGTTAGGATGCCAGAAAAATGATGAGAATAACACACTGGGTCCATTTATAAAATAAAAAATATTTTAAGCCAATACTGACAGCATTCCACCTAAGATGCTTCAGATTTTATGGATGGCTATAAATTTACAGAAACATTTTTTTTCTGTTAAAAAGTTTCTCTTGGCTTTTGAAGTCTAAAGTTTTACTGTTTAATATTAAATTTAAGAATTAATAGGTATGTGGGAGCTGCTAGTTTATTTGAACATCACATTAATCTTTTGAGATGTATAAAATTGGGGCTATAAATGCATTGGTTTTAGAGCTATGTATGTCACTGATGGACTCTGCACATCTTGAATTAATTGGAAGTAGGATTTCCTGCAGAGAAATATTTGTTCTATCTAACTTTTCTATGCTACTATGTACCCAAGACAAGGTCAATGCATATTCATAAAGATTGCTTTTGTTAATGAGATTAAAATTGAGAAAAAAGTTGACTAGTTATGTTATGGCAAATACCATGTATCTTATGAATGTTGGTGTAATCACTCTGTGTTTAAAATATTAAGCTTGTTTATATGTGTGCATGGCTGTGTATGTATGCATGGTTCTCTGTGTGTGTGTTGCATGTAAAGGCCAGAAGAGGATATTCAGTGACTTCCTCTGTTGCTTTCTACCTTATTGCCATACAATAGTGTCTCTCACTGAACTGGAAGCTCACCATTTTGGCTAGTCTGTCTGTCTAGCAAGGTCTGGGAACCATGTGTCTTTGTCCTCTAGTACTGGAGTTATAGGCATGCACAACCACAACTTTTTATATAGGTAGTGGAGATTTGAAATCAGCTTTTTCTGTTTTCAAATGAAACAAACTGCTCAGTGTGCCTTCTCTCCAGCTCCTAAACTCTTAAATTATGCTAGTGAACAATTTGGATTTGACTTCTTAGCTCATTCAGTATAAATTGTTACACGTTGGCTTTATTTTCTACAAGCAACAAAATTTTTTATTAAAATATTTCTGCAATAATAATTAATAATAACACATAGCAGCCACTGAATACTTCCCTGTGACAGGCACATGATAAGCAATCAACACATTGAATGTATCATTTGACAGTACCATCCAATGCAGTAGTATCACTAGTAGATGAAATTCATTCTTTGAGGTTAGGTGACTTGACCACATGTCTGATGATCTGTGTAGTTGGGCTATACCAACAACTCTAAGATTTATGCAGGAAATAGTGTAACACACTGAGTCTTCCCATCAACCCAACAGCATGTCGGAACAAGAGAATAAATAGTGAAATGTTCTAGAACGTCTCAGTTGAACTCCAACTGCATGATAATTAACCTGTAAATGTTTGTGGTCACATATGAAAACCACTAGCTACATGCTACATATTAATTAGCTTTTCTTTTTTAAAAAAAGTACAGCTGTCTATTCATTAGCTACATTCAAGAACTCAACAGCCCTTTGTGGTACAGCTGGTGGGTACAGCACAGATTACATACAGGGCACTCTGTCAACACAGAACACTAGGTTGAGCAAGGCTTCTTTTTTTTTTTTTAAAGATTTATTTATTTATTATGTATACAACATTTTGCCTCCATGCCAGAAGAGGGCACCAGATTCTCATTACAGATGGTTGTGAGCCACCATGTGGTTGCTGGGAATTGAACTCAGAACCTCTGGATGAGCAGCCAGTGCTCTTAACCTCTGAGCCATCTCTCCAGCCCCTGAGCAAGGCTTCTATCTCGGTTTCATTCTTACCTTTTTCTGATGCAATTTCTGTGAAACATGGATTCCAGGGAGAGGTCTGGCTGACACCTTTCTATCGGCAAAACCTTAGCAAATCATGGCTTGAGATGGATCTACTTGGCTGGTGACTCACTTCATTAATTTTTAAAAAATTCTGTTTATTATAAATTCTGAGAAGAAAAGCATTTCCAATGTTGTCCTCAAGTTTTGTGATCCCCATTACTTGGGAATTGTAATGGACTTTGCATGGATTCAATTGCTGTTAATATCTTTATACTCAGGAATATTAGGTGTTTAAAATACTTCCAGAGACAAGAGGTATGAGAGTATTTAATGTTCTCCAAAATTTGGAGTTCTTCCAATAAATAGATTTTCAGGTTTCTCTGCTAAGGAGCATAATGATGCTTAAATGATCTGCTTCCTTCGCATTGAATTCCCATTATTGTCTAGCCATTTGAAAAATGGCCTTGTCTTTTGGAGATGGTGCATATTGTTCTATTTTAATGTGGTTTCATGAATAAAACAAACAAGGAGGAATGGCCTTTCCTTGAATATCTTTTTATTACTATGTATTTGTAAGTAGGAATCACCATTTTTCACGTCTTGACTTTAAAATTAATGAATAAAAGGAGAAAATGCAGCTTATCATCTATATGCTGACATTATGGGTACCTGCTGAATTTATTCTAATTTGTGAAGGTGTATAGAATGATAATTTCAGAATTGATGGGCTGTATTCCAGATGGAAACCTGTTTCTATGGTAACATTGGGTACTGCATTAACTAAAATTGCATATGAACAAGATGATTCCCCTTCTCCAGAAAACTCATTAAAAAATGTGAAAAAGGGCCAAACCCCATTCCAGTTCCCCATAATGATTATTTGTGTGGGTTGTGTTAAGTATTCCTAAAAACAATCAGTTTCCTAAACAATATATGCTCTCTAAGGCTCACTTTACCAGGTCTGTTCCAGAAGACCATGATTAGATAGGTATCTTAGTTGGCATTTCCATTGCTGTGACAAAGCACCAGGACCAAACGCAACTTGGGGAGGAAAGGATTCAGTTCTGCTCACAGCTTGTACTCTATCACAGAGGGAAGCCAGTACAGTAACTCAGGGTAGGATTCTGGAGGCAGGAGCTGAAGCAGAAGCCATGGAGCAATGCTGCCTACTGGCTTGTTCCTTGCAGGTTTTTGATAGCATCCTGGGCTTCCTGCCTAGGGGTGGCTCTCCCACATCTCTAACCAATCAAAAAAATGCCTACAAGCTGCCAACAGGCTAATCTGGTGGGGGCATTTTCTCTCCTCAAATGATTCTAGCTGGTATCAAGTTGACATCAAACTAGCCAATACAGTTGAGACTTTCAGTAATTGGTTATCTGCAGGAGTATTTCTCTAGAGGAATTCAGACACAAGAAGCAAGCAGGAACTAAACCTTGGGGTAAGCATTTCCGACATCGGAGCAAAATAAGCGTGAAGAGAAGACAGAAATAGAAGACAGAGAAATTACAGTGGTGTAACAGGAGAAGATGGGGCAATTGAGACAGGGAACAGAGAATGTCAAGATTCACAGAGAATTGTGCTATCTTAAGCTTCTTGGAAGTTTTTAAAAGAACAGTCATGAGCTACAGAGTATATCATAGAGCAGAGTTTCACCTCCTGGCCAGTACTGGGAGATAAATCCCGATGGGAACTTTAAGTCGGTGCTATGAGTAGAAGTACAGATTGTCTTGGTTACAGATTGTATTTTCGAAGATGTCTCTGTGCTGAACAGCTTTGGAAATATAGATAGGTCTTTAAATGGAAGAAAGTCAAATTTTATTACTCTCCATATGATAAATATAACTGCTTCCAGAGGAACGTCTGACAGGCTTCCTGACTACTGATAAACTCTTGTTTTCTGAAACTGTTGTTCAGAATGCCCCACTACCTATGCAGGTATCATTGACACTGTGGTTTTGGAGGCTCAGAATACTGATGCTTATACTCATGTTGTAGCTAATGCTATGAATTATAAACTGTCCTTTATCTTTGACCCATGAATCTCATGTCGTCTGCCAGCATCTGTGAATGTGTGGCAGCCCTCTATAAAACTGGCTCTTTTACAGTTCTTAACAGTTACTCTGGCTTGGAAATGATTTTCCCCTCCATGGACTCAAGCCCTGTAGTATTTAAAACTGATATAACAATCAGGACCCTGTTTCTCTGGGCTCTGGTAGGGTTGGAGGGCTGCTGCTGTTGGATACAGTGTTTGTTCTTTTCCTTAGGTCTGGCCATTCCTGTTAATATTTTTTCTAGTATCTGTAACTTGTAGTGAAGAGAGCCACTAGTTAGTTCCTGGCTGCTTAGCCCTGAAATAATCACACAGAAACTGTATTAATTAAATCACTGCTTGATCCATTAGCTCTAGCTTCTTATTGGTTAACTCTTACATATTTATTTAACCTATTTCTATTAATCTGTGTATTGCCATGTAGCTGTGGATTACCAGATAAAGTTCCATCTGGCTCCAGTGGTGCTACATGGCTTCTCTCTCACTTCCCCTCCTTTCTCCCAGCATTCTGTTTAGTTTTCTCCACCTAGCTCTGTTCCCTTATATTTCTGCTACAGGCCCAAAGCAGTTCCTTTATTTATCAATGGTAATCACAGTATACAGAGGGAAATCCCACATCACCTCCCCTTTTCTATTTAAATAAAAAGGAAGGTTTTAACTTTAAAATAGTAAAATTACATATAACAAAACAGGTACCAAACAAGAATTACAGATATTTATATCTACTTTATCTTTTTTGTATAATTGTAATTACAAAATATTGTAAGAATTATAGTTACAATATTTATATCTATTTTAACTTTTATCACGACTAAGGAAAACTATATATATTCTTTAACTCCATCAAAGACTCCAGAAGGATACAATATTATCTAAGTTAACAGGAAGTGCATTATAAAGAACTTCCGAAACTCTAGAAATGACAGAGACATCTCGCTGCCTGAACAGTCACCCAAAGTTCTTCTGAACCATTGGGGCATCCATCTTCAGCCTACAGGCCCATAGTATCCATCATATTTTTCCACAAAGCAGGGAATTTCAAAGACAGTTCTGCCTGTATTGGAAGTTTTTCAGTCATTTTCTTTTGTATCCTGCAGAATGTCTGGAAGACTCTTTGATGAAGGAGGAATCCTGAAGGATGGTCTCACCTTTAGGCAAATTCAGCAGTCATTTCTCTGTGAATCCTGCATATCTAGTTAAGCAGTCCAGGCAAGAGCAATTTCTTGCCTAAATGGCTAACCAATTCCATAAGGAGCCACTTCGATGCCCATCTTCCTCTTGAAGTAATTGGTGCTTCCAGGAGCAGATGTGTCTCATTGTCATGATAAGTCCTAAATTCTTAAAACATTTTAAATGCCATATTCTGTAGTCTTTGAAAGGTTTGAAGAATGCCTATCTATCTGAAATATAGCTCTGTATATCTAGAAAATCTAACTAACATGACTATAAGTTTGACTATTATAGATGAGTATCTATTAACCTTTATTTCTTAATTATACATTGCATTTTTAAATGAGCTGGACAAACACAGTACCTTAATCAAGAACAGAAATATACACATAACAAAGTTGACCTTAAATTTGTATCAATAGAGCAAAATCCATACAATGCAAATCTCTATATCATATCCCCCTTTAAATATAAACAAACATTTATAAACAATATTTGGGAATTTGGGAATAGTTCTCTAGACTACTTCCTGGTGATTGGGGGCACTGTTAATTAGGTCTTTCATGGTGCATCCTGTGTGCTAGGTTCATCTCAGTCAGTAGTTGGATGAAGTAATTTTGAGGGGTGCTCACAGTGACCTTTCAGGGGGTCTTGGTCTATCAAACCATATTAGTCTAGAAGCAATCTACAGGTTCTCATTCTTTGTGGAAACAAAGAAAGAACCTCTTTTCCAAAGCAACATATCCATAGACTCAAATTTTGAAGTCAAGAAACCTTTAAAACATATATGCTGGCTTATTTTAGCAATCCCCAGAATCAAATGTCTCTCTGCAGCCAAGAAATTCAAAGAAAACACAATAGTATACATAATCTAGACTCCCTTTGCATGTTCCATCTTTACATGGCTTATTTTTTCTTTACTCCTTTTAATCTATGACTGTCTGTACTCTATCTCTTTAAAGACTTTACCTTTTTTTTTTTTAGAAAAATTACTTCTTTTTATAACTGTCTTTAGTCTTTTTCTTCTCTCTCCCAAACCTACACATATTTATCTAACACTGTGACTCATTCAGAGGTCTTTTATGTCTGAATCTGTCCTATTGTGTATCTGTAATTCTTTATTGTCTTGAAGAACTTTTAAAATGGTAAGCAGCTTGGTTGTTGCAGCTCTGGATGTTGGCTCTGCCTCTCTCTACTTTCAAAATGGTGGTGGTATCATTACTGCCAGCTCTGGGACTGCCGGGTAGGAGCCACACTTAGCACTTTAACTCTGAGAATGAGCATGCAGCATATAAGCCCCTTCTTATCTGAGTAATAGCCAGATATGCCCTGTAGCGCACTGTGTGGCCTGGAAATATCTCTGTGTATGGTGGCAGGAATTTGTCATGCTCTTGGCTTGTGCTCACCTAGTAGACCTGATCCCGCTGCCTGCCCAGGTGGGGAGAGCACTGAGCTATGGGGATGGTCTCAGCTACTTTCCTCCTGACCCCAAGTGGGCACACAAACACCCAGGCACACAAATGCCATTCAAGTGCTCCATAGCTGGAGTTCATGCTGGCAGCATGGCCCAGGAAGCTGTCTTTTTTAAATGGCATAGCCTTTTTCTGCTACTACTGAATCAGGAAAACCCCTCTTAAAGGAGCTGCAGCACACCACCTGCAAACAGCAAGAAGCTGTGTTGAACTTTGACTCAGGTTTTTAAGTGGATTTTAGTTTGCCACAGTGCCAATTTGTAGCCAAGAGAGCTGCTAGTTAGTTCCTGGCTGCTTAACCCCAAAATAATCACACCAAAAACTGTATTAATTAAATCACTGCTTGGCCCATTAGCTCTAGCTTCTTGTTGGCTAACTCTTACATATTAATTTAACCCATTTCTATTAATCTTTGTATTGTCACGTGGCTGTGGCTTACTAGCTAAAGTTCCATCTGGTTCCAGCGGTGCTACATGGCTTCTCTCTCACTTCACTTTTCTCCCAGCATTCTTTTTAGTTTTTTCCACCTAGCTCTGTTCCCCTATAGCTATGCTATAGGCCCAAAGCAGTTTTTTTATTTATCAATGGTAATCACAGCATACAGAGGGAAATTCCACATCAGTAACTTAAAGGATGTAGAGACATAATTTTGCACATTCATTAGCTTATACTGGGTTTTTTATTTAGTATTACTGCCTAGTTTTAACTGTTTGTGATATAATTGTGTAAAATTATTGTATGGTAAATATGTTTAGTTGGCTTAATTTCTATCACCAGTAGACTGCATTTCCCCAAATGAACAAATGAACTGTTTAGTGGTGTTGAGATATCCTATTCTTCCTTGGTTTTCGCTGCTGTAAACAGTTGTTCAGTATTCATTCTGTGACTTGCCTGGATGTGACAGTGTCTTGATAAGGTCGTTCTAGGAGAATTTGATGATATGCTAATATTCAGTATACAGAGAAGACATTGATGTGTCAATCAAGAAAGACTATAATTTTTACTATAAAGGCAAATCTGCCCAAGGATATAAGAGAAAAGAAGCATCTTTAGATTCTAATTTTGCTCCTGTTTTGTCCCTTGCATAGAAACAAAATACATCTGATTCCTATCAGCATAAGTTTCAACTTGTTCTCCACTGGTAAGAAGTTTATTGCATTTGCTCTGCGATTTTGCCAGCATGCCCTCCCCATTCCAGGCCAGGACAGCTTTTAAATTCCAAAATCAGCAGCAGCAGGGGCAACAGCAGTAACAACAAGAACACAAACCAAAGGCTCATAAAAAATTCTGTAAATTGCAACAGCAGCTTCCCCACTCAACAGTTTGAGAGTTCCTTCTTCCAGTCTCTCCACTTGCAAGCTCCTGTGGGACAATGTGACCTTTGGAAAAACATACAAATTAGGGTTTTAATTAGCAATATTATTCACACTCCAGAAATATGGGAATTCTAATGCATGGGCAATTAACTTGTCAATTTGTGCCCAATCTTATGTTGCTAATGTGCAGTGATTGGTGTGAAAAAGAAAAGAGCCTAGGTAAATAGAAAATATGACCTATAATTTATAATTATACACATGCATTGGCTTGCATTGAAATTGTATTTTGAAATACTATGTAGCTTTTAACTCTTTGAACTAGGTTTTTGGGCAAAAGCCATATTTTATTTTGTTATTTCCTTTTGGAGCTTTTTTTCTGTTTATATGGCTTAATTTGTATCTCTAGTCAGAATGCCCATCTGTTCTTTATGGGTTCTGGGAATAAAGTGCAGATTGTACATTATTTTTTTTCATAGAGAATGAAACAGAATACAGTTAAAGGAAGAACACATCTGCATATTTATGAGGCAAATAAAAATAATACAACCATTAAAAGTTTCAGGAGCTTACAGGTTTACAATGACAAAAATTGTTTTGCTTTTTTTTCAGGTTATCTTTCTTTCAATGTTTTTCTCTGATAGTGCAGATGAAGCAGTTATATGAACATTAAACATATTTGAAGACATTTAGATTATGTCAATTTCAAAAAGTATCCAACTTAAAAGAAACCAATGTTGTCCCTCTTTCTCTTGGATTGTTTTATGTTTGCCATCAGCTGGAAGAGTTCCCAACTGTGACTGTTCATGCCCACAAATACGTTATGAGAGTTTATTTAATTTACATACAAAGCTCATGGGAGCTCATCTTTGCCACTAAGAAAGACTACACACTTTTTGAGTCTTTAACTCAGGTTGGTCAAATTCTGTCCATCATATCTATCATGGCCAAAGGAATAAATCTGACAAGAAATACATACTTGGTGCATTCCTGGAAGTATAACATTTCATTGGTCCCTTGTCTTTCTACTAAGGAAAAAGGCATATAGAATGTTTTTAGAAAAAGATACAAATCTCTAAAATGTGCTCTGTCCATGTCTTCTCTCAGAGAATGATACTTTGCTGATAAAAATTATTTCTTAGGGACATCCCCACCCTGCTCCAAAAATGTCCAGAGTTTAATAGTGTTTGATAGAACCACAATATTAAGCTTTGAGCGTATTTAAGAACCAGCTCTATTATAGCTGCTTGTTGACTCTGTCATTTGTAAGTCTGATAGACAACCATTTCTGACAGGGTTTAGCATTTATAAAATGCTGTTGAACAGCCTTAAGGATAGAATGAAGACCATATGTTACAAAAATGTAATCCAAGGTCTGCCACATCTGCTCCTCCACTGTGCTGCTGAGACATGCCCTTAGCTGCTGTGTGTTGTTAAGATTCCCTCCCCGTTCACACTTGCAGAGTCTGTTCCCCTTCACAGTGTGCTGGAGGGTAATGCTTTGGCTGGTGCCTTTCCAATGACTCAGACAAAGTAGCATTTAACAGGCCTGGTGCATTGTAAGACACTGGTAGCATATAAGAACATCTCTGAGACTATGTTACTCCAGAAACACAAGCTGATTTAAATGTATATGAGGGCAAATCTGCGTAGTTGGGATGTAAATCATAAACCAATAGTTTAATCACACTTTCAGTAAGTTCTTACATAGTAACTATATGATCCCATGTTATTTTTAATGCATGATAAATAATAAGCAAAATATTTATGCTAGGCATCTTTACTCATTATGACTGGAAATATTCATATGAATAGAAGATCATTTTTGAACTTAAAGTTATATTTTTACTTGAATACTTTAAAGCTATCATAAAGAATCCCATGAATTTGACATTAAGCAGTTTCCAATCCATCAATGCTTGTTACCTCATTTTGGTTTGAATTTCATTGAATTTATATAGATACTGTATTTGTATTCATCCTCTTTTTTTGTTTTAGCTCATATAATCTTCATTTAGGTTGTCTTCAAGTTGGTAGTGGTTGATGACCTTCAAAATGTAAGATGGCAACTATGAAGTAGACTGAGCACAGTCTTTGACATCTGGTAGACCTGAACCTGAACCTCAGCAAGACTCCTTACTTCCAGATTGGTCTTAAGGAAGTCAGTCTCTCAGAGATCCAAGTTCCTTATTACAACACTGAATCAGGAGCAGTTATTTTGCACTATTTTTGGAGCAGATTCTTCATAACACATTTGTGTCATGGAAAGACCACTCACATAATGCCTGGTGGTACCAATATGGTTCTCTTTGGCCGATATTATTTATCAATATTAGAAGAAATCGGCTTTGAGATTGGAAACAGTTATTCATAGTCTATAAGAGATTGGATGCTGTCTTGTTTCCAGGGTAACCAATTATTCTGTGAGCCTGGAATGAGGATGAGAAGATGTAGAGGGTTTCCTTTTGGGCCACCAACCAGCTCCCAAATCATGACACAGAGACTTAGTCATTAGTTATGAGTACTTGGCTTTAGTTTAGGCTTGTTCCCTTAGTTCATATAACATATTAACATCTTTCTTTTCATCTACATTTTGCCTTGGGGCTTTTTACTTTTTATTCTGTATGACCTACATCATGTCTGTCTGTCTGAATGGCCCAGGGCATTTCCCTTTCTTTCTTCCTGTTCTCTCTTGAGTCTAAATATTTCCTCCTACTTATTCTCTCAGCCTGACATTCCTGCCTCTCCCTCTACTGCCTAGCGGTTGGCTGTTTAGCTTTTGATTAAACCAATCAGATGCCTTAGGCAGGCAAAGCAACACATCTTTACATTGTTAAACAAATGCAGCATAAACAGATGTAATACCTACTTGTCTAGTTATGGTAATATTCCACAATATGAGGAGGTTCCCAGGATGTGGACGTTTTATACTAAAGTTGAGGAAGTACTGAAATATCTATGAAGAGTTGATCACCTGAGATGTTTTACTATATATTATTGAGGATAGGGGTCAATGTTTTTGAAGAGACACTATGTTTGTAAACCAAAGTCAAAGGTTTGAAATGATAAAGGGCCATTCACGATAAGTATTAGGATAATTAAGCTTTACTATGTTGTATGTATTGAAGAAAGAAAGTACCTGTCTCTTGAGAAAAGGGTCTTTGTATTTTTATTTTTATTCTTCTCTGATACAGTACATCCCAACTACAGACCCCCCTCCTTTTCCTCCCAGATCCACTGCTTCTCTGTTTCCCTTCAGAAAAGAGCATGCATCCCAGGGATATCAACTGAACAAGTCATAACAACATACAACAAAGGAAGGCACAAGCCTCTTATCAGGCTTGGGTGAGGCAACCCGGTAGGAGGAAAAGGGTCCCAAGAGAAGGTGAAAGAGTCAGAGACCCCCCCACCCCCCACTCCCATTATTAGGAGTCCCACAAAACACCAAGTTAAACAACTGTAATACATATGCAGAGGACCTAGCACAGACCTATGTTATTGCCTTTTCCGTCTCAGTGAGCCCCTATGAACCCTGCTTAGTTGAGTCTGTGGGCCATATTCTCCTTGTATTCTTGATCCCTTTGACTCCTATAATTCTTTCTGCTCCTCTTCATCACAGTTCCCCTCCCCCCCAACTCCAAGGGAAGAGACCCAATGGAGATCTCCAACCTGAACTCTCCCTGCCTAAGGTTTGGCTGAGGGGCTCCACATCTGCTCCCATCAGTGACTGGAGGAAGGTTCTCTGATGATTGGGAAGAACACCAATGGGAATCTTTTCACTGATTTGTTTTTTTCTACCCTGGGTCTCAGGTCTATCCAGCCTGAGCTATCCAGCCTGAGATGCTGGTCATTCCAGGCCATGTTGGGCATGGGTTCCAGAAAGGCTATGTTTTAACAGAGCTATCAAGCCTGGAAAATGGACCCCGCTGGGAATGAACGGTAGCTGCAAACTGTAACCCAGCTATCTAACAGAGATCATTGCTTCACACAGAGAGTGAATTATCTTGCTTTGTGACCTCTGATTTGGGTTTAATTCTTTAGGCTTCACTGATGATTGAAGGGAGAATGGCTTTGGATCTCTGGGAGCTGGAGTTACAGACAGCTGTGAGCCACCCATCATGGATCTCTGGAAGAACAGCAAGTGAACCACCTCTTCAGTTCCAAGTTTTATTATTTTAGATATGAACGTTCTTTTCTCTAACCTGAAGGTTGATTTATATATACTTGGAAGCTGGGAATTAAGAGTGACATTTGCATCTCAATGCTCCCTATATATACAGATTTGCAAGTCCCAGGCTATGCGAGCTTTTTGATGGCATGGTCGTTTAAAAGACTAAGTAAGTCCTTTTCCAATTACTTTTAGCAGCAACAAGCTTCTGCTGCTTTCTGGGCTGAATCTTATTAACATACAGTTTTCTGTCTCAAATTACTTTGCTTCATTGTTGATGCTACACACATCTGGTGTAAATGAGGTCAGGTTGCCTGGTTTGTCCTGTGCATAGCCTTGAGCGCACTGTTTTAGTCTAATGTTTGTGTGCATGCTTGTAGAAAACAGAGATAATCTGGTGAATAGCTTTGACTCTAGTTTAACCTCACATAAAGTCATTATCTTAATTAAAAAGAATCTAGATTGAGAATGTATTCCTCTATCCATTGTGTGTCTTTGTGTGTATTTAGCCGCATGTAAAGTTTTTACTTAGGTTTCTGTATTGTCTCTGAACCAATGGCTCTTGACTGGCCTGTTTTTTAGAACGACTAGGATAAAAGTGAAAGATGGGGGTGGAGGATTTAAGAAGTTCTTGTGCTATGGCCTATTTCGGGTCAAATAAATATGTATCTCTGGGGATGGATCCTTGTATTTGAATTCTTTTAAAAGATACATTGTCCTTTCTTTTCTTTTCTTTTCCTTTCTTTCCTTTCCTATTCTTTTCTTTTCTTTTCTTCTCTGAGACAGGATTTCTCTGTGCAGCCCTAGCTGCCCCAGAACTCTCTCTGTAGACCAAGCTGGCCTTGAACTCAGAGATTTGCTTGCCTCTGCCTCCAGAGTGCTGAGATTAAAGGTAAGTACCACCACCAGCTGGCCGATATTTTGTAATTTTAATGTGATCTTCTCAATAACTTTAACATTGGCAATGGCTTAAAACAAATGAGGATGGCAAATAGTTCCCAGTTATCAGGCCATGTGTAGCAGCACCACTAAAATTAGATTGAGAGAGGAATATACATTATGTTTTGAAGGCCTTCTCCCCTCATTCTCTGGGGAGCCCTCAGATTCTCGTGTCTCAAAGGAGAAGTGGGAAGCATGCGCATGGTGTAATCAACGCCCTCCTTCCTGATGCAGGTGCTGAATGCAGGTCAACCCAAGGGCCAACATCTGGAGAGAGGATGCTGTAACTGTCTCCTCTCCATGGCAGCCCCATTAAGCCTGTGTTGGAATTCGGGATGGAACCTGTGAAGAAAGTTTTCCCTTTTTGAGTTCTGAATGTCCACTATGGAGGAACATCAGGTAAATGAATTTCTGGGATGCATTCACTAAGAGGGAAGGAGTGAAAGGGGGTTGTATATACATATAGAAATTAATGACAGAAGGGGCCATTTTGCCTTATCCACCCCTAAATTACCACCACCAACTAACAACTGAGCAACTAATTGTGATAATCATTAGGTTAGAAGACAGCTAAACTATTTTAAGATTGAGTGTAAAAGACTGAAATTTAGTTCGCAACTTACCCTAGTCTGTGACCACGACAAAGGAACCAAGTGGTAATATCCTCGAATGACCACTTGGCTATCTATCTCATCTCTTGAGTCTCTACAACAAGGAAATAAGAGCAAATCAGCCGCTGGTCCCAGAGGGTGACTCTGTTTTCTATGGTCTAGGGACAATGGTGGTAGGAGAAGCAATAGTGGAGGGAGGGGTCGAGGGGGCAAAAACTGAAAGCAGATTCTAAAATCATTGGAGGACAGCAATACTGGGTCATTTAGTATAGTGAAAGCTAAGTTTTGGGAAATATTACCAAGAGGCTGGTTTGTTGGAGCTAATGATTTTTCCTTTAAATGTATAAATGTGCACACATGCACACACACATACACACACACAATACACACACACAAACACACACCCCACCCCATCATATATCAGGGGCTGGATAATGGGGACAGGGAAAATTAAGACTCCATGCTCTAAGTTCTTCTTTTCGAGATCTTTGGCTTCTTTATTCACATATTCTTTTCACTTAATAAATTTTAATATTGCTTAAAAATTTTTGAGGATTTCATACATGAGACAAGGAACTATATTATCAGAAAGAGATTTTGCTGGTTTTGTGTATGTGTGTGTGTGTGTGTATGTGCACACATGTGCATGTGTGTACGTGGGTATGCATATACATAGAGACCAGAGGTTGATGTTGAATGTCTTCCTCATCTCTCTCTCCACCTTTTGTTCAGATTTTGTTTTTTTGTTTGTGTGATTTGTTTTGATGACAAGGCCTCTCACTGAACCCTGCCCTAACGAAATTGATGACATAAAAGAGAATACAGGAGGCATCTAAACTCTGAGAACTCAGATTTGAGTTCTCACTCCCTCTGTGTGCCTCCCCTCACTGATGTTAAAATCTCTGCAAAGTGGGGACTTCCCATAAAGGTTCATTATGAGACTGAATGAGTTATTCCTCATAGGGGAGCCTCATAAGGCATAAACATTCTACTCTGCAAAGGCAAATATTATTTCAGCAACATTTGGTAAAGACCTATAAGTTTTATATGTAGGATACAGATTGGATACTCTGTAGCAATCAAACCTGAAGAAGGCAATTTCCCAAATGTCAAGACCCTTACAATATTGGGAAAGAATAAAGATGTATGTGTGAATAATTGAAATGCAAGACAGCAAATAGTAACCATCTTAAAAATATCCCCAGGACATTGGGTCTGTTTGACAAACCTCCATGAAACTGGCTCTCGAAGTATATAAAGGGAAACATGGCAGTCCTTGTTAACGGTTTGGGGAGGACAGACACACAGCAATGACAACATGTGCAGGTAAGGAAGAGAGACAGTGCACACTAGACTTGCCCAAGTCGGACAGAGAGATACGCAGGAAGGCTTGGTCTAGATGATCAAGAACCAAGTTTGTTGGTAGGAGTTAGAGTTTGGAATTTGTTTTCAAAGCCTGGATTTTTACTTGCAGATGAGGTGGAAAAATCTGACACTGGATGGACCAGCCCCATATACCTCCTTCCATTGAACCATGCTCAACTTACCAGGAGCTAAATTCTTAGAGGAAACTGACACAGATGTTTAATAAATGCTGCTGCTGAACCTAGTCAATGATAAAGAGTTCAGAGTAGGAACTCTGAAGCAGCAATGGTCACAATCCACCTGACAGTTTGCATGAAGCTTGTTTATGACTCCTGTTGGTATTTTTGCCAAAACACCACTGTGGTAAACCCTTGAACATACCTCCATCAGAACACTGATTTGGTAACCAGTAAAAGGGACACCTTTTTTTTAAATCAACATTTGAAATCCTTTAATTTAAGAGTTAATGGGGGAAAGAGAGTAAGAGTCAATACTTAGCTGCAGAAGGAAATGAAGAGCGTTCCTCAGCACCATGTGCATGAATAGGTGTTTATGAGCATAGTCCTAAGTAGGCAAAGCCTCTTGTCAGAGAAACCTGAGGCCTGTATGGCTTGCTATATGACATTTTCCTTAGCAACTTACTTAACATTTTTTTTTCTCATGGTTTATTTTTTTTATATTTAAAAATTTCCATCTCCTTCCCTCCTCCTCCCCCTTCCCTCCCCTCCTCCTCCCCCTTCCCTCCCCTCCTTCTCCCCCTTCCCTCCCCTCTCCTCCACCCATACCTCCCCTCCCTCCCTCTCAAGGCCAAGGAGCCATCAGGGTTCCCCACTCTATGCTAAGACCAAGGTCCTCCCAACTCCCCCTAACATTTTGAGCCTCATTTTGTCACTCGTAAAACGACAATGCTGATGAGTTATGTACTTTAAAAAAAGAAAACTTTTAAACCTTTAGACATAATTTCTGGCAGTAAGAAAGTGTGCCTTCTTCTACCATTCTCAGGGGAAGTCCATAACCAGCATAGACTGAGACAACACCAGTTTGATTTCTCCCCCACCTCTGTAAATCCTGTATACCCTGATGTCCCTGCAGGTACTCTCTGAGCAGGCCACCTCCCGGAATCACTGTGCTGACTGTGCTGACGTTGGTGCCCAGTCAGCCCCTCCTGGCTATAAGCTCAGTCGTTAAGAACAAAGGCTCTTTCTCACCTGTCCAGGCCCAAGCTGCCACTGCTATTCCTGGCATCAGTCATGGCTTCAGAGAGACTGGAGTGAAAGAAGTCAGGAGGAAGGACTCCTGTGGGTGCCCCTAGGAACCACTGGAATGTCTGTGCATGTCTTTGCGGCTTTTCTGGTTAGCTGTTTGCCTGTGAGCTTACAATCCACATGGCTCTGGGTGAGAAAAGGTATCCTTTAAACGCCACAGGCTGCTGGCAGAGTCTTCCCCAGTTACTCAAACGTCTCTTTCTGTATAGATGTTTTTCTTTTCTCTCTCTCAAGGTTGTAGCAGTTTAAATGAAAAGCTGCAGTTTTGACCTCGCGTAAGAGTTCTTACTCTTGGAGTTTGCTATTTTATGAAGTGTGTGCTCTATGATGAGTTACATCCCCAGGTAGAATTTAATATGTTGCCTATAATATAAGATTACATTTAGAGTTTGTGAAAGCAAATGCATATGTTCTTTAAGAGATGTACATTTAATGAGGTGGTAATGTTTTGTGTTATGTTCCCTCTGCCCACAGCTGTGCAGAAAAGGAACTCAAGGACACACGCTAGGCTGTTGTAAAAGTGAGTCATCCCAAAGTATCAAAGCTACCAGTGATTGTTTTATTTCCTATTGCTATATTTTTCTGAAATGTTTGCATATTAGTTTCAAAGCAAAGAAACTGTGTATACATAAGGATGCATATACACATACATACATATATATGTATATATATAAAACAAAGTTACTTATTGAAGGGACTCAGGGCATTGGTCATCATGAATGAAAGTGTCTTGTAGGCACCAGTTACTGGATCTGCAGTGATTGGTTGTGACCTTTTTCTTACCTATTCACAATTCAGTCAGTAGAGTAAGGTATTCTCTTCATCACTGACTGACTGTGAACTCATGCAGATGCCTTAAATCTAGTTCCTCTGCCAAGAATGCAGAATGGCTGCATCTATTTTGTTAGATCATTATAAAGTACAAAAGAGATTATGATGAGAAACATTCTTGAAGAAAAATCATAGAGTATTATTGCCAGGAAGGTATTGATGGCGAGGCGAGCTTGAAGGGCAAGAGTACAGCAGCTTTGTGAGAAGACCCGGAGTAGTGAGTAGTATGAGCTGGAAGGAAGGAGGCTGTCAGTCGGTTTGCCTAGATGGCTCTAGGTGGATTTACACAAATACTTTTCTTGATTCTTTTGGAATTTCATATCATGCACCCCAACATGTTCATTTCCCAGTCCTTCAATGTCAGCTCCCCACCCTTGTGACTTATCGCCCAAAACAAGTTAAAATTAAAAAGAAAAAAGAAAAGAAAAAAAGACACAGGTGCAATTTCTGTTATGTATATCCTCACTGGAGCATGGTCAAACTCTTAGCACCTGCCTGCTAAACAGAGCTGAGTCCTTCCCCTCCTGCATCCCCGCCAGAAGCCATCTATTGTGGAGCGCTAATTCAGCATCCTTATCCACTTTTAAAAAGATCTCTTCGGTTGCTCCTTGTTTAAGCTGGGGAGAGAGTGTTGGGATGGGGGCAGGGGTTGAAACAGAAGCCTTCCGTGTCCCCCTTTTTCAACTGTGAGTTTGCAATCATTGATACCACTGCATTAGTAGCCTGCTGCTCTCTCCAGTCAGCTGGAGCACAGACCACGGGTTTCCACATGTTTTCTGGTGAGAGCACAGACCATGAACCTGCCTCCCTCGCTCCTCCCGCCCCTCTGTTGCCCTAGGCCCATGAACCCAGACAAGGCCCTTGGAGGCAGCCAGAACCATGGACGTCAGCTTGGCTCTCAGGTGACAGTATAGACCACCCTTTATCAATATGACCCCCAAAGGCAGCAAGGCCTATAGACATCAACAAGGCTTCAGGCTGCAGCTCAGACCATAGACATCCACAAGGCCTTCTGTGGTAACATGGCCTCAGACGTCAACACAGCTCTCAGCTGCAGTAGAACCACAGACCCATATATGGCCTTCGGTGGACATCATCATAGGATCAGATGGCAGTGCAGGCCTCTCACATCAGCCTGGTCCTCCCTGCTGCGCCTGCGCATCTCCAGTTCTACGGCTCCCACTGCTCTGCTTCCCTATCTTCCCCATCTCTCCACCACATTCTTGCTCATAGGAGTTGGCCACGCCCTCCAGGCAAGGGGATGCGATGCAAGGCGGAGCAGCCTCTCCTGGTGGATGTTTTGAGTAGCTGTGGCTATTGTCAAGGGATGTTTTTATCAGAGAGCTAAGTGAACCACCACTTACTGAAGCAGAGTGAGGTTGAGGGAGGAATAAAAGCAGAGGAGAATGAGTTACAAAAGCAAAACAAGTCAAGCTAAAGTTTTTGTGTGCCAGGTACTGTATAAAGCTTTAATTTAATTCTTAAAGTACTTCCATAAGAAGAGTGCTGGTATGGGAGGTCCTTCTGTATATCTGTTGCTTTTATTGGTTAATGAATAAAGAATCTGGCTTGGCCTGTGATAGGGCAGAGTAGAGCTGGGGGTGGGGGTACAGGACACAAGGGATGGGGATGGGGGAGGGGATGAGACACTAAACTGAATGCTGGGAGAAATAAGGTGGAGTGGAGCTGCCAGAGGAGAAAGACACAAGCTGCCAGGTGGAACCTTGCTGGTAGGCCACAACCCTCATGGTAGAATAGAAAATAATAGAAATGGGTTAATTTAAGAGATAAGAGTGAGCTAGAAATATGCAAAAACTAATAGGCCAGGCAGTGTTGTAATTAATATAGTTCCTGTGGGGTTATTTTGGTTTTGGGCAGCCAGGAACAACCAAGCGGCCTCCATACGACAGAATGCTTTTATTATTTGTTGTTTATAAATAAGTAAACTGAGTCAGAGAGACTCATTTTTCTTGAAACTAAAAAAGCAAAATTTCTGGAAAGTTGAAGTTTAAGCCTAAACTGTGTGGCTTCCAAGCTCACTCCTTAGGGCTGGCTTTGTTAGCTAGAAGGCTCAACTTGCTGGTAGTTACCCAAGAGAATGTACATGGCTAATCAAAGGCAGAGTTGTTTTTAACTGTTCATTTTGTCTTTCTTTTACAGACCTTTTAGAACAATCAGAATGTATTGTATTTGTGTATTTGTCTTGAGAGCAGTTCTAAAATGGAATCAATTATAACACTTCACTTTTTATACATGCAAAACAACAAAGAATTGAGTATTTGCATAAAATCAGTTTTCTACTCCATAATAGGAAATCAAATTCTTTGATGCCATAGATCAGGTTTCAAATTTCAGGATTACACTGCCACCTAGTGCAGAGAGAACATCTTCCCACAAAGCAGGAAGCAGTGAATGGGCAGATGCCATGGGATGAAACCTAAGGAAATGTGTGTTTAAGCTTTCTCCTAAAAGAGAAAGAAATTTCAGGATCTTTCTATGTTTTATTAATGAATGTTAGCAAGTAATCCAGGAGCTCAATTTTTATTATTAATATTATTGAGTTAATGAATGATGATAGTGCAAAAGAGGAGACATAGGCGTCTATACTTATCCTGCCAGGCATATTTTAAAATAGACATCTAGTAAGAAATGTATTGCATGTGTTCTTTTCATGTGCTCTAGCGGTCTCATGAAGTCTTATGAGTTAAATGGATAATTA
Source organism: Arvicola amphibius (assembly GCF_903992535.2). Lineage (NCBI taxonomy): Eukaryota > Metazoa > Chordata > Mammalia > Rodentia > Cricetidae > Arvicola > Arvicola amphibius. The sequence goes on from NC_052055.2 coordinate 81,889,178, forward strand.
TTCAAAATCTTATTCTGCAAATAATGATCCTACATTTACAGCCTACAAGTCAATACCTGTGACAGCAAGGGGGAGAGGCTTAAAGGAGTTGAAAACATGGCTTGAATAGGCAGTTCTCAGTGTAACACCATCACCACCACCACCATTACCACTACACCACTACACCACTGTCGTCGTCGTCACCATCATCATCATCATCACCATCACCATCATCACCATCATCATCACCACCACCATTATCACTACATCACTACCATCATCATCATCATCATCATCATCATCATCATCATCATCAGCAGCAGCAGCAGCAGCAGCAGCAGCAGCAGCATTTTGGGGCCTGTTAGAATGTAAATTCTTGGACCTGCCTTAACTCTTGTGAATCAGAAGCTCTGGGACTGGGGCTCAGTAATCTGCTTTAAGCACCCCAGTGGTTGGTTGATTCTAATGTAGCTTTTGGCTTCACTGTTAGAAAAGAAGGCTTTCCAGTACATAGAGAAACATGCTGATGAGCCAGCACGCATGATTTGGAGGAAGAAAACAAGGCTTAGGACACGAACCAGCTGCTGAAAACTTGGAGACCCACAGGCAGCAAATACAGCAACAGCTCCCTGAAGCACGTGTGCTATAGAGGTGGAAGGCTGGGGGATTGATTTTTCTCTTCTTTGGGGAATTGGAAATGATCATATTTTAAAGGAAGCAAAAGTAATACCCTGAAAAGCTCTGGGGTAGGAAAAGGTTAATGCTGCTGTTTTTTTTTTGTTTGTTTTTTTGTTTTTTGTTTTTTTTTGTATTATCATTCCACAGTGTGAGCACATTTATTTGTGAGTGATTGCACAGAGAAATGACTGTACCACGGGGCCCTGTTTGCTTGCTATGGGCCTCGATGATTAGGCTACAATTACAGGCATAGAAGCAAAATAAACAGATTTAAAATAGAGCTCTGATCATGGTGGAATTTCTTTTCAGTAAAACTGAACCCAGTGTAGGACAGTGGGAGTCTTAGTTTTAGCAACTCTCTGATTGTTAATCAGGCTCCCAGCCAGAGATTTCTATGATAAATTTCAGGCTCTAGCTGTGGGTAATTTGCAGCACCCTGACACAGGTGCCATGTGCTCCTGGGCACTGTGTATCCTTTACTCTTAAAACAAAGACAGATTAATAAAGCTTAAAACTAGATTCCATTAAGAAGCTAGTTAAAACACTCCTCTTCATTTGAACCTATAAAGTAATTAAATATGACAATCACAACATTTTTAATTATTGTCATCAGCTCATTATTACTTCATGCAAAACCACCTTTCAAAGAAAAATCAGATAATCATGTAGAAACCAAGGAATTTGCCCTACTAGTCTGTGAGTTTTGTGTGATGCCCCAAGTTCTGTATCAGGAAGTAAGGGGCATTTTCAGGGGCCACTGTGCTCCAATCCAGTGTAAACATGAGTTGCAACTCATTACTGGTTCTGAGATCAATAAATTGACTTGATCATCTTTGCTAAAAAAGGGGGGGGGGAGGTAGAAAATAAATCAGAAACTAGAGTATAGTATATTTACATACATAGGTGTCACTTTCTGAAACTTTAGTTTTGTGTATGAGTTGTGCAAATTGGTTTAAGCCATTCTTCAAGCAACATCAGAATCCCTTTCAAAGACACACCTAAAAGTCTCATTGGGTTCTCAAAGACTTATTGTAGTTTCCATAGCAACCAGAACAAAGTCTCAACCCTTCAATGCCATTCAAGATCCCCCACCCAGTTCCCCCTATTCATTATTTCACAAAATTTCCTGTCTATTTAGTCTTAAGCTCAAAACCAGAAATATAATTTTTATGTCCCTAATCCTTCCCTTTCCAGTCTGCTTCATGAATCTTATCTCTTCATCCTCATTCAGTCTTCCTTAATATTGATAACCCTAGAGCAGCCTTCCTTTGTAAACAGAGCCCTCTTGTTCATTTCCTGGCTGCCAGACCTGAATAATCACACAAAACTATATTAATTACAACACTGTTTGGTTTATTAGCTCAGGCTTCTTATTAAGTAACACTTACATATTAAATTAACCCATTTCCGTTAATCTGTGTATTGCCACAAGGCTGTGGCCTAGCGGTAAAGTTCTGGTGTGTCCTTCTCCTTTGGCAACTATATGACATCTTCTTGTCTCTGTCTACTTTCTATATCTCTGGATTTCCTGCCTGGCCTTACTCTGCTAAGGCATTGGCCAAAATAGCTTTATTCATCAACCAATAAAGCAACAAACATACAGAAGGACATTCCCACATCATTGCTGGCCCTTCCGTCTCTACTCCTCTCTCTAGCACACACTTTCCTCATAGTTTTCATTTAAATTCCAACTGAAATTGTTTTATAATGTCTCTCTCCCCAACCACATCTAAGCTGCATGGGACAGAGACCTGGTCATTGTATGCTAGAACTCTAGGGCTGAGTTCAAGGTATGATGGAGGAGGGGCATGGCTGACTAATTATGAAAATATCTCTGAGCTCAGCTTGTTATTCCCCCTGTGTTTCCTCCCTGCTTTTTTTCTATGATATTCTGTTTTTCTGCCTAAGATGTATTGATATTCCTTAGTCTCTTGGTAGGCTTCTCTTCATCCTTTCAGATTTCAGCTCCTGGATGAAAGATTTCCCCATGCCCTTGGACTGAGTTCATACTTGGCAGTCATTTTTATTGTCAGTAGTGCAGTCATTTTTCATTCCCTGCTATGTTGTGAGCTTCCTCGAGGCAAGCATGTGCTTATTCATGCATTTTCATCTCCTAAACTCCTAGTATGCTATGCATTGCAATACAGTTATTGAATAAATATTTATTGAATGGTTGAACAAACAAATGAAAGACAATAGATGATCAAGAAAGATGATTGCCCGTGACAGAGCCCCCTAATTTAAGTTATAAGTAATGAGTCATTTTGATTTATAGAAAAGGAAAGAGAGTGTGTAATATATACAGTATAGGATATTTGCATATAAGGTGGAAAGTTAAAGAAGGTACAAAATTATTTATTCTATATGAAACTGATTACTTAAAATGTCGTGTTTTCTTACTGAATTTACAATCTGTTGTAAATGACCAACTTTCCTTGCCATGTGACTTTTCAGGGAAGAATCTTTAGGTAGGGGGAACAGTGGTTAAAAACTGGGCCTGGAGAGATGGTTAAGAGTGTTTACCACTCTTGTAGAGGACCCGAGTTCAGTTCCTAACACCTGTGTTTGTTGGATCACAGCTGCCTGAAACGCCAGCTCCAGGGGATCCGATGCCTTCTTCTGGGCTCCACAGGCATCTTCAGTCATGTGCAAAATCCAACACAATACACATAATTTTAAAAAAGAAAAATATGGAAAAGCTTAAGGGTTTTCAACTTCAGGTTACAGTTTGATCCAGACCAGATAGTGGAATTCCATTCTGATTTCTGTGAGACCTTAATGCCACATTAGGAAATATAATTAATGACAGATAAGATGGATGGAAGAGACAAATGTATCTTTAAAAGTTGTGTGTAGCTTTTTCCCCCTCGGGTTTACTTTTTTTGCCTTAATAAAGCTGTTACCTTGTTCTTCACTACATTTAAAATAAACAGCCAGCCTGGAAAGAAGTCTTGTCACTCATGAGCAAGCTTAGTTCCCCTCGATTCTTTTATCTTTTATTTACAGGCCCATTCACCTGTTTTCTTATTTTAGTTGTAGAGATTCCTTCAAAGTGCTCTGGGGAGAGGCAAACACAAAGGTGAGTTCTCTAAAACCCTTTGAAGGATTTCTGAAACACTTACAGGGATAGGAAAATCTGTCCCCTCCCTCCCCACCTTTTTTCTTACAGATCACAAATACAGAGCTTGAATAGAAATTCCTTTTGGGAAATGCCTTTCTCTCTGCAGATCTAAGGGTGGCTTGTTTCCCATAATTTCAGACCATTAGGATGATCCCCAGAGGCACAATCCTCTTTTTACATAAACTTCAACTAGCTTAAAGAAATAAGCAGGGCTCAGGCCATTCATGGCTCTATTCTGAGCCAGGACAGGTGCCTTAGGGATTGGGGATTCGGATGGAGAGTAAGCCTGTGGATAGCAAGAAACAGATGTCCCTCTCTGGGAGAGAGAGGAACCCCTGATGAGTGGGCCAGAGAAGAACACTATAAAAAGAGAGTATTTGCTTAATCAAAGTCCAACCAGAGGCTCTCCAGTGAGCTGGGAGAGGCTGAAACAGAAGAGACCTTATTGAAACCAGAAACAAGTAAGGGCTGGGGAGATGGGTTGGTGGGTAATGGTCTGCGGGCAGAGGTTGGATCCTGGAACTCACGTAACAGGGAGGCAGATCTGGCAGTTACCTATAATTTCAGCCTTAGGGGAAGATCCCCCACCACAAGCTGGCTAGCTACATGAGCTGGAATTGGCGAGCTCCGGGTTCACTGAGAGACCATGTCTCCTTAAATGAAGTATGGAAGAAGACACTCACTGTCAATTTCCAGCCTCTGCAGGGTCACCGCGCGCGCGCGCACACACACACACACACACGCACACACACACACACACACACTAAAATAAAATAAAAACAGCAATACTACTCGTTCTATAACTAAATAAAAATTTAGCGAGGTAAAAACATTGTCCTCCAAGATGGAGCCGGAAGTAGGTCATCCTATGCTTGGGGGGACAGGCCACGGGACCTGCTGTTTCTCTCCAGAGGTGCTCAGGTTCACGAGGAGGCCTGTGCGGTTGTGACAGTGGTGTGCGTACACCATCTCTCTAGGTCTGTGATCCCAGTAATTCTCTTGCTTTGTTGTTCATCACAAATAATGTGTTGTGTGCCCCCGTGTATGTGTGTGTTCAGTTCGACACTATTAACGTCAGAGACTGAGAGCAAACAAGTGAAAGTCTTAAGGTTACTGCTTAGCAAAATGCCCAGCAGCAATGATGCTTGGGACAGGCACCCCGGTCTGTATCTTCGTTCTCTCATCTAGTGAATAATGTTGGGTTTAGTCTGTTGCAGACGGGAATCGAACTCGGGACCTCTGGTTAGTCTAACTTCGTGCATGGCTGTGAGAACTGTAGGCTGCTAGGCTGTAGGCACGGACAAGAGGAGGAAACAGACGAAGAAGTGTTACCAGGAGAATCAGGGTGCGGAGGAAGGAGTTTTGGGTCAGATCTGTTATCTTTGCCTGTCTCACCCGATTCCCCCAGTAAGGGAACTGTTTTCATCCTGTTTTATACATAAGGCAGTCAAACAAAGGGAGGCTAATTACCCTGCTCAAGTTCATACAACTGATAAGCCAGGAGAAGCGGGTCTAAATCCAGGTTGTCTAGGCAGCAAGGCTCCAGTGAGTTCTCGCATCTCTGCCTCCTGATAGGCAGCTCTTTGCTGGGCCCAGGGGCCACTAAAAGCCTCCTCTGTGCCCTGGTAACAGTTCTAAAAGCCTCTACTGTGCCCTATAGCTGCTCTAAAAGCTCCCACTGTATTCCTATAGCAGCGGGCTGCGTTTTTCTGGTGAAACTCCCCACATCCTGATTTTTTTTTTTCTTGCAGCAAGGCTTTCCCCCATTCAATCCCTCCTTCAGTGTAACCTTGTTAGCTTGTGAGGGCACACCCCTGGCTGGGCCCCGGCTTACAGGCTGCCTCTCCCCACCCCTTTCCTTTGCTTCAGTTTAAAGAGTTGTTAGACATTGTCCCTGACTCACTCCTTGCTTTTAGCCCTGCGAGGGGCAAGAAGGACCAAGATTGGGGCCCAAACTCAAGAGCCTTAGAAAGAAGGAGAAGGGGCCTTAGGGGGGTAGTGACTGCCCAGCAACCCCTTCTTCTTAGTGACTATTATAAACCAAAGAGAACCTATTGGAAAAATGAAGACCCGCTGGTAAGTCCAGGACTCTGGAGGGAGGTGGGTGAGGCTCTTTGCAGTAGTGATAACATGAGGGGAGGTGAGAGACAGCGAGAACCAAGGGGCCATCAGAGGTAAAGACGGATGAGAAAATATAGCAAGTGAGTAAGCATTTGAGATAGGAAAAGAGGAGGCAGCTATGGGAAGAGAGAGGCAGGAAGCAGAGATAAAAGAAAGCAGAGGCAACAGTAGAGTAGAAAGTGAGGTAGGGAGACATTGAGAATGTGTGACTGGGACGGCAGGAGTCAGAAATGTCTTTATCCGCACAATTTCTTAGTGAGATTTCAAAATGGAAATGAAGGCAGTGGTATTGGGATTTGGTTGCTGCCATCAGTCAGATTTTTGGGATTTGGTTACCACCATTAGTCAGGTTTTGCAAGTTTAAAACATGAAAATAGTTCCCACCGGAAGGAATTCCTGTTTGGGTCATTTCTTGTTTTCTCCTCTTCAGGAAGATTCCAGTTTTCTTCTTTGCATGCAGTTTTCTGGGACCCTGGGTATCTGCAACTCCTAAGCGTCGTCCAAGTAAGAGCCATGGTTTATGGAGTTTGAAGTAGCTCTTGCTACTGGAGGCAGGCAGGGCTGTGATGGCGCTGGGCTGTGGTTGGGTAAAGACTGGTTTTGCCTCCTGCAGTCCTTCACACCTTCCGTCCTTGTCCTGCACTGAGGAGTTGTCCTGTACAATATTGAGCCTGGAAAAGGAGTCCACACAGAGCTCAGTAGGCAGGAAGAACAGCTCTATGCCTTTTCTTGAGCCTAGCATGGTCCCTCTTCAGACAGTGAGTGGTACATGTTGAGTGAATGCTGGGGTGGATGGATGGGTAGGTGGATGGATTTCCTCAAAACACTGGGGTCAGGGGGGAGAAGAAAAAATATTTGATGTACTTTGCTGGGTAGGCCAAAGCTTAGGTTTGTATTGAAACATTTTGTTGCTTCTGCCTTTTTGGGGGGGTTGTTATTGTTGGTGGTGGTGGTAGGGTGTGTGTGTGTGTGTGTGTGTGTGTGTGTGTGTGTTTGTGTGTGTGTGAAGTCTAAGACATCTTTTACCAGATAAGTCTTATCAATGCAGAAGGGGGCACTGCAGTTATTAAAAACTCATCTTTGATGGTGATGATTCCCCAAGAACTTCACTTGTCTGGGAGTCCCGTTGAGGTGTCTCAAGGCTGACTCTGTCATGTCATTGTATATTTAGAATGGGTGGTATTTAAGGAATATTTTGAGGCTAAACCACCAGAAATTTTCCAGACAGGCTTCTGACCCATGCCATCCAGGGCACTGTGCAGCTCTGGTTCTACACAGAACAAATCCCCAAGTTTTCCAGGCAGGAACATTTTTCCATCATAAATTATTATCCCTTCAGGAGAAGCTGAAGATGAATGAATTCTAATCACTGAGTTCAAGCTAAATACATGGCTTATAAGCAAAGCTGTATAACATTGTATTTTAAGCAGTTGCTTGGTTTTAAGATTATTAAATATTAAATTAATTAATTAACATCTTGTAGTGGATGGATTTGATGACATGGCACTACTTTTGCAGGGTTTCCTGCCAGTCCCAATGGTGGAAGTGAACTGTGTCCCAAGATCAGGATTGGCCAAGATGACTTGCCAGGCAAGTAGCCCTGCTATCATACTGGAGATTCAAGCTTTCCAAATAAAGTTTATTTGTGGAGGGGACAGAACCAGTCTCATTTCCAACTTTTTTCCTTATCTCTTTCTGTAGGGTTTGACCTGATTTCTCAGTTCCAAGTCGAGAGAGCTGCATCCCGAAGAACGGTCCAGAGGGTGGTGGGGTCCACGGCACTACAAGTGGCTTACAAGTTTGGGAGTGATGTAGACTTCAGGATCCCAACAAGGTAACCCATCAGAAAGGATTCTAATGATCCTCCTTAAAGGCATTTGGAAATCTTTACAGCCATTCAATGTTAGAGGGTTGGAGTGTGGCTCAGTGGTAGAACACTTACCCAGCATTCATTAGCCAGTGGGTTAAATCACCAGAAACTTTCTACAAAAGAAAGAAAGCCAAAGGAATGTGTTCCCCTATCAATCATCAGCACCTGAATGCTGCTCTTCATGTTAGGTTTGTAATTTACTTTCCATTCCAGGAATGAAAACATCGCTGAGACCATTAGACATCAATTTGGGACATGTTCTTAGTATTTTGCTTTCTGTTTTTCTGTAATTTGTCTGGTTCTGACTGAAAGGACCCTCTGTGAAAAACACCAGAAGTGAGGCATAAATTTAACCAGGAGCCGCAGTGTGGTTTGAAGGCTCACAGTGGAGCTGTTCAAGAGTCCCAGTGCTGAAACAGAACCACACACACACACACACACACACACACACACACACACACACACACAGCCGTAGGTCCTAGATGACACAAAACAGAAACAAAAGGGAAATAATTATATCAGAAAAACTGATGGGGATATACATACAACTTTTATTTTACTGCTATCCTTTCTTGGAATTAATCTGTAAATTCTTTATTGCTGAGGTTCTTTGGTATATGTGAATTGAATGAGTTGTGTCATTGTAATGAATGCCCTACTCTGATCTATATTTTACACCATTAGCATATCTTATGATCAATAAGTTTACTATATGGTTTGGGAGTCATTATTATTTACATAATGGTGGTTAATGGTTTGACCACAAAACTTTCATACATGTGAATCGTGTACTCCGCTGGTGTCCCGCTCCCAGATCCCTCTCATTTCTCCTCCTGAAATAGTCTTCATATGCTTTCATAGTATAGATGTATATTTATTAGTATAGCATATAGTGTTTGAATGCATTGCAAAAATAGAACTAAGGTTCCTTTGGTAGATAAAAAATATTTTAATAGACACTAAGTTGTATAGGAAAATAGTAATTAACTACAATAATGAAAGGATATCCTAGAAAATTTTTGTATAAAGTTTAAATATTTTTCATGTTAGAAGAATCTGACGTAAGAGGAAAGAAGGTAGAAATTAACATTTTAAGTAATATGTGTAATACAAGAATGGTCCATGTATTTACTAATATTACTCTCAACTACTTTATGGCATTGTGGCAAAAGGACATTATCCCTGTTGTTTAATGTAGGAGGAAACTGAATCCTCAAAGTTTAGTTAAAATGAGTTAAAGGCTTGGTGCCGGCTGGGGGAGCTGAGATCCAGGCAGCATAGCTTCAGAGGCGGTCCTTCTAACGACTGCTTCATGCTGAGCCTGGGCATGCGTGAAGATTAAAGGTATCACTCTAGTTTTGTTTCTGTTGCTGCAATAAAGCACTATGATCAAAAGCAACTTATGGGAGGAAAGCATTTATTTGTAGCAGTCCATCATTGAGGAAAATTAGGACAGGAACTCAAGCAAGAACGCCAAGCAGAAACCATGGAGGAATGCTGCTTCCTGCCACATGGGCTCATGTGCAGTGTGCTTACATAGCTTAGGGCCACCTGCCCAAGGAATGGTGGCACCTGAGGTGGGCAGTCTCTCCCGCATCAGTCAACAAGATGATTCCCCACAGTCATTGCCCAGGGACTAATCTGAGCTGGGCAATCCCTCAGTTGAGACTCCCTTCTCAGGAGACTCTAAGCTTTATCAAGTTGGCACTTAAAGCTAACTAGAGAGTGGCAATTCTGGCTTTATTTATTTGTTTATTTATTTTATTGCCTAGATACTATTTTCACCTAATGAAATACTAGCTGGGTCCCAAAATAAACTTCAAAATCGTTGTTTCTCTTATAATAAAATAATGACATGACACAGAACCCTGATCTAATTTCCCCTTCCATGACTTGAAGCACAATCTGGGCTGCCATTAAGCTCACTTCAGATACTGGACTACTTGGGGTGACACAGTTCTCTTCATCCCGCTCATGTTTTTCTCTATTGTTTTTTTCTCTGAGCGCTGAGAGCCTTCAATAAGTAATGCACACAGGTGACGATCATGACTAAAGGCTCACAATCACTATACTTACTTAGAAATGATGAAAGAAAGAAAGAAAGAAAGGAAGGAAGAAAGGAAGGAAGGGAGAAGGAAGGAAGGAAGGAAGGAAGGAAGGAAGGAAGGAAGGAAAGAAAGAAAGAAAGAAAGAAAGAAAGAAAGAAAGAAAGAATCAGGAAGGATGACCTAAAAAGGGAGGTGAGTCAGAGAGCCAGGTTGCTGTGCAGTTCTAGGGGTATAATAAAGTTTGTTCTCTATTTTCTTGGAGGAAGATTTATTTCTATCTAGTAGCTCACATTTTATTATGAGATTCCATACATATTTTACACACTATTCCTAATTATTCCCCTCTTCCACTGCCATCCCATGCTTCTTGTCCCCAAGCCTAGTTGGTTTGGAGTAAACTAAGTCTCAGTTTTATCAGTTAAAAACTAGAGCTAGAGCCGGGCGGTGGTGGCGCACGCCTTTAATCCCAGCACTCGGGAGGCAGAGGCAGGCAGATCTCTGTGAGTTCGAGGCCAGCCTGGTCTACAAGAGCTAGTTCCAGGACAGGCTCTAAAAAAGCTGCAGAGAAACCCTGTCTCGAAAAACCAAAAAAAAAAAAAAAAAGGAAAAAAAAAACTAGAGCTAGAAGGGATGACTATGTCATAAGGTTACGATAGAAAGCAAATTTTAAATACTGTAGAGTGCTTGGACACTCTTACCAGAGAGCCGGAGAGGACCAGCAGAGAAATTGCATGCAGGGTAAACCTTCTTCTCAATGGATTTTTTTCCTTTTTACTCATTTTAAATTTTTTAGTTTTGAAGAGGACTTTATATGAATATTGAATTTATATCATTTTCCTCTTTTCCCACCCATTCATCCTGTATCTTCTCTGCCCCCGCTCAAATTTCTGACCTCTTATTCTTTGTTATGTACACACATACACACACACACACACACACACACACACACACACACACACACACATCCCCTAGATGTATAAATACACCCAGCTCAGCCCATTTAATGTTATTTGCATATATGTTTTCAAGGCTTGCCAATTGGTATTAGATAGTTAGAGGACTCACCCTTGGAGAAGATTGGTTCTCCACTCTCTTAGTCATTAACTGTCTGTAGCTCGTCATCCGTGCATGAGACCTAGTGAAATTTCCCCAATTTATGTTGTCATGTCAACTGGTGCTGTCACTATTCTGGTCTTGTTTAGGCAATTAGATGACAACTGGTTGTTCCCAAGATACGGTGTCACTATTGCGCTTTTGAAATTTTTTTTGCCATGCTGGTCACTGTTGTGGTCGGTAGGATTCACAGCTATGAGGGACTGCTGACTGCTTTTCTCCCTAGGCACCTTGCATAGGGCTTTTCCTCAGGGAGAAAGTTATCAGGTCAGACCCATTTCAAGTCCTCCAGGTTCTGTATCTAAAGTGTGTGGTATCTTCAGCAATAAAGTCTTGCCTTCAAATTCTTGGAAGAAACCAAGAGCAGTGGCAATAACTACATTGTTTGAAGAGTTTCTTGATTCCCTGGGTCAATGACTTAAAAGGAGGTTTCTCATGCCTAGTACTAGGCTTTTTGTTAAATAGTCTGTGATCAGTATCACCAACATGGCATAACTTTATTTAGACCCTTCTTTCTTCCTGCTGATATCTAAGGCTATATACATACATCTAGAGATTCAGAGCCAGGAATGGCAAATAAGAGAACATGAGGCACTAGATTTTCTGGGTCTGGGTCACCCCACTCATACATAATATTTTCTAGTTTCATAATTTACCTTAAAACTTCATTTTTTTCTCAAGCAATTGAAAACCGATCTATCACCTGACCCAGATGTACCACATCTCAGTGTCTTTCTTGGGGACAGGCACTTGCTCAGCTGTGCTCATTGCCACCCTATTCACAGTAGCCAGGAAATGGAAACTGCCATTGGTTTGGAAATGTCCTCCAACTGATGAATGGATAATGAAAACAGGGTCTATATCCATTATGGAATCTCATTCCTTCTTTTTAAATTACTCATGCAAAGCTAGATGACAGAAGGAGGAGATTGGAATCATTCTCAGGGAGCAGAGATGCTTTTTTTTTCTTTTCTAGAGAATATTCTGAGACAGTGAAAAAACATTCATAGGATGTTTCTTTTTCTTTTTCTTTTTTTTGGGTTTTTCGAGACAGGGTTTCTCTGCAGCTTTAGAGCCTGTCCTGGATCTAGCTCTTGTAGACCAGGCTGGTCTCGAACTCACAGAGATCCGACTGCCTCTGTCTCCCGAGTGCTGGGATTAAAGGCGTGTGCCACCACCGCCCGGCAGGATGTTTCTTCATGGGAGAGAAATATATTTTACTTATTTGTCTTTATAATTACTGAAGAATCAAGAGACATGATTCTGCTTCCTTTTATTCATTATTTTAGGCACAATAGCTTTCCATTCTTAACTGCTATTTACAACCTAGTGTGTTTTTTTTTTTTTTTGCAGCACAGACTTTAGCCATCTTCGTATTAAGGTCATAAACAAATATTTCAAGGTTCAAACACTTTTGAATCTTTTATTTGAACCCATATGGTTCTCCATTTAAGGAACTTCGTGAAGATTGGAATACAATAAATCATTTATAGATGTAACTTCTTTTAAATTATGTATGCTGTTGGGTTTACTTATTGATAGGCATAGCATATTTTCAAGAACAGAATCTCAGGTGTTTAAAAATACATTAGGCATCCTGTTCTTTATATTAGGTTTCAGAGACATTTAACAGTCTTTGGTACACACAAATATGTATATATGTATATTTTATTCATATGAATAAATGAGGCAAATTTTCCTTATTACTTCTTAACATACTAGTATATGCTAAAGGATTATTAACATGTTAGTCATAGTTACATTTGTGTACATAACCATTTGCTCTTCATATGTGTGGAGGGAGGTGACACACACATATGAACACACTTGGTATGCCTGTGCATCTAAGAATGAAGCATTCTGTGAGTGTTCCAAATGAGGATATCTATGAATGAAGAACTTTGGGGTTTTTCTTAGAGATTATTTTGGAATATGTATAGTTCCAAAAAATATGGAATCAAAGGAAGTGTGACAAACCAATTGAGAAAAATTATATTTGAAACAAGTATCTGACCTTGGCCATCCTGTTTGTAGTGGATTGGGGTGGGGTGGGGTGGGTGGAAGGTGGGGGGAGTGGGAGCGGGAACTGGCGTTGGTATGTAAAAGTAGAAAAGATTGTTTTAAAAATTAAAAAATTGAAAAAACCAAAACAAAAGGAAAAGAAGAAGAAAGTATTTGGAGTGATGTGGTAGTTATTCTATTCTGGAAAAACTAGGACTTTAGATAGTTCTTTTGTCTTTTTCATCTGTATTCTAAAGTGTTTTTTTAAGCACATGCTAAAACCTTATGTTTACTTTTACAAAAGTGTGCGTGTGCACATGTGTGCTCATGTGTGCTTGCATGTACACATGCACATGCACACACACACTATGCTTCAATTCAACAAATGTCATATACATGAAATCAATACCCGTTGTGATATTTCTTCTTGCCTTTCTTCCCTTGATTCTTTGTAAGAAGGAGTTAAGCACATAAGTTTGACCTTCAGGAAGGTTGTTTGGAACTCTCTGTCTTAGTGAGTAATTGTTTTCAATTTTCCTATTAGTAAACAAATTTCACATTTAGTTTTCTTAGTGTTTCTTTCTTGTTGAAGAATTTCTTATACAGAGAAGAAGATGCAATGAAATAACTTTGAAGACTGTGAAAGCTGACATTAGTATTTAAAACCCCGCAGAACTTGCTTCAACAGAAGATCTGTAGATAAGGGTAGATAGATAAGTGGCAGATAAGGATGGTCTTAGGGATGCTATTGGCTTTATCTTCCATTTAAAGCAGTGAGGAAAATAGCTGTGGTGTAACCTTAGTTGATTGACTGGGGAAGGATGGAGCTGGAGGGGAGGAGGAAGTGCCAGTCATCCATTGCCCATTACTCCTCCAGTCACCAACAACGAGCTACCACTTCACTACCATCCTTGAAATCCCTGGAAACGCCATCCTTAGGGTGAAGAAGTCTTTAAAGAGATGCTGGGTAGTTGGTTACTAATTCTCAAAATGTGGGTCTAGAAGGCAAATTTTGAGAATAGCCTGGCAATTATAAAGATACCAAATAATTTTAATGTGCGTAAAAAATTAAAACCAGTTGAATTAAATGGTTTTTATAAGCTGGTAGATTCAATGACTTTAAATGATCCCCTCCCTCACTTTTGAAGGAAATGTTGCCCCGAACATTGCAAAAAATGTGGTTTTGGGTGGGATGGCATTGCTAAATAGTGGCTCTTTGGGTAGAATAAAGAATAGTATCATTGAGAGCCTTTATTAGCTGTGAGGGAGGGAGTTTTTAAACCTGTGTATTTTAAGGTGGAGCACTGATGTGCATGGATAATTGAACTGTGAGGGTCTGTATAACATGATGTCATCAGAGAACAAAGGCTGCATAGTTTTCCACACTGTGACCCTACTGCAGAGCTAGAGTCTAAAATAACACAAACACCAGAAATGGTAAATATGTATAAGCACAGAAAACAAGGCTTATATTTATTATTTTCAAATTTTGCTCAGGCATTTGTATCCCAGTGGACTGCCTGAAGAATATTCCTTCTTAACCACTTTCCGGATGACTGGAAGCACACTTGAAAAGAACTGGAACATTTGGCAGATCCAGGACTCCTCAGGGAAGGAGCAAGTTGGCGTGAAGATAAACGGCCAAACAAAGTCTGTCTCGTTTTCCTATAAAGGACTGGATGGAAGTCTCCAGTCGGCAGACTTTTCACGTTTGCCGTCCTTGTTCGACTCCCAGTGGCATAAGATCATGATTGGCGTGGAGAGGACCAGTGCCACTCTTTTTCTTGACTGCGTCAGGATTGAGTCCTTACCTATAAAGCCAAGAGGCCAGATTGAGACGGATGGCTTCGCTGTGCTGGGGAAGCTTGCGGACAATCCTCGGGTTTCTGTTCCTGTGAGTATAAAATCACCAAGTTCCACCACTAATTCTAGCTGAAGACAAACCCAGGTGGTTAAGCTCAGCACCCAAACATCTTGGATCATTAGCTACAGGGCATACAGTGAACAGTTATTCACTTTGTAAGGTTTATTAAATATATCCCACCACTCATTCAGAAAGCAGTCACCGCCAGCTTTGAGTGCCATGTGGAGTACTGACTTTTAGTTAAGCAGATAATCTTCAAGGAGGTTAAGGTTTACTTGGAGTTAAGGTGTTAGACACTCACTTGGAGCATCCATAAGCTTTTGAGATCACTTACAAGGAGACCCACACTAGGGCAGAGCATACCATGTATGTATAATGAATTAGAATTTTTCACGTAAAATTAGAGATAAATCGTGAATTCAGTTAGTCAGGGAGTCCATTATTTTTGAAAGCAATAAATTTTGAAAGGGAAGGATTTGGATCGGCAAAAGAAGGGAAGATAGCATTAAAGACAACTGAGCAAAAATAATTCAAGAATAACTAGGATTCATTCAAAAGTCTACAGAGTAGTTGATTTGAGTAACACGTGTGTATGTGAAGGGAGTGTTTGGGACTAGTGAAGGCTAGTGAATGCGGATGGTAAGATGTAATGTAAAGAAGTCATACGGCATTTGATAAGCCATATTATATAGATGGCGTGAAATGTATTTACTTAGAACTAGGCTTTGTGTAATAGACATCGAGGGCACTGAATTCCCTGGTACTAGAGTTACAGACGTTGTGAATAACCAGCGTGGGTGCTGGGAGACGCATTCTGGTCCTTGGCAAAAGCAGTGCAGGTTTTTAACTATGGAACCATCGCTCTTCCCTGAAGTAGAGAATTTCAAACTCTGTTCATCTTGCTGTAGAAATCCATTGTGATGGAAGTAAGAAAGTGACATCACAATTGTATCAGCTAGTACCTTCTAGATCTATCATTTTGAACACCGAGTAGCAATTCTTTCATAGCATTTTGACAGTAATTTAAAAATACAATCTTAGAGGGCAAGGATTCTTTTGGGGAAACAGAAGAGGATAATATTCGATATAAATAAACTGTTGATGCTAAGACAGCTTTCCTACTGTATGGAGCTGTTATATTCTAGTCACAAAGTCTATGTCACAGAGAGAGCAAGGGTGACACAGTAGTTTTGAATTGTTTCTGCGCACTTCTCTGGGAAAAAGAGGCTTTGGGGGAATCTCAGTAATGGAATTGTTCAAATGACTTGTTTTTACAGGAAGAGCAGTGGTGAGTGTGAAGGCTGGTGTGAAATTTCTATATTCTGTGATAGACAGGGAGCAATTTGGAGCTGCCACATTGCTGCTCTGGCTGTAGACTCTTGAGGAAGTATTTCTTCATCTCATGAGTCATCACCCTACAAGCGGCTGGGTTCAAAAGATGATGCAGCCACTGTTGTGATATGCTCAAATTCTGTGTAGCAGGAACTCTGAAATGACCCTGGAGTGTTTTACAGACAACACAGCCTCTGCGATGTCAGTGCCATTTCTGGACCCGGGCTAGGGAGTGAAGGTCTAAACACCTTCTCAAGGCGCTGAGTATCAGTTGCTTAAAAAATGGATTTGTTGACCTTAAAAACACTCCAAGGCCGGGCGGTGGTGGCGCACGCCTTTAATCCCAGCACTCGGGAGGCAGAGGCAGGCGGATCTCTGAGTTCGAGGCCAGCCTGGTCTACAAGAGCTAGCTCCAGGACAGGCTCTAGAAACTACAGGGAAACCCTGTCTCGAAAAACAAAACAAAACAAAACAAAACAAAAAAAACAAACAAAAAAACCACTCCAAGATCTTATCATTCTGGATAGCACTGGATACTATTAAAGATGCCTTTCAAAATTCTTTTATTTCCAGTGTGGCAAAGTCTCAGTATTACTTTGCTATGCTATATATCCCCTAGCTAGTTGGAGATTTTTCTGAAAAACCTAGTCTCACACCACAATGAGTAGACGTTTATGTTGCCATCTTCCGTTTTCTTCCTCACATGTAGGAATGCAGCCAATACTATAGTATCTGAGTGTTATACGGTGCTTCTGGGATAGTAAGGAACTTTTCTAAGTCATCATGCTGACACATGTGTTAAAATTTTTTGGTATAGGCACATGCAGTCTTTCCTTTTCAGAATGAATTCTGGATCCTTGACCCCTTCCTGGAAACAAAAAAGATCTGAGCCCAAATCCCCACTTAAAGTTCAGTATTAAGTGGTGTGGTAGTATTGATAATTAGACAGAAACTATAGGCCAAGAAACAAACAAACACATTCTGCTTACATTAGAGACATCAACATGACATTATCAAACTCAAACTTTCCCCTAATGTAGCCTTCTGCTCTTTCCTCCAGCTCCTTATCTGCTTTCTTCTTACCTGACACTTCTTCCTCTTTTTTCTCCTCCTCCTCCTTCTTAGGAAAAAAGTATAAGAGAGAAGTCCATTTTCCTTGAAGAAATTATCTTAGTGTCTTGAATATAACAATTAGATGTTTTCAAAATTCTTTTATTCTAACTTTCTGATCTTTAGAATAATTTTATAAGATAACCCAAGGTCTCCTTATTAAAGGAGATGGTGTCCGAGAGAATCCTGGAGAGGAGAAAAACGGTATTTGACATGGATGGATTTTCACTTGGAAACTCATATATACCAATTCATTCCTCTTGAAACGTCTAAAGAGTTCTTATACTACCCCTCATGGTTTAGAACTAAAGCAGTTGAGCTTAAGTCTTCAAAATCCAAGTGCCCATGAGTTGGTCTAGACCCTGTTTTTACCTTATAGCCTGTCATCTTGGGCTTTTCATCAATTTGCCCAAAGGCTGAAGTCCTTGGGAATTATTGAAGACCACTGCCAACAAGCTACTTTCTTTAAGGTCTTAAAGGACGATGGTTGGTGATATGCATATATCTCGAGAAGCAGAAAACTCACATTAGTGGGGCACCTATCTCTCAGTTTGGGACAGCAAGTACTCAGTGTCACTTTCTAAGGATTTTTTTCAAGTTTAAAATAACAGGAAATAGCTTGAAACCAGAAAAACATCTACATTTTTTAGTATTTTCTGAATACAATTGGATTATTTCTAATCTTCAGCATGTTCTATTGGTTGAATATTTGTTTCAGTGCCAACCCTTGTTTTTCTTTTGTAAATAAACCAAAAGCAAGATATCCTCTCCACAGGCATTATCGGCTATCAAAGGTAGGTATAAGAACTGCATAATAAAAATGGAACCTAGACGTTTGATGGATCACTAATGCTGAAAGACTTGCTTATATTGTAGCTGTTTGTGACTTCCCCCATCCATCCTATCGTCTCTTTTTCTAAGTTGGAAAAGGAAAACAATTTCAAGAAGCTTTCATGAACATTCTTGTGGGCTACAACTCAAACACATTCTCATCATTTATAGTTATTTAGTGGGCTCAGAGAATTTTGATTTTTTTCCTTTGCATATCTGTAAGTTTGTTATTTTTTATTTTAAAGCAATAAATTCCTCATTTCCTATTCTCCTCTGTGCCTGTAGTTTAGGATGGTGCCATTTATCCCGCTGTAAAGCGTGGTTCCCTGGCAGATTACCATGAAAACATGTTACTTTATGACAGGTTCTTTATTGTTTGTTGTCAACATGATTGCCTGGGAGAGTTATTTGGTACAGGTCTATTAGAAAACAAAGTTAGCCTTTCTCCTTCTCCAGGGATACAATGCATTGGGAGTTTGGTCTTGTTTGAGGGAGGATAAAAGTTTATGTGGATTTCCCCATATATAATCAAATCATTCTTCTCTTTACCTGTGCATATTCCCAATAAATCACCATAGAACATGACGGATTTGATGCTATGTGAAGTGTATCTCTGAGGCCTTGCTATAATTTTTTTTTCCTTCAGATTTAGAGAAAAATGCCTGAGTGGGAGAAACCATGGCTAGAGGAGCTCTCTGTCTTCTTTACACTGTAGCACCGGGTCATTTTACACGCAAATGTGAAAACAGTGTGAGGTTCATGAACAATAACCTGGGAAAATGATATTTGATGTTGTAATCAGCATTTCTGGCATTTGAGAAATGTAGGAAGGTTTAAGGGATGTAAGCAATGTACAATCCTTGTGTTCTGTTATTAATATTCCTTTCTAAATTGTTTTTTCGAGACAAGATTTCTTTGTTGCTTTGGTGCCTGTCCTGGAACTTACTCTGAAGACCAGGCTGGCCTTGAGCTCACAGAGATCTGCCTATCTCTATCTCCCAAGTGCTGGGATTAAAGGTGTTTGCCACCCATGCCCGGCTGTTATTAATGTTAAACAACTATTTTTTTAAAAAAATATTTACTAAGTTACAGGTATACTTTAGGTGACTAAGAAATAAAAAAGTTAACACCTAAATGGAGGTTACATTCTGGGGAGAGGCACAAGGAGGAGCTGAATAGTTAGTAGTGTACCAGGAAATCATAAAATGTTATCAAGAAAAGCGAAATGGAATGAGCTGGTACTCATTCAGGGATAAACACTTTTGAGGCAGCTTTAAGGACCTGAGGTAATGGCCTGAGGATACCTTAGAGAGAAAGGTTGCAGGAAGAGAGAACATGAGTGACAAGGGACAAGGATGGGTGTTACCTGATATTTGAGTGCTGCTTGCAAAGCAGGGAGACTAGAAGAGGAAATGAGAAACAGCCAATGAGGTTGCAGAGTCATGTCATTAAGCTTCTGAGGGAAGACAGTGAGCAGGCTGTTAGCTGTGAGCTTTTGGCATTTATGAGCCAGGATCATATGGGAACTGAACCCTGGGAGCTGTGAAAATTTATGCAGTATGAAAACCATCAAGTCAAGCCATAAGTGTAGGACTGAAGACTGACTTCTGAGGTGTCCAGGATTATTGCCACAATAAGGAAGACTTAATAAAAAAAAGGGGGGGGGGCGCTGTAATAGCAAAGTGAAGTACATCTTTGTGTCCCGAAAGTTGAGGGGAAAGACTGATTCAAAGCGAATGACACAAGAACTGTTTCAAACGCTGGATACGTCACATAAGAGGATGACTGACAGTTGCCTGTTGGTTTTAGAGACCCATGAGAGTGGTTGGATCAAAGATCCGCTGGCCTAGTGGGAGTGGAAATCAAGTTGGAAAGGATTCAAGAGCAAACGAGAGGCGTGTGAGACCGAGTGTAGATTGTTTTGAGCTCTGTGCAGATAACTGAACAGGAGCCGGACAGGTTGTGGAATTAGGAGAGGGATTTATTTCCGCTTGGCAGATACCTTCAGACGCATTGTCAATAGCGCAGTATGTAGGACTTCTTGAAGCCTACTGTAATAGCTTCCTGCCTGAAGTATCAGACATGCATGATCAACGGACTCTTCATGAAACTCCCTTCAAATTCCACCCACTTGTTACCATATTTATCCACTGAAGAAAAATCTTTGATGCTCACACTCGAGTATTGAAATTCCTCAGCTTAGAATTCATAGTGTGGAAAGCCCTGATGCGTGCTCTGCCTCAGCTAATCCGGGTTCCCCTCTGCATAGTCTTTCCTACCCATGGGCTTTGTACTAGTCCCTCTCTCCAAAACCCTGGGTTTAGTCTTTCATCGCTGCTTGGGAAAATCTCACTTGCCATTTGGAACCATTCACATATTATATTATGTGTTACATGATGGCTTTAGCCAGGAAAACATTTTACCATCTCACGCGCTTTAGCAGTATTGCTAAAAATATTTTTTCAGTACATATACATCCTTAAGTAATATTTTGTGTCTTCCATGTTGTTTATATCCAAACAGACAATTTAGTAAGTGAATATATTCCCAATGTGCTAACTCCACGTAGGACATCTTCTCCTGTCACCATTCTGCCCATATTTAATTCTATTTCCAGCACTATGTTTGAACTGCATGACTCATTTTACACAGAGTTGGGGAGACTCTTGATTCTGAGGCAGTTCAGAACTTCCTGCTCTGTGCCTAGGAAGTGTCATCTGGAGACATTTCTTGATGATAGAAGAAGGCAACATCTCAGCAAAAGTGGTACATCAGGATAAGATCTGAACCCTCAGCATTGACCGGACAGCTTGATGAAGGTTTGATCTTGTCAGCAAAAAATAGCTTAGGTGCTTAGTACCAGCAAATTGTCAAAATAATTCTGTTAACAAAAGTCACAACTTGTACCGTTCTAAGTAAGCTGGAATTGAGTTCAAATGCTTAATCTTTCTCAACAGCCTAGCAAAATAAGTAGCCATGGTTGTTACACGATTAATAAAGACTAGAGGGTTGGCATCTGGGCCCCATTGCTAATGTCATTCCATTAGCTGAGCACTACCCTCGCTTCAGAAATGTAATTCTCTCAAGGGTTTTTAGAGATGAAACATTTGGATAAGGCCAAATCTTCACAGGTGTGAGGACTTTCCACTCACATCATCCTATTCTCCCTGAGAGAAGGAGAAGAATTTCCTGTTGCAAACAACGGCCTTTCCTGAGGTGCATTATGCTTGCCTTCATAATAGAATGTTCTAGTTCTCTATTCACATTTTCCTCATCTTATAGACTGGGAACTGTTTGTGCAGCGGGTGCTATCTGGCTTCCATACCCTGTCTCCTCAGTGCTTGCTTTATCCTGGGCTTTGAAATGTTGACTGAAAGCCTACGGTAAAATGTTTGTCACGTATGTTTTGTCGGGGAATATTCAAAGAGCACAAGGATCCCAGGTATGAAAATGAGAAATCAGCATTTTGGCTGCATAATGAAAGTGACTGTTACAAAAGCGCTCTGCCAATCTTCCTTCAAAATAATTAGCATGCAAATTGGAATTCATATTGCTCGCCAAAAAAATGGTTGTTGTATAGCTGATTATTAGTGCGTAGGAGGTGTTTATGTGGATACGCAGATGCGTTCGGAAACCCTTGATCACTTTGAACAGCCCAGCTTGTATTCACAGATGAAATACATTTCATTTCTCCATTTTTTGTGCCAATCGCATTTT
This sequence comes from Arvicola amphibius, assembly GCF_903992535.2. NCBI lineage: Eukaryota > Metazoa > Chordata > Mammalia > Rodentia > Cricetidae > Arvicola > Arvicola amphibius. The sequence continues at coordinate 81,910,963 of NC_052055.2, forward strand.
CTGCATATTTAAACAGGTGCAGCAATTTATCCAGAGCGTTTTACAATTTTAGGATGACAGCTTAAAGAATAACTTCAGGTCTGGAAGAGGTAACTTTGAGGAACTATCTCAGCGAAGGATCTACATTCCCCGGATAGCCATCTGATCAATGTTCCTCAGGGTGATCACTTTTCAAAACTAGTATTTCATGGACCTGTAGTGCATACCGAGTTTGCATGACCAATCCACACAGGTCTTAGTGAATAAAATTGTGTGGTGTAGTCTTCTATTTTGAAGATTGGGGATGAGGGATATATGTTTTTGTATTCTGGTTAAACGTTTATGTAGTCCGTTGGAGAAAAAGAATGATAATTCTCTTTCCCATGTGCTATTTTGCCATGCATGTGAATACGCAGTTGCATATAGGCACAGCTGTTGATCCTCAGAGGCTGTTTCTGGCTGTGTTTCTATAACGAGCACACAAAATGGGGAAAGTTTTGACTCTTTGATGAAAGGTTCTTAGCTTAGCTCTGGTGGTTCTAGAAGATGATAGAATTGAACAGGTACAGTTTTAATGTTTAGTTCTTGCTTCTATCCCTCTTTAATATAGATGATCAGTTGACAAATATATTGGTTACTTATATCAAAAATAGGACACATTATGGAGATAGTGTGCATTATTCAGAAATATTGGGAGGCCGGGCGGTGGTGGTGCACGCCTTTAATCCCAGCACTCGGGAGGCAGAGGCAGGCGGATCTCTGTGAGTTCGAGACCAGCCTGGTCTACAAAAGCTAGCTCCAGGACAGGCTCTAAAGCTGCAGAGAAACCCTGTCTCAAAAAACCAAAAAAAAAAAAAAAAAAAAAAAAAAAAAAAGAAAGAAAGAAATATTGGGAGGTGTAGAAGAAAAACTATTAATTTACTATTTGGGAAATTTAGAAACCTTCTGCCCTTTCTCAGCTATATGAGCTGCTAGAAGTGAGTTGATTTCTTTTTCACACTTTGTCTGTGCCCAACCTTAAATGACATGCATTCCGCTGTCATTAAGTCAAAATTCATTTCAATTTTTCTTCTTACCTTCCTTTTAAAGCTTCTATTGCAACTGAAAGTAAAACTCAAATAATTTTTTTCCCAGTATACAAGACTAGTCTGATAAAGGTAGTGTTTGGCTGAAGTGGTTTCTTTAACTCTAAGAGGCTGTGTAGCTTGGTAAATTTTTTGAGGAATGTCTTCATTCTATTGGTAAGTCAGCACAGCACGGTGCTCATGCAACCTGTAGATAATGTTCCATTTTAACGTCTGTCCTGATGACTGCTCAGGGTTTTTATTTCATTTGACTCCTGTGTTTTTCACCTCCTTATAAGAGGGGAGCTTACCCTCAGCTTGTCTCTCCTTACATTTTTTGGAAGTGGGCTACTTCTCTTTGCTTTGTCTCAGGTTTCATTTTCCACCCATTGTCTACATCCAAATCTCAACTATGGATGTGTGCGCGTGCAGCAGTGGGGAAACGGGTATCTCATACCTTTCTAGAGCTGGGAGTTCTAGAATCCATTCGGCAGGTGGGAAAGAAAGGGAATCATGATAGGCTGAAAAGAAGGCCATGGTGTTTAGATCTGAGACCTGGCCACCTAACCAGCTGCCTAGGGTCAATAGAACTTACTGACCAAGAAAGAAGGAGCTGATTTCGATTGCACAGTGAGGAACCTGCTTCCCCAGAAGATGGGGCAGCACGTCTTTCGGCTTCTGGTGGGGTTTGCAGGTTTTCTTGTCTTTTCATTTAAGACTGTCTTCAGATTTAGACCTGGCAACCCTTGGCTTCCTTTGTTTCTTCCTTGTTTTAATCTTCTTCCCTTAACAGTCTACTGAGAGCATTAGAAGTCGTCAGGACTAGATTTCAAGTCTTTAAAAGTCTGTCTCTCTTCAAACATGAGTACTCATATACAGAATTGAAATAGTTTGAACTCTCCTCCACCACATATTTCTCCACTACTTTGTGGAGGATGTTTTCTTCAAGAATAAATTTTCTGGGCCGGGCGGTGGTGGCACACGCCTTTAATCCCAGCACTCGGGAGGCAGAGGCAGGTGGATCTCTGTGAGTTCGAGACCAGCCTGGTCTACAAGAGCTAACTCCAGGACAGGCTCTAAAAAAGCTGCAGAGAAACCCTGTCTCGAAAAAACCAAAAAAAAAAAAAAAAAAAAAGAATAAATTTTCTTTCTTCTATTTGTTCTCTTTGTAGTAACCTTTTGCTATCTCTGTCTTTAATCTCCCAGGTGAAGTTTTCGAGTGTGTTTCCTGTGGAGATGGCAATCCTGGTTTCCAGGGTTTGCTTTGGGCATCCCTGAACCATGTTTTAATAGCATTGACTTCTGGAGGGTGTGGTGAGGACAGAAATTGTTGATTGAGGTTTTCTGTCCTGCCCAGTTCTGCAGCCGTTAAGACTTAAAGAAACACACAGAGGTCTATATTAATTATAAAACTGATTGGCCCATTAGCTCAGGTTTCTTATTAACTATTATAACTTATATTAGCCCATTATTCTTATGTATGTTAGCTACGTGGCTCAGTACCTTATTCAGCGAGGCTGTCACATCTTGCTTACTCTGCATCTGGGTCACAACTCCAGACTGAGCTTTCCTTTCCCAGAATTCTCCTGTTCTCATCGCCCTGCCTCTATTTCCTGCCTGGTCGCCATGCCTATATTTCCTGGCGAATCAGCATTTTATCAAAAATAATACAAGTGACAGGATAAAAGACCATTGTCCCACAGCACTCAAGAATAATAGGCTAATATTAAGTTATGAGTTAATAAGAAGCCTGAGCTAATGGGCCAATCAGTTTTATAATTAATGTAGACCTCTGTGTGTTTCTTTGGGACTTAACGGCTGCAGGACCGGGTGGGACAGAAAACCTCAGTCAACAAGAAATGAGAAGCCAATGCCAATGGTCTGTTTCCAGGCTAGGGCTACACTGGAGCGAATCAAAGCTAAGGACATCTCCTGCCAATGAGCAGGGAATTTGGAAAGGCTTCCAGACATCTCCACTAGAAACTCTACTCAGGAAAAATCAAGAGCTGTGCTTGCTGTTCTGCTAAGGATTATAGACCATATTAAAAAAAACAACCACGAAAAACTCCTCTTTGACCTCATCTTTCCCATCTCTCGCCAGTTTGAACTCCAGTGGATGCTGATCCATTGCGACCCACTGAGACCCAGGAGAGAAACGTGTCATGAGCTGCCAGTCAGAAGCACGGTGAGTCCTTGAACCACCTGCAAAAGCCACTTCTTCCCACCTCACCTTCTCCTCAGCACCAATCTCTCTAGGTCTCTCCTCCCACTTTCTCTTTCCCTAGAGTCTGCCTTGCTATACTGACTAGTTTGGAATTAAAGAAACACAGGTCCTTCTTGCAACGCGGGGAGGGGGTGGGGGGTGAGAGAAGCGATCCCTGAACAGGTCAGTGACACACTCCGCAGCTCAGCATCTCCAGAAGTACTGGAGGTCCGCTCCTCTGTAAGGCACAGACCCTTGGCAGGCTCCTGGCACAGTTAGCAATCACACTTGAGGAGGGGTGTGCGTTCAGGTCTGGGTGCAGCTGCTAACCAGGAAACGGTTAAAGGGGACCGTTGTCATTCTATCCCTCCTCCCAGACCTGTTAGCTCTCCTCCAATCCCCAGGACCCTCTCCAGGCCATTCATAAACAGGAGGAACAGGGGCACCTTTGCAACCTCTACTCCGGGTGCATTTGAATGCCCAAGTGCCACTCAGCTGGGTCTAGGAGTCTTGGAAGGCATCAGGTTGCAGAGTCCCGCCAGAGGATTAGCAGAGAGCAACCAGGATGGCCTGGACTGCCTGGGGCCCTGGAGTACTTGGGTTGCCACTGCTGCTGTCGGGGCTCTGCTTCTGTGCTGCTCAAGTAAGTTGTGTGTGGGTTTGCCGGGTGCTTGCTCACTTTCTCTCCATCTTTTTGTCTACAGCCCAGCCAGACCACTGATGACGAGGTAAGCTGGGAACGGAAAAAAAAAAAAAAAAAAGAAAAATGCTGCATTTTCCAACTGTATGGTGAGAAGGTGCAGAGCACTCTTAGGGCTCTCTGGCCAGCTGCCCTGCAGCCTGGAGTCTCTCCAGCAAGTAGGGTCTGAGTTGGAATCTCCGGTGACCCACTAATGTGGGAAAGGGGGGCATTTCTCCCACTCGAACACTGGCACTAAAGGCACAGTACTGGAGGGCTTAAATCTGCCCGTTTGTTTGTTTGTTTGTTGTTACTGGTGCTTACTTATCCTTCCCCTCAACCCCGGTCCTATTCAAGGGCAGGTTGATGGGCAAGGCAGAAATTCGGGCAAGCTTTCTCCTGCCACAGTAGGGAAACCACTAAACCTCAAGATCTTGCTAGCAGTTCAGAAATGAAGCCTGGCAGTCCTGGATCCCATTAGAACTCTAGTAATGTCTCCCTAGTCTTTCCCCACCCCACCCCTGGCAAGGGAGAGTGCAGCAGCCAGGCAGGGAGGCCAGGGTAGGTATGAGGTTTCACTTACAGAGACCCCATTGTAACCTGTCTGGTTCAGGAAAACAAAGTCTTCCTTGATGAAAGCAGCCTTCTTGTTCTCTCTCTCTTTTCTCACCATTCCCTCTCCCCCTAGAAGCAGAGGGGGGAAAACATTCCCTAAAGCAACAAATTAATACCGTTTGAGGCGCCATTATTCCCTGCAGACCCTTTGAAACAGTAGCCTGCTTGTGACAAGGGACACACAGGGCTCGCAAAGCGAAGGGTCCTTCTGAAATTTGTGTAACTTTGGAAGCAAGGCGCAAACACCTATTGTCAGGGAGTGTCATGTGAAACGAAGTCAGGCTCCTGAATTCAGGGCTCTACCATGCCATACCTCCCAAACCTAAATCCCCCCCCCCCCCCCACTTTCCCACTCCCACGCATGCAGCGAGCTCCCAATCTACTGGACAAAGAAAGGCTTGCAGCTGTAAAGAAACTGTTTGTCCCGGGACTGCTCCAGTCTGACCTGCTCCATTCGAGACAAAACTGACCTGCAGTGATGCTATCAATGACCCGCATAGTCATTTCTTAGTTTCTGTTGGGGGATGGAGGATGCTAGATACCCGCTTCTTCGCAATTCCCGTCGTGCCGAAGCCTTCTGAGAAGGTGGGGCCAAGTGAACTTCTATTCGTAGGCATCAATTCTACTCCACTCTGGACAGTGCATCTCATAGGAGGTGGAAATACACTATATTTTGGTTAAAAAACTTATCCCATTAGAGAGGCAGTCTTGGCGGGGTGTGTGGGGGTGGAGGGCTGGGGAGGTCTTTCTCAGTTGCTCTCGATGGTGCCCATTGTTCTTCATTAATCCCTGTGCGTTGTTTTTGGCAGAGAGGTCCTCCTGGTGAGCAGGGGCCTCCAGGGCCTCCTGGACCTCCTGGAGTTCCGGGCATAGATGGCATTGATGTAAGTTTGTATCTCCTTTGTTCTACAAGACAGACCTTTTCCATACTTCTTTGGCTTTGAATGAATTTTTAGAAAGCACCTTGTGACCCCTTCCTGTCACTCCCAAGAAGAGACGCCAGTGAAAGTTCTGGGTTGGATACTGTAACCGGGGGTTGTTAGAGAGGAGACCTGGACCTGTTGCCCCATGGGGCATGAACTTCCATCTTTAGGCCCTCACCCTGGCTTCGGTCCATAATTTTGGGGTGTGCATGCCCAAGACTGTCCTGAGGGTCCCCAGCTACTTACTCTTGCTTACCTATTGCTTTTACCCTTTTCTCTGTCTCCAGGGTGACCGAGGTCCAAAGGGTCCCGTGGGCCCTCCGGTAAGTTGATTGGCGTCATGGCACCTCACTTCCTTCCTTAAGATATGTGTGTAGCTGTGTGTGTTTGAAGAATCTTACATTTGCTTTATTTTCTTTTCCTGCCTCCCCTTCTTAGGGTCCTCCTGGAGACCCGGGCAAGCCAGGAGCGCCAGGCAAGCCAGGCACACCAGGCGCTGATGTGAGTAGAGTGTCTGTGTGTGTGTGTGTGTGTGTGTAAGAGAGAGAGAGAGAGAGAGAGAGAGGAGGAGAGAGAGAGAGAGAGAGAGAGAGAGAGAGAGAGAGAGAGGGAGGGAGGGAGAGAGAGAGAAACATGCTGCTGTGGCACCCTGCAAAATGTCACGGGAGGGTTCCACAGCACAGAGCTTTGGCATCTCAGAAAAGTGGTGAGTTTATGGGTTCCCGTCTCTAACAGTCTCTCTCTATTCACCATACGAACGCGCACCTCCACTGCCTGCATAGGGAGGAAGGTGGCGGCGTGTAGGTGCTGGTGGTTGGAGGGCTAGGTCTCACAGTAGATGAGCTCTGCTTTCCTCTGACACTCCCTGGATTAATTAGAAAGATGGAGTTGGATGATGGCTCAGTGGTTAAGAGCGTCAGGGGTTCTAGTCCCAGCATCCACATGGCAACTCACAACTATCCCAAGGGTTCTCTTCTGGTCTCTGGGAACACAGCATGAATGTGGTACAGGGGTACATGCAGGCAAAACACACGGAATAATAAAACAAAAATTAGAAAAAAATCTGGCTGAAATCAAGGTGGAAGTAGGAAAGAACAGGAAGTATTTCAGTTCCCAGTAATATAAAAAAATGAAAATTTGTTCAGAGTGAGTGGAGGAGTGTGCACGGATATAGTAGGGGCAGGGAATGGTCAACACAGAGACCCAAAAACTTGAAAATCAGCTTGGGAAACAGGTAGCTAAGGATTGGTTTGAGAAGATGTTCAGATGCTCAGTTATATGGTAAATAATACCTCTCCATAGTGAAGCAGCTCCCAGTTCTCAGCATCCTCTCTCCATGCCCACTACTCATAGCTGATTTGGTCCTTTATCAGGACTTGACATTTGTCTGTCTCTGGGTTGCAAAGAGATGACATTTACTTTCTAGGATTCCTCAAGTCTCTCTCCAATCAACTATCCCTTACTTGTTTTTACAAAACCCAAAGGCTTTTCTGAAGAAAGTCAGCACCTCAAAACCTATACTTGTTATTTCCAAGAAGTTTTGCTAGTGCCGAACAAAGCTTCATTGTTCTGAGAGAAGCAACTGGCTGGCTGGATTTTAGTTGTTACTCAGACATGTGTATTTTGTTGTGATTAACTTGGTACAGATGTCTATTTGTGTATTATTTAGTGTGTCAGGAGACACCCTTTGTTTTACAGTTCAAAGCTGCTAGTCTGATTTTTCTTTTTCTTGTGTGCATTTCAAATATGGCAACACATGAGCTAGCTCCTGTGGATTAATGTATGGATAATATCAATTCATGTTCAGATACTACAAATGAGATTATCTAACTTGTTGGCTATCAAGATTTTTGAAATTGAATTACTTGAAATTGTCAGATCCTAGTAAGAATGTTTCTTAAATGCCAGGCCACTAGTTCAACTACTAGTATAGTATCAGTTGATTTCTTCTCTACAATTTTTTTTTACAATTTTTACAATTGATTTTTATTGACCTCTACATTTTTCTCTGCTCCCCTCCTTGCCTATCCCCTCCCCTTCAAACCTCCCCCAAAGTTCCCATGCTCCCAATTTACTCAGGAGATCCTGTCTACATTTTTTTTTTTTGAAATTTCAACCAGCCTTTCCTTTTGGAGGAAGAGAAAATTTCAGATTAAATTTTAAAAATTGTGCTAGAAACATAAACAGTTATCTAAAATCATGTCTTCCTGTTGAAGTTTAATTTAAATTCAGGCAGCATGCTGTAATTCAGTGTCCCTCAGTCTGTCTGTTTGTTTATGTGTCTAAGGTCTTACAGTGTAGCTCAGCCTGGCCTGGAATTCACAATACTTCCTCAAAGTGCTAGAATTACAGGTTTGCACCATGGTACCTATAATGAATGACCCAGGCAGTTCCTCATGTCAGTGGTGCTTTTGAAACTTGCTTAATAGTTTTTTTTATTTTATTTTTTTCTTAATCTCAAATTGTAAGTAATTATTTTTTTCTTTTTAAAAGTTATGCTTCCATTTGGACAAACAAACAAAAGTGTTCTGAATTTTGTAGTAGTAGACTAGGAAAACAGTTATAGGTTGGTTTGTTCTGTCTATATTTATAGACAAGAGTGTGGGAAAAACACCCAGGATGTGAAAAAGACACCATTTTTCAATACTGGAAGCTGTATGAGCTTGTTAGATGATTACTTCTGTTCCTAAAGATGTCCATAAGAAGAAACTCAGGACAGAAGAAGAAAGCAAAAGAGAAAAAAAGAGAGGCGGGAAAAGGGAGAAAATCCACACATGTGCCAGTGTTTTAGGCATCCTTATACATGAAAGAAATTAGCTGTGGCATTTTCATATACTTGGGTCATTTTTCTCAAGCTTTGTCACAAATATACTCCCTTCAGCTTTACTATAGCCTAGGAAAAAGGTTGTTCTAATGCTATTTTTCCAATAAAGAGGAAAATGAAAAAAATTATAGGGTTAAATAACTTCCTCAGAGACCCAGAGTTACATAGCTGCTAAGACAACAAAGACTTTTGTATTTATTGAATTCATTTAGACAACTCAGTTCTACCTCAAGCAAATGAGGTTCTTAATACATTGGCAGTCATACCACCCTGAATGTGCTGGATAGCATCTTCTTAATAGATGGGTGGATGGAAAGAATAGAGGAAAAGAGTAGCAGTGGAATTACCAGCTAAGAAGAATGATATGTAATATAGTAAGTGTTGAAAATTGTTGACGATTGGCACCCGGTGATTGCTCCTAAGTATTTTAATGTTTCATATTCTTCAGTCTTTGAATTAGAGTCATTCAGGACTTCTTTTTTTAAAATATTTATTGAGCTCTACATTTCTCTCTGCTCCACTCCCTGCCTCTCCCTTCTCCTCCAACCCTCTCCCAAGGTCCCCATGCTCCCAATTTACTCAGGAGATCTTGTCTTTTTCTACTTCCCATGTAGATTAGATCCATGTGTTTCTCTCTTTTTTCTTTTTCTTTTTTTGTTTATTTTTTTATATTTAAAAATTTCCATCTCCTCCCCTCTTCCTCCCCCTTCCCTCCCCTCCCCTCCACCCATACTCCCCCTCCCTCCCTCTTCAGGCCAAGGAGCCATTGGGGTTCCCTACTCTATGTTAAGACCAAGGTCCTCCCAACTCCCCCCAGGTCCAGGAAGGTGATCAACCAAGCTGAGAAGGCTCCCACAGAGCCTGTCCATGCAGAAGAGTCAAAGCTCAGCACCTTTGTCCTTGGCTTCTCAGTCAGCCTCCACCGTCGGCCACATTCAGAGAGTCTGGTTTGGTCTCATGTTCCATCAGTCCCAATCCAACTGGAGTTGGTGATCTCCCGTTAGTTCTGAGAGAGAACATGAGAAAGAAAGTCAGGACCGTGAGCGGTGCGTTCACCCATGGAGACAGTGGGACAGAACTAACAGGAGATGTGTTTCTCTCTTAAGGTCCTCTTCGTTGTCTAGGTTCTCTGGGATTGTGATTTGTAAGCTGGTTTTCTTTGCTTTATGTTTAAAAACCACTTATGAGTGATACAAATGATAATTGTCTTTCTGGGTCTGGGTTACCTCACTCAAAATGATATTTTCTAGTTCCATTCATTAGCCTGCAAAATTCAAGATGTCGTTATTTTTTTCTGCTGTGTAGTACTCCATTGTGTAAATGTACCACATTTTCCTTATCCATTCTTCAGTTGAGGGGCATTTAGGTTGTTTCCAAGTTCTGGCTATGACAAACAATGCTGCTATGAACATAATTGAGCACATGTCCTTGTGGCATGGTTGAGCATCCTTTGGATATATACCAAAAAGTGGTATTGCTGGAACTTGAGGAAGGTTGTTTCCTAATTTTCTGAGAAATCACCAAACTGATATCCAAAGGGACTGTACTGGCTTGTATTCTCACCAGCAATAGAGGAATGTTCCCTTTACTCCACACCCTCTCCAGCATAAGTTGTCATCAGTGTTTTGATCTTGGCTATTCTTACAGGTGTAAGATGAAATCTCAGTGTTGTTTAAATTTGCATTTCTCTGAAGATGTTGAGCATTTCCTTAAGTGTCTTTCAGCCATTTTAGATTCCTCTGTTGTGGGTTCTCTAAGTCTGTATTCCATTTTTTATTGGATTTTTTTTTGATGAGCAATTTCTTGAGTTCTTTGTACATTTTGGAGATCAGACCTCTGTCTGATATGGGGTTGGTGAAGATCTTTTCCCATTCTGCAGGCTGTTGTTTTGTCTTGTTGACTGTGTCCTTTGCTTTACAGAAAGCTTTCAGTTTCAGGAGGTCCCATTTATTAATTGTTTCTCTCACTGTCTGTGCTACTGGGGTTATATTTAGGAAGTGGTCTCCTGTGCCAAAACGTTCAAGTGTACTTCCCACTTCCTCTTCTATGAGATTCAGTGTGGCTGGCTTTATGTTGAGGTCTTTGATCCATTTGGACTTGAGTTTTATGCATGGTGATAGATATGGATTTATGTCCATTCTTCTACGTGATATCCAGTTATGCCAGCACCTTTTGTTAAATATGCTTTCTTTTTTCCATTTGATATTTTTTGCTTCTTTGTCAAAATTAGGTGGTCATAGGTGTGTGGATTAATATCTGGGTCTTTGATTCGGTTCCATTGGTCCTTTTGTCTGTTTTTATGCCAATACCAGGCTCTTTTGAGCACTGTAGCTCTATAGTAGAGTTTGAAGTCAGGGACTGTGATGCCTCCAGAAATTCTTTCATTGTACAGGATTGTTATGGCTATCCTGGATCTTTTGCTTTTCCATATGAAGTTGAGTACTGTTCTTTTGGTCACTCAGGACTAGGAAGTTTTCTTACTGCTCTCTCACTGAGTTGACATTAAAGCTTTTCACAGTCATTGAGGAAAGACATTTTTGAGAACAATGAGTAACAGGTCCCTCAGAGGGCACGGGCACCTCTGCCTAGCTTCTGGAGAATACACCTAGTAAGAAATCTTTGGACGAACTGTTTTGACAGTGATCTCGGGGATCTTGATGTCCAATCTATTTGTCTTCTACTCTTTATTTCATAGTGAAAGTTACACATATTTTTGGTGATGATTCCGAAATGATTATTGGATGATGTTTGTTCAAATCTGAGAAAGGGACTTCATTTCCCATGGGCAATGGATTTTGATAGGTTTGTCATTACAGCTGTGCTTTTAGTAGTACACTTTGTTGTCAGTAGCTGAGCTGCTGGCGCGCTGGAAGGATGCAAGAGGCAGGATGCTGGGGACAGGAATTCCCTGACTAATGGTGATGGGAAGGCTCAGAGCACAACTCCAATCTTGTTCTATATGGAGCTCGGTCTGCGTAAACACCCATATAAAGGCAGTTTGCTCTGCCATTGGAGAGATTTTTCTCTGTAATTTCTTTGAAATTAGATTTAGAGGGTTTTTTATTGCAAATTGGATTTTGAAAATTGTGCATGTTGTGTGTGTTCATGTATTCCCAGTCTCTCTCCCCACCTATTGAAGTTGGGTCTTCTTTTCTTTTGTGTTTATATAGAATAGAGATGCCAAAGCCTTACACCCAAAGGACAGCTGTGGTACTCTTATGGATAATACTCAGTAGAGAGGTTATGGCAAGTGCTGTTTGTTGCAGAGTGCTCAGAAATCTCTGTTAACTGTATTTAATTCTTACAGGAACCACACGAGACAGGTGTGCATAGTGATTGTGGTTCAGTTATGTGATACCAGACAGGCATGACATTAAATGCTTTCTTCCCTTTGAATGGGCATAGCCTACATCCCTGAGAGATGTGTCCCAGCAGGAGTAGTCGGTTAAGACATTATTCTGAAAGGTCAGTGTTCATTGAAGAAATCTGAAGGGGCAAAGAAGTGTCATGCTGTGGTTAATGCCCAGATGTTTGGTTGCTGGGACCTGTCTGAATGAGGAATAGCATTAGAGCACTGTATAGCTAAGCAACGTGCATAAACCTACAGCAGTAGGTAGGGTAGGGTCAGAGCTGGGCCAAATAATCAAAGAGGACATAAAAGGGACCCTTCTACCCAAAAGGTGAACCTAAATTTAACGTGTTCATTCATTATGCATTGACTGTGTTAGATGCCACAGGGCAATGTGCTAGGACTCTATTGAGTATGAGTCCTTTCCCCTCTTCTTCCTTTTGTCTCCTTTCCTCTCTTTTCTCTTTTCCTCTCTCTCTTTCCCCTTCCTGCTTCTCATCTTCTCTCCACTCTTTCCTTTTTTTGCTGAGACATGGTCTTGCTTTATAGCAGCCAAACAACTTGAATGTAGCCCAAACTGGCTTTGAACTAGTAGCTTTCTCTCCTCAGACTCCTGACTGCTGACATTACAGTCATGAACCAGCGCACTTGGCAGGCTCAGTCTTTTCTAGTTATTTCATAACAGACTTTACTGCAACACCCAACACCAAATCTGCTTTCAGCTTAGTTCAAAGAACTTTAGACATAATTGTGAAGATCCTATGGAAGGTATTATGAATATGAGTAACCTGGAACAGCCCTCAGGGTATCTAACACTCCCTTGATTATGTTTCAATATATTACATACATAGTAGTTCTGATCCTCTGCTGTTCCAATTATTCCAGTTACAAAATGAAGAAGTTGACTTTGTGTAGGAAAACTGACCAGGAGTTGTCTTTGAAGTTGATACAGGAAGTGGGACTTAGAGCATCCACTAAATATGCCCCAAGGTTTTTAAAATGTGTGTGCAAAATACACTGAGAGAGCCCCCCCTGGACGTGCGGTGCCTTTGCTAAGTCTGGGAAGGCAAACGTTTCATTCATTTTAGCGTTCAGCAATTAATGCTATCATAGCTCTTGCTCATACCTTATACATAGTCTTAGAATTTGGCTAGGGAAAATGAAAACAGACATCCTAAAAATTATATATGTTTAATAATTTTTGTTGTTAATAAATTTCCAGTAACTAACATTTTCTATTTTTTCCTCTCTAATTTCTTTGGTTCACTTTATGGAATTGCTAGAGGACTTGATAAGAAAAAAAAGTGTGAAAATGTTAGTAGATGGTAGACTCAGAAGCTAAAACTCCCTGATTCTGCAGAGGATCAGAGTTTGCTTCACAGGGTTTATTTTGGATAGCTCACAATCACTGGCCCCTCTCGCTCTGGAAAATCTGTTGTTCTCCTTTGGCTTCTTTGGGGACACATGCATTCATATATCAACACACAGACACACACATGCACATAATTAAAAATAAAAAATAAAAAGTACAGACCGCAAGCTTTTTATAAATTGCCTAAAAGCATTATTTGATATTTGACATGAATTTTGGCAATCCAGTATAGACAGGGTTTCTGTAGTTTTAGGAGACCTCAATGAATATTTTTCAAATATTGATGATATAGACTTTGTGAGATATTTATATGCATGTATACATAAATACACATACACATATATGCACACATATTTTTATCTCTGGGAACGTAGAATTTCATGATAACATTATAAAGACAGCATCTGAAAATGTCTGGATTAAACAGAAAAATAGTAAAAACTGAAATTTATCTGTCAAATGTGGAAAATGTGGACTGCATGCAGTATTACCATGGTTTTATCTCTACTTTTATATTGAATAAGATGGTTAAATAATTATTAATAGAAAATAATAGATAGAATATACATTTATTACATCTTAGAATGGAATATGATTGCTAGGCATATATACTAGGCTTAAGCTATACCTAGCAGATAACACACATTGTCATATGTTTTTACTAAGGAAAATGCATGCTTTCAAGTTTTTTTTAAATTAAAAGTTAATATTCTTCACTAAGTTGTTGCTAGAAGATGGCTGAAGGGTTTAAGGTGGCTCTAAGTGATAATAAAATTATTTGTATTTAATTTATATTAAGAAAACATTGCATTAGCTTTCAAAACATTATTGACCCACATCTAGGAAAACATACAATATTTTGTAGGTGAAGTAAAGTAGATACATAAACATAGCAAAGGGGCGGAGTCGAAGCCCATCAGACTCAACCGGAGAAAACTGAAAACATTGCATTTTCTCAAAGCAGAGATTTAAAAATTTCACTAAATTATTGAACTTGTGGGCACTGCAGTTACTAAATCATAAAATTTTCAAAAAATGAGAAGTCAAAAGAAGATCCCATGTTAAACATTTTAAATAAGGATATGTTAGAAAGTGTTACTTGATAAATACTTGTGTTATCCGTGTGCTAACCAACCTACAGTTAATTAGTAAAATATAAACTTTCTGCCCTGTGGTTTTTCTAGGGCTATTATGATAGTGCTGACATCATTTTCTTGCTTCATTAGGGATTAACAGGACCTGATGGATCCCCTGGCTCTGTTGGACCAAGGGGACAAAAAGTAAGTCAGCCTCTTGCTGTTAATTATGTAATGTCCTCAAATGCCAACGAAAACACCTCAAGAGAAAGTTTGCCAATCAACTGAAACGCTGAACATCTGGTAGACTGGATTAAAGATTTCGGCATCTATTCAGTTTTCTTATATTCATATTCATGCTTCAAAGAGAGAAGAACAGTGAAACTGTTTTTATTATTTTAGGGAGAACCTGGCGTGCCTGGATCTCGTGGTTTTCCGGTAAGTATTAGTAGCGATAAAACAACAGAACTGAAAACCTATGTTTAGGTAAAATTCCCCCGGTGTGAAGAAAGTTGTGATGCAGTTTCCTACATAATACACACGACAAAGGGCCTATGAGCCATCAGGTACAGTAAGTCCACGATTGTGGCCAAATACCGTCAAAGGTATGGGATAAAGTGACGTCCATATCAGGTGAGGTTTCTCAATGTGATTTTCTTTGGAGACAGAAGCGATGGAGGAGGGTCTTCTCAGACCCTCCTCCATCACAGAAGGAGTCTTACTCTGGAGCCCAGGCTGGAGCTTACATAGCCCAGGCTGGATTTAGTCTCACAGTGATCCTCCTGAGGTGTGAACCACAATGCCTAGCTGCATCTGGCGCTTCTGCCTCAGTGCTAGGAACCATTGAGCGAAGGTCCAAGTGTGGTCTGATTGAAGTCTCACGATGCGTCACGCCCCTCACAGCTGCATGTCTGATGAGCGCGCAGCAGATGAGCTGCTGCTCAACAGATGTGCTCTTCACCAGAGAAGCGCAGTGTTATCTTCGTGTGCAGCAGGATTCGGCTCTGTTTTCGGTTCTTGCTGTTCCCATCAGTCTGTGCCCTCTCCCCATTTGCTCTCCTTTCTTTGCTTCCTTTTTTTTTTTTTAATCAACCTTTCTCTTTTTATTGGTCGCCTTGGTCCCCTGTGACAGTTTTACTTTTGCATCATGTATACAAACATTATTCCATATAATTATTATAGAATCATATATTATTATATTATAAATTATTACAATATAAATATCATTTGTATAATTCTATATAGAAATCTAGAATACACAACTTTAAAAGAAAGTGATATTTGCTTTTCCGAGACTGATTTGGTTTGCTCTCCATGCCCACCTCCAGTAGCACCCATTTTCTGCCTTGCTGGAGTTTGTTGTATACCAGACTCTGCACTGGGAATTGCGAGGGGAGGATAAGTAAGATGTGGCTTCAGCCTGGAATAGTCTGGCGTGAGTAAAGGGATAGGAAAAATATAGGAAAGGGAGAGTCAAGTCATGATCTTTAAAACTAAATAGTATATTCCATAAAGATCCCATTATGAGGAGTGTAATCAATTTAATTTAAATATCTATTAAAGTTAGTGTGCAGAAATATAGTCATCCTTGTTAAAAGGGGGTACATCTGTTTTCAAAATATTTTTATTTGTGCATGAGTTTATGTGTACTCTGCTCATGCAAGTCTCTTCAAAGACAGAAGGCACTTGATTCCCTGGAGCTGGAATTGAAGGGGTGTGAGCTGCCTACTGTTGGGCAGGGTCAGGATGTCCATAAGATCAATAGCTCCCTTCCCCATAGAACCAGTCCACACTGCTGATAAAGTGCTACTCCTTTGCCTCTGTGCCGACAGCTTGTTTGTGGGAATGTGTAAATATCCCAACCTATAAAGCTGTGTTGTCTTTAATAGAGGTTTCTTATACAAATGAAGAAAATCTTTAGACTATCTGGTTGTGATGTGCCTCTCTGTGAGTGAGGGCGAGCATACATAGCTTCTTCTGTCAGTGAGGGCGAGCATAGATGGCTTCTTCTGTCAGTGAGGGCAAGCATACATAGCTTCTTCTGTCAGTGAGGGCAAGCATAGAAGGCTTCTTTTGTTAGTGAGGGCGAGCATAGAAGGCTTCTTCTGTCAGTGAGGGTGAGCATAGATGGCTTCTTCTGTCAGTGAGGGCAAGCATACATAGCTTCTTCTATGAGTGAGGGCAAGCATACATAACTTCTTCTGTGAGTGAGGGCAAGCATAGAAGTCTTCTTTATTGATTTTCTTTTAAAAATCCTTAGCAAAACAGTACTGGTAAGCATAGAATCAAAGCAAGGCTTCCGGGACAGAAACAAACTCCTGGCTTTGTCTGAGGTAGAGTGATATTGCTTCCGCCGTCCAGCGCTTTTCAGTGAGCACTGCTTGTCTGTTTACACAGTGTAAGAGTTTCAGCTTCTTGTGAACTGAGCCATGTCTATACCTATGTTTATACGATGTTCAAACCTCAAGCCATAAATATTTTTATTTTGATCTTTTAGGGCCGTGGCATTCCAGGACCCCCTGTACGTATCATTTCATTGTTTATAGTTTCACACATTCTAGAAAATACTCTATTTCTAAAAGCCTGACCTAACCCTATACCTACTACTCTAACCAGGGGGGTTTAAAGACTTTTCTCTATGGTGTTATATAGCTCCTATTGACAGCGTCACTATTTTGCCAAACAAAAACACCAATTAAAAAATGATCACTTTAGGAAATTTCTGTTTCCTGATAAATAATTAAAGTTTTGTTAAATGAATTATTGTCTCACTGCAAGCCAACATGAGAAAAGATAGGTGATTCTAAGTCGGTTCTTTATCAGTTTTCATAACATTTACGATAGACTGTAAACACTATTACAAATCAGATTGTCCCTTTGATTTGTTGACTTCAGGGTCCTCCTGGGACCACAGGACTTCCTGGAGAACTTGGCCGTGTAGGACCTAGTGTAAGTACCATGGTGCCTTTTGCTTAATCTTTGATCCCTTGAAAGATGGTGCTACTGTTGCAGGCAGTGGGGTCACTGTGCATCTCCCCCTGAAATTCCCAACACTGTAGGTGAATTTTATTCCAGTTAAGCATTTCTTCCTAACTTGCAGCAGATTGAGTTTCAAATTAAAGATATTATCCCATTATTACACTTTCATCTAGGATTGGGCTCCAGTGTCTTTTCTGTTAAATTATCTATATGAAATTAAACAATAGCACTCAGTTATCACCACAAATACCACACTAGAAGCATTAAATTATAGCCAGGATTTAATTCTAATTGAACAGAAAGAAACTGAAATTGACTGAGAAAATTGTTGATAAAAAGTGTTTCATGTGATATTCTATAAACACTTAAAAATGTTGAAGTATTGATATGAGAAGCGGAGAAATTATGACCTCATTGAGGGGAGGAGTCAAACGCGATGTATCTTTCTTGTTCTATACGTGTGTTTCCTGTATACAAAGTTACTTACATATATGTTACAAATGAATGAATAATAACAAATGATTGTGTATTTAAAATAATTATGTTGTTTCTAACTTTTTATGTAAAATATTAAGAAAGAAAATGTACCAATAGTAAAAGTAGGGCATTCAGAGTAATTTGAATCCACTTTCATCTGAATGGATTGTTTTAATTTAGCTACCTTTGGTTCAGTGTCCATTGCAAGAGTTCAGTGACAGCCCAGACCAGGGGACGGCAGAACTAAGACATGGCTTTGCAGACATGGGCCCTCCACTCTCAGTTTTGGGCTGGGTCCATGCTTTCTTTCCCTTTAATTATCTGAAAGACACTAGCAATACTGGCTACTCTGTTCTGTAAACCAACTGGATGAGTCCATGGGATTTCTGATTCGTGTTTAAAGTAGGTAGAGGGATCATCCTATAGATAGCTGCTTTGATATCTGCACCCCTTTTCTGTGTCTTCTTTGTTTTCTTTTCTACCTTGGTAAGACCAGAATTTCGTTTGCCTGGTGTTGGACAACTGATTGGGTTTTGGTGGTAGGTTCACGCCTGCCTGAGTTCTGCTTGACTTTTCTAGCAGTGCCTTTCTCTCATGGCTCTTTGGTTTTATGAACTGTATTCTGAATCTTGTGCAACTACTGTGTCTCTATTTTGAAATGACTTAGGGTGACCCTGGGAAAAGAGGACCACCAGGCCCCCCTGGCCCCCCAGGACCCAGTGTAAGTAATTTCCAGCTTAAATTTCTTTTGTATCTGAGCAGGAACTGAAGAAATCTTAGAAACAAATGTGGAAATATTTATTAAGTCATTGTTCTGCATTTCCCAAATGGCTACTGTTTTCATCTATTTTCTTTTTCTTTTTAATCTACTCAGTCTGGTTCATTTTACAGCCAGAAAAGTAGAGGAACCACAATAATCTAAACAATGCTTTCCCAGAGAGGTCTTATTTGTCTGCAGCCTTTGATAGTTGTGATTTCTTAAGAGCTTAAAACGTTGACACAAGAAGAAGCATTTCATGCGAATTAGTTCTTTCTAAGTTTTTTTTATAGTAGAAATAAAAGCAATAGTTTAAGTATGTGATACTCTATGTTTTCATTGATGTGCCAGAGTTCCCTACTTTCTATATTGTCAGTTATTTATTCTCCCCAAAGAGTTAACCAACTATAGTTTAGGGATCGCTGAAGGAATCTCCCATCAGTAAATCTTCAAATAGTAACATACATCCTTCTATTTTTATTTGCATTTTATAAAATCAATACTCTTATTATATTTTTGCACGCTTGTTATATATTACAAAATATATTTTGAAATTTCTATTATTCATGAATTAGAGTAAATCATCTAGTTTTATTCTCATTTTTTTGTATTTTACTTACTTTAGGGAACAATTGGATTTCATGATGGAGACCCATTGGTAAGATTTTTCCTCTGATTACAATATGGTTTGTAACTCTTTCTTATTAGTATCTATTAATATGAAACAATGAGTTTAATCGTGGTGTCTTATACATATGTACAACATAATAGTTTTAAAGACCATGCAGTCTTCAGATGAGCTGTCTTTAAAATGATCTGACTGGAATTTGCTTGGCCTCCATGTTCTCCTTTAACTTAGATGGCAGAGCTGTATAGACTGGCTGCTCATGTGTTCTCAGGCTATACAAGGGTTTTCACTGGAGAAGGGTCGCTGTTTTTGTTCAGGACTTCGGCTCTATGCTCGAGGTGTGATTTCCCATGGGAGTACTCCAGTTTTGGAAGATGCTTTATGTATAGATGAGTAGTCAACAATGGCAAACTGCACTGATGGGGTTTTGGTCTACGGTGAAAGGCTATGACCTCAGGATGGCGCTGTTTCAGAGGAGAAGGAAGAGGCCAGATTAGGTCCTGCTATAATCTACTGTCTAAAGAATTTCACTTCTTTTATTAGATCTGAAATAAATATGATGTAGCATGTGGAAGATGAGCACGTGGCAGCATGACTGTTGAATTCTTCATGCTTTTCTATATTTAAAAGAAAAACAGAGGAAGGGGATATTCAGAGTTGTTTAATGATTATGATTGCCTTGGGGGCTCTGTTGCTGGACTCCTTGGAAAAATATTTCTCATTTTCACAAAGTGAGTGCTCTAGTTAACCTCTCCCCTTCTCTTTGTCAGTGCCCCAATTCCTGCCCACCAGGTCGCTCTGGATACCCAGGCCTCCCAGGCATGCGGGTAAGAATAATTCCATTACTTTATCTTCAGTAGTGTGATACGTGGAGAAAGAGGGGCAACATTTAACCACTGGTCTCGGTTAGATTAGTAAAGTCTGCTGTTGCTCTTTCTGTCTGTGGCACAAATTCAGCCTGGAAAATCTAACTAGTGCCCCTACCGAGGTACATGTGTTCAGTTACAGAATGTCTGTAGTTAGGGAGGAAATGCTCCCAGCATGCACTGGGCCAGGAAACTTGAACATAAAATGCAAGACTGGATGTTTGTCTCCTATAGGGGAAGATGGAGGTAGGGATGTGGAGGGATGTAGAAGGAGCTGTGGGCCGCTTCCTGCTGCCAGGCTCCCGGCCGCCTGGCTAGCTTATGCCCTGAAATAACAACACACAAATTGCATTCTTTTAAATACTGCTTGGCCCGTTAACTCTAGCCTCTTACTGGCTAACTCTCACATCTTGATTAACCCATTTCTATTAATCTGTGAAGCACCACGAGGTGGTGGCTTACTGGGAAGATTCTAACTTGCTTCCATCTCGGAGAGAGAGAGAGCTATGGCGTCTGCCTCATTGCCTTCTTTCCAGCATTCTGTTCTGTCTACTCTGCCCACTTAATTTTCTGCCCTATTAAAAGGCCAAGATAGTCTCTTTATTAAGCAATGAAAGTAACACATAGATGACCCACCTACATCAGAGGGAGACTGTGTATATACACTGTGTAGATGAGAATTTGAGAATGTCATGGTAAAAAAAATAATTGGGGGAACCTGTGCAGAATAGATTTTCCTGAAGGTTCTCTCTCTTACTTTGCCATCATGATACTTAAAAATGTCTCTTTTGAAAGAAAAAACAATTGCTTTCCCCTCCATTCTCTGAATCTGAAGTGATTTTGAGAAATTCCAGACCCTTCCTGCTTGGAAGATGCTGGGCTGAGAGGCACAGGTTTCGAAAGCATTTTCTCTAATTGCAATTTGGCGAATTCTCTCAATTGCAATGCTGTGGAAGGGTTAGACTTATATGGGAGGTGACTTATTTTTCCAAAACACCTGAGAGAGGCTGCAGAATGAATTTTAATTGGTTTTAATAATAAAATCTCAAGAGTCAGATGTTAGGGGGTGAAAGCTGAGAGATCAGAGGAACAGAGCAGCCAGCCACTAGAGAGTTCTCACCTCTACCATTGCTCATACCTAAAGGGCAATCCTGTCCAATGACTGTCTCCTCAGACTGTCTAGACTGCACCTCTGACTGCAATGAGTTCCCGTCTCCTCCTGCCTTGTATTCCTCTCTCCACCCAGCCATATTACTCCTGTCTCCACCTCCCTAGTGCTGGGATTAAAAGCCTGTGATCCCAAGGGCTGAGATCACCTTTGCGTGAACTCTGTTTCTTTTAGACTGATTCAATCTCGTGTAGCCCAGGGTGGTCTTGAACTCACAAAGATTCGTCTGCTTCTGTCTCATGAGTCCTGGGAGTAAAGGTGTGTGCTACCACTCCCTGGCCTCTAGTGGCTTAGCTCTGCACTCTGATCTTCAGACAAGCTTGATTTGTAAAAACACAAACACAATATCACTACAAGAGGTGGAAGTTCCAGCAGAGCTAATCTGAGAACTCGTCTCACAGTTTGCTGGGTGTTACCGTTCCCAGCCCACATGAGATTGGCACAGCTGGGACCCCCACTCCCCTGCTGGGGTTCAGCGTTTGTTTTCACTCTTTGCCCCTTCTCTTTCACACTTCCCACCAAGGAAGGAAGCAACCCTGCCTCTGAGACACTTACTCTCACGCCAGCCCTTCCTCTACCTCACGGAAGGAGCTGGCCATAGAGCAGGCAAACGAGATTTCAACGTGGTTGTCAGGGAGCAAGGCTGGGCAGCTTCTGAAAGGGTTAAGTTTCTTGTGCTGGAGACTTTCTTTTTTTTTTTTTTTTTTTTTTTTTTTGGTTTTTCGAGACAGGGTTTCTCTGCAGCTTTTTTTTTTTTTTTTTTTTTTTTTTTTTTAGAGCCTGTCCTGGAACTAGCTCTTGTAGACCAGGCTGGTCTCGAACTCACAGAGATCCGCCTGCCTCTGCCTCCCGAGTGCTGGGATTAAAGGCGTGCGCCACCACCGCCCGGCTCTGCTGGAGACTTTCAAAGCTAAACTTGGTGGGGAAGGCAGGGAAACTGGAAGCCAAAATGGGTATCACCTTGCTGCTGAACTGAGTGGCAGAGCAGTTGTTAGTCTAGAGGAGTGTTATCCTCCTGATAAATGAATAAATAAAGCTGATACCTATTGTATACATGAGTCACATGATGTACATGGTGCTAGTAAAGCTTCCAAGGCAGTGTTGTGCTTTGTGATGTAATCTTTTTTCATAGTATTTTAACACAGATTTAGAGAGGCAGAACAATTTTAGGAGCCTTCTGGCCACTTTTGACATCAAACCCAATGCAGCTTCATTTACTTTTGTTTTTATTATTTTTTATTTTTTATATTTGTTAGGGTCATAAAGGGGCAAAAGGAGAAATTGGTGAACCGGGACGACAAGGACACAAGGTAAGGGAAATGAGCGTTTAGAGGGCCAATGTGATTAAGAGACAGTGTGACTGTCCACCACAAGGAATTCTAAGGAGTAGTAAAGTGTGATGTGTTATTTCTTTGGAAAGTAAATGCTTGTGTATTCTAAGTACAGTATTCTAAGCTGTTCAGTTATTGAAATGATAAAGAAAATGCCGTTTTTTTGCCTATTTGCCCCATATTGACTGCATTTTCTTTGTTTCAAATAGGCCATATTTGATTTTTTAATCAAAGCTGATGACAGCCAGACACTATGTCACTAGTTCTTTTACTTCCCCAGAGTTTATGATAGCTGTAAAGATGTACAAGTGTTTTGAAAGTCAGAAACGTGGGATTTAATAGATAATTGGCTTTGAAGTCCACTTCTCTAGACCTGAACTAATTTGTCTGTTTATTTCTCATCTCTTTTCACCATAGCTTTGACTTGAAGTAGCTGGAAGTTAGCAATATTATCCGGTTAGAAATGTGGAATCTAGGCTGGGCAGTGGTGGTGAATGCCTTTAATCCCAGCATTCGGATTAGGGGATGGTGCAGAGGCAGAGGTAGAGGCAGGCAGATCTCTGTGACTTGGAGGACAGCCTAGTCAACAAGAGCTAGTTCCAGGACAGGCTCCAAAGCTACAGAGAATCCTGGTTTCGAAAAACCAAAAGACAAACAAACAAAGAAATGTGGAATTTATATTGCACTGAGGTTGATATACCCTTCCAAAAAAAGTTGAAAAGTACTTGAAGCAAGGCAACTTGATTGCCATTTCTTCATCTTATAATTTTACTTCCTGCATAGTGTAGGTTCTTTCTCTTATTAAATTTTATAACATTTTACAAACCCATACCACTATTATTAGTGCAGGATTGCTAGACTTAGTTGATTGTGTCTGTCCATATAATTACTAGGTTATGGTAAAATATTCGCCTTTTTATTCAGTAGTAATGAGCAGGAGAGGCAATTTATTTTTTGAGTAAAATATCTTTGAGTATTAACATCCTTGAACTCTTCAGCCCAAATCAGTCTGTTAAATAACCTCACTTGTATAATCAGGATAAATAGGCCAATTTTCTGTGCCCTATTACAGTTTGCACATTATTTTCAGTCATTTATTATGAAGGCTGTAAATTGCTAAGGTATTTTTATTGATCTGGAATGAAACTGCTGGGTTTCCGGTATCAAACTTGAATAAAATAGAAAAGGTGAATGTCCTGTTTCTCTGCATGTCCATTCCTCCCCAGAATTTTAGATTTCCCCATTTTGAAAATTCAACCAATATTTATCAGCTACTTGCTATGTGCCATTGTTTGTTCAAAGTTCTGAGAGTTCAAGAGAACAAAAACAATACTCAGTTACAGGGGCTTGACTAAATTGAACATGGCATACTACTCCACGAGGACACTAGCTAGTCACTAAAACCGGCAAGCAAAAAATTAAATTACACCCAGGGCTTTTTTCTCTTCTTGTGAGGCGTGTGTAACGCAGACAGTAGGCTTCCGTTCATGCCAATGCTTTTATCCCCTTCTCCTGTGCTGTGGGCCCCTTTCCTTTGGAGAACCATCTCTCCCTTGTCCCACAGGATTTAGAACTGTTAATCAGGGCATTTCTCCCTAATGCCCATCAAAGTTCTATTTTTGGTGCCTACAAATCAGCTATACAGAAACTTTTTTTTTTGCATGTTAGGCAATTGGATAAACGTCCACTTTGATGTTGAAGATTCCTGTAGCTCCTTTGATATTTTTGTGCAAACCTAAACTTTAAGTAGTGACTTTCAAAACTGGCCTAGGAAGGTGGGGTGGCAATAGGCTATTGGTGACTGAGCCCTGGAAGAACTGAGCCTGAACTGAGCAGAGGGGCCTGGAGGTCTGCAGCTGGCACGCAGCTCCACAGTCTGTCTGTAAATGTATCCTGCACATTAACTAACGAAGATTAAACAGCTTTGTGAATACGAGTGAAGTCCTAATAATAAAACTGTGGTCCTGGAATCATCAATCTACACTTCAATCAGCATCCATTTTAAATTCCTCCAGTGACATGATAATAAATAAGGTCTCCTAAACTTGTCATTTAGAATTTGTGATTATTGATTGGGTGAGTACATTTTATCTGCAGGAGAAATGTTTAATTCAAACATATTACTTCAAGTTTTATTGGAAATCCATGAGGAATATGCCATATGCTGATAAGAAAACTTCCAGTGGACTATCAATCATTGCTGTTTGTACAGCGATGTAATCGCTCTGGAGGAAAAGCAAGTACCATTTAATTATATTCGGGAGGTGCTGGAGAGATGGCTCAGCAGTTAAGAACATTTGTTGCTCTTGCAGAGAGGACCCTGGTTCAGTTCCCAGCATCCACATGGCAGTTCAACCCAGTTCCTGGGGATTCCGGCCTCTGCAGGCACTGCCTTCACATATATACATACATCCAGGCAAAACACATACACATAAAGTAAAAATAAGTCCTTGATAGTACTCACATAAAGATTACCCACTCCGTGAACAAGCCAATTTCAGTAGCTTTTAACTTGGGACTGCCTCTTTCCACTGTCAATCGTAAGTTCTAGTAGAATACAATCTGAATTTATTTATGGTACTAAAGCAGTAAAAATTTCACAATTTACTTGGAAATTAAGTGCCAGGACTCGTGAGATGGCTCTTGTGAATGGGTAAATGGTCTTATCACCAAGCCTACCTTAGTTTGATTTCCAGAATCATGTGTTAGTAGGAGAGAACCAATCCCATAAGCTGTTTTCTGACCTCCATAGATGCATATGGTATATGCATGACCCCTCCAAATAAATAAATGCAAAAATTAAATGTAATTCATTGAAACATAAATAATCTAATTTTTTGCACTTGATGCCTACATGTTGTATATTAATACTCTGTTAAATTTTCTAGGTGTACTTGGTTATTAGTGTGTGTTAAATATAATGTATAACCTATGAAAATTGTAATATATTACAATTATATTATATTTATATAAATATTATCTATTAATCTATTATATATAAACATGATATAAAATTATAAGTAAGAGAATGAGTTAATAAAATATGTATATTAATGATTGAACGACAGAATTGATTTTAATATGTAATATAAATAAGAAATTTTCCTCATTAATAACACCACAATTAAAGATACATATTACCACTGAAATGTAAAATGTTATATTTAGTATTTTCTCAAGCCGTAGAGTTGCATATCTGTAAGAGACAGCCGTTAGACTTTTCTCTCTCTTTCTTCTATGATGCTGGAGATTTGAACTCAGGGCTGTGGCATGCCCAACCAGTGCTCTGTCATTGGGCTATATCCACAGCCAGGGTAGCAGACTTCTTTATAGAATATTCTAACATTTTAAAGTATGACAGAGTTTAAAAAATAACAAAATGTCCAAATAACAACTAGATAATATGAGAGACATTCCCAATGACAATAAAAACCCAAATGCAGATTGCTTTGAACAAACTACAGCAGTATTCAAGTCTAATATAAAGAAAACTTTCTTCATTAAATAAATTAAAGCAGAAAAAAGATTTTACTAAGTAGAGTAAAATACACTGACTTCAAGAATAAAGCAGAGTAGTATACTTTAATACCAAACAAACGGTGTTTTTATGAAGGTACCCCAGACAATTCTGTTTTTAAAATTCATGTGCATGTGTATGTCTGTGTGCATGATGTGTGCATGTGTGTGTGCACGCTCATGTGTATATGTGTATGCATGTGTGTTGTGTGCATGTGTGTGTGCACATATGCGTGTGGTGTGTGCATGTGTGTGTGCACGTGTATGTCACATGTGTGTGTTGTGTGCATGTGCATAGGCACGCACACCTGTGTAAACACATAGAGGTCCATCAAGCACACTGGTTGTTGTTTGATCAGTCTCCGCTTATTCCCTTAAGACAAGGTCTCTCAGTGAACCTGGAGCCAAGCTAGCAGCCATAAGCATCAAAGACCCTCCTGTCCCTGCCCTGCCCCCATAGCACTTGGGTTACAGGAACATGTGCAAGCCATAAGCAGCTTTTTCATGTGGGCTCTTTGGATGCACACTCAGGTTCTCATGACAGCACAGCAAGCAATCTTACCCGCAAAACCATCTGTCCCTTTCTGATTAGCGATTCAGGTTCATCTGGAAGAATAAACATTTAGGTAAATATGAAAAACGAAGAGTATCTATAAGTAAAACATAAGAGAAAACAAAAGAGAAATTCTTTCTTTCATAGATGAAAATGTATTAAAAATTCAGTAAGTAAAAAGGTTTTGGAAACAATGACATCACATAGCAGGTCAACAGTAAAATCAGAGCTCCCCAAATCACATTTCCACACTGTATAGAAAATATTGGTTAGTCAATGCATGATACTGAAACAAGTGTCTGATCACCTCAGTAAAGAAATATTTTAAACCAAAAATTAAATTATTACTAAATATTTTGCATAAATATTGAAGTATGGAATGAATGACTCAAAGGTAATATAAATGAATACTAATATTCTTATTGGTGAAAGTGGCCTTTCTGTTATTGATACCACAGGCATAATCTATGAAAGAAATGATTGGATGCACAACATTGTTCCTGGTATAAAATTTATGATAAGAAAAGCCAAAATGGACATTACAACAAAGTATCATACAGTAAAAGATTTCGTGATGTGTTTATATTTTTATTTTTTTTTCTTTTCTTTCTTCTTCTTAGTCTTTTTTTTTTTTTTTTTTTTTTTTTGATTTTCGAGACAGGGTTTCTCTGTAGTTTTTGGTGCCTGTCCTGGAACTAGCTCTTGTAGACCAGGCTGGCCTCGAACTCAGAGATCTGCCTGCCTCTGCTTACCAACTGCTGGAATTAAAGGCATGTGCCACAACAGCCTGACTGGTTATATTTTTCTAGTAACACTTGCAACCTAAGTACCCTCTCCTCTTTCTCACCTCCTTGTCTTCCTCCCTTTCTTTAGAAAACCTTGAAAGAACAGCTTCTAAGTGGTATCTCCCTGGTTGACTCTCTGTCTGCCTATCTGTATTGCCTGAATACCATGCAATTGACACAGACTACCTATATAATTTAACAAGACACAGTAGAACCATCCAGAGGATGTCAAACACACTTCACACCCTGAGAAAGATCTGGTGTATTCATTTTATAGTTAATATTTACTGTGATTTTTCTCTGCTGCTTTTTAGGGTGAAGAAGGTGACCAGGGAGAACTGGGAGAAGTTGGAGCTCAAGGACCCCCAGTAAAGTATTTTTTTAAAAATGTTTAACTAGGATAAGCAAATCTTTTTAATGGCTCGGTATTATCTTCTCTTTAACGTGCGGATTAATGGTTTACAGCATAGGAACTTGGTATTCTCTGTTGCCAGCACCAGGCAACCACTACTTTTTCACAATAAGAAAGAATCCACATTGCCTCTTCAAGAAATTTGTTAGAAGAAAAGTTCTATGTAAAATCACATGTAACCTCCAAGACTTCATAACCTGAAAGCAAATGTTGAGTCCAACAGGATGATCTATTTTAATTTCAGCAGTGCTCTGGGGTGACAGAAGTAACGTCTCGTATGCCTTGAACACGGAGTGGGTTAAGTCCCGTGGGATTACTGCAGTTCCTTCCAGAAAGTGATCACACATTAGAATGCTCTTAGTGGCTCATGACCGCGCCTCTTACTGCAGTCCCACACCTGCTGCGGTGTAAGATGGCTGGACATAAACGTACTTCAAATTTAAGATGCCTGCTGGATGGAATTCATGTTAATTTTGTACCATGTAGAAGCACAATTGTTGGTCTTTGTCCTAGTCTAAATTACAGAGATAACGAGTGTTGAGGATTCCTTGAACATTTGAAGCTTCCTGAAGTAAAGCCGATGTAAAAGGCTACCAGTAAAGAGTCGGAGAAGACAACTCGGGGTCCCTCTCCTGCACTGATCTTCTCCTCAGGACTACTCTTTTGTAAAAAAGATTTTACTTATTTATTTTATGTGTATGAGTGTTTTGCATGTATGTATTGCACCATGTGCATACAATGCCTGCAGATGCCAGTAGATGCCCTTGAACTCGAGTTATAGACAGCTGTGAGTTGCCATGTGTCAGAGCTGAGAACTGGACATAGAACCTCTGCAAAAGAAGGAGTGCTCTTAACTCCTGAACCGTTGTGAGAGCCCCCAGAACTAGTCTTTTAAAGGGGTGATAAAGGCTGTAAAGATCCATGCTTATTTAGAGTTTAAGGCTAAAGGAAATGGTGAGGAGCATCTAAGAAGTGATTTCTTCTTCTGGGCCACATGAGATCTTTAAGAGACGTTTGTAGGAGAGCGAATGTTTCTCCAGAAATTTGCTTTTTCGGAGCCTTTCCTAGGAAGCATTAAGGAGCTGAGCTTTTACTTCCTAGGAGATAGTGCCAGATAGTGTAGTTTGTTTGCGTTTGCCTTTTGGATCTAATGAAAGTTAGGTGTGGGTTTATATTTTTTCAAAAAAAATCCATTCTCAAAGATTATGGAGTTATGTTGTGTAGCTCAGCGGATCGACTGGGAATTACTATCATCATCTGCTGACCTCCTGGTGTTTGGGAGGAGGATGTTCAAATGTTTCTGGAGAATTCACAGATTTTTACCTCTTGATATAAAAGCACACTTATAAAGCAATACATATATTTATAAAAATTTCCATAGTATATTTGTATAAGGAATAGTCATTTTAAAAGCTTATTTATGTGATTCCTGTATCACATCTACTTATTAATTTTTTTATGTACAGGAATTACCCACAGAGTCAGTAAATAAGCCACATAAGTTAGAGCGCTTAATCTGATATGGCCACATTTCATTTGAAAACCTAAGGTGTCAGTCCAGCCTGGTTCATACTGTACTCGGAAATTTTGAACACTTTCTGATTGACAGGCTGAGAATTTGTGACTGAGCTATATAAATGAAGACTGGTTCTAGAATTGTCCATCTTTTCCGAGTGTGAAGATGAAGATGATAGCCACCTAAAGCACGTTTATCTGAGGCCAATGTGAGAAGTCGGCAGATGTCAAAGTATCTAACTTCCTTCCAATGGAGCATGCACTCACAGCTCCACCCCGGGGAGCACCCAGGCTCACCCTTGAGCAAGTGACACATGGTAGAAACTTTTCAGTCCTGAAAGAGTGCTCGAAAGCCACTCTGCTTCCTTGTGTTTAGGCTTATTCACCTCTGTGTCTGTGATTTCTTACTATGTCATGCTGGAGTTCAGAACACTCCTTATCATAGAAATAGCGTGATAAATACTGGTGACAGGTGGTTGTTGGACAGTCTAGCTCTATTTCTGATAATACACTGCCTTCCTTTGCCAGCATGGGTTTGTAGGTAGCTATTATTTTAAAAGTTAAAGTAGTGCTACCCCTAATGGACCTCGGAAGAGGTGGCAATGGGAGTGTGGGCTCTACCCATAGGTTAAAAGATGTCAAAACCACTGTCACAGTTGCTTGTATTTACTTTTCTTAAGCCGTCAATTATTGTGTTCACTCAATTTGTATAGAGTTATATAAGCCTTTAGAATTTTACCAAAGGGTTTTAAGCTTTAGAATTTTACTTGGACCTTTCTTTTTAAGTTGGAAGTGTTTGCCTGTGTATACTGTTGCCATCTCTTAATGTCTTCTTTCATTATGGTAACATGCTTTTTCTGGATCAGCATCTGCAAAATGTGTGTGCTTTGACAGAAATCATTTGCCACCCCCCTCTTGCTTTTCCAGGGACCTCAAGGTCTGAGAGGCATCACTGGAACAATTGGAGACAAAGGAGAAAAAGTGAGATATTTATAATAAAGACATAATTAATATAAGAGTGATTTTGCCTCCAGTGGCATCTCTTTTTAGTTTATCTTTTACGTGTTTATATGTTTTATAATACCTAATACAATGCATATTTTGTAAATATTTACAATGAGAAGAAAACCATGTGTAATTATTAAATATAGAGGCATTTTCCACTAAATATTTTTGGTGGGATTCATAGCACAGAACCCATGGTCATAAGGCAGTACTGTCTTGGGTAAAGTGGGGATGAATTATTCCAGATTTATCATTATTTGTAGCCAGTGCTCACAGTCCTGACACAATGCTGGGAATGACTCTGGTCCAGCATGGCTAAGACAAGGGAAGATAGAGAGATAGGCTTCTGAGACCATGTTAGCTGTTCTGCCTTAAACAGGGGGCATACATTTGTAGTCATAGATACCAGCCTGTCCTTTGCCAGTCTCAGAAGTCAGGTTTTTCTGACTCTTGCCGTGCAAGGCATCTGCAAGCTTCAAGGACAGTTTGAAGATCAGGCTTACCTTAAGTGCATTACTTCTTTGGAGAGGCAGAAAAATAGATAAGCAATTACGATACAATTAGGGAAGACACAAATCTGCAGGCAGGCAGTGCAAGGAACTTGCAGCAAAGGCGTGGCTTAATCTTGATATGACATCTGGGAGGGCGGGCCCATACAAAGCCGACCTCAGAAGGTGATAGGAGGATGAGGTGCAGGTGATGGTGAAGGATGAAGATGCAGGATGCCCGGTGGAGTGGCCCTGGCTTTGCTCTCTTCAGAGCCTTTTTCTTCTAATTTGTATCAGTTCCACAGATCATGGTGGTTTTTAGTTAAGATTTTATTGTTGATATACAATGTATCAAAAGAAACCCTTTTCTGAAGAGACACACACCCTGTGGCGTTCAGGCCTTCTCAATCTCTCTTCTCACACTTGATCTTTTCTAGATATTTCTCTTCTGTTTTCTCCTTTCCATCTCCTCTAAGGTATTTTTTTTTATAAACACACAACACTGATATCCCACTTATTTTTACATCCACGCTTCTTTAAGTAACATTTGATGTGCATCTCTTGGTTATTAAGCAATAAATTCCGTCTGTTTTGATGCAGCAAACACCCAGGCTATCATTTTCCCCCCATGGATTTAACTCACCCCATAAAATAGGCGACCTCTCCTTGAAGCCAATTACTGTTCTTGATATGCTCTTTATTGAGGTATTTCTCCATTTGAGATTTTTCAAAACTTTTCATTTCTCTTTACTTCTGTTAAATTGCTTCAAAAAGACAGCTCCCCTTGTGAACACAGATGTAGAAGGGTTACTTAGTAACAGCAATTTGGGCCTGAGCTCATGCTGAACTGCAACACGGCAGAGAGCGAGTGCATCAAAGCCATTTCCGTAATGCAAAGGCTGGGGTGTGCTCTCCTAATGCAAGGTGAATGATGAATTCAAGGTCTTTTTTGGATGTTCTTATTCCTTTCTTTTCTGGTGAATGGAGAAGGGCTCTGCTCTCTTCTAGTTTTTAGTGATCAAAGAATTTCAGGGCTCTGTGCTACCTCTGCTTCCACAGTGGTTTTTTTATTCCTTTGAGTCCATGTATGTCTGAACTTTCTATCAAATGTTTTCTAGTTTTTCATTCTTCCCCGGTCCACCTGGTTGTGCCAGCCTGACATCTATCCAGTGCTCTTTGACCGCTTTCTGCTTGTTTCTATCACGTCCTCCCTTCAGCTACTTCGTTAGGAGACCATCCGTCTGTCCACTTGAGTTATCTTAGTGTTGTCTCATTTGCTTCATCGATGAGTGGAATATCTCAAGATGGGGCATGCATTTTGTCAGGGAGAATATGTAGGGAGCACAAAACCCACTGTAGTTTTGTTTTCTAAAGAAAACCACCCTTTGGTTCTAATGAAGAAAATGAAGAGATGGTATCTGTACTGTAACCTGGTCAGGGACTGTTTCCAGAGGTCTAGACTTGGACAATTTAGACAGTTTCTACGCCATTACATTATAGGATGGATTACTATATAGAAAGTAATATTAATCCAGGAGTGGGTATGTCTAGATTCCTCTAGGTGTCTAACAGTTCTCTCTTCTGAATCACAGTCATGTGATTTACTTTTATTCTCAGGGATGGGGTAGTGGTTTCTAGAGCCATAGAAGTCCTTCTCACACCCGTGGCATCGCAGAGTCCACTGTAGCTACCCCTAAATTCACACTCACCTGGTGGCTCTAGGACCCCTAGCATTAGTGAATTCCCATAGATGTCCTGAGCCTTTTGAGGCTGCCTGCTGAATCCTGTTCAGTAGATCTGCTAAGTTCTGTGAATAAGGACCAGTTTTCTGTTCATGCCAGCAGTTGAGCCATTGTTAACCTAGAACATACAGAGTGGTATCCAAGATTGTCCCAAGTGTTCTTGGCATGACGAACAATACACACTAGTGGCTTCACGTCCTAAGCATCGAATGAATTACTTCTCATTGTCCATTCGCAAGTACAGTATGCGACAAGAATGTAAAGCTTCCTTTTGTTCTGGCTGGCGCGCTTCTTTATAAAGACGATGATGCCCTTTAACATGCATGACTGGTCTGAATTTTATTTCTTTCTTTGTCTCATTTTCAGGGTGCTCGGGGATTAGATGGAGAGCCCGGGCCGCAGGGGATTCCAGGTGCAGCTGTAAGTAGCGTTTCTTTCACAAACAATCAGTAACAGATTTTTAAAAGTTACTCTCCCTCCTCTTCCCCTCTCCTACCCTTCCCTTCTTTATCATCCCTGCCCTGTCCCTCTCCTTTATTCTGATATATCATCTTGCTATGTAGCCCTGTCTGGCCTTGGACTTGCAGTGATCCTCTTGTCTCAACCTACCAAATGCTGGGATTCAGATGAACACTATCGCATTCAACTCAAACACATGTTTTGAAGGTGTTACCCCAGTTTTCTTTTCTTTTTCCTTTTTTTTTTTTTGCTGTCTATAGGGATAAACACAAGTAACTTTTACGTGTAAATTATTGAAATGGAAAATAGAAGTCAGGTCTGGTAGGCCAGGCCTGTAATTGCAGCTACTCAAGAGGCAGAGGTAGCAAAACCCCAAATTCAAGGTGTGGTTGGACTACAGAGTGAAATTCAGTCTGTTTCACATGCACATCCAGAGTGCAGAACCATCATGCATCTAGAATGGAAACACATGACACACAACCTCGGTTAACCTATGGCAATACCAGTGATCAAGTTATTTACTTTTGCGGACAAAGAGCAACATTCCTCAATAGCAGCTGGAGAGATGGCTTAGTAGTTACAACACTGGTTCAACTCCCAGCACCCACGTGACAGCTCGAAATCCATCTACAACTCCGCTTCTAGAGGACCTAACACCAAGGCAAAACATTCATATACTTTAAAAACAGTTACTCAGTAGTCTTCAATGTGGATGATGTTTTCTAGCCTTTGAGCACCCCCAAGTAAGCAGCTTCTGTTCACACTAAGAACTTTTGTGTTTCTGCAGGGTGACCAAGGACAGCGGGGCCCTCCAGGAGAAGCAGGTCCCAAGGGAGACAGGGTGAGAACAGATGAGACCTCATCACGGCAAAGCAACCCGATTTTCTGAATTATCTGTCGATTTCACGTGTTTGCATGTCCTGTCCACTGTGCTCAGTGAAGATGCCTGGTTTCCTCTTTCTCTTCTGTCCTCCAGGGTGCTCAAGGTTCCCGAGGAATTCCTGGATCCCCTGGGCCGAAAGGAGACACGGTATGTCCTGAGCTGTAGGTGTCAGATACAGTTCCCAAGATGGCTGACTAGCAGTGGGACTTCAGGAAGTAACGAAGAGAAGAGGAATGTGACTGTTTGTAAGATACAGTGTGCTCTTTGTGTGTCCTTAGGGCTTGCCAGGTGTAGATGGTCGCGACGGAATACCTGGAATGCCGGGAACAAAGGTAGCTGTGTGGCTGAGTCCTGTGTGAGTGTGGAGATCTTTGCTCTGCACAGCTAAATTCAGCATTTCCATTGTATCATTGCCAGGAAGTTTTCTTAAACAGCACTGCCATTTTTCTCCCTCTTTTTCAATTTTGAAATTGCCAACTGCAAAATTCTTATTAAGATAGCACACTTACTTGCTTGCTTTAGGAACTCAGTAAAATAGACTCATTGAGGAAAATTGCCTGAAAGAAACTCTGTTTGAACATGTGCCCCGTGTCTTACCCACCACCTAACCCGAGCTAAGTAATTTCAAAGTACACCTAAGGTATCTGCTGGAAAAATATTTTCACCTAAAATGTCTGCACTCCTCTTTCTTAGAAGAACACATCCGTTCATAATGGCACAATTGTGTGACTAAGAACTTTGCTTTCAGGGTGAAGCGGGGAAGCCTGGACCTCCGGGTGATGTGGGCTTGCAGGGGTTGCCGGTATGTGCTCATCTTTGATTGCTTACCTGTTCATGTTTTATGTATGGGATAAAAAATATGAATTCGGAGGGATGACTATGTTATGAAATTTGTTAAGTTTTGATGGAAAAAATAATGCTCTATTTTTTTGTTTTCTTATTTTAATGTTTACATTTTTTGATGTTTTTTTACCCCTTGTGATTAGCTGGTCATTTGCCCAAGAAGCATAAAGAGAGTAGTAGTTCATCATGCGTACGCACCATTTAGCTTTATGGTTGGGGTCAGCCTTCTCTATTACCTTCCTTAGATAGTCCAGGGCAGGGGGCACTGTTCTGTCTCTTGTCCTGTTTTTAGCCGGTCTTGGAGTTCTTGGTAGCAGGGCTGAGACACGAGGAGATTATAAGAATTCTCAGGGACAGTCTGAGAAAAGTTACCAGTCTTGGGTTAGGTGATATTTTGAAACACTGCAATTGGTATTTCCCTTCATTAGTATGGCTGAAAATTCATATGAAACACATTGTTTGCGTTTTTTGAGTCTCCGAAGGCAAATCTTTTGAGTTAACAAAGGATATTTGGTAGTATCAAGAACTGGCTCCCAATCTGTTATGGCATCTGGCACTCTGTAAGCTGCCAGGGGATATGAGGACTCCCAATACTGAAATGAGGGTTTTATTATTCTGTACAAGAAGTAATGTCACGTCCCTGTAGCATCTGTCCTGCCGGGAAGGTTGTCTGTTGATGTGAGGACAGGGTTGAGTTCTAGCTTGAAAGGTCATTCTAAAAAATAGCTTTAGCTTGGAGATTTTCCTTACAGTTCAGCCTTTGCAAGCCGGGGACAGCAAAGCAGAGCGCTGCACACCATACGTAGGTCCGGCACTGACCGATTTGGGAGATGGCAGCCTCTCCCACACTGCTCTAGAGGTTGCCATGATCCCTTCCACCTCTTCTCAGATGGCTTTGGTGTTTGATGGATTGTCAGAAGAGATGATTAAACCAAGAATCTGTGCGTATTCTTTTAGGGTGTACCTGGGATTCCTGGGGTGAAAGGCGTGGCCGGTGAAAAGGTAAGCAAACAACAACAAAACAAAACCCCTATCAGTTAGCATTCGCTTTATCCCTTTAGGAGTTTATTTTGTTATGATTTTAATACATCCAGCCTGGATTTGGTTTTATACTTAACTCCAGGGAGAAGTCAGAAAGCAAAAAGCTTTAATGGGTCACGTGCTCGATCTCTTTCCCAGCTGCAGAAATCTGCTGACCAGACTTCACGAGAACGTCAGCCTTTCGCTAGTATAAAAGACAGAGGCAGCTTTGTGGTTTCTGAGGTTTTTAAAATAAGGACTATATTGTTAATCTATAGAACGAATGTCAGACTATATTCTACAGAGAATTAAAGAACAAGTTATTAAAAGCAATAGGAGAAAGAGAGAAAACAAAGTGATAACATAGTTTTTCTTACATTTTTTTTTAGAGTAAAGTAGGTGAAACCTGACCTGGTAGAACTTGAGGCTGGTGAGGGGGTGCAGTTTGTGAAGAGCTTGCCTGAGTTTGTTCCCCAGAGTCCCTGTAAACGACCAGGCATGTGTCCACAGTCCTGGAAGGACGCCTTCAGCTTGGTGAACAGCCAGCTTGGCCTACATGATGTGTTCCAGGCCAATGCAAGACTGTCTCCCTAAACACAGGTGGATCAATGACACACAAAGATGTATTCTGACCTTCACATATACACAGGAGCACGCCCATCCACAAACAGACAAACACACGTGCACACGTGTGAACATGCATCCATAGGTACATGCAAACACACACCTAAGAAAGAGATTATGTATCCTCCCAGAGTCCCCGTGTGAAACCAGGAGATCAGTGCTATTGAACGCATAGTGTGGGTAAGGCAGGTTGATGGCTGCACTCGCAGTCTGAATTACTCTAAATGCTGCATTTTTTGTCCTCAGGGTAACACAGGTGCTCCCGGAAAGCCTGGCCAGTTGGGAAGTTCAGGAAAACCAGTAAGACTATATGTCAGCTTTCAGCCAATTACAATCCA
The DNA here is from genome assembly GCF_903992535.2 of Arvicola amphibius. Classification (NCBI taxonomy): domain Eukaryota; kingdom Metazoa; phylum Chordata; class Mammalia; order Rodentia; family Cricetidae; genus Arvicola; species Arvicola amphibius. Next base: position 81,947,436 of record NC_052055.2, read on the forward strand.
TCGTGGCCAGGAGGTGTTCACTAACTGTTTCTCTACCTGCTTTGCACTTCACAGGGCCAGCAAGGGCCTCCAGGAGAGGTGGGACCTCGAGGACCCAGGGGTCTCCCTGTGAGTACTCCTCTCTACTCTTCCCTCTGACAATTTCGCTGTGTGTCCCTTACTTATGACTGTATGAGTATTTGAGCACAGGCATGTCTATCTGTCCAGACAGACGACAGCATGGGACTGCTAATCTATATATACAGTGTATCTTCTTTTCAGAAAATGGTACCAAATGGTGTTTAAAAGAAGCATAAAGGCTGCCCTCCGCCCCCACCCTCCGAGACAGTGTTTCTCTGGGTTACAGCTCTGGTTGTGCTAGAACTCACTTTCTAGATCAGGCTGGCCTGGAACTTAACAGAGATCAGCCTGCCTTTGCCACCTTAGTGCTGGGATTAAAGGCATAACCTACCCCTGGCTAGGGCTTTTTGTTTTCATCTCATGTTGGGAGTATTTTGGTGTGGTTCAAAACCTTTCTAAAGATGTAATTCACATGCTATATAAATTACCCAGTAAATATACAAGACACTTATTTTTAGTATAGTCACGAAATTATGTAGCCACCATCACGATCAATTTCAGAATATTTTCATCACCCTGTTCTCACTTTCAGGTACTCAGTTCCAATTCCTTCAGCTCTGTGCATCCATCCCAGCTCCTCTTCTGTCCCTATGGCACTGCTGATTCTGAAAGTTTGTAGGAAGGGAGCCATACAATATGTCTTCTTGTCCCTTGGTATAGTGGCTCAACATTCTTGTACTCTGTAGCTTGTTCCAGCATTTCTTTCCTATTTATTGCTACATAGCAGTTAATTGCATGGATTAATCACACAGATAGATCCCATCTCTTCTACCCATTCATCGGGAGTAGATATTTGGTCCTCTACTTTTGGCCGCTCTGGGCATATGTGTTCACACTTTTCTGTTGATGCCTTTAGGTTCTCTTGAGGATATACTTATGAGTGACTCTCCATTTAAACTTTGAGAAGCTTCCCTATTTCTTAAGTGCAAATATGTGAACTTGTGTATAAGGATGAACTTAACTACTTGTTTTATAGACAACACAACGATGTGTATTTTCCTACTAGACGATACATTTTAATCCGTAGAGAGAAAATGATCAAAATTTTCATGCTGGGGCCAAAGAGGTGGCTCTTCAGTTAAGAACACTGGTTGTTCCTCTAGAGGACCTGCGTTCTATTCCCAGCAGACAGGCAAAAGCTCACAACTGTCTATAACTTCTAGCCAACGGGATCTCTCACCCTCATAGGGTCTCCTCGGGTGTTGCATAATGTGGTAAAACAGCCACATCCATAAAATAAAATAATTTTAAAAATTCACATTATGTGCTTAACTCTGACTTCATAAAACTCTCTGGCCTTCATTTTCAGTTCTTAGTTGCAGTCTTCTGGGTAATAAAAACAAGGAAGCAAGCAAACACCCCAAGAGAGAAGATATAAACAGATCTGAACATCCTTCCCTTGAAGCCTTTCTTGAGTGTGTAGAGCGAAGGTTTCCATGCTTGAGAAAGTGTACATTGCTGGCTGTCACGAAGCAGGAGAGTGGTATTCTCTGCTTCTAACACGTGTCTATAACTGACCTGTATCAGGCGTTTCTCAGCAGCCAAAGAAACCAGCGCCTGTTTCTCGCCTTGCTCTTTGCTCACTCATTATTTTCTTCCCCTGGGTTTGAAGCCTGTGAATTTCTAACTAAAATGCTTGCCCTGGATGACTTTCCAGGCCCTGAAGCCAAAGCCAGACCACATTTCTCAGGCAGTGAAAATGCTGAGTGACTGACTCGGGGAGAAGCGGAAGAGTCCGAGAATTAGTATTTTTGAGATGGTTTCCTGTTAAATCAATTTATTTTTAGCAGAAAGCTGTGCATGGGTGTATTGAACGTTGATTGTGGGTCTATTGCGTACTAGGAAAATGCACTGAGCACACACACATGCACATGCATGCACATGCATGCACGCACACACACACACCACACAGGGAATGCTTGCTGTTACCAGGTAAGTGAAAGGAACACAAGCTAATATCTCTCCAGAGGCGGAACTTGAGAAGGACATAGGATCACTCCTTCCCTTAGGTGTGGCAAGCTGGTTTAGAGAAGGTTAGCAAGTGGAAACTTTGGGATTTGAACATCAGGTTTCGTTTTTCACATTTCTGTGGGTCTGTATTCTTCCTTTTGTTCCTGTCACGGAGGCTCAAAGCATAACCCTTCTGCTGTCCTGCTTCCTGTCTCTAGCATGGCACTTCGATCTGTCTTCTTCCAGCCCCCTGTTATTGACCTTTTCGGCTTCTGTTTCCTTCATCCTGGCTGACTCAGCACCCCCTTGCGATCCTGCAGTAACTCCTGATTTGCTTCATCAACTCTAGTCTGTAGACAACCTCCACCAGTTTGTCTCGACAGGACACCACTGATATCCAGTGCTTTCTAGTCCTCTTGCCTGTTGTGTGATGCGTCATAGCGGTGCCCGCCACCCTATGATACTGGGGGAGAATCCATAATCACTGGGATGAATGAAACTGTCAAACACAATCCCAAAGGCCCCAAGAAATGGTAGTACCTCCTGCCTGCACACTCCAGAGTATTGATCTTTTTAAAGTACAGTTTTCATATTATCTTTCCCTCCCTATTTAAAAATCTTTTATGGCCGAGCATGGTGGCTTTTAATCCCAGAACTCAGGAGTCAGAGTCAAGTGACTGACTCTCTGTGAGTTCAGCCCTGTCAGCTCTACACAGCAAGTTCCAGGCTACAGAGTGAGACCTTATCTCAAACAACAGCAAAAACAAATAAGAACAAAAAATTATGGATTTTCACTGAGAAGAGACAATCTAAACTCTGAAACTATTTGATAACTTCCTAGTTATACATCTCCTCTCTCTCTCTCTCTCTCTCTCTCTCTCTCTCTCTGTCCCTCTCTCTCTGTCTCTCTCTCTCTCTCTCTCTCTCTCTCTCTCTCTCTCTCTCTCTCTCTCTCTCTCTTCCTTTCTAAAATGTGCTTACGTGTTTGGTATGTGTGTATATATGGTGTTCCCATGTGTGTAGACACATGTGGCATGTGTGTGGAAACCCAAAGTAAGTGACAGAAATCCTTCCCAGCTTTGTTTCACCTTACGCCCAGAGTTGGAGTCCCAGTCCCTCTGTTCAATCCAGAGCTCACTGATGGGCTGGGCTGGTTAGCTGGCTTGTTCCAGGGATCCTCTGTGTTCATCTTTCTTGTGCTGGAATCACAGGCTGCCATTTATATGGGTTTGGAAGATCTGAGCAAACTCTTCACACCTGTGACAAGTCCTCTAGCCACTAAGCGATCAACCCAGTCCTTTACTTCCCACTTCTGCTGACATCCGCGCTGAGGTCACACTTACTTCTGTGAAGTTCATGGTTAACTGATATGATACTTCTTAGTGCACTGTTTCCCTGTGTCAGCTTTTGCATTTATCTAGTTGGAGCTCTTCTCCACATCCAAGAGTCATCATTCCCTGCTGAGTTGTTCTAAAGTTCATAACCCTTGACCCCTCTGTGTTCCTGCTGTGACTTTCAGGGAGGCTGGAGGGTATATTTGCTCTCCCATTTATATCATTTTGTAGACAGATTCACACATTTCTATTTATGGTTGATGAATTTGATCAGATTTTCCTGTAAATCTCAAATCAAAGTGAGTAGAAGGGCTTTGAACATATGTCTAATGTAACCCCCTAAGCAATTGATTTTTGTTGATTTGATTATAAGAAGATTAGTTTTTTTTTTAAAATTTTGACCTCAACTTTGTTAATTCTGTGACCCTTTAACCATACAATTATTTTCATTGTTACCTCATAAATATAATTTGCTATTGCTATGAACATGATGTAAGTATCTGTGTTTTCTGGTGGTCTTAGGTTACCCATGGGAAAGAGTCATTCAACCCCTGGAGGGGTTGTGACCCTCAAGTTGAGAACCACTGCTTCACTAATTTCATGGGAACCACTACCACACATAGTAGGCATTCTCTGTTAAACTTTCTCTGCTTGGTTTATAATTGGTGTGAGTGGCTCTTGATTCAGAGCAGGCAAACAGACTGGCTTCAGATGTGGCACTGCATTTTAGTGGATCCTAGCCACTTTGAAGAGGCCTCTTTGTACTTGCCAGGTTTTTGGATGAGTGGATTATGTTTGCTCTGCTCTCTTGGTTCTAGTGGGGACAGCAGTCTGTTGACTTACCTCCTTCTGAACATCCTATGTTCCTGTTGTACTTTTCCTGGAGACCCCCACCCCATCCTAACACAACAGTCTCAAGCAGAGAGGTCTCCATATGAGGACCAGATGGTGTGTTGTTGAACAGTCTAAGCTGCACCCCATTCTGCCCAACCCTCGTCATGGTGTGAGAAGCTGATATGTATGATGATAAACTTTCAGACAGATTTTTCTCTGCCTATGTATCAGCGAATATTTAAACCCATGCAAGATAAATACAACCGTATCATATCGTAAAATTGAATCCTTTAGAACATCCTTGCAACAAATGGAAAGTTATTCCCTGAGGTAGAGCTTATGTGATTTTCCAATTTAATAGGAAAGCGAATTGATAAAAAGAAACAGTCTAGAGAAATCAAGATTGATCTTTTGGGTTAAATCAGCATCTTCTCTTTTTGTTGTTGCCAGAGAGAGGCACTTAGTACACAGAGCAGACTGAATATAATGATGTATAATTTCTCACTTCTAAAATTTAGTCAGAATGCACCATGCTATTTATTCTTCAGCTAGTTAGCATTTGGGGTAATTTTGGAAACATGGGGAGTATGAGATTCATGACAAACTGAAGAGACAGAAGAGTCGATCCTTTTGGGAAACAATCCTGGTAACATACTTCACACTAAATTTTCAGATTTTTTGTGATTTTTTTTTATAAATGTCTAATAGTTCCTTTATAAGGGAGGGGACATCAAATTTAAGGATTTGGTGTCTATGTCTCTCTGTAGTTGCATGCTGTCACCACCAGTGCATGACTTTCAGCTGGTACTTGTTTGCCAAAATCTGCTGGTATAAGACATTTAGCCATTTTTAAATTTAAGATTTATGAGATATTTCAGTCTAAGCTTTTATTTGAAGTTTAAGCAGCAAAGTTGGTAAAGACAAATACACAAACTTGTACTGATTCCTGGATGTGTGTTACACCAGAGGCACAGAATTAGAATCAGAAGGGAAGAGGGATGAGTAAACATAGGGACAAACTCCTGTGCAGCCCAGATCTGAAGGGTATAGAGGAGCTGTTCATAGCCACAGCAGGGGCAGAGGCTCTGCGTCTTCTCTAAAGCCTTGGTTGGCTCTTAGGGATGCTTTGGGTGCACTGGCAGGTGGCGCTGAAGTTTTTGTGAGTGGAAACACAAGACCCCGAGAGAAACAAAGAGCCCTTTAGCACAATCTCACATATTAACTAGCAAAACCGTTACTGTCAGAATCAGCTGTCTTGATTACGATTCCTTCTGATTCTATTGTTATAAATGGAGACTGTTATTGTCATGGGGTGTGTAATTATCAGTCACTGGGAGGGGCCAGCCTCCACTGCCCACACCTGAGAGTGTGGTGAGCACACACTGTTGGATCATTGTAGTGTGGAGCTGTGGGCCGGCTTCCCGCCACCCTATGCCCCAAAATAATTACACACAAACTGTATTCTTTTAAATACTGCCTGGCCCATTATTTTCAGCCTCTTACTCACATCTTGACTAACCCATATCGAATAATCTGTGTAACACCACAAAGTGGTGTCTTACCGGGAAAGATCCAGCATGTTTGACCTGGTGGCTGGCTTCATCACATCTGGCATCTCTCTGAGGAGAGGCACGGCAGTCTGTCTAACTTAGGAGAGGCGTAGCATCTGAGTAAGCCATCTACCTCACTTGCTTCTTTCTGTTCTGTCTGTCTACTCCACCCACCTAAGGGCTGGCCAAGGCAGTTTCTTTATTAAAACAGAAGACCCTCCCACATCAGATCATAAGGCTCTATCATTTATGTGCCTTGCCTAGTTACAATTCTCCATTTCCAGAGTGGCTATTTATATATCGACTTGTAACATGAGGGGGCCAGGCCTGCTTGTTTGGGTTTCTGTCCTGCCTGGTACCCTACAACTGTTTAGCCCCAAAGAAAATCACACATAGGTCTCTAAAGTTATAAAGCTGATTGGCCCATTAGCTCTAGCCTCTCACTGGTTAACTCTCACATCTTGATTAACCCATTTTTTGATCTATTTTAGCCATGTGGCTCAGTACCTTTTTCAGTGAGGCAGATCACATCCTGCTGCTTTGGTGGTGTGGGCAGGAGTGGGAGGAATCAACTTCCTTTTTTCCCAGAATTCTCCTGTTCTCATTACATCATTTCTACTTCCTGTCTGGTTTTCCTGCCTATATTTTCTGCCTGGCCACTCAGCATTTATTTAAAACATGATTGACAGTTTACAGACAATTCTCCCCCACCATTGACTACTCATCTTTTTCTTCTCACATAAAAAATCCAGAGTTTACACAAGTATATGCAGTGTGTTTGTGTGTGTGTATGTACGCGCGTGCGTGCGCACACGTGGTGTACAGAAATCACAAAATGACTATCAGAGAACTTGTCCTTAACAGTTGATTATAAGTAACTGGATACTGTCATGAAAATGACCATTTCAGACTTTCCCAGTGAGGTGATGTCTGTAGAAATAGCTACATTTAGAATAGCCTGGAGTGTGTGACAGGGGAGCGAAGAAGAACAAAGAACCTACCTGTTTGTGCAGAAGCAGAAGCAGAGGAGCACACGTTCACATCACAGGTCTTTCTCCTGGCTCTTCATGTCCAGTGAGTTCTCGGGGGTCCATCCATTGGCATTGCAGGCTGTCGATAGTGGTGCTCTGAGTCATCCATGGGTCCTTACCACGGTGGGTGAGGAGGACTTAGGAAACAAACAGAAGTCATGAAAGATGGGGGAAAATTAGATTTCAGCAGAGAGAATCCTTGTTTTTGACTCATAAGATAGTTAATCGTCCCAAGAATAAACCAAAATAAAACAAAGACCTGATGCTCGGTCTTTGGAAAAGAACTCTGCTACTCATCCTTGATTTCAATGTAGCAGGATTGACTCTTTTACTTAGAAGTGAATTAGAACTGAATACTTGAGACTTTGTTGAAGACCAAACTTTCTGCTTTCTTTGGCTATCTGCTTTTCCTCACCAGTGATTGTGCATTTTTAAAATTAATGTCATGTTAGACCAATGACTTTGGGGATCTGTATCACAATGAGGCAGAGAACAGTTTGAAAATGCCAGTGGCATATCTATGCTGAAGAGAAGCCATCTTGAATTTGGAAGGTCTAGGTCAAATTAATTGGAGCAGAAGCCAATCTTCTCTTTTGTTGCAATTTTTAAAAATTAAGCTTGTTCTTTGGTAATGCTATACATGTATTTATTGTATTATGAACTCACATACCCTACACATCCTACCCTCCTCCTCACTCCTCATACAAGCCCCCCAGTTTTATTATCTTCTTGTTTTGTCTTTATTTAGTGATTTAATGAGTTTAGCAAGGGTATCTGTGTGAGCATATGTGTAATTCAGTCCCTGGAGCATGGGGGACTCACCAGAGCCTATATTACTGAAGACAATGACTCTCCTTCAATAGTTTCCTAAGGAAGGGTAGGTCCATGAGCCTTTCTTGTGGTAGGTGTCTGGAGGGAGGACAGAAGATAATCTTTTTTAAAAAATATTTATTTATTGAGTATACAATATATGCCTGCAGGCCAGAAGAGGGCACCAGACCTCATTACAGATGGTTGTGAGCCACCATGTGGTTGCCGGGAATTGAACTCAGGATCTTTGAAAGAGCAGGCAATGCTCTTAACCACTGAGCCATCTCTCCAGTCCCCAGAAGATAATCTTTAAAGATGGATAGAAAAAAATTGTTATAGTGGCCACTTTTCATCTAGATTTACATCCTTACAGCTGCTTTTATCCTCATGGCTCTGCCTCTGGTTTCCAAGATGCTCATGGGATTAAGGACCAATGTATTATTCCAAATATTTACACCTGACAGGTTAATATAAATTTTATTGAAAAGTACTTGAGAGCATTGAGTTTCAATCACTTACAAATCATCCGAAATGACTATAATGAAATTATATTCCACAGCCAGAGGCTGCTATAAGGTGTTTAACCTTTAGGGAAATCAAAAATTCAGGAGGTTTATGGATCTTGACACCTTGTTCAACCTAAAAGATGAATGAATAACATATAGGCCAGAATAAAATAACCTTACCAGGCGCATTTAGAAGTATCAATTATTAAATGAAGCTCTTATATTGTTTTAAGGAAAAACAAACTCAAATTATTTCTCCTAGTTCTATGACAGATCTCGAAGGGAATGTGGTTGATTGCCTACTAGTGTTCCACAGTGTTCCACTCAGCTGAACACAGCATGAGGTCTACAACAGGCTTTAGTCAGTTCTCATGAAATTGTGTTGAGTTCTTAAGAAGTAAAAGACACTCATCACCTTCTCTCAAAAGTTCCTTTTCTTTAAAGGTTAGGGTTTCAAGTAGAATAGAAATTTGAAGGCTTAAATTTCAAATTAAAAAAAAAAAACTTGAAATTGGCCCAAAAAATAAAATTGGCATTGCCGTTAGCAAATCTTCATAGTGAGTCACTTTTCAAAGTCTGTAATCCTTGAAGACATATTTAGATCTAGAATGAGGGAAACAAGACATTTTATCTCAGAAAGTTTATAAATGTCTTCCATCTGTGCCTTCTTGAGGTGCAGTGATGATTCACAGACAAGCATCTCTGTCTCGTGTTTTCCTTTTCATGCCTTTCTTGAGGTAAGCAATCACTCCCAGCTGCTCCTTTCAGGTATCCGTAGACACAAGAGCTTGCTCTGTATCACAGACATGGCACCATGCCGAGTGAATAGGTATGGAATACCCCAAGAACATGTCGAAGTGCAGGCATAAAATATATATATATATATATATATATATACACATATATATATATATGAATATCCATAACGTAAAATAGAATGCGACTTACATGCTGAACCTTGCTAATTGTCATTGTACGTACATGTTGTGGATATTTCCAATGTCCTGCATCCTTGGAAGAACATGAGCAGGTTCCATGAACAGCGTGCACAGAGGATAATTAGATCTTGATAGAATGGCTTGCACCTTCAACTGCAGTAAAGGGGAAGGATTCTGGCAACTCCTATATTTTTTAACAAAAACCTATATGGAATGTTATTTCTTTTTCATATAACAATTAAGTATTTGACTCTGGCCTAAACATACAGCTGATGACAACATGTATGTTTTTGCAGGGAAGTAGAGGGGAAGTAGGACCAGAAGGGTCCCCAGGCATAACAGGCAAACTGGTAAGTGATGCTTCCAGTCTCTACATGTTTGCATTCTACAAAGCAGATATGGTTTTTGAAACAGAAAAGGGGAGAAAAAACCAATTTACAACAGGTTGTCTGATCAACTATACTTTTTTTTTGTATATGAAATGTGAAACTGGAAATATGGAATTTCAAATCATATCTATGATATCCTCCACGAGTATTTATTTTAATCAGTGTGGTTAGAATGCATTTGAAACTCTAGAGAGGCTTGGAGTGCTGCATTTGGCATCTGCCTCTTCTCGGAATGGAAGAGAACTGTGGATGAATGCTGGCTTTTGCTTCTTGTGTAGCTCCTGTTTACATAGTAGAGGCGACAGCGTCCCACGGGACCTTGACTGAAAGAGTCCACTGTTGCTGAGCTGTGCAGTGGGAACTCAGAGGTGGGGTGGAAGGTGGGAGGCTGCTGGCCCCTTTACTGGCTTACAAGAGGGAGCCAAACTGAAGGGGCAGCTCTAAACCAACCATGCATTAAATTTAGACATGTGTTGATACCCCAGCGCCCTGTCTGGCTTGTCAACATTGAGTATTGTGGGCACTGCGACGTTGGAGATTTCTCTGTTTGTTTTCCAGGGACCTCGTGGGAGCCCTGGCCTTCCTGGCTTGCCTGGGCCGCCTGGACTTCCTGGAATGAAAGGCGACAGGGTAAGAGAGCCAGTATTCTACACGCCTTTTCATCTGGAATGATGAATCCTTCTTTGTTAAGAAATCAAGCTTGCTTTGCCCAGTGATGACTGTCTCTAATGATTATCACAAAGAAACACGGGAAAGGGGAAGGAAGTTACTGAGAGATGACATTGAAAAGAAAGAATAAAACAGCAACTTCCTGGAAGAGAAATAAAGGCTGAAGTATCGGTTGTAGTTACAGTTTTTATTTAGTTCTAAGTTTATATTCCTATCAGTGAATGTTCATTAACAGGGATATAGTCAAAGACTGTTCCCCCGTTGCCAGCGATTTTAAGAACAATTATCAACAAGCACAGGTCTCGTCTGGTCCTCAATAAGCAGTGAGAAATGGGGAGCTCTCAGTCAACACACCATCCACCAACCATTTCATTCGGGGATGTTGACTCATCTGAAATTGCACACACGACTCAGAATACTGAATAAGTGTTAAATCTTATTCGTTTCAGGGTGTATTTGGCGAACCAGGTCCCAAGGGTGAGCAGGTAAGCTGTGTGTGGTGGTTGGTGGTATTGGATATATGCCGTTTCTCAAGGGCACGGCCGGCTGGTTTGCGGGCGTGGTGAATGATGGCGACTCAGAGCTTTTCTCGATGTACTGTAGAGCGAGTGAACACTATAATGTGGTTTGCTGTGCAGCCAGGCTGTGTTCATATGCTGGAGCTAGCGGCTGTACTGTGCTCTTCCTTTGAAGAGTGTGGCCCTGACTCTCTGGCTTGCAGGGTTTTATTCAGATGACACAGACTTTCAAAGCCACAAAACAGCATTTTAAGTATTGTGTGGTTAAGACCTCAGCAAATTAAATGTGTAAATAGAGTCAGCCCTGTGTCTGGATTCCTATTGCTACTGTAGGGTGCCACTTTCAAGGGTTATTAAACTTTATAGTTGCTGGAAACCATTGTTAGCTTAATGAAATAAATTAAACTCAGTCAGGAGCTGATACCAGGTCTCACCTCTGTCCTCTCTCTGTCCTGTCTCCCTGTTTTTTTGCGTTAGGGTTGTCCTGCTGGTATGGAATCGAGAGCTCCTATGTGATCCGTGGGGGCATTTGGGCACTTAGAAATGTTTATCAGTGTTGATTGGTTAATGCTGACTCATGATGAGAGGATTGAAAAACATGTGACATTTTATCTTATTTTTTTAGGGTGCCTCTGGTGAAGAAGGTGAAGCTGGAGAAAGGGGTGATCTTGTAAGATTTTTTTTTAATTGGGGATATAAGACTTCGAAAATTTTGAAAAAATATGATTTCTCTTTCTGACACTTCTCATTTTCTCAAAGGCTACGTGGGTTTTTCCTCTACCTTGATTGATGATTCCCAATCCTGAAGGAAGGAAAAGTTGTTAGTAGATGTAGTTTTAAACCTCTGCAGAATTCCTATAGAGACGGCAAACTCTTCCATGGTCTCACACAGAGACATTCAAATTGCTCATATAGTACTACAGAATGTAGTCTAGCAGAAAAACCGTGTCTCTTTATGGTCAGGGAACTGTGGCCTGCAAATATGACTGAGAGCATCCTATCTCCCCTGAGAAGCTCTGGAGGAATGACACCCATCTCCAGAGGGTGAGACCGCCGGGTCTCCAGGACAAGGTCAGGGCGCACTGTCTGTGTGCAGAGCTTCAGGCTTGCTGCCTCATTATCATGATGGTTTGGGCAGGAATGATCAGACCCCATGTGGAAATGTGTGCCTGAGTCCTTCTGCGGTCAGCAAGGTCTTTCCTGTGAAGTCACCTATAGCTCTTCAAGAGCAGAGAAACCGTCTGCTAATATTTAGTTGGACATACAGGGTCTGGAAGAAATAGAAATGAAATGTCTGAACTGGGCCAAATTTCCGGAATTTCGTTGAAAGGAAATTTCTGAGATTACTGCATTTTAGCTTCTGTAATGGCTGTTCATTTTATGTGCCTAGGGAATGTTTTTAAAATTTAAATCATTCCATCTTGTAGTGGAGATATGCTAACTCTTGAACCGAAACTCATCCAAAATTAATGATGGGAAGATCGCCTAGGTGGTTTTTTCTTAAAGCCTGAAAGCATGTATATTTTGTTTGATAGATTTGGGGGAATGAGTTAGAAAACATAGAAGTATAAAAATAAAGTGTCAGTGTATAATTTTAAATGTTCGCCGTACTTGGTAAGAAAAGCTATTTTATTTTATTGCATATAGATTTTCATTTTTGGTGCTGAGTGTGTATATCTGGGTGGACCTCCCAGAGCTCTGGTTGCAGCCTGTTAGTCAACAGCTCAATTGGCCAAGGGCTGGGAGGTTGCCTTGCTCACAGAAAAGCACAGAGTTGGGTAGCCGAGCTGGAATGGCAGCCCACATTTTGTGTGAACTGTTTTCTACAATTCTGGGCTCCATCTGCATATGGTTTTCTATATGGTAGCAGTTCAATAGCATTGGAAAAAATGGTTTAGGAAACTGTAAAGTGAATGAATTGTACTAATCTAATTTTGTTTTACTGATTTAGGGAGATATGGGATCACCTGGCCCAAAAGGATCTGTAAGTATGATGAAATTAAATGGTGCAAAATTAAAAACATAAATAAAGCTGTAGAAAATGTAATATTCCACTTCATGAAATGGTGGTATAAAATTAAATTCCACGAAGGACTAGGAGGAAATAAGTCTCTAAATTTGCTCTGTAAATAATGGATTGGACCAGTAGGAAAAAATTCTCAATTGTGTAAATGGATCTAGCTTCTGAACCAACCACTCTAAAGAAGGGCTTTGTTTTGATATTCTAAACGGCTCAGTGGATGTTACATTACAAAACTCTGACACCCTCCCCAAATGGGCCATTTCTAAAAGATGGCAGGCGCTCTGCAGTGAGGAGAAGGGCTAAATCTCAGCTGCAGTCATGCTTCTACGGAATATTTCTGTAACTGTCTTAATCTCCCACATGTTCTAGTTGAGGGAACTGAGAAAGAAGCCAAACACATAACAGAATATAACAGAATCATCAGAACCACAAAATGATCAGCTTCTTCTATTTTGCTATTTTATAGGAACTAAGCTCATGTCCTTGGAGTAGATGAATTCAAAGTTGTCAATCTAATTCATAGGAAACCTGAGGCATCTTGCTAATGTGCATATCAGCACTATCTGAAACAGAATTTAGAGAGAAAAGGGAAGCTCCGATGGTAATCTTGAAGGCCACTACTACTAGCTTCCAATGGATTCTTACATTCTCTCTGTTTCTGGAATATTCCCTATTTCTTGTCTTTATCTGACCAAATTATCTTCTCAGCAGCTCATTAAACCCTACTAAAAAAAAAGAACCCACTTCTATATCGCTCTTTCCCTCTGAATCCTAAAGAAGAACTTCAAAAGATAGCCATTGTAGAATAAAATCAGGCTCCCAGCAGTGTAGACCAGACCTGTCTGGAAGTATTCATGTTTTACCCATTTTGTCTCTTGGAGATCTAGAACTTTGTCTGTTTTCTGTGCTTTTATATACTGTGTCATATAACACTTCTTAGTGTGAACAGACTTTCTCCTTCATAAGAATTATTGCCTCCTACTTACGCATGCTGATCCCTCCTCTATTTATCTGCTCTAGGGGCGCCCACCCTAACTTGGTTTCAGGGGCTCAGATGCAGGCTTGTTTGTAGGCTGCATGCACACTAGTGTGTGGATGCAATCGTATTGGATGGACATCCCTGCCTTTAAACATCAAATTTCAAGAATGTTTGTGCTTAAGAATACTTGACCAGGTGGTAGCAGCCCGCCTTTAGTCCCATCACTCGAGAGGCAGAGGCAGGTGGATCTCTGTGAGTTTGAGGCCAGCCTGGTCTCCAGACGAGTTCTAGAACAGACATAGCTATTACACAGGGAAACTCTGTCTTGAAAAACAACAACTAAAGAATACTTGAAAGGAATGGTTTAAAATTGCACCAACTATAAAGAGTAAACCCTGATGTGTTTGGTGAGAGAAATCTTATGTCATTGTCTAAAATAATTCGGTGATGTTCAAGGGAACAGACTCAAACTATAAAAGAAAAATTGATCATAATGTAGTGATCAACACTTACTGCACTCTAATTTGGATGTATTAGGAATTAGCTCTTAATTCATCCTTTCTTTTCTACCCACTTTGTATATGACACTGCCCAAGCAATGCTGAAGAAATTGAACTGTCCCGCTCCAGAGTCAGGAAATTGATTTCTTAACATAGGAGCTTTTATCATGCACTCAAATGTGAGCTCAGATGAAAACCCAAGGTCTGCTCAGTGCACAGAGTTGAAGAACTCTTTCTGGGAGATCCAGGATCCTTACCGCATCCTGATCTTTGCATCCACGAGTTCCTGTGCTTTGTTCAGTAGTAGTCATCCATCGCCACCAAGAGAGTGTAAAGATGTGGCCGGTGCTTGAGTGCATTTTTAAAATTCATTTTGGCATCTCTTTGTTTGTTTTAAAGCTGCTGGAGTTTTTCACCTGGGGTACCTGACAGTTTTGCAGCCTTTTGCAGTTTTAGGCTCTCTTTGTTGGTGTTGCTTTCCAGCAAGTCTTTCAAGTTCTAATTCTCTTAGAGAAGGCAATCTTGTCAAGTTGACTTCGATGAATATATCTTCTTTACATCATAAGCGAAGATCGAGAAAGCTTGTGGGACCTTGGTCTGGGTGCATGTGGTGAAATCGTAGCTTTACTTCTTCCCTATGCTGCACACATTGGAATATTTGAAACAGCTCTTCACAGATAGATACTTGCACAGGAAAATGAGGCAGAGTGAAGTCACTCTATAACATCCCCAACCTGCAAGATTAGCATTCCCCCGACTTCCTCTTGTCCTGACACCCTCCACTTCCTCTTGTTCTGTAAATTTTTCATCTTTACTCAGAACAACAGTATGTTGTACTGCTTGGCTTACAAATTGCAACAAATTTTAGTCTCACAAAAGAGTGAATTAGTAAACTCTCCTTTTAAAAGTCAGTTATTATACATGAAGATTAAAAAATGATTTTTAGTGTGCTTTCAGGAAAAAAACATTGCAATTTGTGTTGTATGTATGCCTCCATGCTGAGGAGGAGAGTGGCTTGTTGGTTAGCTTCTTTAATATTTAGGCTTAATTCCCTTATTACTGAAACTGTGAAGTCACCCCCCCCCCCTTAAATGTGTCACTTTCAAGGGTATTCTGAGTGCACTGGCTTAGTTAATGTTAGCATTTTCTGATTCCTGTTATTACTAGTGTCTTCAAGTCATCAAAAACATCTTCTAAAGTTAATACCATAGATTCTGGATTGTTACATTTTTATACCTAAATAACACATATTGGAGAAAACCTTTGACTTGGAAGGAAGGTTGTCTTTTTTTTTTTTTTTTTTTTTTTTTTTTTTTTTTTTTTTTGCCAGAAAATGTACCATCGTTACTTAAAAACTAATGACAGGTTGGGGAGACGCTGGGTGGGGTAAAAGGACCTTGCCATACAACTTTTATGATCTCAGTTCAGATCCTCCAAAAGTTATTTTAAAGCTGGTGATGGTGGCGTGATTCTCTGTAACCCCAGCCATACGGGAGATGGGAGGCAAAGACTGGGGACTTCCAGAAGAAACTACAGGCCAGAAAACTTGGTTTATGACAGCAGAAAGATCCTGTCTCGAACAAGGTGAAAATGTGAGGACTAACTCTTAAAGGTTGTCCTTTGACCTCGTGCCTCCCCCCCCCCCCCACCACCACCACACTCACAACAAACAAACACTTGCTTGGACTGGGCTGTGTCTTGATGGTAGGGCATGTGTAAGAACCTGGATTCAAACCAGGAGGAAGCCTAAAACCACTGACTTGTTCTTAGGAAGCGCTTTAAGGGATGGCAAATGAAGTCCTGAATTGATCTAATCTCAGTGGAGATTTTGAAATAATAATAAAATAATTATAATTTATTTAAATTCTAAGTGGCTGTGAGTGTCTATAGTTGAGGTAACTTCTAGACAGACACCACTGAGGAACCTAATGATGAAAACCTAAAATTCAACCTAAATTTTGTATTAATTCTAAGCAGAACATTGCTTATGTCTAGCCCCAGTTTCATAGTGCAACTGTTTGTTCTAGTGGTAACCCCTGGGGAACCTGGCCTGAGGGCCCCGAAGGAGTCCAGAGGGCTTCCTGGAATGGAAGGACCAAGAGGACCACCTGGACCCCGGGGCGTGCAGGGAGAGCAAGGTGCCACTGGGCTGCCTGGTATCCAGGGCCCTCCGGTGGAGTGGTGGACACATCTCATACTTTTCCACAGGTATAGTTTCCTTTAATCTCAACCAAGTTCTTCGGCAGTAGCCCTCTCATCGATTCCGGCACCTGGTTCCTTGTGATGTCTGTCCTGACAGCTTCACAGTCTTCTCTTTACGATTGCAAAGACAACCTGTGCTTTCTTTCTCATCCAGGGCAGAGCAACAACAGATCAGCACATCAAACAGGTCTGCATGAGAGTTATTCAAGGTAAATCAATGGCAGGGGTTGAAACATCTCCACTGCCTGCTCTTGCTTCTTTAGCTTTTATTTCTGTAGGGCGTGCAAGGCTAGGTAACCAGCTTTTAAGGAGGGAGATGTTGATACCAGTTCTGTTTTTACCTAAGAGGTGAAGCTTACCACCTTAATATAAAATATTACCTTCTGTCTTAGTCTCCTCTCCCATCCAGGCTCCATCGTCTATGGGTCTCACCCCCCCCCCGCCCCTTTCCAGAAGAGAGGGTAACAGACAAATGCATACACAGGTGTCATGTTTCCCCCTCGTTTGCAACACAGATTCCTAGGCATCCCCTCTCCTGAAGATGCTACCCTTTAGTGTCTATCTGGTATGGTCTTAGGCTCTCACAGCCCAATGCCCGGAGCAGCATAAGGACACTTTGATACCCATGTCCTATAAACTATGTTTAAAAGTTACAAGTAACAGTTTTCCAAAAATGATTTGGAAAAAAAGTATTCTTGCATTCGTTAATTTTGATCTAAATTTTCTAAGGCTATGGAAAATCATTATTCATTTTAGAGTTTGCCTACTCATAAAACCACAGAGAAGAACATGATATATGTACCAAAATACCACCCCAAAATAACTGAGGAGACACCATAATTTTGGGGCACTTTCTGAAGAAAAACCCCTCTTATTATGGTAGAATTGTTGTCTCAAGGAATGCTTGCCTTTCATGTGCTAGTAGACAAATCCCACTCGGTCTAGTAGACTTGTAGAATTTCTAGAACCAAATGAGAATGGAAACGAATATTTCTGTATTCGTAAGCCACATAAGGTCTCGTCACTGCACGCCACTTTATTTTGGCTACCATTTGAGCTTTATAGCAATTACTAACATAACCCCTCTGGAAAATTATAATTTTATGTTTATAAATTAAGAAATTCAAAATAGTCTACTTAAGTAATTTTTAAATTGTTGGATGGAATGTGCTTTTAGTCCTGTTTTTTTTTTTTTTTTTTTTTTTTTTTTTTTTTTTCCCTAAAGCTTTAAAAACACTATTGCACTAGAATTCTTGCCTCAGCATTTAATGGGGTGGATTTTTTTGCCTTCCACAGTTTTAGCAGCTGATTCTGAATGTCTGTAAGAAGACCACAGAGTTATTTAATTTTTAAAACCAACTGTGACCATTTCAAGGAAGGTTATTTTTAATGATTGTTACCTACTCCAAACATGAAAACAAACTGGAGGAGAATTACTAGAAGCCATGATATTCTCATGATATTTAAGTTTATGAATTGCTTTGAACCAAAAAAGCTTTTAGTTCGATGATCGATCTCAAAGAATGTCTGAACCTTAATTTTGAGCGATGTTTCGGTTTTTTTAAAAAAAGCTCGAGAAACATTTCCACCCACGCATGTTTAAGAACCTCAATTTCTTCGCATCCTGGGGTTTCACCAAGTACAGATAGGCGATCGGAGTGGGACAATCTCAGGTTCTGGATCCACCACTCTCTCAAACCACCCCCCTCACCCCGAGTTACGTTGTCTTAATAAAACAGCTGTACCAGATAGATCCAGGGCAAGCTCAGGAAAGGTCACTGGGGATGTCGTCCTCTTCTTCCTGAGCCAACCGTTTGTGTTTGTGACCTGCTGTCTTGTTTTTATTGTCGTTCATGGACATTTTGCTGCAAATGGCTGCTAGTCCTCAAGAGACCAGATGCAGGAGCCCTCAGGCCTTTCCTGGGAGCCCTGGGTCCTCCACTGGACCTCCAGGCCCCCCCCTGGAGAGAATGGTTTCCTCCCTGGTCAGATGGGAATTGCCGTGGTCTCCCTGGCCATTAAGGGTCCCCCTGGCGCTCGTGGCTTAAAGAGGACCTAAAGGTAAAGTTTATCTTATTTTCATTAAGTGTAGTTGTCTGAATATGGGGGTTCCCATGGAGACCAGAGAGTGCATCAGATGCCCTGGAGCTGGGGTTGTAGGGATGTTTGTGAGGTGCCCAGTGAGGGTGATGGGAACTAAACTTACATTCTTTCCCAAGAGCAGTGTATTCTTTCTAACGGGGAACCCTGTCTGCAGCCCCCAAGGTAAGCTATTCTGCCCCAGGTGCAAGGTACCTTGCTGCTTATTTTCTTTAGATGTTTGATCTGCACCCCAAACTCACAGACTCAGGAAATTCTTGACTCTAAAGTCGTTGTAGGGATTTCTTATACGGCATCTAGTCTAAGGAAGTTGGGGTGTCCTGTTAACCTAACAAAGGGCAGGATATGAGACTGCTCATGGTGTTGCGGATTAGCGCTGTTCCCCTCCTCTTTGAAGAGTTAGTCTGGTACCTTCACTCTTGATGGGCTTTTATTTTCAGCCCCAGGGCGCAATCTAACTTACTTCTTTCCTTAATCTAAAAGCAAGCCAAGTGCTTGTAGGCAGGAAATGTTGCAAAAACAAAACACAGTTTTGTGAGCAGGTAAGACATTCGCAGAGCTTTCAGAAAGACAGGGCTCCTCAGACAGCCTTTGCTAGTGGAGGTAAGGGAGCCGAGGTGTTTATGGATAATTTATGGAGAATTAAGTAAAGCGAGGAATTTCTGTGTTGTGACCAGTTACTGACAGCTCTCCAGGGAACTTCAAAAGGATGTGACATAAAAAAACAAGAGTCCCCCCCCATTATTTTTAACATTGTGGTGTTCCAATTAGGGACAAATATTACGGTGTGAAAGGTCAGAGGGCAAGTCAGCTGCCTCTTCGGATCTATAAATGAGTTGCTGATGTGGTTGACTAACTACAGCCCCAGTTGGAACAATTCGTTTAATTACTTTTTCGGCATGTGCAGAGCTGTGTGTTAAAAATGGACTCTAATTGGGACTCTTGTAAGTCTGGAGAGATGAGGGAAAACACAGAGCACTCTGTTCTTCTCAGAAAGTGTCCAGTGCTTGTGCATCTTTGTCCTTTTTAGCACTAGCTCAGGACTCTGTGCCAGATGAATCTTGTGGGCAGTACCATCCACCCTGAAGATCATGGCTTGGGTGGGCAATTGAGTTGGTTGGACTGGTTGGACCACAGGCATCAATTGCAGTCTTTCCCCAACTTCCCATGAAGTCAAAGAACAGCGATGTGAAAGGCTCCTGAGACCTTATGAAGGTCTCCAGTTCTCTGCCCATCCAGACACACTGAATCAGAAACTCAGGGTGGAGCCTAGTACTTGACTCAAGAGATTCTCAGCAGATGTAGATGCGGTCAAACATCGGTGTGTGCCGTTCAAGTTCCTTAGAGGGTCTAGGGAAATTAATCACAGAAACACAAAACTCACATCCCTGTTCTCTTTAGCAAATCAGTGATTGGTTCAGATCTTGACTCTGCTCTTACCAAACTCTCCTCCAGGTGGCTTGCGGGGGCCCACCTCCCCCAGTCTTGGCTGCATGAGGAACTCCCTGGGAATTTACGAGCAGGGCAGCAGCAATTCCCCCTTCCAGACTCTCAGGCTCAGGTCTGGGCTTTGGGGGTTTATGATGCCCCTGCGGTGGTCTTAACTGTAGCCAGCATTTTTGAAGTGCTTTCTGGAGGAGTTTTTGGCTGCATGGGACAGCGGCTGTGTAGAGCAGGTTTGGCTCTAGCAGGAGAACCTCATCTGAAAGGAAGAAAAGCATATTTCCGAATTTGGACCCCAAGAGAGGGCCTCAAGCATCCCTGCTGGATGGCAGGGTTTCTTCTTCTTCCAGTGGCCACAACACTGGTCTACCATCCATCCAGCCTTCCACCCCTTTCTCATTCGATTCCTTTAAATTAGCATTTTCTAAGGTTTACTTCTGAAATCTGGGGTGGAGGCAGGCAGGGTAGGTGGATTTCATTACCAGCACTACAACTAATTAAGAAATACACAATTCCAGGTAACTGCCCTTAGCTTTACTCCACCACGTATTGGACAGTAATATTTAATGAAAAAAAATATTTTATGCTACTAGTCAGAAGTTTACAGCTTAAAATTTCCCCCAAGGAAATACATCCTACTATGTTGAAATTTGAGTTTTGAGGCATTGAAGATGCTCTTCAGTCTGGCTGTCCCCTTCCCCCACTCTCATCTAAGAAAAGGAGATAACGTGAGGCTCACTCTATCAGAGTCACTTTGCATCTTTTCTCAGAGAAATAAGAAAAGTAGAAGAGCTACACTTATTCTTAAGGCTTTTGATAGTCCAGGCTATGTGTTAGTCATTGTTTTCCTCTTGACGGTGGAACATTTGGGTAAGAGCTTGTCACCTTCCCCGAGTGTCCCTTCCCCACCAATGTAGATTGATATCTCAGTCCACAGGGGTAGTTCTCCCGGACACCATAATATGTGTAACTGCACACATGCAGGACCAGTGTCCATGTGGCACGCACCCCTGTATGCATGGCGGGGTCCAAGAGTGACAGCAGAGTGGCCTTCTGTTCAGTTTGCTTAGCGTTTTATTCGTCTTTCTGCCCATAAATCTCATTTTTAAATGTTCACGGTTAGGATTAATTTTTAAGCTCCTTTGAATAAAGGCTGTGCATTTTTAGACATTTCAGTGTGAGCCAAGCAGATGTGACAGCACGGAAGGGAAGGTGTGAGAAAATACATGTTAGAACGGTGACTCACACGTTTTCTCTATTAATCCGCTCTTTGGGGGCGGGCGGGCAGAACATCAGTTAGAGCTTGTGAGTAATGAAGGTGAAGTAAACAGCACCCGGAAAGCCCAGCATCCTGCTCTTCCTCTCAGCCTGGCTCTCACTTCATACCCCACCTAAGGCTTTCTCATGTGTATATATATTTAGCTATCTTATCTACATGTGAGAACATTTTGCAGCCTTGTTTTGCAGTTGCTGAGGCCCCAGGTTCGACTGTCTCATAAATGCCTTGTGCACATTTGGTTGCCACCCGCAGAATATTCCCAATCAACTCCAAGTTAGAAGTGAGAGACACTTGTGACAGCACACTTTAGTTTTTAAATTAAGTTTGCTTTTGATAATGTTACATTTACACCGCTCAAAAAGTTAAAAGCGAGAAAGGAGTTTAGTAAAGAATTTCTCCCCCAAGCTTCCTATCTGCTTAGTTTCCTTTGAGGGCTCCTTCTTACGATAAAGAAATCCACTGGCTTTCTGTAGAGCCCTACAAGCGATACTGTAGAAATCTGGGGATAGAGCTTTCTCTGCCCCCTTATGAACAGAGCCACATTGTCCTTCAGCAAGCAATCCAGACTTCATTTTTTTTCATTTAACAATATGTCCAGGAGACCATGCCAAAGAGCTTCCTGTGATTTCCCCAGCTGCGCAGCTGTCTCTTCTGTGGCAGTAACTCAGTGTTTACCTTTAATGATCCTTTTGACAGTTTCTAGTCTGCCGTTGCTGTAGCAAGGTGGAGCGCACAGCAGTGTACATATCTCATCTTGGTACAAAATATTAACACAGACTTCTTTCCTGCTTCTAATTCCAGCTCCATTCCAAAGCATTTTGCTGTTCTGAGCGTAAAGTTCTGGAAGTAGAATTCCTAGGCAGCAGGGAGCTCCACTTTTAATGTGATTGTTATTGTCATATCAATGAACTCATGCCAACTTGTACTTTTCTACGCAATATACAGTTCTTTGTTTCTCTATAACCTCAATATGTTTACATAACCCTGGAACTTTTGCTAATTTTATAGGATAAACATCTCTGTTCCTTTTTAATTTGTGTTTATCTGAAAGCAAACCCAGGAGCACTCTCATTATGCGACAGCCATTTCTGTTTTCTTTTCATGGCTGCCTAATCATGCAGTTCGCTCATCCTTTTAAAATTAATTTTCACTGCTTGTGTATACATGCATGCCTGTATATGTGCGTATGTGCACCATGTATGTGCAGGTGTTTGTGGGGACTACAGGGGGTGCTCGATCTCCTGGAAATGGAGGTACAGTGAGGCACCTGATGTGGTTCTAGGAACCGAGCCTGAGTCCTCTGTAAGAACACAAAGTGTTCTTAACCACTGAGCCATGTTCCCAGCCCCGTGTTTTCCCATGGTTCCTAGACATTTGATCAATTTGTGATTTAGCCTATCGTTTGATAGATGTTTAGCCATAACTTCTTTTCCTCGTGGACTACTCACTTTTTCTAAGCATTTGATAACTCGCTGATGTTTTCCACTTGAGATGCCACCTTTGTGGCTGGAGAGGTGGCTCAGAAGGTGGGAGCACTTGCTGTTCTTGCAGAGGACCCCAAACCCACGACTGTTCTAAGCACCCACATCAGAGCACTAGCACGAATCTTTATACCCAGTTTGAGGGGACTCTATGCCTTTTTCTGGTGTTTGCAAGCAACTCACACACGTGCACATGCACACACACACAAACAGACAGAAAGCACAATAAAAGGAATTTTAAAATAAAAGAGGCCATCTTTGTTATAAACCAAATTTCTCATACATACTTGTATCTATTAGGACCTCGTGCCTCATGGATGAATACTGCACCATTTAATAGGTTTAATAACTGGTAGGATTAAGTCCTTCATACTACTTTCCTTGGGTGAACTTCATGCCTATTCCAGCTTATGTGATTTTTAAAATATAAGACAGAATTATCTTCTCTGGTTTAGTGTACTTTAAAAAATGGGGCTGTAATCAGTATTCCACTTAGGGAGAAGAATGACGCTTTATTGGGCTGTCAGTCCACTCCAGGATGAGTTTCAAGCCTTTTCACATGCATTAGAAATGCTCAGTTTCTTTCACGTGTTACTTGAACATTTCCATTAAGCCCATGTCTAGTTGTTGAGTATTTAATTGCTGCTATAAATAGTCTTCTGCCATTTCTCATAACCGATGGCTCTTTGTATATGTGAAACGATTGATTTTGGGGTATTAATTTTGTATCCTGCTAGATTACTGAATTCACTTATTGTTTGCAATGGTTTTTGAGCCGATTCTCATCTTTAAAATATATGTTCCCATTATTTAAAAATAGAAATGGTTTTAATTCTTTAAGCCAAATGATGTCCAATAGCAGAGAGAGAATATTCTTGCTCTTCCTGGGCAAGGACCACTGTCAAGGGTTATGTTTACAGATTGAGACAGATTTGATCATATCAAGGAAGAATCCATTGACTCTTGCCTCATCATGTGTTTTACTGAAAATGCACATCCAGTTTTGTTGAATTGTCACTTCAGGGACTACAGATCAATCCTTTGTTTGTTTATTTGTTTTCTTCTTTGGTCTGTTGATATGTTTTTTGTCCTTGTCTCATGAGTTTGTGTTTCTTTTCAAAGTTTTAAAATACAGAAATTTATTGATATATTGAAGCATAACATTTCTTTAATGAAATGCAGGTGACTTGGGAGAGAAAGGAGAACGTGGCCCTCCAGGAAGAGGTCCGAAGGGTTTGCCTGGAGCTATAGGTCTCCCAGGTAAGTGAGTTCTGCTGTAGAAGGAGAGGAGGAAGTGGTGTAGGTGTGTATAGAACAAGAGCTGAGGAACATTTTAAGGAAGCGCTTGCTCAGTCACTAAAGCTTATCAAGTACCATGATGGTGGGCACCGAGTTTTCACCACTGGCTCTAATGAAGAATTAAGTGATTTGTAAATCAAGTCTGCATTTCTTGCCAGCAGATAGATATCAAGGCTTGAACTATTAATTTCTTAAAGGAAACTATTATTTCCTTTAAAGGAAAATAGTATCAAGGTCCATTCTTACTCCATTTGTTAAAAAATTTGCAATGAATGCAATTGTATCCATGTCTAGCTCAGGTGACCATTTCATGCTATTTTATTATAATTATTAACCATTGTTACTAGTTGGTGGTTATGGGAATCAAGCCCAGGGCCTGGCCAACACTAGGCAGGCTGTTTCTACCTTCACGCTATAACACTAACCCTGACATTTTACGAAATCCAGAAGCAGTCGTTAAGGAATCCACGTTCTCAGTTACTCATGTGGTACACAGAGTAACTGAAATGTCATTTTAAACGCTTTCCTTTCAGGTACCCAGACCCTCCACAAACCCACTCTGCCCCAAACAAACATTGAGGGAATTGCTCTCATAGCTCCACACAGGAGCAGGTCAGAGCTGTGTGGGCCAAAGTGACAGAGCAGCTTCTGTGAGGGGCAGAATCCTCTCCCTGGGCGCTCTGTGCTCTCTTTCCACACGTGGTGCTGGGGTCTGGCCTGAAATGGACTCATCTACTGGGGAGGTGCCTTGTAAACCCAACCACTGAAGGATCACTGTGGACCTGAGGCCTGGGCTCAGCTCAGCAGTGGGTAGGATGTGCAAGCTGCCCCCTCCTGACAGCTAAGGCATGGCTGGGGGAGGTTCAGAATCTAGTTGATTCTTACAGGGGGCAATTAGGGACAGAGAGGTGGGAGGAAGGAAAAAAAAGTAAGGTGTGGCTTGTTTTCAATCACGGATTGGAAAACTTGGTTTAGAGAAATTTAGGAGAAGAAATTACCATTTTATAATTCTGCCAGAGGTTACATATTTAATCATGGCTATAATTATATAATTATGACAAAAAATTAAAATAAATCCTTGCTTTCCAATTATCTATTTCATTGCTCTCGGGAATTGCTTTCTTATTAAAATTTTGGAGGGGGACTGCATTTGGACAGAGCTCAAACGCTGCCAATCTAAAACCGTGATTTATGAGCCTGTCCAGATATTTTCATAAATTAATATTTTTTTATGGTTCGGTAAAAGGAAAATCTAGCTGGACTTGGAATGATCAAGAAGCAAACTTTAGCACACACTAAAATGTGGGCTTGTTGATGGCTGAGACAGAGAGAGGAAAACAGTTCTCACTATGAGTATCCCCCTTTGACACTGGGCATCATATGGGGCTTTAAGCGATCTACTCCTTTCTTTTTTTTTTCTTCTACATGGGTCATCTCTCCCTTCCTTCCATCTTCTTCACACTGATTCTCTCCTTTCTCCATCTCCTGCATCCTCCATCTCCTTTCTCCTTATCCTCCAGGCCTACCTTCATCTCAGTTTTCTTTGGGGGGAAGGCTTTGTTACTTTGATGAGACAATGACATCATTTGGTGAATTTTGAGCTTCAGATGGATTTTCCAAAATATAGGCTAAACTTCCAAATCATGGTCACTGGAGAAGGATGTTCTGCTGCTGGTTGCTTCTCTATGGGTATCAGTAGACAGGGTCAGTATTTACCACTCCCCAGGGTGCCTGTTCAGGCCTGTGTTTTTCAGACAGGTTCACATTCTCTTCTTTGCACTGTGAATATATTTGCCTAATTGGGTCAGTCATGTCCCTGACAAGGGATTTCCTGCCTGAAAGCGTAGGCCCTACCATCCAGAAAACCCGGGTTCAAATCAGGCCACGGTCCTTTCTTCACCTTATGGCCTTGGGCCAATTAGTTTCTCTCTGTGCCTCAGCTTACTTATTTACAAAATTCCAGGGAAGTCATTCTGAGCGTGTAATCTTGAGAATTACGAACAAGCAGTCACCTAAAGTGTTTAGGACAGTTTCTGACATGACAATTGCCACGGAATGTGGCCTATTAGTTCAGTTTTGCTTTTGACATTGACGAGGGGAGCTATGGGCAAAGCTGAAACTTAATGGAGCCCTTACAGTCCAGCGTTTACCCCTGCTGCCCTTAATCAGCAGCAACAGGGAAGTTTGCTCTCCATTGGCCCTCCTCCCGAGGCGCCGGCCTTCCTTCACGACAGGGCTTCGACTCTGTGCCATGACTGTGGAGACCTGGTAGCTATGGTTGTTCCACTGGTTAATTGTCCAACAAGTGGATGAAATTTTAAAAACAAATTTCCTAATAGAACTTAGAATGTGGTTTTGTGGCACTTTCCAAATATAATGCTAGTAATAATATTCTGCGCAGGAACCTGTTGGCAATCTTCCATGTAAATACACATTTTACCTGAAAGTAATATTGCCCTCACCCTTTTAAAGTGTTACCTTTTAAAAATTTGAACACATTTTAATTAAAATCTACTTAATATCACTTTCTTAAGCTCTAATTTTTAAATTTCATTTTTAAAATATGTTTTTAATTGAATTAGAATTACCTCGTTTTCCCCCTTCCTTTTCTCCCTCCAACTTCCCCAAGTGCTCTCTGTCTAATCCCTGCATGTCCACCTTGACTACCATTGATAGCCTTTTTTCTTTATGATTGTTATACACACTCACCTATACATGTATACATATGTACATGTTAATAAATCTGCCAAGTCTGTTGGTGTTAGTATATATATTCATATATATATATATATATATATATATATATATATATATATATGTGGTTTAAGGGCTAACTAGTTTGCATTGGACAACCCATAAGGTGCTTATCAGAAGGAGAAGTTAATCCCCTCATTTGTTAATTGCCTATAGTTTTTTTTTTAATCTAGGGGTGTGAACCTGAACAATTCCCTCCTTCCACATTAATATTCCATTGACATTGCCATGGCTCCAGTCTTGTTTATGTAGCCATCTCCAGGAGACAGTTTCCCAGAAGACTTCCTGGTGCTTTGGCTCTTATGGTCTTTCCACACTTTCTTCCTCCGTGTTCCCTGAGCCGTAGATCAGGAGCTGTAATGTAGATGTGTCCCTCGGGGCTGGGATTCCCATGATCAGTTCTCTGTGCCTTGTGTCCAGTTGTGGTTTTCTGGGATGGTCTCTGGGGAAGAACCCTTCTTGGTTGTCTCTATTATTGAGTTTGGTATTTAAATCCAATGGAGTGGGAAAAGATCATTTCATCATTCTTTGTGCAAACATACCTAGCATTTAAACACTGTAATAAGTACCTTCAATAGCTATCGGTTGTTAGAATCCCTGTCTTCTTTCTGTGATGTTTCCCTCCCCAGCAGCATCTTTCTGTTCAGTGGTAAGCATTACATGTTCTGGGATTTTTGGTCTATAATAATTGCTTATTATAGACCAGATGTCATAATTGTAATGTTGATTATCATTTTGGCTATTGTACCTTGTACCTTGTTATTTAAAAACAGACATGTGCTGTATAGTTTGTTAGTTGAACTAGAAGGGACAAATATTTAAGGACTATGGTGCCAGGTGCAGGCTCCTAGGATTTGTGGACCCTTCTCTTCCTTATGTCCAGTGACCACTGCTCTCAGTTCTTTCTTATGGAGCAAGATTCAGAACCACACCCCCTATGGGTGCATCTAGGAGAATATATGCACATGCGGATACATGTGAAGCCCAAAGAGTAGGTCCTTGCTAATCCCCATGCTGAGAATTAACTGGAGTTAATCCTCTCTTTATTTTGGCCATATACAGACTGGCCCAGGTGTCACACACCCTGACAACGGTGTCTGTGGTTGTAAGTGGTAGAGGGAAATATTTGTGTTTCCTGAGTCTAGGTTCATATAAAGGACAGAAAGACAGGTTTCCCAATGCGATTAGTTTGTCTTTGTCACCATAGTTACCCGATGCAGGCATATCCCCAACCTCTTATTTTTCTGCCTCTCTCCGAGAGCTGTGCAGATCTCATAAACAACCTCGGGGTTTTTAATCCCCCCTCTTCTTCGTTCTCTCACCAGAGCTAGCTGGAGCTGTTGCTGAGTTAGGTCATCTCATTAAGGGACATCCCCGCATGCCTGCTGCCACTGAAGTGCTCATGTGTGACCAGTAACTCAGCACTCAGAGCATTCCAAGGAAAAATATTTAATAATAAATCCCGACTTCTCTGTGCATTCAAATTCACCGGGGAAAGGAATAAATTAAGTAAAGAACCTTGTGAAGTAGCACAGAAGTAAGCTCCACGTAGAAAAAAAAAATGTAACTTTGAGGCAAATCCCCAAAGATTAAGTAGCTGCTCCATTCATCATCAGATCGCCTACTTAACGCTGACAATTGTCTGCACGTCTTTTTCCTTCATTTGTGAGTATACCTTATTTCATTTTGTAAGGCATTGGGGGAAAAGGCTTGCCTCCATCAGTGTAACACGCCTGCCCTCTAGTGTCAGGAAAACTTTTGGCAGTGTGACTGTTGGTGCTTCAGAAAGCCGTGTAGCCATTAGGTAGTTGGTGTAGTTAACAGGCCCACAGGCTGGACAAGGCATTTGGGAGGGGGTGCTCTCCAGACCCTGGTCTTCTCAGCACACAGAGAGCTTCAGATGGACACTCTAATGTAGCCGCTCAAGCTAGCATTTGTGCTGCTTTATGAACAGGGGCAGTGAGTGAATCCTCTCCAACTGGAATCCAATGTCACCTCAATATGAGGCTCCCTATCCACTAGTCTAGAGCATCCTGGAGAGCAAGCTGTAGCTCTCAAGAAATTGATAAGCTGTTATGGTCAGGCCATTACCTGACCTACGGCATGAACACAGGACAAAACCTACTAAAGTAAGTTAGTTTCTTACAACAGAGACCTAAAAGACAAAACTCACTCTTAAATTTTTGTAATTGTGGCTGTTTATTTTATTTCTTAGTCAAGTTAGACTCAACAAATTCACCACCAACATCACCACCACCACACATATAATCTCAGGAGAGTTGGTCAATCATTATTTATGGAAGGTTAGTTCAGTTAGAGTAGGGTGAAGGGCCCTTATCGCTAACTATAATGTTTTCTAGATCAGCAACTTGGAGACTAGCCTTCTTAACTCTGTTTCCATATGAGGGAGATGAGGTCAGCCATGAGCACAGCATATGGTATGTGAGAGAAGGGCACTCTATGGTGATGCTGGCGATGCTGGTGGTGATGACATCATCTGTAGCTACCAGGGTGTGCATTGCTGGTGCCCTTGCTGAAGGCTGACAAGGGCTAACTGTGACTCTTCTAAGATGGACCTAGGATAGAAAGGACAGTGTCGCTGACTCTTTGTCAAACGTCAAGATGAAATTTGAATAAACTCAGCAAGTTAAAACAAAACAAAATAAAATGCCCATGTCCCTTAAAGTGTGTTGGGTCTGAGCCAGGAATGGTAGTTCCTGCCTATAATTCTAGCACTTGGGAGGCAGAGGCGGGAATTGAAGGCCAGCCTGGGCTACGCAGTGAATGATGTCAGCCTAATCTACAGAGAAAGATCCTCACACTGCTCGCAGAGTGAAACTTGTAAGAATCTTTCTGTTTTTGCTGTTGTTTTTTTGTTTGAGCAGAATCAGACTATATATTACTGATTAGCCTTGAGATCTGTATGTTGAGAATGCTGGCCTCAAACTCATAGATATCCACCTGCCTCTGCCTCTCATGTGCTTGGATTAAAGGTGTGGGCCACCACATCTGGCTGAACAAATTCCCTTTAAGTTGTGCACCACCACATCTGGATGAACAAATTCCCTTTAACTTTAGGTTTCAGGGAGGGTACTAGTTTACTCGCATAAAATAAAAGTTTGAACCAGTTGTTCCCACCAAAAATGGGAAGGTCTGATTAGAATCATGGATGTTGTTTCCCTGTGGTAGCAGCTAGCAGGAGCAGCCCTGGGGCATCCATCCTCCAGCTCCCACCCACTTAGTGCCCTCTTGTGTTTCTCCAAACGGGCACAGAACACAAGTGGTCCTTTCCATTATTATCCCATTATTTGTTTTCTTTTAGTAAAGACAGTGGGACATTTCCTAATCCAGGCCTGTTGGTGGATGACATTTGTTGCCAAGGATCCTTCTCTCTACAGGCTTATAGTTCTTGGCTTTGAGTGTGGGGGTCCTCTGTGACAATCATTCAGCCATGGCTTTGCCTTCCCAAAACAGCTACAGATAGTATGTAAACAAATGAGCATTGCTATTTCAAATACAGCCATTTTTACAAAGAAGATTTGGAATGTGAATTGAGGTAGCCTAATCTACACTGCCTGCCTAGAGATTAGCCTAATCTGTGCTGCCTGCCTAGCTTCCATAGTCTTTGGACTTGAATTCTTCTTGTGAGCATGGTCATTTTCTCCTGGTCTTGATCTGATTTCAAGATGAATTTGACATATTTCAGTGGGACATTCCTATTGCTAAAGTACATGAAAATCACCTTTTATATGTAGTTAGATGTGCCCTATTTTTTTTTAAGTTAAAAAAAAGTCAACCTGACCTTTAGTTGTCTCTAATGTCAGGGGATGGAGAGGTCTGTGCTGCAGGAGCTGTTGTGACAGTCTTTTCTATAGAGGCTGTGGATGAGGAAAAACCTTTCTCCCATTAGAGAAAATGCATAATCACCTGCTTCATCTCAATTTAGAGTTGGATAAAAGCCTACGAGATAATTTTTTGGAAATAACACATTTCTGCTTAACTGCAGCCTTAAGATGCATAATTCAAAGATAATTATTCTCCCTTAAATATTGCTAATGGTTTGCCCTCTAACACTGCTTCGTGCCGGGCTTGATGTAAAACACACAGAAGAATGAGATGTGTATAAAATAGGGTCTCCCACCCACCTTTACTTCAAAATATATGAGATCTGCAATAATAATAATACCATTTTTATGACCAGGTCATTATAGGAGGATGTATGTAATTAGACCACTAAAATAGAAAAAAAGACCAAAGACCCTGGAAAAGCAGGAGCGTACCTTTACCTACAAAAAATGTGCAATTGGACGTGAAGATTTGGCTTTCAACTTCTCCAGAGAATGCCTACGATAAAAAACTGAGACAGAATAAAAATCCCTGCAGCAAGATTGCCATAGCTAATGCAGTTGCTCTACGCTGCTTTCTTAGAATCACTTTGGGAATAATACAATGAAAGCACTGTTGCTGCAAAGAGGGACACGTTTAATAGAAAGTCCTCTTTCTTACGGGGTACTCTGTCTCGGGAGCTGCCAAAATAGAAACGGCTGCAAGAAACTCACTGTGGCGAAACTTGTGTCCGGGTAAAATTCGGGAATTTTGTAGGCAGCATGGTGTGATCTTCTAAAAGACATTAGTAAATAATATTTAATAATTGAGACAGTTCCCCAATTTAACTGATGCTGTCAATCACAGAATTTAATAACAAACACATCATCCCATTTTGCAGATGATGAAAGTTAGAGATTTTTTTTCTTTTACTGATTCTAGTTGTTCATAGAGTTACAACTTAAAGCCATTTGTCCGGAAAGTCTATGCTTATCTTTGTCTGGATATGGATCCCTATTAGAAATTAGGGAAGCTGCTACTGCTCATGAGAAAGACAGCATGAACTATAAATCAGCCCAGCACATGTGATTCTGAGTCTTCCGGTAGCCAAGATGCAAAGTCAGGTGAAACCAACTTTAATAGTGCAGCTAGTCACTGACTTAAGGTTGTTAGTCAGATTTTTCAGTGTTGTGAGGATATGAAGCGAGACAAATTTAGTAGAAACATCACTTAAAAATTCTGAATTTTGATGTTTTTTTTGTGGAGTCAGTGATATATATTATGATAGTCTCTCCTGATGCCAGACAAAGTTGGCTATGCACTCACTAATGAAAAGACCTGTACCTTGCGGTTTCTAGTCAGGATGCTTGAGAGGTTGGGTGCATTATTTACTTAGCTATGTTTTTAACATAGCCACAGTATATACAGAGGGATGCCTGTGCCATTTACTTAACCCACTCGCTTCAAAATATTATTGTGTCAGGTAATAAGTCTAAAATTTGCTATAAAATATTTTACACTTTTTCATGTTAAGCCTTCACATGTCAGCTTTATTTTATACTTACAGTTCACCTCCGTCTGCGCCAACCACATTTCAGTAATCAGTAGCCATATATGGTCATATATGGCTGCCATGGTGGAAATGTGAGAGACATACACTGAAATCATTTTCTTTTTTCTTTTCTTTTCTTTCTTTCTTTTTTTTAAACAAGATTTTCCTTTTATGTGGAATTTGTACAAGTTGCACTCACAGAAAAAGACTAGGAGGTTTTGAGGTCACGAAGTAAGAAAAAAAAGAAACTGAAATCACTTTCTGTCTTCGTTTTCCATGAAATCCACATCCACCAATGGGGTTCCCCATTTCATCCTTGTGCGTGTTCTCCAAAGGCACTGGCTCGGCATCTTGTTGCACACTGCTGGGCTGTACGGTCTAGCGTCTTCTGCTAATCAATAGTTTGTTTACACGTGTTGATTTGTGTCTGTTTCAGGTGATCCTGGCCCTGCCAGTTATGGAAAAAATGGCCGAGATGGAGAACAAGGTCCGCCAGGAGTGGCAGGAATTCCTGGTGTGCCTGGACCCCCAGGTCCCCCAGGCCCTCCTGGTTTCTGTGAGCCAGCCTCTTGCACCCTGCAGTCTGGTCAACGTGCCTTTAGCAAAGGGCCTGACAAGTGAAAGCCTTAGCGTTAGGGGTCCTCTCCACAAACCATGCCTGGGAGAGGAGCAGGGGGGAGAAAAAAACACCCAAAGCTGGGGCAATGACTAAAAGCTTCATCGTCAGCATGATTACACAAGTCCTACCTGACAATCAGATTTAGAAAAACGGTGCTATTCAGTAAGTCTTGTTCCTTGTCCATGGAAGGAAGACTGGTGCGACATCAGACAAAAATCAAAATCAAATTTCCTTTAGCCAAGTTTATAATCTTCTTCCAAGGATCTTGAACTTTAGTATGTTATGAATAAATATGTGATTTATTGTGGGCCACTGTGCCAATGAACAAAAACAACTGTCCAGTTTACCTCAGTTGCTATAGTTATCTTCATTTCAATTCAGATGCTGTGCTCAGATAATTAATTCAGTTATATTACTTCAGGTATTGCTAGGATAGTAAGGAAGAAACCCCACTACATTCAATAAAATTGGTGCTTAAATCTTTATGTGAGCTGTGTCATGGAGGTGATCTATTTACATCCTACAGTGGTTTCCATCTTTATTCTGAATTTGTGATTTGTCTGTTCTGTACCCCAAACCCATTCACATCTCCCACGTGAAAGCAAAGAAGTAATTTTAATACCCTGACATGCATACGTTTTAGTGTTGACATTATTTATTTTAAAAGTTTGAGGTAACATCTCTGGTTGTACCAAAGAACAAATAAACATGGTTTCATAATCTTTTGTATGTTTCTAAATAGTTGCGTTAAAGGCAGTTAAAGGTTAATTGAATTTGTTTATATACATTAAAATTTTTGACTTATTGCTACTTCTAAAAATGTGTTTGTTTTACTGGTTTATTCCATCAAAAGAAATCTGAAAAGTTCCTACAAGTCCATAGGGTTACCCTGTGACAGATATTGTGTGTGTGTGTGTGAATGTGTGTGTGTGTGTGTGTGTGTGTATGTGTGTGTGTGTGTGTGTGGTGTGTGCTGAGAGACTTAATAGATTTATTTGAAATTCTAATGAAAACTATGAACTCATTTCTCCTAGAAGAATGCACAGGTACATACACATGTGCGCTTTGTGTAGTATTTCAGAGAGTTCATGGAGTCCTATAAATCTAGACTTGCTTGGTCTCTGGGTTAGTACCATACCTTCATTTCAGACGTTATTAGCTCCTTTTGGAAACCTCATTGATGCAAAAATGACTTACCTTCCACCACTTTTTTTATAAGCTTTACAAAGCAACTTATCCAAAGCACCACATGTAAAAAAAATTAGATAGTTTAGGGTTACATTATGGCAATTAAATACATGTGTACAATGTATCGTAATTAAACCAGGGCAATACTCCTTTATAATTATTATTCTTCAATTATTATTTTATGTATTGGGAATTGTGTGTTTTAGTCATTTGGAAGTTCATCATAAATGATTTCAGCCCGTAGTTATGCTGAGATGTTAAAGATGAACTACAAGTATTCCTCCGGTCTGGGTTTTGGTGCCCTGTCCTAAACATCTTCCTCTTCTGTCTCTTGTGCCCCACCCCAATCTCCAGGGACCACAATTCCATTCTAGTTTCCACAGAACAGCAAGAATGTGTAGCATCTGTGTTCCCAAGCCACATGACGATCTCTACTTCCATCCATATTTCTGTCAATAAGACACCATTGTTTTCATGGCAGAACATACAAAGATACATTTCTTTGTTAATTCATCCACTGAAAAGCACATTGGTTCCATGGTTTGGTTATTGCATAGTGCTGCAACAGACAGAGTGTTTGTTACTAGTAGACAGGAGTTTGTTGTTAAAATGATTTAATCTTCTTTGAACATATACACAGACATACAGTGGTTGAATTTCATGTTATTTGTACTTATAGGTTTATATGTATTTTTGATTCCCCATACTATTTTTCATAATGACTTTATTATAATCCCACTACTAGTCTGTAGGGATTCTTTTTTCTTTACGTACTTGCTAGCATTTGTTAGTGTTGTTTTTTTTATTATTGCCATCTAAGTAAAGTTGGATTGTGGCCTGTTTCACATTCTCTAGTGATCACTGAGATCTTGTTTTATGCACTCATTGGTTATTTAAATGTCTTGAAATTTTGAGAAATATCTGTATTTTTTGGTCATTGTACAATTGTATATTTTTCTTCTTCAGTTGAGTTTACTACATATTCTGGATCTCACTCATTTACTGGAGAAACAGTTTGCTCATACAAATAGAAAAGGAAGAAATGAAATTGTTCCTATTTGCAGGCATTATAATTCTATCTGTAATAAACTCAAGAGAGTCCACCAGGAAACTTTTAGAATGAATGAACCTTTAGCAAGGCAGCAGGATACAAAGTAAGTGGCTTTCTAACCTACTGATAATGAACACATGGAGAAAACTGTCATGAAAACAGTCTTTCATTATAGTGTCAAAAATATAAAATACCCCGGAATAATCTTAACT
The DNA here is from genome assembly GCF_903992535.2 of Arvicola amphibius. Lineage (NCBI taxonomy): Eukaryota > Metazoa > Chordata > Mammalia > Rodentia > Cricetidae > Arvicola > Arvicola amphibius. The sequence goes on from NC_052055.2 coordinate 81,982,592, forward strand.
GAGGATGTGAAAGTCCTCTACACTAAAAATAACAAGACACTAGAGAAAGAATGAAAAAACCTTCCATGTTTACAGCTGGTAAAAATGATAGAGTGAAAATGGTTGTATTACCAAAAGTGAGTTATAGATGCAGTGTGATCCTGTCGATAGAGGCTTCTTATTTGTTCCTGGTCGTCCAGACCCAAAATAACCACACAGAAACTGTACAAATTGCATTACTACTTGGCCAATGGTTCTTGCACATTTTTAGCTACCTCTTACATATTAAATTAACCCATCTCTATTAATGTGCACATCATCACGAGGTCGTGGCCTACTGGCAAGGTTCCTTCCAGCATCTGTCTTTTGCAGCAGCTACATGGTGTCTCCCTGACTCCACCTACTTTCTCCACTATCTTTGCTTGGAATTCCTGCCTTACTCTATTCTGTCCTGCTATAGGACCAAAGCAGCTTTATTCATTAACAAAACGAATTCACAGCATGCAGAGAGGAATCCCACATCACCTCTCCTTTTTTTGTCTAAATAAAAAGGAAGGTTTTAACTTTAACATAGTAAAATTACATATAATAAAACAGGTATCAAGCAAGAATTACAGTTATAATATTTATATTTCTTTTATCTTTTATCATTACTAAGGAAAACTATAATTATAACTATCTATTCTTCAACTCCATCAAAGACACCAGAAGGATATAGTATTAACTAAGTTAACAGGAAGTGCACTGTAAGCAACTTCTAAAACTCTAAAATTGACAGAGACATCTTGCTGCCTGGACTGTCACCCACAGTTCTTCTCTATCATTGGATTCCTGGGTGATCTTGGGGAAAAAGAAGAAATCACGCTGCAGGTCTAGGGACTGGGTTTTAAATACCCTGTAGGTGTGGTCTTGAGCTTTGTGGGAGGAGTTGCTGCTTAGTGGACTTTCTAAGGGATGGAGTTTGGAATGGGGAAAAGTGAGGCTGGAGCAGAGCTTCTAACTTGAACATCCCAACCTTTTTGGATATATAGGCACTGGTTCAAGACTATCTACTTCCTGTGGCATGGGACAACATGAAAGGGAAATTTAAGAGTCAGTGGGCTCATGTTTAGTGAGCCAGACACAAAAATGAGCCAGACACAAGAGCAGATACGCTGCTCACTGGGACATTTTGAAAAACCAGAGAGCTGAGGATTCTAATTGTTGGACAGACCATTCGTCCTGGATAGGTGCCCACTTAAGCCAGGAGAGGTTGTACCAACACTGATGTCCCAGGAGTTTGGGGTAACGGCACACTAAATCGGGAAATGATATATTCCAGGAGTAACTGAGCCATCACATCTGCTGTTTCCCTGGAGGTGAAGAATACCTCTACTCATCCTGTAAAGTTGTCAGTATGAGTTAAGAGATAACGGAGCTTTTTTTGAGTGAGCATGTGGATGAAGTCAACCTGCCAGGCCTCACCAGGGTGATGTCTTTGGTTGGTGTCCCTGGTACTGATGCAGGGGTTGGTGTATCAGAAGTCCCCCTGCGGGTTGGCCTTGGCACATGTCTGGCAGGAGGAGTGAACCTGTAAAATGCAGGTTCGCAGGTGGATGGGATCAAATAGGGGCTCTGGAGACTAAGGTTAGTTTCTACCAGGCCAGATTTCTTGATACAGTAGCAGAATCCTTTCCCCAAGAACACACAGGTGTCTGTAAGACAGCTGGAATAGATTTACATCTGGATGTCAAAGAAAAAGGCTATGACTTTGGGTTAAAAAGTCATGAACAGGGCTGGAGAGATGGCTCAGCCGTTAAAGGCTAGGCTCACAGCCAAAAAGTCATGAACATTTTTCCTAGAGCCTGGCTTTATCCCAATAAAACTTGCCTTTAGGTCTACACTTACAGAACAACCAGAGGAAATATACTCTATGAAAGAGGTTGAACGAGTGAAGGAGGAGGAGGTAAGGAGGGAAGGAGGCTGGGGAGCAGGGAGGAGGAGCAGAGTTGAACACACCTGCAGGCTTCCATGGCCTCTTTAAGGCTAACCTGTTTCAGAGGGGGAGGAGTGGGCATTTTAGCAGTGTTTTGCTATATGTGGCTGCAGACAGTACAGTAACGCTGAGAAGCCTCCATGCACTCCTAAGAGCTGGGACCAGTAAAATCTACAGAAATTGAAGGACTCCTGAATGCTGTCTATCAAAACTGCATTTATCAATGCTAAAACTCTGAGCCTCCAAAGAAAGTTACGTCTGAAACCTGTTTATCCTGTACTATGAAGCCAGTGAATGAGGCAAACCTGTCTATAGTTTCAACAGGAAACTTAACTTATGAACTAAGGAGCAATTGAGGTGGTTGTGGCTTTGGGGGTTGGCGGGGGGGGGGGGACTGTTAAACTGGTAAGTCTGTCGGTACCCTAGTCATCAAACGCCATCAGCTCTGAGAAGGATAAATTTCACCTGACTCATTTTCTCAAGGATCATGGGATCATGGGATCATTATCTGTTAGGTATATCTAAACTAGACAAATATTGTTTAGGCTCAACTTTGATATATATGTATCATTCATATATATATATATATATATATATGAATGATAATATCTGAACATATCAAAGAAGTTGATCCTTTATGAAGTAATTTGTGTGTCTAAGTACACCATTACAGAACATAACAGTTTTCTTTATGACTTTGTTTACCAAATTAACTACAGCTTACCAATGTTAGTAAAAACAAGAAGGTGAGATATATGCTTTGAAACTGTTTTTTGTCAGCCTGAATAGACCTTAGATAAGGAGAGACCCTTTGTCAGACAGTTTAGGTCACCACCTTGCTGCATCATAAAGCAGGAATACCTCAGTCTCTGGTGTTCAGCTGTGGTCCTAAGACATAGAACATAGTCATAAACTGTGGAAGGCAAAACCAAGTTTTAGCACTGTAAACAATCTAGTCAAGAGGACTATTCTTACGTTGCGGAATCTGGCTGCCAGCGAGATACATCCCTGTACCTGAATGCTTGGAGGTGCAGCTTTAACACCTCAGTAACCAGCATTGTTTTAAGTCCCATCTTTCATAAACCTTGTTTTTAAGGACAGGAATTGTCATACAGAAATCTATACTAATCTAAAAATATATTGGAGACCTAATGTCTCTTTGGTGGGGCCATCTCTATGTGGTCATTTTTATTTAAGATGGTCATATGTCTCAGAATGGCGTATTTAATTAAAGTGGTGGCAGACCATGTGGTGTTTTCCAGAACAGTTTCAATCTCGAGTTACCTGTTTTACATATTTTAAACCATATCCAATTTCTTAGTTGTTTTTGTTTAATAGGGTAGAACAGCATAAAATAAATTTGACTGTCATTATATCAGATTCAGGGATAGAAAAGCCCAGAGGCAAATTCTGATCCAAGGCAGTTAGCTGCAATAGTAACAGCTGACACATGGAACACACACAGTCAGGCATCCGAGACCAGTCAGAAACAAGCATGCAGTGGCCTCGCGTTTACACATCCAACTGAATCTGATCCTTACACACAGACTAGACCCGATGTTTTAACAAAAAGACAGATGAGACTTTCCTCAGGAAAAACTATGCCAGATGATCAACTTACAAATCCTGAAATAAGGGTTTACAGTATATAGCAGCACATAAGAAACCTTAGGAATAAAAGACACTTCCTGTCCCTGGTGGTAGAGGCAGTGGCATCCACCATAGCTCCTATAGTGCCAGCCCACCACCAGCAGCCAGGTCCTGCCACTCATGGTGCCCTCTTGTGGGCAACAGGGTCCAAATTGGGCAGGGAGCTGCAGGCTTGCAAACCTCAGGGTAGTGTCCCATGCACTTGAGCCTGAAGAAGGCGCTGCGGAGGAATCTGCAAAACAGAGCAGCAGCACAGCGGAAAGCTGGCAGAAGCATAGAGTGGAAGAGTTGGAAAAAGAGATGTTTAGGAGAGAGGAAGTAGAGCCCTAGAGATCCTGGAATGTGGCTCTGCAGGCTCAAAGAGCCAGAGCCATCTGTAGAAGCCGCGCCGAAGCCCAAGCTGAGCGTATCCCAGGCTGTTGGGGAAGCGGAGCAAACAGCCACGTGCTGGGCATGAAGCAGCCGCTTCTCCAGCTTTCCCTTCAGGCTGTAACAAACAAAAGGACGAGACATTTACACAGTTTAGTGTGGAAGAGCAGGCAGGAACAGAGTGTGGGGAAGGGGTAGAGATGGAGAGAACAGAACAGGACAGGAGACAGGAGACAAGAGTTCAAAGCTCCCTAACATCTGGTGTGAGATAGTCCCAGTTTGAATAAATTTTGTTGGAGACACCCCAGGGGTGTCTGGGGATCGAACTTGAACCCGCAAGTACCCATTCACAAGCCTTTTGCCTGGGACCAGAGTGTACAGAAATGCATCATGGAATTTCTTTACTTTTTTTTTTTTTTTTTGACTTTTCGAGACAGGGTTTCTCTGTAGCTTTGGAGCCTATCCTGGAGCTAGATCTTGTAGACCAGGCTGGTCTCGAACTCACAGAGATACGCCTGCCTCTACCTCCCATAGTTCAGTGCTTTTATCTTGAATTGTTCTAAAGAGAAAGGTTCCAGCTTGGCTACATGTCAGCACCATTTATCTAGACTGTCCTCTCCCTGTTTGGAAGACAGCGTCGAGAATGGGGGCATCTGTGACAGTTCTCTATGACATATTATATAAAAATGGTATATGTTTTCTATGACACAAAATAAAACATGCAAAGAAACAATTTTTCATCAAAGTGCTTTTATCTTTAATTAGAGTGACAATAACCAAATACAGGGAAAGAAAAATTAAGTAATTAAACATGTTCCTCAGTCCTATAACATCGTATTCATAAGAAATAAAAAAATAAAATTTCAAATATCAGTTCACCCAACTGTTACACAAACTTGATGCATATTGAGGCAGGACAACAAGACCCACAGATACAGTATTGTTGGGGACAGCCACTTACAGACAGCTTATGCAAAACTAGCACATCCCCAATGGCAGGAACAACCAACTCACTGTAAATTTCAGTTAAATGAAACAGTTGATGGGAAGCACTAATATTTGATGAAAAACTTGAAAAAAATGTGCGTAGTGAATGCTCTCCATGAAAGACGGCTGCTAAACCCAGGCAGGCCTACTATGCATCCCTAGCAAAATAGAGATCTCCAGATCTTCCTTGATGTGCTTTAGAGATTGGGTAGTGTCGATCAGAGAACCTGTCAAGAGGGGAATGTGTAGGCAGCTGAAGTTGCTGAGAAACTGGCATATTAGTCAAGAGCAAATGATTTCTGGTTTCCTTTTACTCATGCTTCCAAGGTGGGATGAGTTGATGCATAATCCTAATAGCCAACAGGCTGGTTAATAAGTATGAAAATAATTTTCTAGTCTGAGCACATTTTTGTATTTGTTGATGATTTTGGATAATTGTCTTCTGTTTGCCAGAAGAGTATGAATGAGTAGTCATACAGTTTGATGACCGATGTGGAATATTTTATAATTCAAGCTGATTAAACCAATATTGCTACCCTTAAACATTATCAGATCCGATCCCAAATGTGCTTAATTTAAATCCCTGCTTCAAAGATCACTTACAATTCAATTATTTAATTTTGGAGCTATATTGTTTCTGAGGTATAAAATCTCCAGGTTTGAAGTTAATCAATATTGCTTGAAAATCTCCCATAACACAAATAATCCCAAATAGCAAGAGAATTACCTTTAAGCATGCTGGTAACCCTAGGGAAGGGAGTATAAAAATGGCACTAAAAATGAGATGTTAGTGAGCTATCTCTTTTGTTACAAATGGAAAATGGCCATAAATAGTCTAAAACTCTAAGACAATATTCGTGCTTAGGCCTTATAGGTTATGATTTTGTGCAGTAAAATACTGTCCAGTTGTGTACTTAAGTTGTTTTTATGAACTTCTGATGTTGAACATTAAGTATCAATGGCTCAGTAAATATTAAATACAAGTTGACCATTTATAATATTGTATATGCAATACATGCGCTCAAATGGCATTGAGAAGGTTATCCAAAGACCTGTAGCATGCTTGATAGATCTGGTTATTGGCAAGAGGGTGCTGTTTTGTGTCTTAAAAACTGTCAATTTACACTAACTTTCTGTTTCCCATGCTTTTGTGTGCTGCCGTTCATTCTACATTTGTAACTGAAGAGAAAAAAATGGAGGAAACTGACCCCAAGAAATGTCTTGGGATTTGTGTCTTCTTTTTCAAGTTTATTTTGATGTGTTTTTATTTGGTCTCCAAGTTCACAGTTGCATGTGAGAAGACAACAATACTTTTTAGAGAGCACCCACTTAATTTATTGTAAGGGAATATGAAGGCAAGGATAGTTAAGAATTGTTTAAGTCATTAGCTAGTCCGTATAGACATATAAAGCCACTGGCCTATTTTGATTTAATTAATTTCTGTTAGAAAACATTCTATATATTTAAATATGTATTGCCATGCTAAGAAACTTATCATAGGAGGAAAGTTAATCACGACTCTTCTTAGCTTTCTAAGAGTTCTCTCTAGCAAGGAGTCTAACTTGATTTTGACTTCTGTTAGAAGAGAGCATCATTTTGGACTCACTTCCGTTTCTGTTTATAATTCTCATCTGAAATCAATATACTCGGCTTTGCATAGTCTGCCAGAAAGGAACACAAGTTCAAACTGTGAGGCCAGTGTGGTAGACACTGAGCCTCCAGTAGAGCGGTCCGGGGCTCCGGGGATTCTGTGGGGCTGCTCTTGGCGCGAGGGTGACTGTGAAGCCTCAGTGTGGCTAAGAACTAACAGAACAGAACTGCGGTGGAGCTTCAGCCATGGAGAAGGACTGAAGTGTAGACACAGTGGTAAGAATTGCACCTCAGAGGTCCCTGATTTAGAGTTTATTGCTGAGAGAGGCAAGGCGTTCCTGACGCATTAATAAAGCAAGAGGAACCAAGGCCTACTAGCGTATATTCACTGGGATTTATCAGAAAGTGAGGAGCATTCCACTTGAAGTGAGTGTAATAAAACTCAACCTTAAATAGCTGATGAGGTAAGATAGCGCACAAACAAAATGGAAAAAAAATACATCCCAAATGTTATTTAAAAAATAGTTATAAAATAGTCAACAACACAATCTGTATTCAAATTCACTACAAGTATTTATCTTCTAAATACACCATAAGAACCAAAGCAAAATAAAAAGTTATAAAATTGAATGTTGACGCCTATCAGCTTTTTATGGTCAAGCAACACCCAGACTCATGTTATACATTGAGCAGTTAGTCCGAAGTTTAGTAATGCTCTTATTACCAGCGTTCACTTTGGGCAAGTCCGTGAAGCAACCAGCTGACATCTTGAGTCAAACCATACATCACTACTGAAATCAAACTTGAAATTTTTTTCTGTGTAGCTGTTTCTTGCTAGACTAAGTTTCCTCTTGTCTTTTGAATAATTATTTTCTTGTTGGTTTGCTTGCCTGAGTCGGTGTTCTCTGGGTCTGCTTGGAGCTGCATTCAGTCAAACCAAACTGATGAAGAAAGTCATGACTTGGTTAAGTGACAAGTTACTGTGGTAGCTCCAGCTACACTAGCAAATCAAAACAGAAATAATCTCTTTTTCTGTGTCCTGGAACTCCCACTCATTGAATATATTTAATTCAAGAAACACCACTTTACACACTGATGATGAAGAAATACAAGTCAATGGGCTACAACACCACTCTGATGCATACGACTTAAAGGGTGATAATTAAACTCTCCTGGGATTCTCCTCATAGGGGCTCTTTAATCTCTGAGACGAAAGGAATACAAAGGGAGAGTATGTCCCACTCTGAAGCCAGGAGAGAAAACACCGTGTGTCTTTGCATGGTAGATACGTCTAGACAAGCGTAGAAAGTAAGTTAAGGACAAGGGCAAATGTCAAATCTGTTCAGCTTTTCCCTGGGTCATTCAAATCACCTCAACATCACTGTACCCAATTCTCAGTCTTGGGCTAGTGTTACCAACACTAGAAAAAGGATGGGATTTAAAATCAAAAGGAGGGCATTTTGAAAAGCAGTTTTCTTACTTATTTTTGTAAAGGGTGACATATTTCTAGAAAAATAGACATTGTACAAATTTAATTGCAAAATTTATCTTGAGCAATAAGGAGTTTAGACATTGTGTAATGTGTAAACAGCTCCTTCTGCTAAGCTAAATGTGTTTCATTTGTTAGGGGGACACCTGCCCTGTCTGTAAGGAAGGATGAATACTTAGTGTGTGCACATTAGTCATGAAAATGCGAAAGTGGCATAAGACAGGCTTATAGCAAATTCGCAGGTCACATATAGGTATACACATAATAAATAAATACAAATGAGACAACCAACAAACCGAAAGCTATTGTGCCTGACTCACAAAGCTACTGAAAATTCTGAAAAATGCAAATTAATCAAATGAATAACAAAGAATATTTACAAAACAAAAGTGCAAAGGCCAATGTCTGACTTAGTTGTTCACCAGACTTTTCTAGGGTTTAGACTTCTGGGAGTCTGTTCAGTTCTGAACAAACTGCCACCAACCCCATCTTGTGGACAAAGGAGGTATGTAATAAGTTTCTCAGATGCAGGAGAGCTGAACCATGTCTAGGACATAGCCATAGAAATTGCTTATAAACTCAGAATCAAATGGTAATTTGTATAGGCAGTATATTGTGGAATAATTCCTAAAACTTTGTAGTAGGCAAAATTTCAATCTTCAACTATATCGTGAAATACAGAAAAAAAGCACAAGAGGTCAAAGTCTTTATATAGCTCTGATCAAGGTAAGATGTTGAAAATCTCAAGACTGACTGCTTCTGTTGTGGTTGGAAGTCATGGTCAATGCTTTCATTTGGAAAGGTCATTCTTCTCTCTTTTCTTTTGACTCTAAAAGCCAGCAAAATGAACTGGGAATAGATCTTCTCTACATAGGAAGATCTCTAGCTAAAATTGCTACCTAAACTGGCATAAAATTTAAACAGAGTCCTAAAATCCTTGTTTATGGGAAAAAACAGTTGTAATATTGTCATCATGGCCTGTAATTATTTTGTATTTAAACATATATGTAGTACGAATGGGAGAAAACTAATAATTCTTCCTCTTGCTAAAGACAACACCTGAAGTAAACATTTTTTAAATTATTTTTTAATGAAACAAATGGTTATTTAGAGGGACATTTCCTATTCTACTTGGGGGACCTAATTATCCTGTTTATTTTTTGGAAGGGTTGAGCACCTGCCAATCTCTTTGTTCTGTTAGTTAGACTAAGTGTTCCCTGTAGCCCTTTGTTAGGAATAGAGCTGAGGCAGAAAAAGAGAAACAACTGTTCAAGATGAGTGAGGCTTTGTGCTGTGTAATCTCAGGCCCCTCTCTCTAGTTGTATCAGACTTAGTCACATGCCCCAATTTTAAAAATGAGCTTGAATCACGGTGACAGGTCACTCTCAATGTGTATCATGTACCATTTTATCCCCTCCTCAAGTCACATGAATAAATCTAAATCCTTGAAACAGAAATAAGCCAGTCACACAGTCACAGAAATTATAAAAAGGAAGAACAATAACTATACCACTTATAAGAAAGGTTTCTGGGGAGTTGGGAGGACCTTGGACTTAACATAGAGTAGGGAACCCTGATGGCACCTTGGCCTGGAGAGGGAGGGAGTGGGGGTATGGGTGGAGGGGAGGGGAGGGAATAGGAAGGAGGAGGGAAGGAGATGGAAATTTTTAATAAAAAAAATAAACTATGGGAAAAAAGGTTTCTGTTCTGTGGAACTGAAGTGAATGCAATTGAATATAATTTACAAAACAAGAGATCTTTTTCTACATATGAACTGATCAATAAAAAAAAACAAATGCATTGATCACCAGTCAAATGTTCATGAAAATATTGAAATTATGAAATAAATATTTTTGAATAAACCAAAAGGAAAAAGGATAAATAACCTGTTAATTAATATGAAAAAATAATCTTTGAAAACATATAAAAGTCTTAGCTTTACAGCAAATTCAAGTAAATTAATATGTGCCAGGTATTTTGTAAGTTTTCAGAAAATTTAACAAATTGAAAGCTCAAAATATACACATAGCACCATCTTTTCACCTTATGTACATGGGGGGTTAGACTGTCATTTGATTGTGAAGATACATATACAAATGTCTGCATCTTCCAATTGCATGAGTTTAAAACACAGCACCATTGCAGGTATTGCATAAGAAAGAAAATAAAGAATAAGCAACAAAATGTTTAAAACATTGGAAATAAATAAAGTAGACTTGGAAAATAAATAAACTTGGATGTAAATACACAGTGAAAACTCAATATTAAATACCTAAAAAGCTATATTTATGCACAATTATGTTGACAGTACCCAGCCAGCAGCTCATCTATTTGTAAGGAAAGCCAGTTCAAATCATGGGTGGGTTTGAACAAACTCTGCCTTATGTCAGGCATGCTTCCTGGAAAAACCCTTCACAGCTTTCCTCACTCCTAGGGGGTTTGCTTTCCTAAATTCATTGCCGGCTTTAATTAGTAGGTAGAAAACACTGTTCTATCCTGTGGAATATGTTCTGCTCCTTGAGGTGTGAATTAGTCTCTGTGACCGGAGGGCTCTGGTGGTGTGCGCTCAGCTTCCGGGGAAATCCAATGAATTAGATCCCAGCAACATCCATCCTTGTGCTAAATATTCCAGAAAAGCAACAAAAAGTTGCTCCAAACAATGAATGGGTAGGGAGTATAAAATAACGTTTGATAATTCAACTAACCCCACTGGAGTTTTGCTTCCTTTTAGAGTATATGTTTGTTTATTTATTTTCTCCCCCAGAGCTGAGGATGGAACCCAAGGCCTTGAGCTTACCAGGAAAGTGCTCTACAACTGAACTAAATCTCCAAACCCAGAGCACTGTAGGCATGGAGCGCCTTTCATGTAGAATCTCCATCTTTTCTTCGCAGAACTGGACTCTTTCTAAAAAAACAGCCATGATTCTCCTTAGGACGGCATGTGCTCCACCTATTCATTGGCTGGCGCTTCACCCTCACTTTGCAAGGTGAGGACTCTTCTGTTTCTGTCACTACAAGTCCCGTGCTTTGCCCTGATGGTGGGTCTGGGGATCACAAAGTCAGAAGAATAACACATGAAAGAGCACAGAAGTCTTGCCAGGCTACTAAAGTTTGTCAAAATCCAAAGACTTGGTACTTGGTACTTTGACTTCACCACACCAAACACCTCTTAGGGAAAAACCACTTTCTCCATCACTGGAGACTCACTGAAGTGAGCATAGGGTTAGTTTGGTTCCTTCTTTCTCTTGTAGCATATGTTCAATGTCATGAGGAGTACTTCAAATTGAGCTCACAGCAAGGAAGATGCAAAGTCATTGTGATGGTTGGCTATGCTGAGTTTGGGGGCTCCCTGATAAAGAGTCTCCCATAGTTTGTCCTTTGAAAAATAACTTAAAAGTGGATCTCTTATTGCCTATTTTTCTGTATAAATAGAATGAATGTAGGATGGTATAAGACTTCTCGTAAAAAATCAGTCATAGAACAATCAACAGCAGTCATATGCTGCCTCAGTCTCAAAAGAGCAGAAAGATGACTTTCAAGCAACAATAGTGAATTTAAATATGAAGAAAATATCAATATAAATTTCAAAAATTCAGGTTCAGAAATCAAAGTCTAACCATGTTGATGAGTTCACAAACTGTATGCTGTCCGTGGCCCATATCATCTCATGGGATTTCTTCTGAAGAACCCGTGACAGGCTCGCTTGCATTTTCATATGAAACTGAGTAGAACTCATGGCCACGGTAAAGCAAAACACACACAACGAAGTTGGGAAACATCTGAAAATACTCATTTCCAATTACTGTCAGGATAGGATTCAGATGGTGGCTTCAGATGTTTGGGCCACATCAGAGGAAAAAAAAAAAGCAAAGAAAAACGGTCCAGAAATCATACGCCTTGAGAGCCCGTGGCTGTAAAGCACGGATCAACAGCTCTAATGGCATGGAGATCTCACCAGGAACGACGTCTTCCTCTGTAGTGTTCATTTTCCACCTGCCTTCGGCTGGGCAGAAGCCATAGGATAGAGGCAGTCTTCTGGATTACATCTTCCACTGGGGCCTGGGGGGCCTTGTGGCCCTGGGGCCCCTGGTGAACCTGGCAAACCTGCTGCTGATGAAATAAAATACACTGTGAGAATGCAGGTTACATGCAATCCTGCCTGTCTCCCTCTCTCCCGCTGCCATGAGCCATTCAGCTGAACAGGTAAGGCCCACAGGGGGGAAGAGGCTCATCTTTTAGAGGCCTGCATGCATAAAGATAATAGGTCTATCACCTGAAGATCCAGGAAGACCCGGACTCCCTGGCAGCCCAATTCCAGGTTCTCCTCTTTCCCCCTTCTGTCCTCGGTAGCCTGCACGAGAGATAAATACGGGGAGAGAGATGAAAACATGAGTATCCAACACTGGCATGCTCATGGAAGTACTGTACTCTGAGGCATGTTGTTTCTTCACTCATTTTGCATTAATATTCATTTCACATTATCATACATGAGACACGAATGAGTACAGTAAAGCACTATGCAGCTGATATGTAAAGTTAAACCAAGCTTTTGATAGTGAGGTTTACTTTTAAAAGTAATAAAAATAGGCCCTGCAGTGGTAGGGCACGCCTTTAATTGCAGCACTTGGGAGGCAGAGGCAGGTGAATCTCTGTGAGTTCAAGGCCAGCCTAATCTTCAAAGCTAATTCCAGGACAGTCAGGGCTATTGCACAGAGAAACTCTGTCTCAAAAAACAAAAGCAAAAAACCCAAAACAAAATAATAATAATAATAATAATAATAATAATAAATCTTTAAAATGCACTGTAAGTACTTTGGGGACTTCTCAATCTTTCACATTGTGGCAGATAAAATTTATGGTCCTTTTCATTCATGAACTGTTACAGTAAAGCATTTTTGTGTTGTTATCTTAACTGATTTGACTCAAATTTCTATTTTGCCAATCTTGAAATTGTGAGTTGTTTGTTCCTTTTATTTAATTAATTGATTATTTCATTTCATAAAGTCTATATTCTTATGCTGTCTTGTTCTCATATGAAATAGAATTTATTTCTGTATATTTCTTTCCTGTTTCCTGTATGTAGACTCCATCATAATTTCTGTTGAAGAGAGCTCACACACCTATCATAAACATATAAGAGGAGATATGAACAATATATTTAAGGATTATCTATAGTGCCAAAATTTTTATTATTAAAAGCTTGGTTTGTTGGTACTTTATATATTATCTGTGTATCTATGAGACCCTCCATGTTTCATTGAACCCAACTTGGTATTTATGTTTACTATATGATAAATGTGAAATGGAAGATTAATATATGATGAGAGAAGCAGCAGTACACACAGCGTGAGCTCAGAAAATAGCATAGCTTCTGAGGGTGTTGCATTCATATGGACACACACACACACACACACACACACACACAGTGCTCAGCTTCCCTGGTTCTGGTTCACTAACCGACTGCTGAGCCCTTCAGCCATTTTGACAGTCTTGTCCTCTTGTTTCCAAAGGACAGCGTTGCTAATCATTTTGTTCAGTCAGAACTATCCTAGAAATGTCAACCATTCTATGGGCCACTGCATTAAAAGCAAGGGTTTTCCTTGACTTAGAAGTTGATGTTACCTAAACTTTAAAAGTTCAAAAAGAAGAGCAATGACAGCCAGTATTGTCCTCTTAAAATTGATGGCAGTGGATAGGTAGACTAGATCCTTGGCCTCTTCCTCTCGGGTCTTCCTCCTTGTTATCTTCTGCTAACTTTACATGCAAAGTTCTTTTAAAAGAACACCAAATCAACCCCCCCCCCTGAAAACTTTATTTTTCTGCTGTATTTCTGGCAAATTTAACATTATAAAGAGTTGAAGTGTCAATAAACAGCGATATTCACTGTCAGAAGCCCCACGGGGGAAACAAGCTGAGGCAACAACTTCTAACTGTGTTTGTTGTCGGAAACTCTGGTGGGACAGAAGTTGTGTCCATTTTAGTAGATCTTGCCTTAAAGAAAACTGGAAATCATGTGGGGAATTCCTTCAAACTCAAGAATCGTACTCAAATCTCTGTTAGAAGTCGTAGTCTGTGATGTGCACACAGCCACAGCTAAAGCCACAAAAATCTCTTGCAAAAGGGTGGCTCCTCTTCTTTTGATCAGTTGGCTGTGTAGCGAATATGAGTGTTGTTTTCACCCCCCCCCCCGACATTTTTGACATAGAGTGGCCTGTGACAGAACCTTCCAGATCACCTGGGAAGGTGCCTGGAACCATGAGCATCTGTGGGAAAGGTAACTCCAGTCGGAACTCTGTTTACCAGCTCCCTCTATTTTCCATCTTGTGTATTCTCTTGGACTAGAAAGATTTGAAGGATTCATCTGAAATTTTCTACTGGTATTAACCTGACTTCTTCGTCATGTGGTTTGAGTAGCACATGTTCAGATGGCCTTTAGAGGTCTTTCCAGTTCTCACTCATTCTGACTTCAGAAGAGAATCAATGAATGAAAGATAATAACCACCCTATAGAAGTGTAAATGGGGAGGGATTTGGTTCTGCCTCAACTTGACATGCCAGGCTTTGTTGAGTCCCCATGAGAGGCCTTAGCCTCTTTGAGGAGTGGATGGGGGTAGGGGGTTGGGGGAGATGGGAGGAGGAGAGGGAGGGCGAAGTGTGGTTGGTATGTAAAATGAGTTAACAAAAAGAAAAAAATAAAATAAAATATTAAAAAATAAGTGTATACACACAGAAGACTACCTATGAGTCGACACACTTCCCTTTTCTTCAACTCTGAGTCAAACCTCCTGACCTAAGAGAAATGGAAGGTGGATATTTGTTGAGTCAAAATTATCGCAAGGCCTGTACCTCGAGGCCTGTAGGACAGAGAAAAGCCTGGCTTGAGTTTGAGGGGTAGTATCAAAGCTACTGAGGATGAGACAGCAATATCTAGGTAGATGTCCCTCCAGCCAGGAGGAGGGCTTGGCTATCTCTGATTGGCTGGAGGTACCCCCACATCTCATGGGTCACTTAACCTATATAAGCTGACACTCACAGTAATAAACTGAAATCCTGCTTTGACTTGACTCCATATCACTTCTGATTGTCCTGTATCGTGGGGCTGCGGATCTGATTGTCCTGTGCCATGGGGCTGCAGAATGGGGAGATGCACATTCACCTACCTTTCCCTGGGGAAAGGAGGCCTGACAGATATTTAAGGAAAGAACAGTGGTTTTGAAAATGAGCATAGAGGCCAACTCTTTTTCTGACTTCCCATTTAACTTGATGTGACTCATGTCTTTTGCAGTTATCAGGTGCAGTAGATTTTCTTTTGCTGTGAGTTTGGAGTTTGGCAAGAGGGCTTTGTGGTAGCTACTTCCTCCTGGCTGTCCATTGTGGAATGGGAACTGAGCCTGGGCAGACTCATGGGTGACAAGAACAATCAGGAAATAATGATCTCTGCAGAAGATTGAAGCATCTGTAGTCCAGAGGCTAGGACTGGATATTCAACCCCCTGACCACAAGTCTGCACCTGTACAAAAGTTCCGATCAGTCTTCTATCCATGTAAGCATCCTACAGTCAGCCTCCTGACAGCATGGCCCAAATGGTTCTCATCTTCTGACTGGTTTGATGTAGGTGGATCTTCTGTCTATGTGTTACTTTCATTGGTTAAATAAAGAAACTGCCTTGGCTTTTTGATAGGGCAGGATTTAGATAGGTGGAGTAGACTGAACGGAATGCTGGGAGAAAGAAGCAGAGTCAGGCAGATGCCATGATTCCCCTTCCTGACACTGACGCTGGCTAGACTCATGCCGGTAAGCCACGACCTCATGGTGACATACAGATTATTAGAAATGGGTTGAGTCAAGATGTGAGAGTTAGCCAATAAGAGGCTAGAACTAATGGTTCAGGCAGTGTTTAAATGAATACAGTTTCCGTGTAATTATTTTGGGTAAAGCTAGCTGGGTGGCCAGGCAGGACAAAAGGCAGCCCACTCTCCTATTACAACACCGTTAGCTCATCATTCCAGGTCTTTCTCTGCTGCCCTGCCTTTAGACTAACTGGCTTTTCTTTTGGGGCTCCAACCATGGCTGGCTCACCACTCACACTAGCAACATCCTTCCTTGCTATGCCTTCAGTAGCTGACAGTGCCTCTTGTTTCTACTGCTCCCCCATCTCCACATTGACTGCCTTCAAATGCCCAGAGACAACTGCCTCTAGCAAGCTGAAGAACCCAAGCTGAAGTATCTATGGGTAAGTTACAAAGGCCTCCCATTTCCTCCACAGGCTAGCAGAGAATTGTGGCTGAGTGGGATCCATTCTAAGGTTCAGCCAGAATCTGAAAACCAGGGGTCAATCTTCTTCCTGAAGTGGGGCCCTGTGGCTAATTTTGAGAATGATTTTACTAGTGTCTGCTGTTCTGTCCCTGTTGTGTACAGAATTTGGAAAGGTGGGTAATTAAAATGGATTCCAGAGCAGAATTTATTCAACTCCAGCAAGGTAAACTTCCAAGTATGCTTAGGAATAACTTTGGTGGTAGCAGAGGTGCCTAGGGCTACAATTTCTCTAATCTTGTTTATCATGGTCCAGACATACTAAATTAGGCATTTCTCTGTCAGAATTCATGAATCGTCTGAATGCAGACCTATCTAGTCAGTTTGCAGATTGCTAACCACATTTTTACACAATAGCTGTGTCAGAATAACTGAATCAAGCAAAATTTGAGAGCATTTGTCTTTTCAAGTTGTCATCAGTGGGACACTTCCTTTTTTGCCAACTTAAGTTTGTCTTTAGAGACTTTAGAAGTCATACAAAGTATCTTTTAAGGTAGAGGATTTCAATAAACCTTTGTTGGGCGCCAGATGTAGACAATTTCAATAAAGTAGTCCCACACTAGCTCACAATGGAGTATAATAAAGGTTTTTTTTTTTTTTAATTTGGGTAGACAATCCTCTGCACGAATGGGGAACAGGAACCTAATCCAGCAGTTGAGAGAGTACACACGTTTTTACATTTGTTTTTATAGTACCCAAGACCACACCCAAAGTGGTCCAGCATCTCAAAGGTCATTGGCTGAAGGGTTCTCACAGCACTTTAAAGTTCATAAGTTATCATTTCCTGCCCAAGACATACCCAAGATTAAGCTATCTAAAAGTTCTGACATAGATGGAGTAGATGACCCCCAGGCCCTGCCTTTTACTAGGGAACTATTGACAGTGAATGGGGAAGGGGGACTTATTCTTTTTTGTTTGTTTGTTTTGTTTTGTTTTGTTTCTTGAGACAGGCTTTCTCTGTGTAGCTTTGGAACCTGTCCCAGAACTTGCTCTGTAGACCAGGCTGGCCTTAAACTCACAGAGATTTGCCTGTCTCTGCCTCCCAAGTGCTGAGAGGACTCATCCTTAATGGATGGTGTGACCACTGGTAGGTCTCCCATGTCCTAGGAGATGGCTCTACACCTGTGCACAATGGGGAGCCCTAACTGGACTTAGTGAGTCATTAAAAGACAGACAGGAACTTGGGGAGGGCTTATTGAGGGGGCATGGAAAATTTGGATGTGGATGGAGAATTTTAATCATTATATTTCCCTGAATACATTTATGAATTTCTCAGAAATGAATATAAGTTAAAAGATTATGTCTATACTTTAAAAGTTACCATCTACAAAACTCTACTACGCAATCACTCTAAATGCCCCCCCCCCATTAGGTGTTAGCCCCAAATGACTATTGAAGCAGAATCTCCTGACTCTTTCTTCAGTTTCTTTAAGACTCTCTGAAGAGAAGCCTTGCCTGGCAGTGAGACGGAGGCAGAAACAACTCTAGGATCCTATAGAACAATAGAGCAGCAGAGAGCATTGCTGTTATTGTTACACTGGATCTCGTGAAGGTGAACTTAGAGTAGCAGGCATATCAGTTTTAAATTTGCAGTAGTAACACTATTTATCACTAGAAAATAAAACATCACCAAAATAGTTCGCAACAAGTCATTACACACAAATCACGCATATGTTTTAATTGCAATTAGTATGTTTTAAGTATTGAGGATTAAAAACCTGGCAAATACAATATTATACTTGCACCTTACCTTGGGGTCCAGGGTCTCCTGGGGGTCCAGGTAACCCATCCTTCCCCGGTGGGCCAGGCCTCCCATGAGCTTGAGCGGACAGCATTGCTGCTGGCAGCTTAAGTTGGGACAGAAACACAGCCATCCTCTCTGCATTTGTGAAAGAAAAAGATACATCACAAAATGGAAGTGTTTTTATGTCAAATGATTTCCAAATACTTTTATAAGAAGTTGAAAAAAATTCAGTTACTGATTTAAGTATGTATTATATACCAATGGTCTGATGGCTGTGTTTTTATAAAACAAAGAATCAATTGCATGAAGTTGTCTTTGTTAGGCACTGAGGGATACATCTTTATGAATTAAGTCCTTCCTAACACAAGATGCTTTCCCAAAGGGCACATCAAAGGCATTGCCACTTATTCATTTAACAGACTGCCTGGAACACAACACCATGTGTACATATCCTGGAGAAAGTGTCCAGTGATGACAGAGAACATTAACCGAACACACCCTCTCAGGAACTCACCATCAGCTCACCATAGCACCTTTTAGTAGGTGCAGTGGGGTGTGACTGCTAAGTCTTAGACAGTTCTTAATGTCATGGGACTTTGAGATGAAAGTGAGTATACAAAACTGAACGTTAGCATGTTGGATGGGGTTAGGGGGATGACTTGGTGGGTAACAGTGATTGCCGCACAAGCGTGTGGACTCCAGTTTAGATCCTCGGCCCTCCTGTAAAAGCTGTGAAGGCTTGTGTGCATCTGTCACCTGAGTGCTCAGAGGTCGGAGGCAGGAGATCACCTGGATTTCTAGCAATCTGCCTAGCAGAGAAAGCATAGCCTAGATTCAGTGAAAGACCAGTTCCCCTGTGCGCAGGCACTTGGTCACATAGGACACATCCCAGTCAATCGGTTCTTGCCCTGCACACAGACATATGATACCCCCCCTTACAAGAAGAACCAAGAATACTGGTGTGCTAATGAAACTTGAAAGAACCATAAAAAAGAAGTTCAAAGACTATAAGTATGAAAATATGAATAAGAATTTTCCATTTAAAATCAGCTTCTGAACAAGGTATATTATTAACTAAGTTAATTAAGCATTCTTTATTTTATTTTTTAAAAGATTTATTTATTTATTTATTTATGTATTTATTTATTTATTATGGTCACAGTGTTCTGCCTGCATGACAGAAGAGGGCACCAGATCTCATTATAGACGGTTGTGAGCCACTATGTAGTTGCTGGGAATTGAAATCAGGACCTCTGGAAAATCAGTCAGTGCTCTTAACCTCTGAGCCATCTCTCTGGTCCCCTCTTCATTTTATTTTTTAAGTAAAAACATATATGATTAAGGGTCTCATGCAGTCCAGGATACCCTTGAACTCCTGGGGTTCCAGCTGCTACTCCAACACACCTGGCTCAACATTCTCTATAGCAGAGTTTTTCATTAGGGATTGTGGACTTTGTTCTGGAATTACGGAATTTACTCATTTAAGCAAGAACTATTACCATGTCTTTATGAAGCTCATATATTATAAAGGACATTTCTAATCTGGTGTCTCAAACTTTCCAAAACAGCTGAGCATCTTCAGCTCAGTCTGAGACAGAGGACTAGTAATCTGTCAGCTCATGCAAGACATTTCTTGTCACTATTGAATTGTTTGTTATTAATTTCAGACAAAGTGTTGCCAGTTAAATTTTATCTCAAGAGCATACTCAGTATTTTAGTCTGGAATTCATTTTGGGAAAATCATGATTTCACTTGTCTATCAAGGCTGCCATGGGGCTCCTTAAACTTGCTTTGCTTATATTTTATATATTTCCATTGGAAAACTCTAATATATGGGTGATTAATTTTTAAAATACAAAACTAGAAGAGGGTACAGTCTTGCCATAATAGGAAGAAGAAACTGGGTGGTTAATGTTTCTCCTCACCACACAATTTCTTCAAAACAAAAACAAAAAAACAAACTGTCTTAGTAATTCAAATGATTTCATTGGTAAAATTAGGTTGCAGCTGAAATAGCTCAGCTGGTAAAGATGTTTGGCACTAACCCTGATGACCTGAGCCCAATCCCTGGGATCTGGGAGGAGGAGAGCACAGACTCCTACAACTTTTCCTCTGGCCTCCACACATGTACACACGCTGTGGCACATGTACCAACACACATAGGTGTGCATGTGAACACACACACACACACCAATAAACAAATGTTATGAAACTTGTTTAGTACCTTTAATGCCTAAACAGTGATTTGCCACCCTAATTTTCTTCTCTTTAACCTAAGAGGTAAATTTATAAGTACTTTGTTTTGGGAGGATTTTTAATAACTTTAGCAAAACTCAATTATTTTAAACAACTACTTCTAGCTGTAAATGAACTGGCTTTAAGCTACACTAAGAAACAGTCATTTGGCATAAGCTAATTAGCTCTTCTGAACCCTACCCTAATGCTCTATAATTGAAACTAATAGTTTCTTAGCATCTAAATGAATTGCGGAGGCCTGTATTCTTAATTGCCTTCCCTCTGTTTTCAGGGCTCCTTAGTCATTTAAACTGTTTTTTTGATTCTGCTTTCTAATGAGGCAGAAAATTAAAGACTTTGGAAGAGGTGTATATAAACCATTCATATTCCACATGCCTGGGCAAAACAAGAGTGAGCAGTCACAAGAGAAACAGATTGAGAGGTGAGGCTGAGCGCTTGGCTTCCTTGGAGAATGAAGTTCCAGGGACAAGGCAGACATTAGCATGGATCGAAGAAGTAAGAGACACTCAGGTGTCACCCAGTCCTCATCTGCCTCTTGTTTCACAAGTAGAAATTGTAACTTATTTTATCAAAAAAAAAAAAAACAAGTGAATCTTTTCTCCTAACACTCATTCACATGTTGAATTGCCCACATTTTTAGTATAACCTCATCTTATTTTCTTTTGATGCTCCATTATGGAAGCATTAGTTACATGATAGGTCAAGGGAAGTCCTCATCACTTGATAATATTGTTATCTTTTAGCCTTAAGGATAAAGAATTGTGATTCACAGGATTACTAAATTGTTCTAGAAATCACTTTTGGGGGCATTTTCCATGGCTTTCCCTCATGTCTTATAATTTTGGAAAATAAAATTACATGTAGTTTTCAGCTATGGGGGCAATATAACAATAATTTCTTGTGATATCTAAATTATTTCCCAGTTTCATTTTAATTGCTATTGTATATTTTGGACTCATTTATTTTATAGTTCACAATGCTGTATTTGTTCAGTCTTTATAAAGTATGTTGCTTTGAAACGTTGTCATGGGTAAATATAGTGAGTTGAACACTCGTATCTGATTTAAATCTCCTGGGGATGTTTGAAAAACAACGAAGACACTTTTAAAATCATGAAGCTCAAGAATGAGGAGACTCTAAAAGTAAAAAGTAGCAACACGGTTTTGGAAGCTGAGGGTCAGATTGCCGAGGGATATTTGTCTTGGTATAAAGCAAGAAAACTGAGACTTTACACTGAGAACAGAAGCCAAATTTAAAATGCAAATTCTAGAGACTCAGAATGGGAGATATAAGTTATCTCTGGAAGTAGGAAGCAAAGGAAAGGAGTTGAAATAAAGTAAATAGATCAAAAGCTTAAGTATAAAGTGGTAGAAATGTTTCTCTAAGAATCTAAACATTCTACCCTAGCCCTAGCAACTAAAGGGTCCCTTTCTAAAAAGGGGACGGTCTAGCGGAGGAGAAGGATGGAGAAAGTGAGGTAACTGTATTTTCATTAAAATGTAAAATGAATAAATAAAGGGAGTTAGACTGTCTCTGTATTGACAGCTCCAGACTTCAGCAATACTCTGGCTTTAATACTGAAAAAAATGAATAAATGAACCCTTAAAATACTGCTGAGCTGGCAGTCAAGGTAGAAAACCACAATGCATTCATGGAGAGACTTAAAGACACTGAAATCGAAAGACTTCATTTAGAAAGCCCAGCTAGCTACCCTATGTGAAAACCATGGTGGGCAAGTTCTACATTCGCTCACAACCATCAATTATGTATTTCAGAACCCGTTTTTCTGTGTGAACAGACAACCACATCTCATTGGAGACAGAGGGAATCCTGTAAGCCGCATGACTGATTCTGGTTGAGTCCCTGGTAAACAGAAGTTGTAAATGGAATTAACAGAATATGTTGTGGAAAATACTTACTGTATCTCCCATGATGTGTATCGATTGGATGATGTGTATATTCACACACACACACACACACACACAAAACACATAACTATCCTACTTATAGATGTGTATCTATTGGATGCTGTGTCTATGCATAAATATATACACACTAAATATCTTAGTTATAGAGAGGAAAGAAATGTTACCTTGAAAAAGTAGAATGGGGTGATATGTTATACTCATTCAAATACACATGTGTGAAATATGTGTGAAAATGGAGAAAACATGGGTTTTCTGAACACTGAAAAGCAAATGCAGAGATAAATCTAACCTTCCTGTTCTTCCTCAGTTGTAGGTCGGACTTTGGGGGTTTAAAGAGTGGAAAGAGTCTGTTAGTTTGTATACATTATTTCATAATTTTCCATATAGAGGCAAATGCTCAATTATTATAGGGTAGGTCATAGCGAAATCTATGCTTCTCTGATATGTCAAGCCTCTGAGGATTTATGTAGATAGCATCGCTGGAAGCTGCTAAGTCCTCCTAAGGACAAAAGATGCAAAGCTGAATCACGTGGATGACATCTGTCTCTGCCTTGTGTGATCTGATCACCCTACCTGCAGAAATGCTTTGACCTATTGGCCAATCAAAGTGGGAATTTAGTTTAACTTTAGAATGAATGCATGCTTGTGTATTACTATCCAGCTGGAACCCAGGTTTGAGATCATGGAGAACCACCTCTCTCCATTTCTAGGGGTTGGGAATGAGCATTTAGCATGCTGAAGGAAAGGATAGTGGCCTGTAGGACAGCCCAAGGTGAGAAGCCTGTGAGGGTCACCTATGAAGTTCAAAGGAGATGATTGATAAATCCCTGGAGGAAAGCTCGAAACTTGGGTCCTGGTGTAGGGTTTTACACGAGGAGCCACCTGCACAGCAGGACAGTGAATAAAGCATACAGCAGGACCTCCCGAGGACCACCTTGGACTCCTGCTGGAGACGGGGAACCCTTCCTGAGGCTATGGTCAGGCAGGGGTGTGGAAAGACTGCAGGAGCTCCCACTGACATCTCCTCTAGTGAAAATGTTAAGAAAACAGTCTGCAGATGAGCGTGGCTGAACCCTAGCACTTACTGTACGGCGCTAGTTCACTGAAACTGTTTTAAACTGTGACAATTAATCTCTGCCTTTAGAGAAGGCTTTGTGGAAAGAGAAACTGACCTTACAGTGCTTTGATTTGTGAAAATGGAGTTTTACCTTTTTTTTTTTCTTGGAAAATGGTGTTCAGAAGCCATGGAAGAGGTGGCTTCTGAATGGAAAAAAAATCATATGGACGAATGGAAATGGTTTGAGGGCAAATGAACTTAAGTGTTAAATAACCACACTGTAGGTTCAGATGCACTTTGTGTGGGAGAAGATAGATTTGCCAGGCTGCTGTCTGGGGAGTGAGCAGGAGAGGGGATAGCACACATGGAGCTGGAGGCTAGAGATTCCAAGCAAAAAACTTCCTTTGGCTCTTTTTAATAAACCATCTTGAGGAAAAGGTTATCTGTGGCTTTGGCGGTAAACAAGCTCTCTCAAGGTTAGAGTGTCCTGCCATTCATCGGGACCCTAAGTGAAAGGCGTTGGGAGAGATGGGGGCGAAGCTAGGAGACACACGGGTGAGAGTTCTAGAGCAGATTTTAGAAAATATATAGAGTCAGACTTCAATAAACAATAGATTAATAGATAACTTATAGGTGTGCAGAAG
Source organism: Arvicola amphibius (assembly GCF_903992535.2). Classification (NCBI taxonomy): domain Eukaryota; kingdom Metazoa; phylum Chordata; class Mammalia; order Rodentia; family Cricetidae; genus Arvicola; species Arvicola amphibius. The sequence continues at coordinate 82,006,572 of NC_052055.2, forward strand.
GAATCCGATGATATTTGGATTCAACTTCAAATTTTAAACATTCACATTTTATTACTACTATGACTACTCATTTATTATTTATTGTTATTGTTATAGTGTGTGTATATGCATGGCAGGTATGCCAAGGTGTGTGCAAAGAAGTCAGAGGACAACTTGCAGGAGCCATTTCTCTCCTCCCACCATGTGGGTCCCAGAGATGGAACTCAGGTTGTCAGTCTTGCAGCAAGCACCCTTACCCACTGAGCCATCCTGTCAGCCCAGCTCTTGACTTTTCAATTCAACATTTTCATCCACAGTTAGAATGATAACACGGTTATACCTTTAGAGATGACCCAAAGCTCTGTCAAACACCTTACCTTCTACGAATATGCTAAACCACATTTTCAGGTTGGACCAATGTCAGAACATAAATCACTTGAATTTTATTTGATTTTGTTTTGTTTATTTAATTTTACTTTTTTGGTGTTGTAAGTCAAACCCAGGGCCTTAGATATGTCGAGCAAGTGTTCTGCGACTAAAGCCATTTGACATTTAATAATATCAAACATAACTTCACCTGTTTAAGGTCTTTAAAATAATACACAATTAAAAACTCTTTTAAAACATTCTCAAAAGGAAGAACCATGCTGTTAACTAATGACTCAAAATGAATGACCAGCAAGCCTTAACTGTTAGAGAAAGCATTGATGGGCTGGGAGGTGGCTCGGCTGGTAAGTGTCCCCTAGAGTACATGAAACCCTAGGTTTAAGCGCAAGAAAAGCATTAATAACCCTGGTAGGGTGGTCAAGTGCTATAATCTCAGCACTTGTAAGGTGGAGCAGGAGTATCAGGAGTTCTAGGCCATCCTCAGGCTACATAGAGAATTCAAGGCCAGCGTGGGGGTATGTGAGACACTGCTTTGTTTTGTTTTATAAACAATGCCATCTTGGGATTAAATATTTAGAGCTGGGGCAGGCAAACTTACTCTGAAAGAGCCAGAAAGTGAATATGTAATTTTTTGCTAGCTACATGAAATCCGTCACGTCTATTCAACTATTCACCTGTAGTTTGAAAACACTGGAGAAATACGAAAAGAAGTGACTGTACCCCAAACCACTTTATTAGAAGCCATATCTGAATTTAGGTCATTTTAAATGTGTCATTTTGATCTTTTTTAAAAATGATGATGGGAAATCCTGTAACAAATATATAGAACTGTTCTCAGCTGGTGGGCCATATAAAAGTACATCTGTAGCAGAAGGAAGTGGCGTGGAGTCTTTAGCTTGCTGACCATGGTATAGATCAAAGGACATTGTAACCCATCCTGGTTAAAACCTTCATAGGTAAATTAGACACCTCCCCAGGGTGGCAGGGATCGGGGAGCTGGATGTACTCCATAGAGGAGGAAAATCAAGATGGAGTGGGATGGGTGTTGAGATATTTGAAAGAGAGTTAAACCAATAGCACCAATAGAAGGTCCTTCACCCATGTGGTTTATAGACAAGTGGCAAGGAAAGGAAGCTTAAAGAGAACATTTGACAGCATAAGGCAGACATTTCTGTCCGAAGGAGCTGCCTCTCTATGAAATGGATCTGCTAAGGTTGCTGTCACGAAGACATCTTTCAGGAATGTCACTAAAGGGATTCCCCAAGAGGGAATGCGAAGTGGAGACTCATGAAACATTCGGAACTATTACAAAGCGAATCTAACCTTCAAAAATCCTTAGGACCTCTTGATTAATGTACTTTTTGATTTCTTCAAACGAAACAGCATCAGCCTAAAGGAGGAAAAAGAACGACTATTAAAAGAGAGCAGAACACAAGTGGGTAAGAAATGGAAATGTTGGGCTTGGCAGACTTTTGTCGATAAACATCCGCCTGGCAAAATCCTTCAGGCAGTGCGCTATTTTGGGCAATAAACACTGTTTGGTCAAATGCTGGGATAAACTGAAGTTCATAGTTGCTTTACAAGTAACTGGGATTATAATCAGTGACGCTAATATTTCACCTAAGAATGGAGAAATGTGCCTAGGGACAATTAGAACGTACAGTTTCTGTTGCTTCATTTCATAATCTTAAAAGGTTCAAACAATGCATGTTGTTCATAACCAATCACAATGGAATACATACCCCACTCCTGGATACTGGAAAAATCTATAACAATCACTGGCATCGTGTTGTTGCAGGATTATCCTATAAAATGTTTTTCTCATATCTTGCCTGTCTCATGCTACTATAACTTACATATTAACATAAATATATTTGCTAAATTGTAACTTTTGGTCATGAACCTAGCCTTTAATGACTGAGTCATCTCTCCTGCCCATAAGAAAATTTTAAATAGAAAATTCCTGAGATACCTAGTAGGTATCTACCAAGTAGGTGAGTGTTGTCAATGATTGCTTAGTCCTTTGACAAAAAAACCACATTTATAATAGCCATGTTTTATTGACGTACTTTGATAGTTTCAGAAGGGATCTATCACTTTGCAAGACTGCCAGTGATGTCTGAAGGTATCTCAGTGCTATTCTTTGCATGCACAGTTATTTTCTGAGGCTCCATGTATGCCAATGAAGACAACGTTGCACATGTGAGAAGCTATGATGCAGGGACTCCTTCCCATTGCCAATTACACACTTTGAGGAATGCATGACAAAGCCGAGTGGGCTGTGACCAGATGAGAGACATGAAAGATCTGTGGTGATTTTCAGACACGGCCCCGCTTATTCCCACTAATTAGGCAGCTGTCCTTAATCTGTCAAAGTTCCTGTCTTGGCGAGTTCTCCATCATTCTCCCCTGATTCCTTCACTATGTGTGCATATCGAGCCTGTATATATGATGATAAGGCTGTGAGCTTGTCTGTGTACAAAAGACAATGTGATGTCCCCATAAGGTGCTGATTTCTATTGCTCAGAACTGCTACCTTGTCTTCAATGTGCATGGGAAAATGAACTTGAATGAAAGTACTGAGAAGACAAGGTGGACACAGGTCCCACCCCTAACCAAGACGCCATCTATAGCTAGTACCTGCTGGCAAAGAGAAATATCAGCTTTCTCCAATGGAGTGTCACCGGGCAACTACACTCCAGGGTAGGTCGCATGTCCTGTTGTCCAATGCGAAACAAACTCAAAGGCATTTGTGTGGATTTCTTATTTTGTTTTGCTTTGATTGGACATTTTTTGTCTTACTGGGTTTTTGCCTATTTGTCTTGATTTTTTTTTGTGGGATTTTTTGTTTCTTGATTTTTTTTTTTTGGCTTTTGTTTCTTATTCATCTTGAGAAAGAGAGATAAGTTGGATGGGTTGGGTGGGTAGGAAGGTGGGCAGGATTAGGGAAGGGGCAAACAAGATAATATACATTGTATAAAATAGGATCAGCACATAACTTTAAATAATGGTGCAGATCAGCTTATTTCATATGTTTACAGAGGATTGGCATTTCTTTCATTATAGAAAGTCACATGGTCAACACGAGTCAGGAGCTCCACTTACCGGCATGCCGGGGATGCCTGGAGAGCCTGGAGGGCCCTGGTGGCCAGGTGATCCTATTGAGCCCTTGCTTCCTGGGGGCCCCACGGGACCTATAGCCCCTTTCATGCCCATAAGACCTGGTTTGCCACGTTCACCTTGTGGACCTCTGTCTCCTGGAATTCCCTGGTCACCCTGTTTGGGGAGAAAATAAGGGTTAACCTTTCTAGTAATGTTGTGACTAATAGCAAAGTCAAGGGAAGTGCACAAGGGAAGTGTGAGCCCACAGCAAGTGCTTCAGTTCCACGCCTTCAGTTCATGTGCACGACTCTGGGAAGTGAGTGTGAGCTGAGTGTGGCAGACAGGTGCTAGAGGCCGCCCCACACTTCCCACACTATTCCTGGGTCTGTAATGCTCTGAAAAGACTCACCTGTATTTCTCTTGATTTAAAAAAATTCATGAAAATATGTGAACAATCACAGGTGTTAATGTGATCATAAGGTACTAAAGGAGATACAGAAGCCATGTAGAAAGAAAACACATGCCTGTAATATCAATTGCATTGTCTTATAAAATGTATCAATATGTAGGCTTCTCAGCTCATGTCTGCAGAAACTTCCAAGATTAAAAAATATTAACATACTTGGATCTATGATCTATATTTTATGATCATGTGAACCTTTAATTTTTTTTCAAGACAGAATTTCTTTGTATAACAGTCCTAGCTGTCCTGGAACTAGCTCTACAGGCCAGACTGGCCTCAAACTCACAGAGATCATCCTGCCTCTGCTTTCCAAGTGCTGAGATTAAAGGTGTGCATTACCAACGCCTTGCAGAACACTTAAATTTTTATGTATGGGACCTGGTGAGATAACTGAGTTGGCACCTGTCACCCATTGTCATTTCCGGCCTCAAAAGGGCACATGGCATCCATCGCTAGACTTGATGTGTGGGTTTAATCCACATGCGCAGGCCACAGGGTGGAGGCACAGAACTCCTCTATACTTACATAATTCTTTTTATCAAATATTTTTTCTTAAAAAAGATGTTTGTAGTGTTAAATATTAAGAAAACTGGAGAGAAAATAGTTGCTTGGAAAAAGAGGACTAAGGAAGCTGTAAATTGTCATTGTGTATTGCCAGTTGAATAAATGTTTATAAAACACTCAATCTGATTTCAAAAGAAATATATACTTTATATTGATTATATGTGTACATTATACATAAGAGTGAAAAATTAAAATACATTGAAAATATCGAATGTTTATCCCTGTGTAAGGATGCCTGGAAGACTTTTTCTTCTTAAATTTATGTTATCTTGTTTTTCATGTTTCCTTCCATCATCATGAATTACTTGTGTAACATTTTAAAAAATACCAATAAATTAGACACTAGTACACAAACACATACATGGTCACAAACATAGGAGCAGCCCTAAAAAGGACTCTGCGAAGTAACAAGGCTTGTGTAACTTATACAAGTCCTACTAGGAGATTATGATACAGTACAGAAAATGCTGGTAAGTTCCAGTAACAGCACCGGCAGCCCCCAGAGTTCTAACAAAAGTACACCCCACACCTGCGTGTGGAACTTCACATTCCGTTCCCTTCCTACTCCTCTCTAGCCTCAGTTTCCCTACTCCTCTTAGCGTTCCCGTGGACCCGTGTTTCTCAGCCTGGGCGGTCTTGCTCCCTGGAAGGCATTTAGTGTTGCCTGGGGAGTGACAGCGGAGGCATGATGGTGCTGCTGCATCAGGACAGGGCCAGCAATGCCAGCAGTGTTCTGCAATATGCTAGGCGGCCAAACACCACCAAAACTTACCTGCCTCCATGTGTCAATACCACTGTGGGTGAGAAATCCCTCAACTGGCCAAAAGAATTTGGGTGGTGGTTGTAGTTGGCCTATGTGGTCTCAGACAGGAGGGTGGTAAAACCCTTTCAAACTGGAGTAGAAAGGCAGACTCGTGTGCACAAAGACCAGCTAGCAGGCACACTCTCCACATGACTTGCTTAAGTGTGGCATCCTATTCCTAGTGGATACACTGTTTCGTGTACATCCTAATCATTTCATCTCGGGAGAACCAAAGCTGTCTACAGGCTTCATTGTGTGGCTAAAGAGATGGAAGAGTTGTATCAGACAGGCGGGAGCATCAACCACAGTAGTGATATACATACGCGTTCTCCTTTGGGGCCTCTGTCTCCAGGTTTACCCATGATGCCCTGGAAAACAGATGTCAACACTAAAAATCATTGCTTACCAAGATTTTCCATCAGTCTAACTGACCCAAATGGTTCTGAGATACATACACTTAAAAAGTAGAAATTTTAAGAATTCATACCATTTTTTTCCCATACCTGAGCACCTGGTAATCCATCTTTTCCATTGATGCCCTAAAAAGATAAAAAAAAAATTGTCTATCTCATGTCTATGTACAGCCATAGTTAAACACACAAAAATATGTTACATATTACTTCATATCTTGGTGAGTCTGAATGGCAAAATTGAAAAGAGAATCAGTACAGCCTTGTGGCCCCAAGTTCAAATTCTGATTGCCATTTATTGGCTCCATTGACCAGGCTTGGGAATTTAGTCCATCTGATTAACACCAGCATCTTTACGTACACAGTGAAGAACGTAAGAATGAGTTTACAACCAAGAAGGAAGCACAGCAACATGGAATTGTGGCGTCACCCAAAATGACTTCCTCCACCTCCTATGTAGAGTGATGGGACCTCAAAGCATTGAATGGATGAACTGTGGAGATATTTTATATCTCTGTTGTGCAAGAGTTTTCTCTGGGATAAACCTTCCATCTTGGAGGGAAGACTCAGGATAGTTTAAAAGAAAATGAAACACTCCATCCTTCAGGGAAGCTACTTAAAATTCAGGATAAACAACCTGAAAGCTTTAGGAAGTTCCTGAAACTGACCATATTCCCTATGCTCGTCCTTTCCAAGGTTAGATGAGCAGTAAGGACTTCTGAGAGACGTCCTTAGATCCTCTGAACTGCCCAGAAACAGTGGAAGAATTTGGAGAACGCATTCTCCATCCTGGTGAGCTGCCTGTAGGTTGTGCACTGAGCGCCAGGGCTCCAGCTTTTGTGAGCATTACCCACGGTGATGCAGCTTTCTGAGCATCATTTGTGTGCCTGCCAGGATCTCCTCACCTACACTCCTGTAAGTCATGCCATTTAAACTCACAAGTTCACAGATGTCTTTTCTTCAGTCTGCTGTTGATTCCCTATCTGTCTGAGGAGACACTCACTGACGTCTTCCTGGGATTCGCATCTCCACCACAACCTTCTAGCAGTTTTAATCCCAGGTTCCCTCTCAGCAAACATTGTCACTTGGTTCTGAGGGAATTTCATAACATGGCCAGAATGTGTTCCTACTATAAAATAAACCATCAACTGGAGAAAAATGATTAATTTTCGGTTTGAAAGAATAGTAAATGAGAGCTGGGAATCCGTAATCATAGTTTTTGAGACTATTAGGCAGCGACATTTTTTTTTAATTAGAAAATGAGAACTTCTCAGACCTCTAAAAGGTATTCTGGAAGAGGTCATAAAGCCAGCCCTGAGTGGAGATTTGTAAAACTGACAGAATTGCCTGTCAGATACAGAGGGAGGAAAAGGGCTTGGGGTCAAATCAAATACCCAGAGCCTGACTGCAGGTGCGGCTTTGAGATGTGATTTGAAGAGAGAGAGAGGAAGGTGAGGGAGCGGCATTTCCTAGCTAGTGGGCATGGCATAGACACACCCTGGGAAAGCCTGAGAGACTTTGATTCACGGGCACAGACTCCCCAAGGACATAGCTGCAGACAGCCACCTGTTTCAGGGCTGCAAACCACGCTGGCATCTGTTGCGGTTGGTAACCCAACCATAGGCTCAGTACTTCTCTGAAGTGCCCTGGGAATTCGGAGAGCACTTTAACTAAGACTATGTTACCTGAAGTGTATAGTTCAAAGACTTTATTACCCGCCAGAGCACTAGCAACACAGGTAAAGCTGATTAAAGAGAGAATGAGAAACAGCTGCGATGCCTGAATAAAAGATAAATCAAACCGGAACTCATGCTTTGAACCTTTAAAATGTACGTAAGTTTCTCTTTTTAAAAACATTCATACACATATACAAAGAGACATGATCACATCTATCCCCCATTTTCCCACCAACTCTCCATGAGTCCCTCTCAATATGACCCCTCCCCCATATCGTCTCTTCTTTTGATAACAGACTAAATCCAAGTGGTACCACGGCTATACTCCTAGGCGTAGGGTGGCAGTACCCCGGTGGGAGCTCCCTCAGGCAGGAATGAGTGCCTCCTGCAGCGGTTTTCAGCACCAACCATTGCTAGAATAAAAAGTTGCTCAAAAATGTTCGTTCAATGAAAAACAATTGCCAATTGTATTATATATGGGGAACTCAATTGAAAGCCTTTTATGGGCTGGCTCTCAAGGGTTAGGGAGGAAAATTTGTTAAGGGGAGGTGACAGGAAGCTCAGAACATTATAGTGTTCACTGGTACTTCCTATAGCCAGCACTGCAGGTCTCTTCACACTGCATGCCACCTGATTGATTCATGGAACACGCTGGGTTATTGATCAAGCCCAGAATGCCTGACTCTGAACAGCATATGCCTTTTGTTTCCTGCATTGCCACCTCTGAGGAGAGGAAGGCCAGAGAATTCATCAACTCTGAATGTCAGAGAAATAGCAAACAAAGTTCCTAAGACTCATGGTACTGATTTTCAGTACTTCCCTTCCATACATGACAGAGCAAATGACCAAGACCTTCTGTAAAGAAACTTTGATAGGCTGGATAGATGACTCGGAGGTTAAGAGCACTTGTTGCTCTCCCAAAGGACTGGGTTTGGTTCTTAGCACCCCTCTGGTGGCTCACAATCCTCTCTAACTACAGTTCCAGGGGATCTGATGCCCTCTTCTAGCTTCCACATGCACCAGGTACCCACATGTACACATATGGTACACATATATACATGTGGTCACACATATACATAAAATAAAATACATATTAAAAGATGAAAAAAATCTTTAAAACAAAACCCAGAGCTTCACATGTCTCTCTCCAGCCTCAGGACACTCTCAGCTCGCAGTAGGGGTTAGATGTATAACCACAGCGTGGGCATGACTGTCACAATGTCATATCAATACACAAGCTTTTTTTTAGGGCACTGGGCATGACACACCTGCAGTAATGGTTATTAATGACACTGTCAGGACAAGGCCATTCGTAGGTTTTCTTCCTTAGTATATCACACAGGCGCTATGTTGGCTTCTTCCTATTTTAGAATGTGACAGGGCATTTAATTTGAACTCTACTGAAGTTACCAGATATAAGAAACCATGCGTCCACTTTAGTGGCACTTACAAAAAAATCTCACCTTTCCCCACCATTGTTTAAATGATAAAGATACCACATAGAGATCTAGGAAACTCCTGGAGGAATTCCCTGCCAGTACCCCAAGTTCAATATTTAAAACCCGTCTGCATTTCATTCTGAAGCTGCTTGCTGAGATCTCCGGTTTCTGAGGCGGAAAATGAAGAGACAATGCATAGAACATCTCTTAGAATGGCAGTGCCTGTGTCGTGAGTACTCACTGGCCTCCCCGAGGGTCCCTCTGGTCCAGGAAAACCTGTATCTCCTACAGGCCCTCTCTCACCCTAGAAGTGTGTGCCAAGAAAAAAGTTCATTGGTAAAAATTCCTTTAAAACAGCACCTAGATACTACAGCACCGAATCTGCTGCTAAATTGGTAGTAGCTCACCGGCTCCCCTGGGAATCCTGGAGGGCCTGGGGCACCGGGCTTCCCCTGTAAGAAAACCAAATAAAAATGTTAGGAGCCACGTTACTGATGGCCATGCATTTCTGCCTCCACAAGAGTTTAGGTTACTGTCTATTTGGACTAGTACATGTTCCAGGGCACAGTAGACCCCAGAGGCTGTAAGGCATACACTACAGAGTCCTGAGCAGGAGAGGGAGGATATTATTGACCATGTACCCTCGTTACTGGATTTCCTTAGGTCTTTTTTTTCCTGGCAATTCTTTCTTACTCAAGGCCAGTGGTTCTCAACATTCCTAATGCTACGCCCTTTAATACAGTTCCTCATGTAGTGGTGACCCCCAGGCACATTAATTTTTTTGCTACTTCATAACTGTAATTTTGTTACTGTTATGAATTGTAATGTAAAGATCTGATATGGAGGATGTATTTTCATTGTTACAAATTGAACTAAGGGGGTCACGACCCATAGATTGAGAACGGCTGCTTTATGGTAGGGGTTGGAGGTGGGAGTTTGGGGAGGGTGTGCTGGTTGGTTTTTGTTGCTGCTGTTTGTCAAGTTGATGCAAACTTGAGTCATTTAGGAAGAGGAAACCTTAATAGAGAAATTCCCCCATCAGACTGACCTGTGGACAAGTCTGTGGGACATTTTCTTTTCTTGATTAATGATTGATGTGGAAGGGCCAGCTCACTGTGGGCAGTGCTACAACTGGGCTGGTTGTCCAGGGTTGTACAAGAAAGCAGGTTGAGCAAGCCATAAAGTGCAAGCCAGTAAGTAGTAGCCTTACGTGGTCTCTGTTTTAGTTCCTCCCTCCAGGTTCCTGTTCCTGTTCTGGTTTCCCTGAGGGATGGGCTGTGTTCAGGACACATTAGCCAAATAAATTTCCTAAGTTGCTTTTGGTCATTTTAAAAATATCACACTGATAGAAAGCAAAGTAAGATAAAAGGCAGAGGTGAGAGGAATTTATGTCAGGTTCTGAGTTTCACAAGGGAGCTTCTATGTTGGTAGTAAAATAATATGAAAAAATTTTATTTGAAAAGCTGTATTTGGGTGAAAGGTTGAGAAAAATATTTTCCCCCTTCAATGTGCTATGGCCCAAAGAACAAGAAGCAGGAAACCATGGAGCAGACAGACCACAGGAAGAGGTAGGGACATGATGCCTCCACAGTTTGAATGTGAAATGTGCCCTACAGGCTCATGTATGTGAACACGAGGTCCTCAGCTGCTGAGGTTTGGGGAAGTTATAAACCTTTAGGACTGTGGTTTTACTAGAAGAAGTAATCTGGTTGCTCAGAGGCAGGGCTTGAGGCTCATATCCACTTCTGGTTCCTGCTGGAGCTCTCTACTATTTGGTTTACTGACACGTATAAAAAACATTTCAATTTCTTTCTGCATCTGCCCAGCCTACCCCAGCAGCCATGCCTTCCCTGCCTTGACGGGCTTTGTCTATGGACTTTGAGCCTTAAGTTGCTCCATCAAGTATTTAGTGACGGGGATGGAGAATGTTACTAACATAGGGGTCTAGCCAAGACAGGAAGTGAAGCTCAAAGCATTAAACTGGGTTTACCATGCTGCCCCTGGAAGAGGACCTCCTGCTCTCTGGGCCTATGGTTGGGAAAGATGTTGTGGGAATAGAGGGGAGCAGCTGAGACTTTAAAAGGGAAGGGTCTCATTTTCAACCTGCTTAAAATTTTGGGAGGTGAATCCCTTCAGAGAAGGGAGAAAGACAGACATTCTAGAGAAAGCCCTGGGTTACCCTGGAAACAGAGGAAAAAAGACAGACTACTGTCTTCTAGAAAGGGCAGGATTGGGTCCGGTGGGCCTCCATTGAATAGTCATGGCAGGCCCAAATGGCCTTAGCTTTGCTTCAACTGCAAGAATCACCTCAAGAATTTTAGACAGTGTGGAATACATCTCCGTCTCTGTCATCTGTTACAAAATTTGACATGTACTCACTTGAAAGTGTATGGCACAGTGGCATTGAGTGCATTTATAATGTCTTGTAGCCATTACCACTTCTTGTACACCCTCCTAACTGTTCTGTTTTCCAAGGACCAGTTAAAAAAATACTTATTTTGAATCCCACAATTGCACATGTGTAGTCATGACAATTTTTACCCTTCCCTAATTTGGAAGTTGCCAAGTGCTTCTAAGTGTTGTGAATGTTGCTTTTAAAGCAAATTTATCAGCTGTGAGGTATCCAAATATATGTCTGATATTTCAATCAAACTACAGCCTTCAAAAATATTTCTGGAATTTCTCACTTAAGCTATCTTTTGAAACTAATACACATACTTTAATTACTTTGCTGGTATCTGATATGGGAAGTCCTTTTGTATATGTGTTGCTTTTATTGGTTAATAAATAAAGAAGCTTGTTTGTCCTGTGATAGGGCAGAATAGAACTAGGTGGGAAAACTAAATTGAATGCTGGAAGAAAGAAGGCAGAGTCAGTGATATGCCGCAGGAGACAGACACACTCGAAACTTGCCAGTAAACCATGAGCCTCATGGTAAAATATAAAATAATAGAAATAGGTTAATTTAAAATTTAAGAGCTAGATAGAAATATGCTTAAGCTATTGGCCAAACAGTATTGCAATTAATATAGTTTCTGTGTGTTTATTCTGAGTCTGGGCTGCTCTTTCAGGAGGTCCAACTAAGGAGCACTTGAATGGTGTTTGTGGGCCTGGGTGCTTGTATGGCCACTCGGAGATTAGGAGGAAGGTGGTAGAGACCATGCCCATGGCTCAACACAACCCACACCGCTGCCTGGGCAGGCAGTGGGATTGGGTCTGTTATGTGTAATTTTACTATGTTAAAGTTAAAACCTTCTTTTTATTTAGAGAGAAAAGGGGAGATGATGTGGGAAGCCCTTCTTGATATGTGTTGCCTTTTTTGGTTAATGAATAAAGAAACTGCTTTGGCTTGAAATAGGGCAGAGTAAAGCTGGGCAGCAAAACCAAATTGAATGCTGGGAGAAAGAAGGCAGAGTCAGTTAGATGCCATGTAGCCACCACAGGGGACAGACATGCTGGAACCTTGCTGGTAAACCACAAGCCTCATTGTAAATATAAAATAATATAAATGGGTTAATTTAAGAAGTAAGAGCTAGCCAGAAGTATGCTTAAGCTATTGGCTAAACAGTATGGCAATTAATATAGTTTAGGTGGTCCCCCCCTCAGGTCTGGAATGCTGGGAATGGCCTCTGGCAACAGGTATCTAGGAATATTTCTTTGAACACAGACATTTATGGTAATAGTACAAAGTATTTTGAAGTCACATGTAGATAAATGTAATGGGAAAATGAGTTTCTTTGTGAATACGAGAACGTGAGTGTAAGGGAACACATTGAGATAGCATTCTGAGTATGGTTCCAGAAAGAGAGCCCCCAACGCCAACGAGGAGGGGAGTCAGATGTGTTTGGAGGGTGTAAGATTAAGTGTGAAGTCCGCTTTCATAAACAATCATTTTATATAAATTCTAGAGAAAGTATTTTTCATTTTTTGCCTTGACAATTGTATACATTTTTAGTCTTAGTATGGACAAATCTAATAAAGAATGTTGTTCTCTGTAAGGCATCTTACATGATGTGTAACATTTTGTTATTTATTTGAGCTAGTTAAATGTAATAATGAGAGGTCCATGGACCGCTTTAGGATGGCGGTAGATGGCAATGTATGGTGGTTGGGGGGGTCTTAGGTTGTATACAGTGATGCTAAGGAGTATTAGTGAAGCAGTTGTGGGGTGGGGCTGACAGTCGGGCCCCTTCTTGTCTTCACGGTGCTCCTACTAACCAAGCACATGGGTTCCATGGACTTTCTTGTAATATGATACTGGACTTCCTCTGCAGGGTCACCTGCCAAGAGGATAAATGGCCTCTTACTCATAAACCGTGACCACAAAATTTTAATGAGGGCATCACGAATGAAGATCAGAATTGTCCCAAGGGCTCGTTGAAATGATTTCAACCTTTCTGGGAGCACTTCCTATTCATTTGCAAAGACCTTGATGAGATTAAAGCATTTGACACCAGAGAGCAACAAAAAATGACTGAAAGGATTGAAGCCTGGTTTACGAGAAAACATTAGCAGCAATAAAGCTCTGCTAATAACCCTGGGTGAAGTGAGCACCCAGGCAGACTACCGTTTAATGTGGGAGCCCGAGGCACATGTCCCAAGATGAGAGCATCGCCTCAGGGAGACAGAAAACTGCTGAAATATGACAGGGACAGAGGTATAAAAAGTGAGTTTTCAAAGCTGTGCACACACACTAATGCACAGCCATGTGTAAAATGATTTCCTCTCTTTCCATGAAAGAGACTTGGGAAGGAACAAAAGGCAAAAAGGAGGGGAACGGTCAAAATGAAGAACAGACATGCTAGAATCGAGAGCGGGACAGGCTCTGGACATCAGCCACCATATACTCAAAACCCCTTGATCACCAGCTATGGACTGAGATAGAAATGCATACCTGAAAAGCTAACATGACATAACATAACATAACATAACATAACATAACATAACATAACATAACATGAGCCAAACTCACCGACATGCCAGCTATTCCTGGAGGACCTGCTGGGCCTCGATCTCCCTGTTGAGGTTAAAATAGAAATGGCTACTTATAATGATAGCTATGTACTCTTGACTTTTATAATCATTGCTCAAATAGTAATTTGACATGCTATTGGGGATGGAGAAAATCTCACAAGGTGCTACCCCTAGATGAAAAGTGCAGAGGGAAGGAGGGAGGGAGTGGGAGAGAGAGATATTTTCAGTCTTCTCCAAGGATGAACCTCCTGATAGATTATCCAACTACAAGTGGGCAGCCCTAAACACACACACACACACACACACACACACACACACACACACAAAATACAAAATGGCCTCAACAGGCTACATTTATAACAAATTGTTTATATATGTGAGTAATAATGAAGAGGAGGCCATGAATCTGGGGGGACAAAGGAGTTGGAGGTAGAGAGGAAGGGGTAGAAATGTTGTAAATACAATACTTATGTATATAATTAAAAGAAATTGAATTTGTAAAGCCTTTGTTGAATATAATAAGTACTATTGTTATTAACTTGTATGAAGAAAACTAGAAAAGCAGAAAAAATGTATACACAATTCAACCTATTATACTTTCTTCCTTTAAAGAACAAAGTAATTCATAGTTCTAGTGAAAACCATTATTCATGATATTACTTTGGCTTATTTCAAAAGGAAGCCATGCATTCTAACAGCTAAAGTTAGTCAATATTTAAAATTCTACACATAATAAAAATTACTACTATGACCTGAAATATTAATTACACTAAATATCTCCTGAGAATCTCTTCTTCACCTACTCCTGTTGGATGCAGGGTTAGAATAAGAAAGACTGAGAACTCAAGATCTGTAGTTTTCTCCAATGACCAGTCAGAAGATCCATGTAATTGCTCTGAAAACCAGAACGATTCAGCGGCCTTCAAGAGGCAGTGTGTTTCAGATGTAGTTGGCACTGCTGTCCGTGCTGGGCATGACATGTGGGAGAGTAAAATAGCAATTTTATTGAGCAGAACCCATAGTTTAAAAAAAAAAGCCTCACAATTTTGCTTAGGGCTGTAAAAGAAGACTTGATGAAATAAAGAGATAGGGAGCGTAAAACAATGCCATAATTTATAAACCTAAGGAGACTAAACGGGAATAATACACCTTGTAAGTTAATGGGAGACCCAAACAGGAAAGCTATACCTGTAGGTGAAGAGTTCTGTTTGCAGTTTTCCTCTTTGTCCTTGTAATTAAAAAGTCTCTGTCCTGTACAGGTTAAGGTTTTTGTTTGTAGTTCAAGAATAAACTCCTGTTTGTCGTGTATTAAGTTCTTGCAAGTTAAGGCTTTTATTTGTAATTAGGAACAAGTTCCTGTTTCTTAGATCTGATTTAAACTGCTTGCAACTCCACTTACATGATGTCCATCCTTATCGTTGATCCTTCCTTATCATTGTATTCTTTTAACAATGTATAACAGCCAGCTCTCTCACTTCTGGGAACACCTTATCTCTCCTATAAAAGGGACTTCAAGAGGTTAGCGGGGGCTGCTCTCTCAAATCCTGACTTAGGGGAGACAGCTGACTTGGTCAGTCCCCAAAATACAGCTTGCTTTAATTGGACACTTGTGGATTTGGTCTTTTCTCCTCTAGATCCTCAGGCCTAACAATTCCTCCATCATTTCTTCAATTCTGCCTCTAGGTTCCTGCTCGAGTTCCTGCCCTGACCACTTGATGATGGAGTGTGATGTGGAAGTGTAGCCAAGTAAACCCTTTCATTCCTCCAAGCTGCATTTGCTGAGAATATTTTATCACAGCAACAGAAAGCGAACTAGAATATTAGATAATGCCGGAGCTTACCTCTGTCTCTTCCATCCTATGTAGCATCGTTCCTCCAGTGGCCACAATGAGCAGCACTGTTTGATATTCTGGGGTCACCTTTCTACCCTACCCCCACTTCTCAGACCTCATATCTAAGACTTCTGCGTTCACGCATTGACCTTCTCATTATTGCTGGAGCTGGTGGCTTGTCTTGGGGTCCTTACATCTGTGGTTTCTGCTTCATGAATTGTTCTTTCTTCGGATTTATAAGGACATGGCTAACTCACCTTCCTTAAGTCACTGCTCAGCTCTTGCTTTCTGGGATATCATATGATTGATGTTGGAGGACCCTCCACCCCCACCAAGCACATGTGATATTCTTTAACCTTTTCTACTTTCAATTTCTTTCTGTAGTATTTTCTGATAACTTTGTTTTTATCGTGCATTCCCTGTTACTTTCTCTATCTCTTCCTGGAAAACAAGCCCCGTAAGTATAAAAGCTTCACTTGTTTCGTTCCCCTATCCTTAATAAATATAAAGCAGTTACTGGCATAATAGCCAGGTGAACATACATTTTTTTAAATATTGAACCAACACTGCCTCTGTGCTTACCTTTATACCAGGGAACCCTTCGAGTCCTGGCAAGCCCATCGCACCAGGTTCTCCCTGTAAATGGGAAAACAAAACACGCAGAAGCAATGACCAAAGGTTTATAAGCAATAATTTAAAGTCAAGGTCTTTTTATTGCTCACATCCATCAGCACTGATTGCCAACCTGGCTAGCGAATGGCCTCTCTATTTTCAGGCATTAGGTATATGAACATAGCTCGGGAATTACAGCTATTCTCCAGGCATGAGTCTGTTTTCTGATTCATTATTTTTATTCTGATTAAGAATCTAATCAGGATAAATCCCCGTAGTATATTAATAACTCCAATTTCAGTAAGGATTAGAATGAGAAGCAGATTTTAATAAAGTTTGCCAATTTGTGAGACACCTGGGGCTGCTAGCTTACGATCTCATAAGATTGGACTCTTTAAGAGTGAGTGGAGCTGGAGCTCTCCAAGCAGACGTAGCATCCTTAGCACAGATTGTAAATGCTTAGGAAGATAACCCCAGGAGTGGCACCGTCAATAATTTAAGTCAGTGCTCAAGCTGACAGGTACTGAAAAGGGGATAGACCAGCACTTTATATATTCTATTGCATGGTCCTAGTCTGTCAGTCTTTAAGTAGCATTTGGAAAAAATCTGTTGAAAAACGCTGATGATTTGAACAAAAAACCATTTTGACCAAGAATGATGTAGAGTGGGTCCAGAGTGAGGCTCAACAGTGGGCTGCTTTTGCGGAACATGGGGGTTCTGTTCCCAGCATCCACAAGGTGGCTCACAACCACCTGTAACTCCAGTTCCGGGGGATATGATGCCCTCTTCTGGCCTCTTGTGGGTACAGCATGCATGTGATGCATGTACGTATCAGGCAAACCAAGCACAGAAATATAAACAAGTCTCTAGAAACATAGAGAAATAAGTAAAATGGAGTTATTTGGTAATGTCTTGTGAATTCATTACTTTTAGCTAAAAATATTTTCTTAGGACAACTCTAGCTGGTGTGGTGGTGCATGCTTTTAATCCAAGAACCTGGGAGGCAGAGCTTGCATCACTGTGAGTTCCAGCCTAGCCTGGTCTACAAGTGAGACCTTGT
Organism: Arvicola amphibius; assembly: GCF_903992535.2. Lineage (NCBI taxonomy): Eukaryota > Metazoa > Chordata > Mammalia > Rodentia > Cricetidae > Arvicola > Arvicola amphibius. Next base: position 82,023,872 of record NC_052055.2, read on the forward strand.
CTCCAAACAAACAAACAAACAAACAAACAAACTAGAAAAGTGAACTTCAAACTGTACTCTCTGTAGATGCATTTTTTGCATAAAAATACAGTTCTGCTAGAAAATATTTCTAAAGCTGTAACAACCATTATTGTTTATCCCCGTATTATATATCCTAATAAATGTGTATACAACTTGGTATGTTTTATGTTTCAAAACAATTTTTTTTTAGTGCTCACTAATAAATAACCTGTCAGTCATAAGAATAAAAAATAAAAAGGTGTTCAGACTCTAATCTGTGGAAGTCTGTGTGAGGAGGCCCTGAGTTATTGATGTGTGGAATATATCCTGGTATCATGCCATCTCTTTGTTTATACTTCTGGCAGTCTTTCCTTACAACAGAAGAAGTAATCAATTAATTAATCAGCATTTGTTTGGGAGCAGATAATAGTTAAATATTTAATTGAAATCACTTTGATATTGAAGAACTAAAAAAGAAGTGTTCTGCATCAAGAAACCATTCACTTATTAGTATATCCAACTGAAGGTAATTTTTTTTCTCTACAGAGGTTTATTCAGAAGACTATTACTGCCATGTGTTACATCTTGAATCTTAACTATTTTCCCAAAGTGCACGAGTTTAAGGGCTGATCTGCATGTCCTTCCATACAGACACAGGGCTCATGGGGACTCTGTCCTCATCAATTAACCCATTAGAGATTTATAGTTTAACAGGCTTTAGGGATGGAGCATGGTTGTAAATGAAAGCTGTGTTTCGTTTCCTGCCACCACGAGGCTAGCAGCTTAGCCCCACTAAGTGTTCCCTGGTCCTCTGACTCCCCACAGGCCCAACAGAGCAGCTGACAACGGACTGAAACCTTTGACACCGTCCATCAAAACTAGTATTTCCTCCTTCTAAGTTATTTATCTCCAGTATTTTGTCAGAGTGACACACAGCTGACTGAGCATGTCATGGAACGTGAAGGATACTCAGAGAGTGCATTTCCTCCGCCTACCCATGCTGGCGTTTCAGACGTGCGCTCTGGAAGGTACAGTCCTTCCACCCCTGGTTTATTCCAGTACTGTGGGGTGCTGTTTCTCTATACCTACACAGTGGGTGGGAGATGATAGTAATAGCAAGAAGGTGTGTTCATGTAGGGCCCAAAAGAGTATGAATGTTCACACAATGTTTAATTTCATGACTCCATATTTCCAGTTCATATTCACATAAACACATATTCATAAACACAGAGACTAACCTTCCATTAGTTTTTATTCTTTGCCCTGATGAAGCTAAGAAACACGGGGCCTAATTTCTTTAAATTTTACTCAAAGGGTCTTAGTTTTTGACCGGCTCCTTTCCAGCGCTAATAAATTGTAATTTATTCTCCAGTATAATAGGCATTAAAAATGTTCTCACCTTAACCTGCAATTATTAACGTGAGAACGTGAAAGAATGTTCCAGAAATGTCAGTGAGAAGTCTGAATTTATCTGTATAACTCAGAGGGGTGCTGTTCTACAAGACTGTAAGAAAGTAAGACTAGGGGAATTTTTATCAATATGATGAAAAAATAGAAACAAAATTGAACACTATGTTTCTGGATGAACACATAGAATAGTATTTTCAAAGATACAAACAAAGAAAGAGTAACCAATCACGAAAAAAAGTCTACATAACATATTTGGGATTCAGAATATAGCACTTAGGACTTGAAATAATTATTTTAGGGTAAATCAAATAGACTAATAATAATAATATTCAGTAACAAAGATAACTTCTTTGGTAAATCTCTTTGAAAATATATTATATATTTATATTATATATTAAAAGCTATTTTCTATGGTTTACCTCTTTTCTGGTTTAATATTTATTCAGACAGTTTCACCAACTTCTATTATAATTTAAAAAAAGATTTTTTTTTTTCAGAGCAATAGAAAGTGGTTTGAAAGCCTATTTCAGTGTTAGGTACATTTAAGTTTCAATTCTCTCCTCAAAGGCTAAAAGGCTATACAAATGGAACATGAAGGGTGGAATATTTGCTTGAAAAGGACATGGCAGGGAAAAAAAATGCCAAAGGTTAAAGGGAATCTAATTGAATTTGGCAGAACTTTTGTCGCGAGGCTCCACGGCTGAGAGAGATGCTGAGAACAATTATCACCCTTTGGGCAGCTTGAGGACACGATCTCCTTCTTGGCTGAGTGTTAACCTCCGGATATATTCCACTCAATAAGCAGGTTTATGACAGTCTACACTCCCTGCAGAATAATTGCCCGAGACACGCAAAGTAAATAAACAGTCCTTTCCCCTTTCCTTGCTGGCGAGATGTCAGACATATTAAGGAATTTCTCTCCCCTAAGTATTTCTCTTCCACGAGCTACTTAAAACTGAATCAATCATCAAAAGAAGGCCATTAGAGGGAAGCGTCCCATTTGTCAAGAGCCTTATATGTGCCTTCCTACATCAGAGGATGATTTTTAAAACCTGCTGATGGAAAGAGTTGCACCTCAAGGGCAGGGACAGCATCCGCACTAATGCATCCTGAAAACAAAGGACGTGTTAGCTGGCATATCTCCGCCTGCTTGCTTGTGTCTGACACCTTAACTGAGACACAGCTAAGGAGGCAGGCTGCCTTTGCTTGGTACCCTTTGCAGTGTTAACCAAGACTACCGCACAGAGGTAAGAGCATACATACCACTGGACCGGGATCACCTTTTGGGCCCTAGAAGAAAAGCATACAAAGATGTTTTAATTGTTATGAAAACATAGTTATAGAATCTGAGCCTTTTTTTTTCTTCAAATGCCCATTAACAAATGTAAGGATGGTACATATTTTGCTGAAGTTTGGATTTGAAGAATAAAATTAAGAAATGTGACTTGGGATCTAGAGGAATTGCGGCTCAGTTGTTAAGAGTGCATCATTCTCTTCCAGAGTACCAAAGTTCAGGGCTCAGCACCCATGATGGGTGGCTCCAGCTCCAGGAAATCTAGCATCCTCTTCTGGCTTCTATAGGCATTGCGTGTATATCCCATGCATATACTTACATACACACCATTCACAATAAAAAAAACTCTAAAGAAGCAATATGTTGCTACTTCTATGAGCATGATTAGACGTTGATTAGAATTGAGCTTGGCAATGAAAAAGTGGCACTATGCTAAATATTTTCCATTAGAAAGGTTTCATGAAAATTTTCTTTTATTCAAATTGGTTTCACTTATTATTTACTCTCTCTGTAAAATTTGCTTACATTTCTGACATTCAGTTTTCTGTGAGCTTGAAAGATCCTCCCCCACCAATCATTACTGTGGTCTAGCTAAAACAACTTCAAGATATCCATCTGTACTTACAGGGGGTCCCGGGGGTCCTGGGTAACTGGGAACATTCATTCCTCCCTTCAAAGGAAGAGAAAACAGATGAGAAGAAAATACAGAACCCGACATGGGAAAAATGATCGCAGGTAACTAGACATGGAGATACCTGAATTTTGTACAAACTGCTCATGCCGTTTCCTTCATTGAGCGGGACACCCTTAGGAAAGAAAGAAGATGCAGAAGTGAGCGTTTGAACCTCAGTCATTTTACCAAATGGCATTCTTCTGATATTAATTTTTACTTAAGCTTTTCTATTCTATACTGAAAGTGGGTTTAATATAATAAACAAGCTATCATTGTGTCTCAATGTCTCAAAACGGGAAAGCGGGGAAAAGGGGCCTTGCTATGCCTGGAGCATCTGAATGTTTCCGGTTGGGGTTTGAGTAGTGTTCAAGTCTGCAGACGAGGCACTAATGTATCCAGAGGGAAAATATTATTTGCTCATTAAAATTCAGTTTCTGAGTTGCCAATTTGCCGTGTTTACAGCCTGATGTCCTGCAGGCAGCCGTGTAGTAAGACTGATGAAGATGTGAACAGGGAACAATTTGGTACTGCAAAGTGAGGCTTTCCTACAGTATCTTCAAACCAAATGGAGAACTGAGGTGAACTGGAGGACAGCTTCACTCACAATCCCACGTGGGCACGTCTACAAACACATCCCTAATACCTGGGAAATGAACGCTTGCTCCTTCCCCGCAAAAAACCTGTACGTGAATATGGAGGAAGAAAAGAGAACCCATAGTGCAGTATGAAAATTTCCATCCACGTTAGCATGGGGAAAATGCACATGAAACATTCAGTTTGGAAGCACCTAGAAAGGACACCAGAGTCTTAGATTAAATATCCAAGTGTGTGTTTTCATTTTTTGCTATTTTTTTAATATCTCAGAAGCAAAAATGAAGAAGCCATCATTTCATTGCCTCTTGGGGATAATGGTGGTGTGCCTAGCGAGCATCTGCAAAACAGCAGGTAGGGAAGAAAAAGCTCTGCCTGTTTCTTCTTTTGCTCTCGTTCATTGGGGAATAACTGAGCAGGGGCTATATTTTAGTATGCTATGCCCGGAGGAGACATAAGAGACTTAGGACACTTCTAAGAAAGTTTCCCAGAGAAGATGTACAATCTGTCTCAGAAATGAATTATTTTTGAAGAATCCAGAAACAAGAGGAAGATTTATTAAGCCTGATACAAAAACACAGGTCTCTTGATATAATTTTCTTTTTCTTTTTCCATTGAGAAGAGGAGCGTATTTTAGAATAGAACACCAGGAATTTTCTGTCTTGCTCCTTTGTGAAGAAAGAATCAGATGAAGAACATGTTCAAGAAAAGAGAGTCGAGCAGCTAGCTTGTATGCAAGCGTGCAACTGTACACAGGCTCCTAACATCTGCTTTAGGTTTCAGAAGGCTGCCGCGAGACACTACCTCTCTCTCCTAAATTTGCAATGCGGGGAAATAATGGCTGTGGACCTCTCAGGCTTGCTGCAATTCGACCAAGGCCCCACACGAGGGCAGACTTGCTACAGAGTGGCCTCTCTCCTCACCACAGCTTCTCTGGAAGAATGCAAGTCTGTGGAGACCATGGGAGCAAACATCCAGGGCTCTCGTGCATTTTTCTCACTGCATGCCGTAGAAGGAGAATTTCCTCACGTCTCAGACATCACTCACCGGTGAACACACACAGCATCTTTGAAAGTCCGAATAGCATGGTAAAGAAAGGACGTCCTTTTAAAGGCCTTTTATTTTCTGAGATGGTATAGGGTAGTCAAATGATTCTCCGTCCTTTGTAGGAATTCTAGAGGCAGGCCAGTGTACAGCCATGCATGCTGACTCCACACACACACCACGTATGCACACACACACACACACACACACACACACACACACACGGAAAACTCAGAAGACATAGCTTTTCAAGCATCTAAGCAATCTGCCTTATGAGTCTTAAGTGCACAGAATTCAGAATTAGAGTGTAAATCTTAAACAACTCACAGGGGGTCCAGGTGGTCCAGGTTTCCCAGGGGGGCCCTCATTGCCCTGCAGGAGATACACAGGACCAAATGAATGGCTTAGACATTTCCACTCGAGATTTGTGATCCAGGTTGTTTGAAGAGCTGTCTTCTAAAATCACCATGGCCTCTGCCTTGCAGTCTTATTCTGCTTACCTTGCTCCTTGGCCCAGTAAAATACATTTCCCCACTCCAGGAACGTAAATGCCTGTCTCCAAGCTGTGTGAACTCTAGGGAAGGACCCTTTGCTTCACTGGAGGTAGACAACCTAGGTGACCTGCTCTGGACTTTGAGTACAGTGGGGGATTCTCTCCTCCTATGTATACATGGGGAAGAAGGGGAGAGTTCATACACAGACTGCAGGCTCTGAGACTATGCCTTACTAGCCTTCACTCTTGGCTTCACCTCCAGCAACTTCAGCTTTGTGGAGCCAGAGAGAGCATGCTAGCAAATTTAGCCAAAGTATCAAGTCACAACCTGTGCCATACCTGTTGGCTAATATCAAACTCTACAACCAGGTGAGTCATGTCTTACCGAGTAGAAGTGACTTCGGTATGGCACCACTTAAGAGAAATAGCCTGTTAATTTTATTTGTTGATACAATTTAAATAGCCTTAGGTTTCTGCTTATAGGAAACACAAATTGAAAACGAAGGAACACTGCAATAATCGCTTACTATAAAACAATAACTAGTCTGTGATTTGAACTGAGACTTGGAAAACGACTTTTACAAAGCACAGACTTCTTACCAGCTCATAGCCAGCAACTGTTGCAGCCCCTTGGGCTTTTTGCCCGTTGTTCCTATAACTGTGCATTGTTTGTAGAATGGTACCTTTATAAACTGTTCTATGTTGTGGTTACCAAGGACAGAGATAGCACATGGCTAATTGACAGAGTATCCAGAGGGACTAACACACAATGTCCAGGAAATTTGAGGGATGCTAGTCCTCTTTCAGAATTTGGCAGACGATTTTATTTCAACACTCATCTTTCTCTTACAACAAAGGAAAACATCACAAACCATATATTCATCAATTTAAATAAGCTGTGAAGTTTCTCACGCAATGCACCGCCTGAGAATGTATGCACGGAGTAAGCACACTGTATCGTCCCCAAACTGCTTCGATGGTCACTGTCTCCCTAAGACATCCTCCGTCCTGCTGACTGCCGGCAATGTCCTTTAGAGCATGACGTCATAGTGTTCATGAGTCAACAGCGTGTGCCTATTGAGAATACTTCTTTTCTTTCTTCCTGGCACAATTAGAAGTCAGATTCTCATTTGTGCCCTCAAGCTCACTTCAGTGTGGAATTCCCATTAACTTCAAAGGCCAATCTAGGACAGAATAATTCTCATAGAAAATAGAGGGGGAAAAAAGGCTAGTGGAGCAGAGAAAGATTCCTGAGATATTAGCGGGATAAAAATGTGCTGAGGCGCTTCAGAACAAGTAGGCTTGTTTCATTTAAGTGTCATGGGGGATATTGTGCTCCTCGACACCACCATGCTCCATTTTGCTCAGGGAGCTGGCATCCTGGCAAGCGTGCAGGAGACATTCAGCTAGCTTATGTGGCCCCTTGGCACTTAGTTCCTTAACCTGAATAATTTCAGCTATTTCACCATTTGTGAGTCTATGCCTTGTCTGTCACTGTAATGCCACCTTCGATCCTACACCCGGACAGCCTGGTGCTCTTGCGCTGTTGGTCTTCCCTCCCTAACACAGCACGCACGGCCAGCCGTGAGCTGTGGTGGTTCATCTTCACTGCCCAGCTGATGAGATTTAGAATCACCATGGAAACGCACCTTTGGGTGTGTCCGTGAAGACATTTCCAGAAATGTCTAGCAGAGCAGGGGAAGACCCGCACTGGATGTGGACACCGTTATCACACGGACCGGAGTCCCAATCGAACAAGAGAACGGCATCAGCATTCACCTTTCTCTACTTCTGCCTGCAGATGCAGGGTGACCCCGGGATCTCCTCCTATCATGACCTCGCTGCCATGATGAATGCTATGAACTATAAACCCTTCCTGCTTTTGACGTTGTCTCAGATATTTTGAAACAGCAGCTAGAAGTAACCAATACATTCTTTTCCCCCAAGGAGCACGTTTTCAGTGACTTCCCACTGTCGCCTTCTAGGGACAGCATTTCCAGATTGTATCACAAGACCTTTGGTTACTGATCGTTGTCTTTATAGCCTGTACGGCATCTGGAGCCAGAGAGCTTGTTCAGAATGTTTGGGCACTCCTCCCCGAAAACTTGAAAGCATGAATCCAATCCACAGTGTGATGAATTAGATGGACCCTTTGGGAGACAGTTAGGTCACGGGGTGGAACTTTCATGAATGGGATCAGTGCCCTTATAAAGAAGCCCAAGAGAACTGGGTTACAGTTGAACTACACAAGGACTCATTTAGAACATGCCCTCTGTGAACAAGAAAATGGGCCCCAGCGGCTGCCAAAGCTACCAGTGCTTTGACTGGGGACTTTCCAGCTTCTGAGGCTGCGAGAGGCACTGTTTAGAAACAATTTATAATATTTTGTTATAAAAGCTCAAGAGATTAAGACTCAGGCACAGCCCGAACTCTCTGATATGCTATAATCAATCCAGCTCACCTATATCTCTTTAGGAGACTTGGACCAGTCACTCTTCCACACAGACTCATGGCCCTAGTCTCAGACTCCAGTTTCTGGATTTTCTTTTTTTTGTTGTTGTTGATATTTATTGAGCTCTACATTTTTCTCTGCTCCCCTCTCTGCCTCTCCCCTTAAACCCTCCCACAAAGTCTCCATGCTCCCAATTTACTTTGGATTTTCTAAATCCCACCCCAGTGTTCTCTCTCATCTTACTTTCCTCTGGGAACACACCTGTGCTCACACCCACTTTTAGACCAGCATCTTTGCAAGCACACTTCACGAGTAGCCACTTCCTGACACCATTTGCTCTTGTAGGCTGTTCTTGATTGCATTACTTGATCTCTCAGTAAATGGTTCCACCTTACCCATAACCCAAGCCCCATTTTCCTCCATACCTTGTCACCTTTGGCTCCAGTGGGACCGGGGTGTCCAGTTCTTCCTGTTAAGCCCTGTGAAATGGACAGCTGAGTTTGTCATAGAGCCAACAAGTCAATGATCAAAAGACGTTGGAAGTTGGTTGCTAAAACTTACCCATGTTGAAGGTCATTTAATCTTAATTAAATCAGTTATACAAGTTTATATTTCTTCAAGCTGATACAGCACCTGTATTCTCCTGATAACTCTTTGGAAGGGTAAAATTTCTATCTGTGGGTGTTTTTCACCTTGGCCAAACACATTTAATGACCTTAACTGGAACCTTTTGATACACTTAAGAATTTAGTCTTGCTGTTTAAATGGCAATTTACATAACATTATGTCTTTCTAAATGAGGTATAATTTTGGTAGTGATCAACATTTTAAATACTCTAAGACTGGGCAGAATTAACAATGTGTATATTGAGTTATGTGATCTGCATTGTAAAAAGGAAAACAAAAAATAAGTTTAATTCTTCTTTGAGACTAGAATGAGCATTAATTCTTGTGGTTTCTTTTGCAGTTTTCTTCCATTATTTTAAGTTTTACTGTGCAAGTTTGTTTGACATACTGAGGTGCAAGCATAAATGATAAACTTTTAATTAAGGCAAACCCATGATTCAAAACATTAAGGAATGATCACACTCTTGAGGGATAAAAACAATTTCCTGACATAGAAGCTTTAAGAGGAGAAAGAGACAGAGAAGTCAAGACATCAACTGAGTGGAATTAATTCAGCCAGGAAAATGCATTATTTGGGACCAACTTATACAAACATTATTTGTTGGTCTGAAACTCAAGTGTGATTGTGTGTCCATTTTTTTTACCTGGCAATTGAACTTTAGAATTGCTTCGAAATAAACTCCAAATAAGAGACTTGGTTTGGCAGGTTGGGAATGATAACAGATTCTGTTCCAGGAAAACAAGATAACCCGGAGGCCATATTGCTGTGTTCAAGGGGCAGCAAAACAGATTTTTTTTTAAAAAAAATTCACATATAGGAATAAAACAAATTAAAGCCGATAATCTTTAGCCTGTTATTTTTCTTTGGAAAATTCTCAGCTTGTGTTGCATCTGAATCTCTTGTCAAGGTAAGCACCAAAATTTGAAAGTAAGGAGAGGATGCACTTGTGTATCCAGCTTTTATTTCCACTGGAGTGGAAGGATGCTCTTTGGCTTGGCCAAACTTTTGACAGGAAGTCTCCAGATCACTAAGCTGGCTTAACTGATCTTAGAAAAAAAAAAAACTGGAGGTGCTGAAGAGATACGGAGCATGAGAGGCCCCAGGAATATGTACCTTGTAGCATTCCTACAGGTATGACCTGTAAGGAGAATAGTCTTATCAAATACTTACAGGAGGTCCAGTTGGGCCAGGAGCACCTGAGAGGCCAGGGATTCCTTGAAGACCCTGGAAGAAACAGTTTCTATCATAAAGTTTATTCTAGGAAACAGATCATTTTTGCAATTCAAATGTTTTTATTATTGAAAATTAATCATGGACCTTAACTAATCGAGAAACTTGATATGCACAACCTATAAATAACTACTTAAATGAAAAATTATCTGTATGGGTGTTTGCCTACATGTATGTCTGGATACCACGTGTGTGCCTGTTGTCTGCAGAGGCCAGAAGAGCACATTGTAACTGGAGTTACAGACAGTTGTCAGTCACCACTTTGGGGCTGAGAATCGAACCTGGGTTTTCTGGAGAGCAGAAAGTGTTCTGAGACATCTCTCCGGTCTCTAAATACCAGCTTCAAAGAGTAGGTGTGGTAAGCTAAAATGCCATGGCACGGAATAGATGATAAAGGTAACTGAATCTGTTGGTGACCCATAGAACATTTCTGATGTTCTACACCCACCAACCAGCAGTAGTATTACTGAGAATTGTATACTACTAAAACATGCAAATACAGGCTTTGGGTTGGTATAATACCAGTGGACAAACATTTGCTTGCACCAAAGCTTCATCCAGCTACTGGCAAAGTAAAAAAAAAAATGCTTTATAATATACTTAGTTTATCTGTTTAGTGCACTATAAGAAAAAAAAAAACTCACCTGTGAGTTTACCTGAAAAAATATGACTTACGCATCAAGTGAAGGTCTTTTCCCACCCCCTTCCTTGGATTTCCAGGATAATAATTAAATGGGTATGAATGAAAAACTGGCACATTTGTTTACATTTGGGAAGGAATCTGTAAGGTAATTTTATTTCTTTATCAGGTGTTCCACTATAGGATATTAGTTGAATACATCCCGTAAAACCCATAATATGGAAAGTTTCACAATTACTAAATTACTGTCTAGAAAACCATTGGATGACATGGAAAATAGAAGTCACAAATGTTATATAGCAGAAGCTAAATTTTTAAACAGCTAGCAATGCATCCGTTATGAGTGGTGTGGCGAGACCCCACTGGTGTCTGCAGAAGTATTTCTAACAGCACATAAACACATGAATTCTTCCATAGCGGAGTGTGATGTTCTGATAGGACAAGAAGACAGACCAGACCTGTGTGAGTTTGTGTCAGACTTTGCTGTCAGTTGAAGTCACTGTCAGCCTGAGTGAGTTTTCCAGATTTTGCAGAGATTTCCTGGGGTTTGAATTGTGGGTCATCCATAATACTCCAATTACCACCTCAGTGTGTTGTGGGAACAGACACAAGGTTTAGGTTTCTACTGTTTTGTGTCTTTGCCAATTTTTCTGTAAGAGGTTTAAATCACTTTTTAATCAGAGAAGATAAATTAATCACCCTTTTGTTGTTTCAGATTAACATGAAATGCGTCAAGTTCTAGGCAGAAGGGCTGGGTTGTAGCTCAGTGGTCCAGCACTTGCCTGTCAGTCATGAAACTCAGGCTTTGATCCCTGGCAGTGTAAATACCAACCAACCAACCACCCAACCAACCAACCAACCAACCACCCAACCAACCAACCAACCAACCATCCAACCAAACCAAAGCCAGACCCAACTTACGGATCAAATCGTCCCATTCTTTCAAGATTTAATCACCTTTATCAAATAAAATATTCCTTTTAACTGCCTTAATATTATTTGTTATAATAGGACTCCTCTGTCTACTATTCTTAAACGATTATTTTTATACTTATTATGGAGACCAGGTGACATAGCTGTGGGAGAGTGACTGCATCATTTATGAAACATCAGCAAGACTGAGCTGGATCGAGGTTCTTTGCACCCATAGGGAGAAGAAGCTCAGCTTGTCCAATTCCAAATGAGATCACAAGTTATTTCAGCTTTATTCATGAGGTGCCATGGCAGTTTGAATGAGGATGGCTTCTATGGGCTCATATATTTGAATGTTTGGTCCCTAGTTGTGGGAGTGGTGGAACTGTTTGGGAAGGATTAGGAGGGTTGGCCTATCTGGGAAGGATTAGGGGGAGGTAAGTCACTGGGGGTGGGCTTTGAGGTATCAAACTGGGTTTCCCTCTCTCTCTGCCTTGTGCTTGTGGATAACAGGTATATTCTCAGCTACTGCCCCGGCACCATGCCTGCGTGCCTTCTGCTATGCTCCCCACCCTGATGATTATGAACTAACTCTTTGAAAGAGAAAGCAAGTCAAGCCCCCAATTATATTATTTTCTAAATAACCTTGGTCATGGTGTCTCTTGACAGCACAGCAATAGTAACTCAGACAGAAATGATGTAAATAAATACTGAAAGACTCTCCTTGAGTGTGCTGGAATGGCTCATGTACTAGGTCTTGGGGAAATCTTCTGCATATTTGTTTTAAAGAACATAGTCATTCTTCCTTCAAGACTCTACCAACCCCATTGTCTGTCTGTCTGTGTGCACACATGCCTGTGCATGTGTGGACCATTCCATCAGCATGATGGATTGACTCTTCATTTTCCTAGCATTCTCTTCACAAGCTTATAAACAAATTTCTAATTTTATAAGTAGAAAGGAAAATTTTCTATGGGGAATGGTACTTTTCAACGACTGAAGCTTGTGCACATGTATCATAAGTTTCTTTGTCTTGGAACATCTACATTTTCATGTTTTTCTACACACACCTGTTTCAGGTACGCGTGTGCATATTTCTTCCTCTCTTTGCTACTTTACGTCTCAGCTTTGAGTCAGTCTAGAGATGCTGAGTGAGGCTGTCTAATGTATAAGCATGGGACTCATTAACCTTTGATGGCCGCATTAAACTTTAAAATAAACCCCACTGCATAAGTAAAAAACATCATTCTCAGCAGTCTTTCTCCCAGCCACCTGAAATTTGTAATAAGAGTGGAAAGTTCCTATGGCGGCCCAAAGGGCAATGAGATGGTTTTGTCAGGCTAGGCGGCCACTGAAGAAGACAGACATTCAAGATGAAGACAGCCAAGTTAAGTACATAGTGCCAAATTCAAGCACAATTAAAATCTATTGCATAGGTATTCATCCATCATTTGTATACTTCGCGATGAATGATATTTTCATGTCTTGTTTGTCATTCATTATCATAAACTATTATATGAATACATAAAGTCTAAAAATGAATTTTCTGTGGCTCAGAAGGGCAGGATCTGTGCTCTGTTAGCGCCTTTGCAAATTGGTGCTGAGTCAGACAGCACAGGTGGAGAACCTGGAGGAAGCCACTTTCGAAGATCGACAATGAGTGATCCTTCTAACCTAATAAATTATTGATGATTATAAAATCAGAGCTCTAAAAGATATGCTCTACCCCTGTACCTTTTCCACAGAATGAGGAATAGATGTCTGTGGTTTCATAACATTAGATACAGTGCACATCTGTTAAGAGAGAATAGCCTGGTAGCCAGTTGGTCAACATTTTACTCACTTAAACAAATCAATGAGCTATGTAACTAAGCTATTCTTTGCGTCCAAGCAGATAATGCAATTATGTTTGCTATTGTTGAACTGTGTGAAAGATCAAAGTAATGTTGTTTTGTTCCTTTCAAAAGACTGGACTAAGTCAGTATGTTGGGTGAGGTTTATTCATGTTATGCTTATCATGTAGAGAACAAGGGAAAAGAGCCTTCTAAACTCTAATGGGTCCTCTGCAGACTTCCCGTGATCCATGTCAAAGAGTGCACAGAATGTACCTAAGAAAGACCACACTAAAATATCAAGGAATATTAACCATGGGTTCAGCTGACCAAGACAGCCAAATACCTACAGAATCAATAAAATTTAACGTCTATTGAATTTAACAGAGTCACTTATAAAAGGCCCAAGTTGCAATCATTTCTCAATCTTTTTTTTTTTTATTACTGTCTGAATTGCATCTAAAGCCCAGCTCTGGGATCTAGGCAGCTAACCTGCCTGCCTGCTAAAGCCCATTACTGTGCTTTTGCTTCACCGAAACCTTCTGTGCAACTCCAGGAAGCAAACGCTCATCAATTCTTACTTGTTTTCAAAACACAAATGCCTTTAATGTTTTATTTAGAAATGAAAATAAATGCTGTATTTCTTCTTCTTTAATTTTTAACTTGGAAAACAATCCCAAGCCAATCTTAAAGGTTTCTAGAACACAATGAATATCAATAAAAACAATAATAAATGATGATAACTTGTAATGTGAAGTACAGTTCTAAGCAGGAAAATAGATGGATTTTATAGTGTCATAATTTCCCACACTACCATCAAGGTTAATGGATGCCAGATGGCTTTCTTACTTTCATTAGGAACTATTAGCACCAAAACTGTTTAAACTAACAGCAATCCATCATTCTAATTGGTTTTTCTAAGAGTTAATGTGAGTTATGCAGGGCAAGAATGATATCTTTAGCGTCACTGTGGTTTACAGTCAGGAATTTACACCATTATCTCTAAAGCACGTTTGAGTTGGGTGCTTGGTCCTGGGGTGGGTGAGCTGCTGACCTCAACCATTATGTACAGATGCCCAGCACAGCTTATTTCTCCCAAGCACTTGGAAGCTGAGCAGAGACATGGAGAAACCAAGGTTGTTAAGTTCAGTCATGGCACAGAGGTCTCCCCTGGCTGGACTCTGGAGCGGCCCTTGGGTCTATGCCTGTTCATTTACCCTTTCCACCTGTTTGCTATCCTGAGGTTTGTTTTTGTGAGTTCACTCTTCTTTCTTTTCTTGTAAGAACTCGGATAATTACCTGCTACCTAAAAACAAACCCCCATAACTTTTATATTAATTATTAGCCTTATTTTGTGCCTCCACATCTGGACCACTGGAGATAAATGTGCATCTATAATTACCAAACATGTGTTATTTTAAAACATCTAGCTGTTCTTGGTTTTCAATGGTCTTGGTATTGAGCATGCATTAATGAAAACTCAGTGTCTTTCCTTTATGGAATCAAGTGGAGAGAAGCAGTAGCGGAGTGTTTTATCAGAGAGCCTCTTACCTCATCTCCCTTCTCCCCATGCATTCCAGGGTAGCCCCGCTCTCCTTTGCTTCCCTAAAAACACAGTAACTTTAGTTAACACTGGACCATTCGGTATTATCTGTAACAATGGGAAAAAAAATCTCCCATCAGAGCACTTTGGGTGTGTCCTTTGCACAGGGCTACGGGATAAACTAATAGCATCATCTGCAAGTGCCCTTTGCCCCATGTTACCAAAGTAAGTTTCATAGGAGTAGGGTATTTTAAAAATGGGATTCTCCATGTTTCATTTAGTTAGAATCTCACAGAGGACTATCTTACCTTTGGCCCCTCTCTGCCTGGGACTCCTGGAGGACCCCGTGGTCCTGCATCCCCCTGGAAGACAGAGGAGTCAGAGCTGCGGGAGGACACCCAGTATGTGTGCTGCAGGACTCACAGGCATGCCAGCAACCTCTCACCTTCCTGGCTGCTGAATCGTATTTTCCAGGTTCCCCAGTGCCTCCTTCATCTCCTTTGTTGCTCTTCAGCCCGGGAACACTGGCTGGACAGTTGCCACAGAAGTTCTAACGAGCATAAAGACAGTTTCACTGGGAGGTTCCTAAAACCCGTTTATGAAGCTGATGTTTGATCTAACTGTACTCTTGTCAAACGAGCAATTGTGAGGCCGCTCTACCTTCAGAGACTTGTCTGTCCAATCTGAAAGATGGCTTTTTGGGGTAAACACTAGACAAGCCTAATCTGTAATCTTCCTTTACACCATTGGTGAACTTTTACTTAAAAGCAAAACACCACACCACACATCTCTGCTTCCATTTCAATGGAGATTCCCGAATAAATAGTAGGGGCGGGGAATATAATTTGAGAGCACAATCTAAGTTTTAACTGTTCAGCACTTTTAGGAAGGGAAGTCTTATTAAAGTTTGGATATATATATATATATATACACACACACACACACACACACATACATACATACATATATATATATATATTTTTGCTAAGATAGAGCAAAACCTTCAGATACTGATTTCAGAAACATTTTCAGTTACATGATTCCACTGATGATTTTAGTGGAACTCGTATTTAGTAAAACAGGAAAAACATTAAAAAATGATAAAAAAGATAATTGTTTTAACTCAACAGAAACGTCTTAGATTTATTTGATAATAGTCTCATTTTCTTCAGTTAGATAAAGCAAGGGAAACTGATTTTTAATAAAGTTTTCTGAAAAATGACTCAATATTATTTTATAGAAATCATTAAGATGCATTCATCACTAGCCCATGCTCAATCTGCTTCTAAGAGACCTGCCACACAGATTAACCCAGAAGGGCTGGGAGGAATGGTTTGGGTTTAGCATCAGGCCAGGTGCTCTCAATGCTCCAACCGAAGGCATCTTAACAAGCAGAAAGCAGCTGGCAGCTTGTAAAAGACTTGGGCCTGGAGCTTGAGTTAGTGTTCTGGGTTCCAAGGTCAGGACTTAACATTATGTTATTAAATTGAGTCCACAGGTCAATCTCCAAATCAAATTCTGGAATTTGGGGTTGGGTGGGGGCTACTTGCTTCCCCCCTTTCTTCTGTTGATAAAGCTCGTTGGGATCAGCTGCCATGCTTTCCTCTCTGCATCCCATCTGTCTGCTCTTTTGTGACTCAGAACCTTACTGAGATGACTCTGGGACTGGAAGAGCAGTGTGATGTGTCAGAGGAGGCTGCCTGGCAAGACTGTTAGCTCCTCACATCCATGAGACCCCTGAGGGTCTGGGTCTCCTTTTGGAAGAGTCCACTCAGTCTGCTGTCTGTTCTGTGCACACTCTATCAGAACATTTAGTTCTGCTTAAGTATACAAACTTCTCATCCTTCAAGAATTCAAGCATCTAATTCCTACAATCTTGTCATTTCTAACATTGCTGTTTCAAAGAATCTAGGGCCTAATACCCGAGGACGTGTGTTCCTGTGTCAGTCTCACACTTATTAGATATGTATCTGGGCAAATTACTCAGCTACTTGGGGTTTCAAGTATCTTCAACGAATGAGAATGGCCCTCCAGCCTGAGCTCATAATAGTTCGGTAAAGACTAAATGGGAAAGAAGTTAATAAGGTTGCACTGACTGACATATAATTATAATTCAATATGAGCTCTCTGAAACCCTCACAAATATTCCGTATTATAAGAAAATGCTGCTTTCCTGGAGTTCCTAATAACCCCTCCAGAAGTTTTTTTTTTTTTTCTTTTTTCTTTTCGGTTTTTTTTTTTTTTGAGACAGGGTTTTTCTGTAGTTTTAGAGCCTGTCCTGGAACTAGCTCTTGTAGACCAGGCTGGCCTTGAACTCACAGAGATCTGCCTGCCTCTGCCTCCCGAGTGCTGGGATAAAAGGTGTGCACCACCATCACCTGGCCAGAAGTTTTTATGTTAATATTTATATTTACATATATTTACCCATCTTTTATTGAGACTAGACTATGTCTTGTGATGGATACGATGCTATAACTCTTCACGTTTACATGTATGTCATTTGGCAAATCATGAGAATAAACACCGCTTGTATAAGTGAAATTACCTGTTAAGTGTGAGTGGTGTACACTTAACAGTTTAACACTTTCTGTTCATCTGAAGACAGGAAATCTCAGAGTGAAATGAAGGGCTACATTTTCATTTGGGGTCACCAGCCCTTACTAGACAGCATGGACACTACATAAACATAGTCTTACCCACTACCAGACCCCCAGTCTGAGTGATAAAATATAGCAAAGTATTTCAGAGGAATAGTAGCCATAGTGCATGCATATGCGCGCGCGCGCGCGTGCGTGTGTGTGTGTGTGTGTGTGTGTGTGTGTGTGTGTGTGTGTCCGTATAGTTAGAGCTGGACTGAAACTTGCACTCCTGTTTCAGGCTCTTAAAGGCTGGAATTACAGGTGTGTGCCATCATGTTTTGCCTGAGGTACTTTATGGGATGGATAATCAGTAGAGATAATTTTTGTTTAACAGGGTAACAGATTGTTAGGGCGATTGTTGGCTTTGGAATTTTTATAGCTCGTTTTGCAAAATTCCATGATATAAAAACATAATCTGTAAGTGAGTGGCACTGGTTTTCTTCTTGAGACTGCCCAGAGCTGACAGGGTGGCAGACAGGCTTCACGGCAGTGAGCCAGAGTGGGTTGGAGACAGGAAGAGAAAGCTAGTGCTTGAGAGGAGGCAGGATCTACTTTAAGGTATCAATGATGTCACCCCTTCCTGTATGTCATCTCACAATGTGGACCCGGAAAGAAGGGAAGGGGAAGACTGGTATAAATGCTATACGCTATAAGAAGACATGCATGCTCTTATGTCTTAAATGTTTTCTAGCAGAATTTGAACTGTTTCGGATGAGCAGTTAATTATTCTATCTTTGGTAGAAAGTTCCTTTTTAACCTTTTCCACACACCAACATCTAATTCCTCTTATACCAAAAGAATACCTTCAGCAAGGCGCCAATGTCTCCCAAGAGAGGAAGTGCAATCTGTAGTTAAGAGAGAGAGAAACTCAAATCCATGGATATTCGCATATACATGAACATAATACAACATGAACATACAAGTTGATATGTGTGTTTCTAAAGTGCCATGCCAATTGCTTTGGAGATGGTGACCCTAACCAGCAGGCTCACTGGCTTAGCTTTATGTTTCAGGGCATAAAACTTACACACAGTATGGCTGGAACCAGAATGTGAGAATAGTCACTGTTCCTTCAGCCAGATCATGCGAGCTCACATGTATCATTGCTTTGACCATACACCTGTATTTTAGAGATTCATGACAAGGTAACCTTTATGCTTTTCCTGTGCTGTTGGTTTTAAGTAATATAATGTTTTATTTAATCATTTGGTAAAAGGAAATCGCTCATCAAGCACATTATCAGGCTGCTGGGAAATAGGAAGATTGCATGGTCAGTCTGCCTTAAAATTAGCTCTTACAGAAATTCTAGATACTTAAGTGAGGGACAAGACAGACACCTGGGGAGCATGGGCTGTGGTTGGGCCACAGGTCTTCAAATGTCCTTACAGAGGAACACTGTAGAAGCCCCAGTGACAGTTGACAGGATGTGAGATGAGGGGCACACGATTCAGCGTTGAAAGTAAAGAAAGCCGGATAATGCTGCCGCATGCAGCTCCTAAGGACTCAAAGGCACAAGCAGTGTGGGAGGTGAGAGAGTCTGAGAAGACACAGCGAGGGGCCAGATTTGGATTTTATTCTACAAAACTCAATGTACAATACAATGCCATGTGCCATGTGGCCTCTCAAAACTGTAAGTGTTGGAGCTGAGGCTATTTAAAGGGACTTACAGTCACTCGTAGCAAGATTTACCCTGAAATAAAGCTATGTAACACGCAGCATCTAAATGCATTTTTCTGAGATTTTCAATCCAATTTTCATAATTTAATCATCGCATCTGTTCAGAGGCACTCAATCAATGGATATGTACCGCCCTGGAGGTAACTCACCTGCAAACTTTCATTTAGAAAAATGAAATTCATTTACTTACCCAGCATTAGAAAAACTAGAAATTGTGGCTATCAGTTTTTCTCAATTTTCCATGGAACAAAGACTTTAAATGCTAAGGCTCAGCCTGGGGCAAAATTGTACAGCTGAATTATACCCTTAGGAAATAAGAATTCATCACACACGCACAATAATGCTGACCCAGCTTGAATTCCCCCCTCTACAAAATAATGGGGATAAACAAAATCACCAAGCAGTCACCAAGCACTGCAATTAGTTTGGACAGCAAAATTTGCTTGGTTGGCTGTTTGGCTTCGGGGTGCATTAAAGATACATAAATCAGGCAAAGCCCGCCTACATACCGGGTCACCTGGGGGGCCTGGAAGACCTGGCTTCCCGTCTCTCCCTGGAGGTCCCTAAAAACAGAAGTCGCTTATTCAAACCTCTGCAAGTTAGAGCTGATTAAAATGGACACGGATGGGAGCTGGGGAAAGGTCCTTACGTCATTCCCGGGGGTCCCTGGAGTTCCTGGCAATCCGGGCAGACCTCGAGGGCCCTAGAGAAGTGAAGAAAACAATGTTGCTAGGACTGTCTTTTGAGCAGTTTCCGGCAATCAAGAAAGCTGAACTTCTTTTGTGCGTAATTTAGTGAAGTCACTTACCTGAATACCTGGCTCTCCGGCAGGTCCTTGGGAGCCCTGGGTAAAAAGAGAGAGAATTATCTAACTTCTACCAGGGATATTCATAAATGCCCCATCCTTAGCAGAAAAACGAGGTTTGGCACTTGCACAATCTGAAAACGCTGTAAGTCTTGCACACAGTTTCTGGTGGGCTCACCATGACCTCAAGCCATAGTTAAAGAGCCAGATATTCAAGGCTGAAGCACAAGATTTTGCTCTCTTACTGGGATGTTTCTTTTATTCCACTCTGCTGCTGCACACTCAGAAGTGTGCAAGCAATGTGTCCACATCCTGTCAGGTCAGAAACCAATTGCCCATGGGGCTCAGGAACCTGAGCCTCCCTTCCTTTCTTCATTGACTCATTTTCCTCTTGTACATTTGTTTATTATTTTTTATTGAAAGTAGATTCTTCTCTCATACAATACAATTCCAAGCACAGTTTCCTCTCCCTCTACTCCTCCCAACTCCCTCTCCTCTCTTCCTCAGACCCGCTCCACCTAGGTTTCTTCTGCAGAAAAGAGCCGGCCTCTAAGACACAACAACCAAACACAGCAGCACAAGATACAATAAGACAAGGTAAAATCCCTCACGTCCAGGCTGGACAAGGTGACCTAGCAGGAGGAAAAGAGTTCCAAGAACAAGCAAGAGAGTCAGAGACACACACTGTTCCACGTTAGGAGTATCACAAAAGCACCAAGCTAACAGCTAGAACATGTAAGCATAGAACCTGGTACAGACACATGCGGGTTCTCAATTTCCTCTTAAGAAAAAGCAGGCTCCAGTGTTCAGTGGTGGACGTTGATGGTTAACTAACAGCACCTGAGTTATTTTCTTCTTCTGGAATGCTGAGGTTTGGAATAACCCAAGTGAGGCTGAAGTTAGCCAAGAACCCAATAACATTTATTCTGGTTATGCATACTTTTGGGTCATTGAATTTCTGGTGCACATGACTTCAGTTTAGGCACTTGGGAAGCAGAAGCAGGCTTCTTATGCAGTGAGTTTAGCCAGTTAGCCCTATGTAGTGAGACCTCATCTTTAAAATCTTTTTTTAAAGCAGTTGGTATCAGCATTTTCTGGATTCTCCGTCTTACTTAAAAATATTTATAACATCATCATTATCTAAGCCTTTTGTTGCCTTTTTATTGTGGTATTTTTTTTCTTTTTTTCTTTTTTTGGTTTTTCGAAACAGGGTTTCTCTGCAGCTTTTTTAGAGCCTGTCCTGGAACTAGCTCTTGTAGACCAGGCTGGCCTCGAACTCACAGAGATCTGCCTGCCTCTGCCTCCTGAATGCTGGGATTAAAGGCGTGCGCCACCACCGCCCGGTTTATTGTGGTATTTTTATCCTATCAACTTGTTATCTGTTTAAAGAGTTATTGACATAATGTTTTATCAACTGTTAAAGTAGTGTGTAAATCAATGGTTTCCATTCTGGCATTTTCACACACACATTGCTCCGATGGGTCTCCCTCCACCATTGCCCCCTCCTGGTCTATTTTCTTCCTGGTGGTCTCCATTCTCACCACAAGACACTCCTTCTGCTTCCCTGTCAGATGTATTTCATTACTCTCTCTTTTCTTCCCCTCCCATACTTCTTCCATTTCTACTTATGTGACACACACACACACACACACACCACACACACACACACACACACTTCCACATGTACTATTTGTCTTTCTGAGTCTGGCTTATTTCACATAATAGAATGATTCCAGTTGAATCCATTTTCTGCAAATGTCATGATTTCCTTTTCCTTTATGGGGATGAATAAAACTCCTGGTGTATGTGCAAGTCTCTTTGGGGTAGGCTGAGCTAGAAGGCTTCTGGTATGTGCGCAGAGCAGGATAGTTGGGCCATGTGGTTGTTCTCATTTTAGCTTTTAGGAGACCTTCTAGTGATTTCTGTAGATGTTGTAGTTGTTTATATCCACACCAGTCATGCATAAAAGCTACACTTTCCTTGGAGGATTTATTACCAATATTTGTCTCTTGTCGTGATGATAGCTTTTTCTCACTGGGGCGAGATGAAATCTTAAAGTTTAAAAAATTTTAGTGTGTGTGTGTGTGTGTGTGTGTGTGTGTGTGTGTGTGTGAGAGAGAGAGAGAGAGAGAGAGAGAGAGAGAGAGAGAGAGAGAGAGAGAGAGAGAGATACATGTGTACATGGGAGTCTTGGTGTCAGAGGTCCTGGAACTGGAGTTACAGGATGTTGTGGGTTGCCTAATGTGGGTGCTGAGAGCAGAACTCGCTTCCTTGGAAAGCTCACACATTCAAGCTCTGAACTGATGAGTCATCTCTCCAGTCCCAAAAGCAACTTTAACTTTTATTTCCTTGATGGATAAGGACGTTATACACATTAAAAGTTATTGATTGGCTATTGTGCTTTTTCTTTTAAGAGCTATTTAGTTCATTAATCCATTATTGATAGAGGAATTTATTTATTTATTTATTTTGGCCTTAAGTTCTTGTAGTTTTTATAGATTCCAGATATTAGTGCAGAGATGCCATCTTTGCTGTCCTCTCCTGTCCAGTGGTTGCTTCCTTTGCAGAGCAGAAACTTCTTAGCTTCACTGTTTCCCATTCGTCAATTTATAACTCTCTATGCTGCTGGATTTCTTTTCAGAAAGGTTTTTGCATAGACCTGTATTTTGAGGAGTTTTTCCTCATATTTCCTCTATAGTTTCTGTTTTTATATTGAAGTCTTTGATTTATTTTAACTGATTTTTTTTCTTCACAGTGTGTGATATGGATCTACCTTCTTGTATATCTGATGATCTGTTTTTCCCTGCACCATTTGTTGAAGAGGCTATTCTTGTATTCCAATAAATAGTTTTGATACTTTTCTCAAAAATTAGGTGGCTGTGGCAGTGTGGATTTATTTCAGGGTCTGTTATTCTACTCCCTTGGTCTACACATCTGTTCATGTGTCAGAACCATGCTGTGTAGACACTATGGCTCTATAGTGTCTGTTGAGATCAGGTATTGTATTTCTAGAATTTCTCTTTCTGATTAGTATTGCTTTTGCTGTTCAGGGTCTTTGGGCTTCTATATACATTTTAGCATTGCTTTTTCCAGTTCTGTGAATAACATCATTGGAATTTTGACGGAGATTACACTGAGTGCATGGGTGACTTTTGGTAATATAGACATTTTCATGGCACTAGTTCTGTCCGTTTGTGAGCGTAAGTGATGTCTCCAATGCCTAGTGTCTTCTTCAGTACCTCCAAGTTTTCACTGAACATGTTTCTGCCCTTTTTAGTCAGGCTTATTTTTAGGTAGTGCCCCCTCCATGCCTGGGCTAATTGAGTGAGAATTTTGCCCCTGATATTTCTTGTTAAGTTTCTTATATGCTATATAGAGAAGCTACTACTTTTTAATGCTTAGTTTGCATTCTGCTACATTGCTGAAAATGTTTTTTTACCACTCTAAGAGCTTTCTGGCAGTGTCTTCAGGGCCTTTAAAGGCAGCATAGGGTGAAGTAGTGTCTGAACAGTGTTGATTTGATTCTGTTCTTTCCTGTTCATATCTCTTCTATTTCTTTCTCTCTTCTTACTGCTTTATGTAAGACTTTGAGCACTGCAATGAAGAAGACTGGAGACAAAAATGTAACCAATTGGGTTGCAATAACTTGACTGAATATTACTTACTGTCCTGCCAGGGATTCCTACCCCTGGTGGGCCTGTGTCCCCTGGGGAGCCATGGATACCTGGCAGTCCTCTTTCACCCTGGGAAAGCAAGGGCTCCTGTTAGGATGAGCTTCCAGACATTTGCATTTTCAGTTACATTTTCTTAATTATTAATTCTTTTTAAAATTAGCTATGAAATCTGTATACCTTTGGCCCACGTGGGCCAGGTGCACCAGGATTTCCATTTAATCCCTAGAAGGAATAAAAAAAAAAGTAATATGACTACATTTCTTTTTCTACATAACTAAAAAGAATTAGAAGTTATAATTTAAAAACACGATTCATTACCCTTCATTTTACTTGAGCAAGTCTCATATTAAGAAAAGAGAGAAAATTTTAGAAAGTTTTAGATTTTGCATAATTAGCTCAAAATATAGGGTTTTATATATGAAATTAAACATCTAATCTTCAGAATTATTGCCACTGATAATTGTTACAAAAAGTAGAAGGAAGGTAGGGGAAAATAGGCAAATCAAATGAGCATATTGGCTTTTGGGTTTTCTGGTAATACAATTTCCTGCGTCCTGAGTAGAGCATGGATCATATGCACTCTCTATGAATGATGGTTGTGGTTATGTCCTTAAACTCCAGAAGGGCAAGGTTGAGCGCTTGTTTTAAGGCAGTGTCCTAGAAAGGTCTATGGCTCACAACCTGTGTTTAAGGATTCATAGATCCTTGAGGAATCAGTACATAAGGTGCTGGGACCTTTGAAACATCTCAGTTTATCTGTAAAATACTTTAGCCTGTATATCTTTTGCAGCTGAGACCTCTCGGCTTACATCCAACATTCAAATTGTTTTAGCTTTATGAGCTATGGTATAAGATCTATCCTTCCTTCCTTCCTTCCTTCCTTCTTTCCTTTTTTTGGCGGGCTTATA
The DNA here is from genome assembly GCF_903992535.2 of Arvicola amphibius. Classification (NCBI taxonomy): domain Eukaryota; kingdom Metazoa; phylum Chordata; class Mammalia; order Rodentia; family Cricetidae; genus Arvicola; species Arvicola amphibius. The sequence goes on from NC_052055.2 coordinate 82,048,317, forward strand.
GACTACAGTTGTATCTTGAAACTGTGGGCCCAGAATGAGTAGCACATTAACTCTCAAGGGCAATCCTAGTAAGAGGGTGATACTTACTGGTTTCCCTGGCAGGCTTTTCCCTGGAGGCCCAGCATCACCCTTTGGACCTGGAAGTCCAGGAGGGCCTAGCCTTCCACCAGCATCTCCCTGTGAAAACAAGATAAGATTCTTCCTTTCTTTGCTGAGGTTCATGATGGGAAGTTGGAAGACAGCAGTCTCCACTGGTTTATTCTGTCACAGCCAGGCGAACTTCATCTTTGTGTTCACATCTATCCTCATACCCTCAAAAGCATGTACAAGTGCCTAGCTCACTCTAGAACCTGCTCTTGTTATTTTAAATACATTCACGCTCTGAAACGAGTTCTGTTATACAAAGTTGAACAGTACCATGAAACACAGACTTGTATATAAAATGTGGAGGCCTCAAAATGTGAGCCTATTTCCACCTTGACCAAAGATCAGAGAGTTGGAATTTATTTCTAGAAGACAGTAACTTTTTCAAGGTTATTCTTTGTTTTTACCCCAAACACAGGTTCCACCTAGATTTTAGGTCTGTGGGTTTTGCTCTCCCAAGGTTACTGTCAACAGGTGTGGCTAATATCCAGACCTTGTAGTATTTCAGGAATAGAGAAGTAGATATGTTTCCACCTCAAACAAAAGTCTAAGGGTTCAACTAAGTTCCAGTTCCCTTAGGGAGATATCAATGGATTCTACTTAGGGAGTGGTTTACCTACAGAATGTTTTGGTCTAGGGTGTGAACATTTCTTATCTTGTTCTAACCATAACATGTTTAACTATGAATGTAGCCCACAACCTTCAGTTGGTACGTTCATTTCCTTGTACCATTTTAATGCAGTTTATTTTAAATCTTACTCTTATCTTTTGGGATTGGGGTATTTTAAGCAATTGGAAATTAAATGCAGGTGATTTCAGTATTCCCTGGAACTCCCTCCCAGTACTATCCTATACTTCTGTTTTATTATATTTACTTGCATCTTCGCCCTCTTTACTATTTTTTTTGATCCCCATGTTCCCACCCTGGTAAATGGTATTTTTGTTGAAACCGGTCTCCGACAATGAAACACGGCACAAAGGGGAAGTCTATTCATGAAGTTCTTTAGATGATCTACGTACCTTATTTCTTGGGGAGGATGCACCATATTGATATGCCATCTTTACACACATCCAAACAGATGGTAAGGGGCGGAGAGACTTTTGATAATTCGAAGCTCGACCTCAGCCCTAACATTTTCATTTTCAAAGAAGCTCATTTTGTTACATGGAATTTCTGTGCCATACCCATACCTGTGATGATGCATGCCACCAGGGGTGCCATATCACAGGTTATATGAATGTCTGTCCCTTGTACTGATACATCCTGGGAGGCTCAAGCCTTGTTAGGCTAATCTTTGGCTTCTCTAGTGACTTTAGAATCCTTGCTTTCTTCTTTCTATTTACTTACATTTTGTACAAAAGTAAAGTCTAAATGGTACCTTCTCTCCTTTAATGCCTTGTATCCCTGGAATACCATGTTCTCCTGGCAATCCCTAGAAAATACAGATTAAAGGGAAAGAGCAGTTAGAACCTCTCTTAATGTAAGGGGATGGAATTTTAACATCTCTCTATAAGGTAATTCTGATTTGGCCGAAGGGGAAATATTATTTGAAAATACATGGCTTGTTGTCACAAGTGAAGTCAACAGCTATAATGGGAATCAGAAAAGAACTGAAATGTTCCACCTAAGAGCAGGGAGGGTGGTGGCTGGTGGCAACGCAAGCCAACTTAAGCAGTTAAGATACTTTTATTATGTTCAACCACAGTGACTCTTTTCCTTTTGATTTTATTCTTTTGGTTGTTGTTGTTCCTAGACAGTTTAGTCTAACCAGAGGATTTTGTGGTTAATCTTGTGTTATCAATATTTTCTCTTTTTATGGTGTCTTTCAATGAGTTACCTCAGAAGTGGTCCAAAATTGGCTTGTAGGAAGAATAAAAAGCAACAAACTTTCCCTAGGCTGATAGTGGTGAGGTACGCCTTTAATTCCAGCACTGGGGAGGCAGAAGCAGGTGGATTTCTGAATTCAAAGCCAGTCTTTTCTACAGAGAGAGTTCTAGGATGGTCAGGGATATGTAGAGAAACCCTGTGTCCAATAAGCAAACAAACAAAACCTTTTCCTACGGATTGGTTGTTCAAATTAGCAAACACACTATGATGCTAACTAGGAGGCTCCAGGAGGCTCAGGCCATAAGCATCAGAGCAGAGAAAGAAGTCATGGATTGCTCCCAAGATGGTAGAAAAAGGAGTAATCTCAAGTCTGCCTACCTAGAATCTTAGTCATGGGTAGAGAGTCACTGTGAGCTGAGGCCAGGAATTTTCTCCATTTTATCTAATATCTGATTGTAAGCTCTCAGTTCACATGGGGAGGCCAGGATATTATCCAAGGGGTAGAAATCTGGTGGGAATAGATGAAAAAATGCTTCCAAAGAGCACGAGGGTTTGTCTGTGTGCGAGAGAAGCGGGAAGTGGGGAGAGAGAACTCACTACAGTGACTTTATCTCACAGAACATTGGAAATGCTTGCTGTCTTTCTTGATTTTCTCTTATTTCCTTGGATATTTCCATTTTCCTCTATTCTACAGTAGTATTGACTATGACAATTGAGTTAACCTGAGTTTCAAAGATTGGATTATTAGGCTCCATCCCAAAGGACTTCCCAGTAGCAACCCTCCTCCATCAGCAGTGATCAGTCTGGGTGGTGGTAGTGACCCATGTTTTTAGGAAATTCAACTCATTAATATGTTCTTTACAACATATCCTAATCTTAATTTCCTGTCAAAATATTGAAGGTACTATATATACATACAACATCTCCTGGTGGTCCTCTGGGCCCCATGGAACCTGCAGGTCCTTGCTGACCCTAAAATAGAAGATAACAGATACTTTAACTCTGCATGAAAATAGATTGAATCTGAGTGTTGGTGAAATACCTTGTGCCCTTGACAGGGAAGAGACGGACTTCTCAGCATCCCACCTTTGTGCACAGTACTGACATGCGCTCTGGGCTTAGCCAGACAGTTCTGAGATGCTTCATTTAATGGGTCTGCTCTTATCAGCAGGTGATAACGGGGTAACTGGCCTCACGCACTGCTGGGAGCATTCTCTGAGAGTCTCTCTCCCACTTCCCCCAGCTGCTTTTTCTTAAGACACTCCTGCAGAATTTCCTCTGGGGAATGCAAGCATCATAGGGATGCTTAATTTTAGTGTAGAAACAGAGCCTGAATCCTTCCTTTCCCTGTCAAGAATGTGGCACAGGGTCATAGATTTAACTGATATTGTTTACTCTGAAAGCTTTTTTGGATGCCGTTGTGAATTGCCATTGCTCTTATAAAGGATTTTGAAGTCCCATTGTATACCAAAAGGCCTAGCATCTGTGTTTGTAACAAATGCAGCCAGTGGTGCTGGTGGGGAGGGAGGTCACCATGGAAACAAGATAAAATCTCTGAGAACATCTGTGAAGAAAATGAGTGGCACACCAACGCCTTTCTGCATACAGGATGCCTGTAATCCCCACATTATTTCCCAATAGTGACTTCGTATACACCTTAATATATAAAGTACATACCTTTAGCCCTGGGCTTCCTGTTAAACCAGGGGGACCAGCATCTCCAGGTTCCCCCTAAACGCATGAGTGGAAAGGAAAGTTAGATGTTACTATCATCTTCAGCATCTTCTGAAGGCTGCAATAGTGACTGAAGAAATGCGGGGGGATTACCTTCATTCCCTGTGGTCCTAAAAGGCCGGGCTCTCCCTGTAAATAAAAGGGTTGCCATATGGGTCATTCCCGAATCCAGATAGGGTTGGACATCTTGATACTTTAATTGACTTTTTATCAGTTAGCATACAATAAAATGGACATTGTGGAAGCTATGCAATCCAGCAACACTCATCCTAAGACAAGATCCAGAACCCTTATTGCTAGGAAGTAACTCCTCATTTCATTTCTTTACTTGGGGCAGCATGTGTGGTAGTTTGAATGTATTTGGCCCCCATAAGCTCATAGAGAGTGGCACTTTTAGGAAGTGTGATCTTGTTGGAGGAGTCTGGATGACACACGCCTTTAATCCAGACCTTGAGGATGCAGGGCACACCTTTAATCTGGGCCACACCTTCTGTTGGAAGTGTGTTACTGCGGGGGTGGGCTTTGAGGTCTTTTTCTTAGGCTTCACTCAGTGTGAGAGTCAGTGGACTTCCTGTTGCCTCTGAGTCAAGATGTAGGGCTCTCAGTTGCAGCACCAGCTCTGCCTGAATGCTGCCATGTTCTCCGCCATGATGGGCTAAAACTCTGAACTGTGACCCCCCCCCCCAACTAAATGTTTTCTTTATAAGGATAGCCATGATCATGGTGTCTCCTCACAGCAATGGAAACCAAAGACATCATGGCATGTTAGCAATGAGCCATTCACCACCAATGATAGCCAACCTCAGATGAGAGGCAGAATAGAATAGGCTAAGTTCAAAAGAGTGTGTGCTGGTAATCCTACTTCCAGGTGCTTAATAAAAACAGAAAAATGTTACAAAATAGCACAATCTTTGTTTATTTTCCATGCCTCACTTGAAAGTTCAATCCTTTGCCTTTAACAAAAATTTCAAAAACCTGTACTCCTTGTTTAGTTTTCCTCTCTTCCTTCCTTCCTTCCTTCCTTCCTTCCTTCCTTCCTTCCTTCCTTCCTTCCTTCCTTCCTTCCTTCCTCCCTCCTTCCCTCCCTCCCTCCCTTCCTTTCTTTTCCCCTGAGACAGGATGTCTGCCTTGGCTGTTCTGAAACTCCCTCTGTAGATCAGCCTTGGTCATTAACTCACAGAGATCCGCCTGCCTCTGCCTCCAGAACGTTGGGATTAAAAGCATGTGCCACCACTACCTGCCAGTTTAGATATTCTTAATTGACGACTTTTATGACATTGAGGCATAACCACTAATAGCAGTAGGCTACAAAAAAAAAAACAAAAAACAAAAAAACAAAACAAAACAAAACAAAAAAAAAACCAACCAAACCCCCGAGAAGAGCTGGTGAGGTGACTAAGAGAGTGAAGGAAGTGGCCCCTGAGCCTGAAGACATGAATTCAGTCCTCAGGACCCACGTGGTGGAAGGAGAGGACAGACTCCCACAAGCTATCTTCTGACCGTCATCATATACGTACCAAGGCATGCATACGAAATGTGGCACACACATGCCATTCCCCTAAAATAAATGTAAAATAAAAATACAAAAGAAAGCCTGCATAACCCAAATCAAATGTAAAAGTGTTACCACAAGATCGCATTTACCAAGCATTAAAGAGAATAGTTAAAAAACAGCAGAAGAGAGTACAAGCTTCAGGAAACTTACTCTATCAAATCAATTAGGAGCCGAACCACAAACTAAAGAGAGAATCAATGAAATAGAAAACCCAAGACAGCACTAAACAGCTACTTACTCTATCTCCCTTTTCACCTCTGGTTAGAGGCTCCCCCTAGGAGAATGGGTAGAAACCAGAATCAATTATAAACACTTAGAAATCAACTCTGACAGGGGTAAATGAGAATGACTTTACAGATTCCTCCACATTCCCAGACGAGCACAGAGTTAATCATTTTAATACTATTTAGGGGCTCCCAACAGCAGTCAAATTGAAATGCTGCCCTAGGCTAAACCTTCCCATTCTGAAATGAAGACGAGCACACAAGCATCCATCTGCAAGTGGAGGGAAATGGGTACAGTTAAACTGTTGAATGGCAGGTACCCACTTGAATTTCCCACCCAGGCTAACTGTGTGTTCAAACACACGGAAGCATGGTTTCAACGATGCTCTTTCACGTGTCTGTGTACTCTAACCAAAATGACTTGAAAGGGGTTAATTACTGGGGAGACAACTGCACAGGTGGGTGGAACTGATTGGTGGCTATTTGGCTTAGGATGAAGGTCCCCTCGTGAGATAGATTTGAAGAATCACCCCACTCCTGACACTCTTCCTCGCTGTCCCCCTGTTACCAACCTTCTCTGGTTACACACACACACACACACACACACACACACACACACACACACACACCATAGTCAATCCTCAGTTATCAAGGAGAAGTTTCTATTATTATAGCCATATACAGTTGAAGAAACTGAGGCACAGACTGGCCACAATTCTTCAGTCTCACTTCCTCTTCAGTGGTGACTGAGAAGTTTGCATGTGCCCAAGGATGTAGCCATAGGATTTGAATCAGCTTGGTGGCCGAGTGTGGGGACAGGTAACAACCACCTCTTCTAAATGAACCAAGCTGCCCTCTAGTGCATGTGAGGGCTAACTTTTCTCAGGTTAAAGTCACATATTTGGTGTAACCACACAAACTGTGATCTATATAACACGATGCCATCTTTTATTATGGGTTAATTTTTACATGTTAGATGAGGGCCTTGTTTATAGTCTTGCTTTGCATATTTTCATCCTAAAATTATGTGTTCAACTACTAAGGCATTCGTGGTGGGCCACTTTGTTTCCACCTCTGCTTGCAACTTTGATATCTCAAATTCCCACTCCCTGGGGATTAATCCAGGCCAGTGCCTTAACATGGAGCTGAATCCTAAATTTTCTCATCTTACTTTTTCTTTTGGAAACTAGGTTTCACAAAGTTGCCCAGTTAGGACTTGAACTCTGTATCCTAAGATAGCTTTCATCTTGTGGTCCTCCTGCCTTATCCCCCTGAATATCTGGGATAACAGGCCTGGGCCTCCAGGCCTGGTTCAAAGTCTACATTGATTGGTGTCGTTTGTAGGAATCTGGTTGACTGAGGTTTGCAATTTAGTCTCATCTCCTCTGAATACTACTGTGAATACAAATGGCTACTGGGAGTAGCCATTTGAAGTTTTTGAGCCCCCCTTTCCTTATCTATAAAATTGTGAATTCTAACAAGGTCCTTTTGTATAATATTTTAGAGCTCTGATACATAGCACATGCTATCATATTCTAAATGCCTAGTAGTGGGGGGGCATGTGGCCATTTTTATGTTGGTGTTCAAAATTCTATTTTAGACACTGACTACTCTTCTCTATGAGCTTCCTGGTTATTATGCAAAGTCACCCTTAGGAGCTATGCATTACTCCAACCCTCAATGATGTTGGAGCCACAGCACTGCTGCCTCCCATGGGATTCCAGGCTCCACCCAGAACTCAAAGTCTCAGTCACCTACAGAGCACAGCTGCTGCTCACAGAAAGTTCTAGTCTAGATTTTGCTCTTGAACAAAAAGGTTGAAATAACAAAGAACTAATTGTTCTGCCCAATAATAACTTGTGGGAAGATAGGAAAGCAAGCAAAAACATAGAGAAGAAGCCAGGTAATCAGGGAGTAAGAGGGGACTGGCCAGCCTAAAAGTTAGGGGGAAAAGCAGTTTGCTTATTTTTTTAAAAAAAAATATTTATTTTTATTTTATATATATATATGGTTGTTTTGCCTGCATGGGCGTCTGTGCACCATGTGCATTCCTGGTGCCCACAGTGGTCACAATACAGTACCAGATCCCTGGAACAGAAGTTACAGTTGGTTATGAGCCACATGTGTGGGTGCTGGGAGTTGAACCCTGGTCCTTGGAAAGAGCAGCCAGTGTTTAGGACCGCTGAGCCATGTATCCAGCCCAAGGAGTTTACTTCTACTGAATAAAAAGGACAGGCCCACACGGGCAGCCAGGCTTCCCATGACCATGGAAGGCAAGAGAGGAAGCCAGAGGGAATCCATAAGAAGAAAAGGGCCTCTTTAGGATCCATGCATTTCTCCAACCGTCAGTGATGCTGGAGCAACAGCATTAGTGTCACTTGTGGGAAATGCAGGCTTCCAGGCTCCACCCACCCAGAACTCCTGAGCTAGAATTCTCAGGACTTGAGGCCACACTCATGTTTACAGAGCAGGGCTGTTGATCACAGAAAATTCTTTTCTGCTTCATGTCTTGTCAGATCCTCCACGGTCCACTCAGGAACTTAAGGTTGAGGTGGGCGTCACTGGGAAGGGAGACAGTGGAGAGCCCAAGGAGAGGCTAGGAGATGCTCTGAGTGGTGTCTGGGGGAGGATTCGCATGATAGTCCCTAGACCCTTTGAAATCCTCACCTGGAGGACACTGTTAAAAGCTGTTAGGGAAGTCTGGACAGGGCACTGAGGATAAGGGACCAGAAGGTCAATAACCAGGGTTCATAGGTGCAATGGTGATTTCAAAGCTGCCAGAAACAATTACTAGGACTACTGAAGATGTCTAAGTGAAGCTGAGCAGAGGAGAAGCTCAGCTTGGTAGCACTGAGTGCTTTCCCTAGTGCTTCTGCTTGTCACGCAGGTATTTTGGTGACTTCACCATTCCTCAGGTCCAATCAACCCATAGCCCTAACTCACTCTGGAACATGGGTGAAGCAATTTAAAAAGATGTGCTGCTTGTAACCAAAATGGGAAGACATAAGCTAATCCTTATTTTTTTGCACAAGAGCGAAGACCTGTGTTTGTTTTACAGAACTCACATCCAACAAGGGCAGTGTATGGTTGCCATCCTGGGGTTGGGGAGGCACAGCAACAGGATTCCTGAACATTGCTAGATAGTCAGGCTTGTCAGATTGTTAAGTTTTAGGTTCAAGAACACACACACACACACACACACACACACACACACACACTCACGCACGCACGCACATACACATACACACAAACTAAATGTTGAAACTTTTTTTTGTAACTAGGCTTCTGCCATCTCTTAGATGGTCCTATTTGAAATACAAATGATGTGATAGAGTTTTTCTTTTCTTTTCTTCTTTTTTCCCCAAGCAAGGAAAAGTTTTCAAAGAAAGCAGCCACAGCAATATTGGAAGGTGATTTTTGCGAAGTCACTGTGATCTCACAGAAACCAGAAAGGAAAATAACTTCAGAGGTGTACTGAGAGCAATTGTTTGAGCAGAGACAGAAGCATTTTCAATTTTTAAGATAAATTTGTACCAGTCTTGATATATTGATTGTGTTTCTCACTTCAGATACAGTGTTCAGTCATCTCCGGGCAACTTAAATGGTTTGAGTGTCTGGGTTCTGGAACCAGCCTAACCTATGTGCAGAATGGGCTACCTCAAGGGGCTTTTTATATGAGTTACATGAGTTAATATATAAAAGATCTGGTGCCTGGCATGGTGTGTACTTGATTCAGAATCTGATCTACAATGCTGTTCAGATTGTTAGAAGAAAAGGGCCATACTAGGAAAATACTTTTAATTCTTCATCTGTTTTTTTCTTTCTCCCTCTGTTCTCAAGGATAAAATACTTACAGGTTCTCCTTTCTGTCCTTTAGGGCCAACAGACCCTGGAAATCCTGGCAGCCCAGAGTCACCCTGTCGAGATAAAACAGAAGAGAGACACCTCCTGAGTGAAGAGAAATTCTCCCTTCATTCCCAGAATCCGGCGGCCTGGGTCCAGGGCCTCAGTGAAGCTCCATACCTAAGCAGTCTGTTTGCCTAATAAGGAGTCTTTGCCCTACTCCATGCCGTAGGTCTTCCAGAAGTCCGTAACATTTTATTAGGACATTTAAAATTAATGTGGAACAATGTTAATTATTTTTCAAGGACAGGACACATAGAGGAGAAAAGAATTACAGTTTTGTTCTGGTGTAGCCAAAACATTATTTATTTAATTTTGCCTTTAAATGACACAACAGTCTGCTCCTGTTTCTTTTTAGGACTGATTTCTTATTTTAGGTGTGTGTGGTGGGGGAGTCAGTCAGTGATCACAGAGAGAGAAATGAGTCTGCCAGCTGTCCCCAGCGTTTCTCCGTGCTGTGTGGATGACTGACTGGAGACAGAGAAATCATTCTCGCTGATATGGTGACAGCAGCAGCTTAGAAATGTCTAAGACACCCTGGTCAAAAATGTTGAAGACGGATTTGTATGTGGCATGGAAAGAGGACTTTCAGAAGATACAGTTGGAGAGAGCGACCCTCGTCGGGGTAGAACATGCTCTTAACTGCTGAGCCATCTGTCTAGCCCTGATATATGATGCATCCTAGCAGAAATAGAAAAAAAAAACTACGTCTTTTATATCCCTGGCAGAACTTTACCACATTGTAGGTGGTATGTGCTTTTCTAAAGAGAGTAAATCACATCCGATGTAGGAAGAGAGAGAGGGCAGTGAGCACTTACGGCACCAGTGCGTTGACTGGTTTGTAAAACTCTAAACTGCCCTCCATGTCACTCCGCCAGGTTTGTGCTATAACATCCCCAAAACATAGTCATAACGGAAGCATACACCTGACAATTAGACTCATCTCGTTTGTCAGAAGTAAGCAAGTGTAGGGGATAGGAATCACTTAAAAATGCACATCTGCTCAGAATAATAAAGGATGGGTGGAAGAATAAAGGTCGGGGTTATGATGCTGTGGTGTTTGAACGGAGGTAGGCAGAGCGCCAGTGAAGGACAGCAGAGGGACCGATCGAAGCCTGTGCTTTGCGCTCCCTGGATGGGGTTGGCCTTGGCTAAACCATAGGGACACATCTTGCACGTGAAATCTTGCAAATGTTTATGTCTAATATTAGACACATGGGGGTTCTTTGTCATGTTTACGATGCATTGCAGTGACTTATCGCGGTAGAAACGAGTGGAAAGGCAGCCATGAATTTGCAGAGCCTCAGGCGGCCGTCTTCCTACAATTCTGAAGCTGCTGTTGAGCCTCCATCTTGTTTGTGTCGTATTTTGCTCCAGGAGAAAGCTGATGTTTTCCCAGGAGTCCTTGCTTTGCCACTTTGTCCTACAGTCTCGACACCAGTCATTTGTACTGACCAAATACATACAAATACTGACCCTCCACCACACTTTGAGGTGTGCAAAGCAGAAGAAGACAAGCCACTAAAGATGGCAATAGCTCATAGCAAAAAAAGAGCTAAATGAGGCCTCATGAGCAGAAGGTACAAACAAAGCAGAAAAATGGATGTTTATTAAGAGCCTGATTTGCTTCCAGGTGAGTTCATCTCCTTAGATCTTAATCCTCCCATCAGTTCTTCCTGTAGATGATGATGCCCGCTGTACAGATTGGGGAAACCGATGTTTGGAGCAATGAGGTGGCTCCCCAAGGTAACACAGCAGTCAACACCATAGTCAACGTCTGATCCCAAAGCTGATGCTTCTCCCACCCCTCAGTGGTTCCCAACCCCGAGGGCGTGTCACAATCATCTCACACATGTTTAAGTAACAGAAATACTGGTCTCGGAGTCCCTATGTGTGAGGTCTCAGAGCAAGCACCTATTTTCCTCATCCTCTCCCAGCGGGTCTATGTACAATCAGGATTCAGAACCCCGACCACATCGCACATATAGACAGAGACCCACACTAAGGGGTTTACATTTTCACTGTGGAAAATACAACTTTAAAAAGCCAAGAGATGGATCCAGAATAGACAGGAAGTGGATGTGCACGTCGAGTTGACTTCCCTTTTCCCGCAGTTGCTACACTTAGGGTTTCCCCATTTACTCGATGCACGGTTTATTGGCAGAGGCGCTCCTTCATGATGGGTAATTAAAAAAAAAAAACCTTCCGTTGGTACACCAGTATGAGGCTCAGTGACAAGTTCCCTGTAGACTCTTCTAGATCATTTATTTGGGTAGGGTGATGGGACAGATATGCCATTGGCTTTTCCTGACTCTCCCTTAGATTCTGAAGCAATTAGAAACGATTCCAACTGGTAGGAACTGTCCCCTGGAGTTTGAGATACACCTGTTTTCCAGATTCAAATTTCTCTTCAGCGAGGTCTTAAGAATTTCTAAGTGACATGTGTTTGCCAACGAGGAGGGCGACGCAGAAGCCAGCTGTTTGGTTTCAAGAAATGAATCATCATTTAAATGCTTTAAGAGTGTCGCACGCCCTTCTCCACACAGCTGTCCCATGTGACAAGCTTTGTGCCCTGTTGACCCTGCAGCCTACGTCTGTTCAGTACTGATGACTTGTAATGTTATGTCTTTGCAAGGATGGGATGGCGCTAGAAGCTGTTGACTCACAGGAAATAGTGTTGTTTGAAACCCAAGACACTGGAGTGACTTGGATTGCTATGGGATCATTTTAAAATCATTTTCAGAGTGTCCATGTTTTATTTATGTGTTCTGCAGGCTTTTCCTTTTGAATGGCCAGTCTATAAGGAACGTATTATTCCTGCTGAGAGGATCTCTTAGCGATACTTCCTGGAGAGAGACTCGCCATCTTTTGAATAGATTGTGCTGATTTAGAAGACACAGAAGTCCTATTTCTCGGACTCATGTCACAGTATCGTGCCCTCAATCAAGAGAACTTTTACAGGGTGAATGAATGAAGGCAGTTCTCACAGGCCATCTGCCCGCAGAATATTTTTCAAACCTTCATATTCCTGTCTGCAGATTTAACAGGCTTTTTTAAAAAAATTTTCTCTGACCATGCCTCTTTGACTGTGTTCACACTCACAGTCCAAGGTCATCACGGCTTTACAGTCAGATGGGAGTGGAGTGATATTTTCCGTAGGAAAGTTAATCTGCCATCTTCACAAATGATAAAACCAGGCTTCCAAGTGCGGGCAATGAAAACGCAATGGAAGCACACTGGTGTTTGAACTTGAAAGCTGTTTCTGAAATAATCGCTTGGCTAGACTACTACTGGGCATGATGAACCCTCATGAAAACAAAACAAAATAATCCCTCGACAGCCTCTATTTTAGGAACAGAAAACCAGTGAGCTTGAGCCATAGGCATTTTGCCATTTTGGATCTTCCTTCGGAAGGTTTTGGCTACCTGCAAGGATTCCTGACCATTCTTAAAGGTGTTTTCTCTTGACAGAGCTCCTCCCTTACAGCCCAGCCCTGCTCAGCAGCGCCCCCAAGGGGCAGCATCCAGCTGCTGGTCAGCAGTCAGGGGAGGTGCCTGCTCGCAGGGACTGCTGCCCCCTGTAGGTGAAAGAGTTTAATGGCTTTGGAAACAACAAAAACAAAAATCCTGGCATTACCTTTTCTCCTTTTAGGCCACCTGCTTCGTGTTCACCAGTTCCCTGGGAAAAAAACAAACAAAAGAGTCTAGTTGTTTTTAATGCATTTAGTCTTTAAAAGCAGCTAGCCAAATGTTTGTACTTTATGTTTTATGTATTCTGTGCAACACTTGGGTAGACATTTTTGTCATTCTCATTCTTTATTCCTGTTAATGTAATGAATATTCAGTCTTGTTAAAATACCAGCTAAATAAATATCTCCAGCATTGGAGACCCCATTTGTTCTTCCTTGGTGATCTCTCCAGGGGAAACATCGCAACTCCAAGGGCGTAACTCCCTTCTCCATATGCGTACCAGCCAAACTCAGTTGCTGTTCGACTCTCCTGTTTTTTCTATCTCAAATATTTATTGCTTTAATTTGACTCTGCTCACCCTGGGAGGATGATTGTGCTTGTCAGCACAGAGAAAAGGTTAAATATAAATTGCTAGGAAACACTTAAGCCTCAGAACCCTCTGGGTTTTGAGAGACAGAGACCATTATTAAAGACCAGAAGAGGAAGGACAGGCTCTCATTAGTGAATTTCAACAAGTGTGGTCCAGAAAGCCTCCACCGAAAACCTCACTCCCCTAAGCTGTGCGGAACCTGTAACTGGACACCTCAGAACTGCAGCCAGGTGACCCCAGCCTTTGCCCAGGACCAAACATTGACCAGTCAGGACTCCCCCAGTCTGCACGGTAGAGATGGAAAACTGAAAATGACATGCGCATGTGGCTCGCGCTCACCTCCCAGGCCCCAACACTGACCAGTTCCATCTGTCCCCGTTCCTGCAGAAGGAATTGCAGGCTGGAAAGCTACATGCATAGTAAGACACCCTGCTGGAATCAGGACTTCTCTGTCCTGTCTTGGCATATCACTGTCTTGGCAGCTACTGGTTCTTCTGTTACAAGGCATACTGACGGCTCCTATGATGGTTTAATGAATAAACCTATTTTCCTCTTCTCTGGTTTAGAGTGAATTTGTCTGTTGATCACCAATAAGCCCCGTGTGTGCCGTGCCTCTGCCTTCTCAAGGAATATTATCATTGCTCTTAGATGGAACTGGCCAGTTTACGTAAGCTGTAGCTGAAGTTGGCCAAATTCTTTAAACGTCTCTTCTTGCCTTGGTCAGTCCACCTGTTCTATCTTCTTTGGGTAACGGAAAACACTGTTACCACCAGGGACTTGCTTCCCATTCTTGAACAACTTTTCTAAGATCTAAATGGCCTCAATGTTCCCAGCAGCTCTAACTTCAGACATACTTTCTCTGACTCTAGCTTCCCCGCACTTAGAGCATCTACTGTAGGAAACTTGTGCTCTCGTGGTTTGAAGAATTCCTGTGGTACTGGGCTTACTGTGTTCTGTGAGTGGAACCTGGGCTGCCCTTGTCCCTCTTTGGGCTCCCTCTTCTGATCTTTATCTCTGTCTCAGGCTTCTTTCCTTCACTCCCCGTCTAACTGTAGAAGGTTGCTCTTCTTTCGGACTTGGCCCAGGCTCTCTCCTCAGATGACTGCCTACCCCGTACCCTTGTCTAGCCTCATGGTTAGGGTATTGTTTAGACAAACAGAAGTTCATAAGCCTATCATGTCTCTTCTTCTCTCTGCTTTAGGCTTACGTATCTAATTCTAGAAGCAATTCATACCCAACAAATTAAAATATGGAATGAGAACACATGCACGCATACATATGAGAAGAAAAGATGGGGTGACAAGAACTTTAACACTGATTAATCCAGAAGTAGAGGAATGACAGTGACTGCCTTCACAATGTATTCCTGAATAGCTTTTTTAAAAAAAATTTAATTCTATTTTATAATTGAAAAGTAATTAGGGGATGAGAACTGCACTTATCCCTCTTGTTTACAGAAGCTAGCCCATTCAATATTGTATTGTCTTATATCCCCTTTCCCCTTTTTCTGAGACAGGCTCTCATGTGGCTTAGACTGGCCTTAAACTTACCATATAGCCGTGCCTGGCCCCAAACTCCTGATTCTCCTGTCTTGCTCTTCCTAGTGCTGGGATTATAGGCACAGGCCACCATGCGCCACCATGCATGCCTTAATTGGTGTTTTTTCTTGTCCCTGACATTCAATTGACCATCCAGTCTAGCCTCCCTAATGTACACAGAAGCAAACTTTACGTAATTCCTGAAAACACTAGTCACGTTGGCATGGTGTCAGTCACTGCTCCTAAAACCTCAGCATGTCCCCCTAGCTGTCCTTTTGCTTGAATATTTTTAGGGATGCTGGAATGTCCTTTTGTCTTTACACATGGCCTTTGGATTGTGAAGCTCCAGGTGCTTGGAGCACAGGGCAGAAGTGCATGGAGTATCTCTGGTGAGGGTATAGCCTGGTGTATGCCAGCAAACTCCAGGGTACCATAGCTGAGGTGGTTTGGATCTAGCAATTTCTCTGTAGCCTCAAGTCTAATAGTATCCCCCAATTTTGATTTTCTGATGGTTTTAGTCTAGAAAATCGTCAAGACCATTAGAACACGGTATACTTGTTTTACTCTGTAACCAGGTCAAGAAATCCAGTTATTCCTTGGTCCTAAGGAGCTCTGGTGGCACTCTCCACTCTTGAGTTAATAATACAGCTGTCTCAAATGAAAACTTCAGTAACATTTGCTCACTGACATGTAATATACTCCTTCCTCCTTTATTCAAACTAATGGCACCAGACAATTACCCAGTTTTACAGGAATAATAAGAGACAAGCCCTAGCTTCTAGACCTGTAGTTCTGCTTTAGAGTCTCACAGTTTTGACCCTGTTTGTTAACACAATAACAGTCATGGTGTGTGGCTTGCTAATGTGTCTGCTCAGCTAAAGAATTCTTCATGTGAGCAATGTCTCTGTGTTCCCATATGGGAAATGGTATGCAGAATTTTGAAACCATCTCAGGCAGTAGGAAGACTCACAGCTACTCTGATTCTTTCAAAGAGAGAAAGAATTTCTGGTAAGGATGCTCTGTGGTAAATATGCATGGATTAAGTGAAGGGCAGTAGTCTTTTTTTTCTTTCTTTCTTTCTTTTTCTAAATTTTATTTTTATTTTTTGCAGCTCCCAGTTGTAGTCAGCAATTTCCTGCCTTTAAACTAAAGGAAGAAATGAGGGACATGAGCTCTCTGGGACTCCCAGGACTTCAGAATGTGAATTTAATTTGACAACATGGTGGCAGATGTAACTAGTTACTTGACAAAAATAACAATACCTTAATATGACCACATGTTTATAAAAAGGGAACACAGAGCCATACATGAAGGAAGGTATCAGTGGGTATGGATGGGGAACCATTGGAAGCTAGGAGGGGAGTTTGTCCTGTCTAGAGCTTTCAGTAGGAGGGGAGTTTGTCCTGTCTAGAGCTCTCAGTGGGGCCATAGCCCTGCCATCAACTTTATTCTAGACTCCCACTCTCTAGAACTGAGAGATGGTAAATGCCTGCTGCTCCACTTGTGATACTAAGAAAGTTCAAATACAATATATGATCTATAGGGGGCACTCTCAGGGTTGAGTGAATTCTTAAAACTGGTTCAAAGTCCAACTTCCTAGTTACTTTCATTTTGCTGGCCACAAAAGGGAGTTCATGTCAGCGCCTACACCCTCAATGTTCCCCAAAGTCAGCGGATCCTGGTCATAAAGTGGAAAGTGGAGGAAACCATGCATTTAATCTTGACTGTCATCTTGATGAGATTTAGAGTCACCATGGAAACTGATCTCCGGGAATGTCTGTGTAGGGGTGATCTAGACTAGGGAAACCGAGGTGGGAAGTATGGGTGAGACCATCCCATAGGACTGCGGTCCTGGACTGTATAGAAATGAGAAAGTGAGCTGAGCACCGGCATCCACCTCTTGCTGCTTGTTGGGGGCTGCTGCAATGCGACCTGCTCCCTCAAGCTGTTACTGCTGTGACCTCCCTGTCATCAACCCGTGAGCCCCAACAAACCTTCCTTTCCTTAATTGCTTCTCTCAGGCATTTTGTCACAGCAGCAAGACAAGCAACTAATTCAGGAAATTAGGATTTAAAGTTTAGTTTTTAAAAAACTCTTTAGGGACCAGAAGGGTTGCCACCAAGGAAGCCTTTGTTTTATATATCCTTGTTGGATTTAATTCTGTGTTTGGAAAGACCTTGAAGTCTGTTTTTGGAGAAGAGCTTTCTGTCCTTTCTAGTCTGTGAGCATCAGTGTGAAGTTATACTTTGATACATGGAAGGGAAATAGATGATTTTGCTATCATTTGTTTTGGATCAACTGTTTGGAGAAGGGAACACTGGTATTGGTTGCTGGGAGGTATTGCATCCATCTATCTCCAACAGCTCAAACTGAGCCTCACGATGGCACAAGATGATGTTACTGGGCATTTTCAATGTCGATATTTAAAGACATGTCAGATGTATGCCACACTAGTACTCAGTACTCAGTCTGCACAGAGAACACTCCAATTCCATCTACAGAGCTCAGTGCTCAGTCTGCACAGAGAACACTCCACTTCCGTCTACGGAGCTCAGTGCTCAGTCTGCATAGAGAGCACTCCACTTCCATCTATGGAGCTCATGACTTTAAAAGGTGATGGGACCTATCTAAAGGTGACTAAAATTTCCAGAGATAAAGACAATGAAGAACAGCGTGCCTGGGTAGTGAGCAGACTTTCCTTCGGAGGACAAGTGTGATGGGAGTTGATGTTGCTCACAACCAACCCAACAGGATGAGAGCAACTGTCTGAAAACTATGTCTGCCATATGCGGGAAATTTACTCTCTTTTCCATCATTGTACGTGAGAACACACATGTAATCCATCCGACTTCACCCTCCAGTGAATCGCTCTCATTTTCCTCTCTCTTCTCCTTTTTTCCTTCTATTTTTGATTTGTGCTGTGAAGGGAAAGGTTTCTTATGCCCGTGGTTCTCCTTTGGGTGAGACAGGGAATATGCACTGAAAGAGATCAATTCTGTTTGAGGACCGAAATGCAAGCTCAGGCTGCTGGGATGAGGAACGAGCTATCAGTCTTTTAGTCTGGAGCAGGGAGGGGACACGTGTGAGGGGTGTGCTTGCTCCCTGTCCTCCCATGAGCAGCTGCCTCAGCAGAATCTAGGCTGTGCACGAGCCATAGCTCCTGCCAGAGGGAGAGCTGAAGTCCAGGACTCAACGCAGGCATCACATAAATCAATGCCAATTTAAAAGGGAAGATTGTTTTAACCTTGGAGTGTCACTTTATATGTCTCAATACATGGTCCATTATTTAATCTCAGCTCCTCCTCCACTCTGCTCATTTGTTATAGCCAGACCATCAGGCGTGCAACAAACTGCAAAAACGCAACAACCTTACTATCCCGGACCAGATGGGGGTGTCAGGGGCAGTGCCGAGTGAAAAATGCATCTGGCTCATCACAGCACACTTGGCCCTTTGCTTTGTGAAGAAGACACGGTGACGATACAAAAATAGCATTCCGTGCGGGTCCCTGGGGTGGGGTTCCCTATTGACCCTCGTGGGACTTCAGTGTAGGAGCCCCATCTACTCTCCTGAGGAAACAGAATAAACTGTTTAATTAGCTACCTGTCAACAATCACAATAGACATAAACACTTCTGACTCAAAAGGGTTCTGTTGCGTTATTTCAGGGGAAAAGAAGCTTTGGTTCCTCTCCTTACACTATCATCTTCCAGCCCCAAAGTCACATTCAGAGCACACGTTAACTAATGTGAGGCTCAGCTCTGTACTAGCAATGATAGTAACTGAAGTTTTTTTAGGAGAGACAACAGCTGAGCTCCAGGTACCGGTGTGCGGCTCTCAAAGCTTCCCACTCAGCTGCTAAGCTCAGTTCCCACTAAAGCAAGTATAACTTTAAAGTCTGAAAATTAACGTTTTCAACTTCAGACTCTAAAGTACAAAGGTTCCATTTATTTTCATTTAAGGGCAAACTGACTCATCAGTAAGAAAAAGTATATCCAGACCTAGTGTTGGGAGACCTGCAAAGACACAAACCTTAAAAGTTTCGCAAGGGTTAGCAGAAATTTAAGCAGCTGAACAGCGACTTGGTACATTTGTCCTGATGGGGAGAGGGACAGATGATAGAACTTCAGCTCTTCTAGCTGACTCGTGACATCAGACCAACTTATTCTCATTATTTTGAAGCTTTTATTTTAAGTCCCATTTCATAACAGTAGATGTCATTACAAATGTCCTTACGCTGATTCAATTTAGATATCCGTCAGGCTTATATTGTTTTTTTAAAACTTGTCAGCTTCTAATGTTTAAAAAAAAAGCTGGCATCAATTTAGTTAAGGTATTTAATAAAGAGTCAGGAAATATTGTAACTATCCTAACACAGCACTCCCTGGAAAATCTAAACAAATGAAAAGATTCAAGACAGAATCGTGATCTTAAAATTATCAAGGGCAACAGAGTGCTTACATGTTTGATTTTAAATTTATCAATTATGGATTTCCCAGGCCTTTACATTAAGTTTAATTTGGCGAACAAAGAACTGAGAATTTTTAATTAATCACCTTGTCCTTGAAAAGGAATGAAAACTTAGCTTTGAGCTCCAGGTATCTTCAAGGCTTGGGTTGGGAGCTTGAAGGATGGCAAGAACCCTAGCTGCTCTTTCAGAAGGCAAGAGTTCAATTCCCAGAACCCATATGGTGTGGCTCACAACCATCTGAAACTCTGTTTACAAGGTATCTGACACCTTCTTCTGGCCTCTGTGGGCACCAGACATGCGTGTTATGCGCGCGCGCGCACACACACACACACACACACACACACACACACACACACACACACTCAGAAAAATAAGTAAATCCTGAAAAAAAAAGACTTGGTTTGGAATACAGGTTCTTGGGATGTGTGAACAAAGATGCAGTATTGGTTCCAGAAATTGATAGGAAACAAATGCCAGAAAACAAAGCAAAAACACAAGGGTATGTCTCTAACTTTTTCTGTGAGACAAGGTATCAATAATGAGCTGGTAGTGACTGAAAGGACCCGGTTGCTCTCATTTGGGAAATGAAAGACAAAATGACACTGTCTAGGTTTCCCTATGTGATTAGACCCCATGCGCTGTTCTTGAATGACGAACCCATCAATGACTTCATTCCTACGTTTAAGTCCTGTGTAGTCATCAGGTACAATTAGCAGCTAGTCACTCCAGTGTTTCCATGGCAGTAGTCTTTGTTCCAGATGTGGTGATAAAGGATTTATAAGCTACTCTTATCCATCCCTGGAGAGGCTCTTACTCTTGCTCTATGGAATGTGGATGTGTGCCTGGGACCTTGGTTTGGAGAGGTTCAGTTGTGGTATGACCCAGAGCTTCAGATTACAAATAATTTCTTCTAGCTCTTCATTATCAAACTATGAACTATCACTTCAAAATCTATAAAACCCAACTCTTGGTTTATAATATGTCTAGGAACCTTTTAAAGATTTAAATTGGGAAACATAGTGTTTAGTATGGGAAAATGTTTTGAGCATATGTCTCAAGGTCTGAGATGTTAGAAATTAAAAAATGCTTTTGCCCCCTACAAATATAACCACATAAAAAAATCTCTGCACCCACAAGCTGTGGGAATAAAAAAGCTGTACCTTATTGAAGTAGCCGCCCAAAGTCTGTGGTAGTCCTTGTAGCCCAGGAGGTCCCTGCAGGAGAAAACAAAGACAAACACATTTCCTGAAACACTGTGTCTTTAAATAATACACCCAGAGTCTATTTTGTCAAATATTCGAATGAATAAGGAATTTCATGGTTATCAACATATAATCAGATTTTTAAAGTTCTTTTTTTCCCCTACATTAAGTCTTACATGAACCAGAAGTACAGTTGTAAGTGGCAACAGGAAACATTTACATGTTCAAGCATCATCAAACTCTCTACTAAAAGGAATTCCACCCACTATTCCAGGAAGGATGTCATAACTTCAGTGTATTTCTGTGCTTTTCACGGGATGAAATGAATGTTTTGTAGAAATGCATGGTACCACATATGGTTAACATAAAATGTGGGGAAGTACATTTTTTTTCTGTTGATTTACTCTTACGAATTGTTTGAAATGGGATATACACGGATCCTAAAACGGGATACTCATTTTAGAACAGGAACAGACATGTAAAACCTTACTTCTAAGGCATTTTAATACTAGCAGTTATTGTCTTGGGACTATTTGCTTGGCATTATATCCAGCTTCGGTTGGATAGAAAATATTAAGTAAGACAGCCGTCCATCTCTAGAGCTACCAGGAAAAGAGGTAGACAAGAGTTCTCTAAGATTTTTAAGGGTTACATTTTTGAGAGAAAACCATAAGAAACACCAAGTTTAGCATTATTTTATGAAGGAGCTGCGGAAAAGTTAGACTGAGCTATCTCAGACAGGAGATGCATATACTTCATCTAGACCTCAAAATCTAGGAGGAGAGAAAATTCTGCAGAGGCAAAATTCCCCATGCTTTACCTAAGAAGATAAATTAGATGATTGAACAAATTAAAGAGCCCCATTGAGCAAAGAATATTTTTAAAAAGAGAACTTAAGTTTTGAAATGTGAAGAAAAATACTTGAAGGAACAATAGCTAGTTGTGTTCTGATTCAGGTTAACATCTTAGGAGTGTGGGCATACTTAATGCAGGCTAACATTTTTGCCAGGTGTTTCCTACAAATGGCTTGTGTTTGAAGATCATTTAAATATGAGATCTTGGTATTGTGTCAGTAAAACATAAAGGACGTGAGGGTGAGGTGATGGATTCCTGGGAGCAAGTTGCTGTAATACTTGAGACAATAATGGGACCTGCAAGCAATAGAGCTGGCTGTGATCAGAAAGACAATACTGTCACCTTGCTGAAATAAATAATAAAAAAAGAGCCAAAGAATTTTCATGACGTCATGTACTTTTCCATCATTCTGCTTTGTGTAGACTATTCCAGGTTCGTTAGATGAAATAATGAAAGTCAGCCATTGAATTGAGGGCAGTTGAAGACTTTCTAGCCCCAAACATACAAGTTAATAACTTATTCTTCACAGGAGACAAGATATCCACACATGTTAATCTTTCTGAAAACATATATGAGGCAAGGAGAAATTTTGGACACCATGGGTAACAGCAAAGACTATGTGTTAAAGCACTAAGGAGTCTAAGTGTCAAGAATTCAGTCTGTGTGCTCATGATAGGACCCTTTATAGGCAATTACCGTGATACGATGAATTAATTTAGTTTCATATGCCTTCTTCCTAGTATGATAATTGGTTATGATGGCTTCTAAGTAGAGTAGGACAATTAAAAATATTGCCTCTTGAATAGAGTCTAAGGATCAATCAAACAATAACTTTCCAAATTTATATAGTGCTAATTGTGTGCCATTTATTACGATTTAACTCATTAAGTTCTTGCAATGCCATCGCAATAAATGTGCCATCACTGTTTATGATTCAAAGACAAAGAAAGAGAAAGTTAGAGTTGTTAATTGGCTCAAACTCAAATCACTGTCATCTTGTAAGGCTAAAATTAAAGTCATCTTTGACCTATTCTTTTTCTGTTGCAACTGATGTGGATTCATTGTACATAGTGCCATGTTTCATGAGAACAGCTTCTTTCAAGTGTATTATGTATTTAGTCATATTTATCATCCAGTATCCCAACCTCATTCTCTCTCTTCCTGCTGGTCTTATCCTTGCACCTTCTGTTTTCATCGTGTGTATATGGGGGGAGGGCGTGTTTAAGCATCTATATAAAATCTAGGACCTAAAAAAACAGGAGAAATCATGTGGTATTTGTCTTTCTGATTCTGACTTTTGTTTAAAATGATAATTTCAATTTGCATTTACTTTCCACTAAGTAACCTAATTTAATTCTTTATGGTTGACTAGAACTTCATTGTGCACACATGTATAAACATTTTCTTTCTTTCTTTCTTTATCTACTGGTGGATACCAAGGAAGATTTCACTGCTTGGCTGTTATGAATAGTGCTTTAATAAACATGATATGCAAAAGTCTTTCTTATTAACTCAACATCCTTTGGGTATATTCCCATAAGTGGTGTATCTGGGTTATAAGGTAGATGTATTTCTGTATTTTGGGGACCCTTTGTACTAATTACCATAGTGGCTGCATTGACTTACATCCCAACTGGTAGCATATTGGGATTCCTTTCTTCATATCTAAAATTTGTTGTCAATTATTTTCTTAGGTGCAGCCATTCTAATTAGAATAAAGTAGAATCTCAATGTAGTTTTAATTTTCATTTCCCTGATGGCCAAGAATGTTGAACATATATTTATTATCAATTTGTGCTTCATCTTTAGTAACTACTCATTTTAATAGTCCTTTTATTGGCTGGGTTGGTTTGTTTGATTTTTTTTTGCTGTTTAGTTTGTTGAGTTCTTTCTCTCCCATTCTGTAGGCTGCCCTTCATTCTATTTGCTGCTTAAAGAAAGGTACAAAAGCTTTTAGATTTTGTGCATTGCTGTTATTGGCACTACTTTCTGAGGAGCCTGTGTCTTGATGTGTTAACTGTTAACTGTTTCAGAGATTTGAGTCTTAAAGTAATGTCTTTGATCTATTTGGAATTAGATATATTTGGATTTTTGTACAGGTTGCAAGTGAGGCAGAGATGTCTCCAGTTTCATTTTTCTATATATGGATATTCAGTGTCTCCAACACCATTTGTTAAAGAGATGGTCATTCCCCCCAATGTATTTTTTTTTTTACCATATGTGTCAAAAACTAGGTGTCTTTATCTGTCTATTTCATGATTCTGTCTGTCTGGTTATTCTTTTCTTTTGCTAATACCATGTTGATTTCTTTCTTTTTTTAATTTAAAATGAATTTTAGTTTCATACAGTATATTCTGATCACTGTTTCCCTCCCTCATCTCCACCCAGATCCTTCCCACTTCCCCACTATTCCAAATCTATGCCTTCTATCTTTTCATCTTCAGAAAACAAATGGGCACAAAACAAAACAAAATAAAACCAACCAACTAAATAGACAACACCGACAACACCAACAAAACAAAGAAAAAGCAGAAGAAATATATACATACATACAAACAAAACCCCCAAATAGGAAACCATAATATACAAGCAAAAGATTATTAAGGTAAAAAAATTTTCAAGCAAAGCAGTATGAGACAAAACAGTCTGCAAAAATATGACTGAATTTGCTTTACATGTCCACCTACCACTGGCCATGGGTTCTTCCCTTCAGTTGGTTTGTATTCCCAGTGAGACTCCATTGAAGAACTCAGACTGCTTGTCAAGGCTATCAGCTGGTCTCCACAAGCTGATGGGAAAGCCCTACTGTTGAAGACAACACCTACGCAAATCACCGAATGAGGGGGAAGTTGATCGGATGCCTGCCTAGAGCCTTTTCCCCTCCTGACTCATGTTCATGGTACTGGAAGGTACTGTGGACACTGTTAGAGTAGAAAGGTAAACACCAAATTTGTAGTGTAACATGAAGTCAGATATTATGATACTTTCAGCTTTGTTCTTTCTCCTTCAGATTACTTTGACTATCCGGAATATTTTTATGGCTCCATGTGAATTTTAGATTTTTTTTCTGTTTGATTTCTCTGTAGAATGTCACTGGAATTTTGATAGGAATTTTATTCAGTGTGTAGATTATTTTTGGTAATGCAGCCATTTTCATAATAATATTTCTGTTGAACTGTGAGCATGGGAGAGGGTGGTGGCTAACTGCTGCTTGTCAGCCTGACACATCTGGGAAGAGAGACATTCAACTGAGGAACTGACTCTATCAGATTGACCTGTGGGCACATCTATAGGGATTTTCTTAATTGTTAATTGATGTAGGGGCAATTGGTCCACTGTGAACAGTGCCATCCTTAGGCAGGTGGACCTGTGCTATGAGAGAAAGTTAGCTGAGCAAGACAAGGGGAAGCAAATCAGTAAGCAGTTTTTCTCAGTTGTCTGTTTCAGTTCTTGCCTCTAGGACCCTGTGTTGGCTTCCTTTGATGATGGACTATAACCCATAAGGAAAATACATGGCCCCACAAGTTGCTTTTGGATATGGTGTTTATCACAGTAACAGGTATCAAATCAGAACAGAAATTTCCATCAGGAAAGTGAGATGTTGGTGTGATCGGCTTAACCATGTTTTTTTTTGTTCTTCTTTTCTTTCTGTCTTTGTATTGTGATGGCATTTGAAACTTTAGGCTAGAAAAGTCAGTGAGTGACCAGAGCTTAATAAGCTCTTATCATGGTGGTTTAGAAGATAACACTGAGGGAGAGGAGCAGAGAAAAATGGACACCTCAATAAAATCAATTTTATAAAGTTAAACAAAAAAAGGAAGATAACATTATGAAAGCACACAGGCACGAAAGTCTGGCTTTGCAAATTTTAGAAGAAACTTTGAGAATCCCTTAAATATGTTGAATTAAGAATCTGTGAAAGTTACCCCTGATAACGGGGAAGGGAGGAGGAGGGGGAGGAGAGGGAAGCAGATGAGGAGGGACTTGGCTTGAGGCTGGGCTCCCTCTCTATTTTGCACAACTGAAAAGTGTACCAGTCCAGGAGGGTGCAAATCCTTCTCCTGGGTTTGGATAATGCTGGCAAGACAACTCTGCTGAAGCAGCTAGAGTCTGAAAGCACCAGGCAATTCACACTTACACAGGATTTGAACCTCAAAAGTGCAGAGTCACAAGGTTTGAAACCGAATGGATGGGACACTCACTGGTGAGCAGAGGAATACCAGACCATGTTGGGGGAGTTCTTTTGAAAATACTGATATTCTTATAGATGTAATTGACAGTGAAGACAGAAAAAAATTTGAAGAGATGGACCATAAACTAACGGGAGTACTGTAGGACGATAATCTAAGTCGTGTGCCAGTGTTCTAATAAGCAGGATCTGCTCACAGGAGCCCGGGCCAGCCTCTGAGACTGGGGAAGGACTGAATTTACACACACCCCTGCACAGACGCTGATATATTCAGTCTCACAGTCAAGGGCAAGCAGGATGGCGTGAACTGGGCAATCTGCAAAATTGTCAATGCAAAGAATACATAAAATGAATGCAGACGCTGGGGCTGTGGGAGCTGAATTCGGTCCTGAAAAACACTGATTTGCTGCTTTTTGACCAACTGCTTTTCCATCTCACATCTGTGTGTAGAGAGAGGACCACAGTTTAAAAAAGATTTTAACTGATCTCTGAAGTTTAATATAGTTTTTTCAAACAAAGGAATTATATTATTTCCTGGGGGGTGGGGGTGTCTGTGGAAGTGAAACCCTCACTTCACCGGGATAATCAACTGTATCTGAAGCTTAGAAATCAAGTGTGACAAATAAGAGACCAGCATCAGCAAGGCACCACCTTCTGGGGAGACTGCGTGTTTCCTTCCTCATGGTCAGCATGCAAGCCATTGTCCACAGGAGGCTGATGCTGCATTTCCTAGCTGGCTGCCTAACTTGGCTCTATGAAGGAGCCAAGTGGTCCGGGGTTTGCTCATGTGAAAAGCAGCAGAATCTGAGGGCTAAGGAAGAGCAGCTGAGATTTGGCACCATGTGGCAGGGTCAGAGCGCCTGAAGAGAGGCCAGGAGGCTATGGGTGAAGGTGCATTTTCAGTTGCCACGGAGACCCCAGCATCAGAGATGCCTGGAAACCAGAACACAGGCTCTTTCCTCCTTCTACGGTCTTCTTAAATTTCTTTATTCAGCATTTCAAAACTTGAACTGTAGAGGGACTTTACTTCCTTGATTAAATTTATTCCTAGGTATTTCGTTTTCTTTGAGGCTATTGTGATTGTGTCGGTTTTTCCGAGTTCTTTCTCAACGTGTTTGTTCTTGGTAAACAAGTGACTGGTTTTGAATGTTGACTTTATATCCTACTTCTTTGATGAAATGTGTAACAGTTTCAAGAGTTTCTGAAACTCTGGGGGCCTTTTTTCTATATAGATGACATCATGCACACATAGAATTTTATGGCTTCTTCCTTTATTATTCATAGCCGTTATTTCTCTTGTCTTATTGACCTAAAACTTCAATAGTTATAGTGAATACAGAGGCCTGATCTCTAGCTAAAATCACGCTTGTAGTAATTGTCATCATAGTTCTTTTTCATTAGGTGTTGCCCTAGAGAAGGCAAGATGATGACTCTCCTTCTCATACCACAAAGAGTGTAGTTAGCACTTCTCATCCACCAACACTGTGTGGCAGGATGGAAGGATGGAAGTGCTTTGCTCTTAGCTATAACCCTATTGCTTACTTAAAGGAAACTCCCATTTGTTTATTATTTTTCAATTACTAGTTCTTTTAGAATTATTTGTTTCTTGCCTCTCGCATCCACCTGCATGCTTTCTTTCAATATGCTGGAACATTTCAGAATACAATTGCGGTAATTATCCTCTTGCATGTTGGGAGAAAACGTGGCTGAACAATGCAAGGAATGTATGTGTGTGAGGGGAGGGGCTTCAAAGTAACTCTGAAGACAGGGAAAATAGCAGTAAAGCAAATAGAATTTGCTATTAACAGAATAGCAAAGGCAGCAGGGTGTTGACAGGAAAGTTTAGGGGAGAATTGGGTATGCTTCTATGGAGATCGTTATCCACCCACTGAATACATGAGCTCCAGGGCCTCTGAGAGTAGTCCATAGACACAGAGCACGCTCTGGATGTAGAATCCTGATCTTGTGAAACTCACCTTTGGGAGTAGAGTGGGAAAATACAGGTGGCTCAGTGTGGCTGTTTCCTCTAACACAGTAGCAAGAATACAGCCCACTGTAAAGAGCCACAAGCCAATAGGAAAGTGAAAACAGCTATTCAATAGATACCCAGAAGATCAACACATCTACAAAAGTGACACCCGTATTTTCACATCTTCTTGTTATGAAATATTCTGTCTGCAAAATAGTGCTCCGAGTGGGTTTGATCTAAAGTGTTAAGCTCTACTACTTAATCAGATGATGGGCGTATATGGTGACGTTTTCCTTCTAACTTCTTAGTCAGTGGAGTACTCTGGGTACCATAAATTCATGGATTAATGTAATAGAGATTTATTGCTGACAGTCTGCTAGTGCAGCAGTACTTTAAATAAGTTCTTCTAGACAGCTGCGGAGCCACACTGCGTCTGAACGCAAACGCTGGCACAGATAGGGAAGAGTCCATGGACACCGACTTCAGCTAGCGGAGAAAAGACTCACTTGATTATCTGAAACACGCAGAAAAAAAAAAAAAAACTTCAAATAAAGCGGAGGATAATAACCATGGATAAACTCCAAGCATATATGTGCCAAGAGTAGCTTGGCATATGGTTAGAAAAACAATATAAGACTTTGAGGTCTTAGAATTGAAAGGCTTTCCTATAGCCACATCATCAGAAAATGTGCAATTTTTTTTCTAGCTTCTCTTCTAGGTTGCAGAATAGCTGGGGAAGACTCAAGGAGTCAATTGTTTCAAGTTTAGCAAGTGCCTGCAGTCCTATCGAGCATCAATCAATTCTAAGAAAGAAGAAGTTAAAAACAGATGGCGACAAGTCTCCAGGCAACATGAGCTCCAGGGCCTCTGAGAGGTCATTTTCTCTTAAAGACTTGTGTTTAAGAACCAGTTGAGAAGACACTGAGACAAGTCACCCTCAGTGAAGAGGAGGGGACAGTCACAGAGGGCATACCACCATTGGTTAATCCACTTACACGCTCTAGCTAAACAGAATACAGCTTTGTATAGAAAGAATATCAGAATATCTTGCCCGCAACAGAGGCTGGTGCATCAGGGCTATGGGTTTTTGTTGTTGCTGTTTTTGTGTGTGGAGCTCTGATTCTTCACTTGGATGCCCCTGAAGATACAAAGCATTAGGTTAATGTGAGTAGCACACAACATACAGCAGCTCTTAATGGCTAATGAACTCCAGGGAAATGCACCCACTTGGAACGCAGCTGTACCGATGTGCACTGATTTGGGAGGTCTATAAACTTAGCATGAGTAGAAATGTTGAGGTTGCAAAGAACCGTGTCTGGTTGATACACGGAATTAAAGCTCTGTCCAATTCTGGAACCTTGTACCTTCAGGAATGGTCTTAGTAGCATTTAAGGAATTTGGCTAAATCCTTGCTGGATATGAAGAGCAGAAATACCATGACATCTCTCAGCTGTTACCTCAGACGTCCTATCATGAAGAACTATGGCTGCCATCTTCTTAATAGATTTCACTTGGGGCTGCCCATTCTTGAAAGGTCTGGTGAATCTACTGTTAAAATTGAGGCTTTCTTAGTGGCTTAGCTGCATTACCACTTTTCAGCAAGTCCACCTAGTATGCAAAGCTCAAAGGAGTAAGTGTGCCTTCCCCGTTATTTTTATCATGAACTCTGTCTGCATGTCTGGGTGTTTGATGTAGATTTTGCCCATCTTAAACACCGCATCAAGATCTCAGTGGCTTCTCAACTCCTGCTTATTCACTGATCTTTGCTTGTTGATCCTACTCTGTTAAAAAAAAAAAAACCAAGAAAATCAAAAAAGCAAACAAACAAAAACCGCTCTTTCCTGACTCATAACTATGCTGACTGAGCATCCTCGAGCTATCTCAACACCACTTAGCCACTTATCTCATTGTACCATAGCCCTTCAATGTCTGATTAGTACAGGAAGTCCTCCCATACTCATAAATACGAATTGTGAGCAATACACAACTATCTCTGGCCTTACGGATTTCTAAATAATTTCAGTAATGACCTTTGAAATATCAGAAAGTTCTGTGAGGAAATTTTTGCCAAGAATACTCTTCAAATTATAGTAAAATTAATTTTGCTTTAAGAACAAGTAGAAAGTTAATTATTGGTCAGTTATTTGGGTTCATATTCCAAGGATCATTTCCACTGTTCAAATGGCTAGTGGGAAAGGCAGAGAAGTAGTTATTTTTTCCTTCATAATTAAAATTTTCATTAGGAAGTCTAAGATCTCAGACACAGGCATAGTGGCAATGATTGGAAACGCTAATGTTACAATGTTTCTTTTTCTCATATAAGTTCCCACATGCGACACATTGTACAGGA
Source organism: Arvicola amphibius (assembly GCF_903992535.2). Taxonomy (NCBI): domain Eukaryota; kingdom Metazoa; phylum Chordata; class Mammalia; order Rodentia; family Cricetidae; genus Arvicola; species Arvicola amphibius. The sequence goes on from NC_052055.2 coordinate 82,078,335, forward strand.
CTTGATACAACACATTTACACTGAGTGTAGTGTGTCATACACTGATACATAGTCTGCTCGGATGAAAACTCCTTGAGGCCAGGATTTCAATTACTATCGAGATTTGGCATTATAATATCAGTCGTGGCATAGGGAAGCGTTCCAATGTATGCCTCACCCCCTAATTCCTGGTACCAGATACTGTCTGAGTTCAATCAATCATTGCTTTTACAAGAAAATGTTTATGAGAAAAGCCCACTTCCTCCTCGTTCATTTGGCTTCGCTTACAGATGGTCACGGAAAGAGCAAAGAGCTTGCTGCCTCTAGATTCACAGAGGGCAGGCCCCAGATTCAGATTAATCTGGGAACTTGTCAAGTCAATTGGAGGCAAAGCTGTGGGGAGCACTAGTTAAGTAGGAAAGAGCTCATGGCTGGGAATTTGACTAGAATTACAACATTTGAGATTGGACTATAACTCCGAGGGAAAAAAATCAATAAGGTTCTTCAGAGAGAAACAATTCGAGAAAGCATTGTTTTGTTTTTAGGAAACTCAGATCCTTGGGTGCGAAAGTGATTGTTCTTTCAGAGCTTGCTGCTCTTCCAGAGGACCTAGATTTGGTGCCCGGCACCCACATGATGGTTTTCAAAACCACCTGTAAGTCCAGGTTTAGGGAATCCAAAGATGTCTTATGACCTCTGTAGGCACCAAGCATACACATACATAAATGTAGGCACTCAAAATACACATAAAATTAAATAAATGTAAAAATGAAACATAGATCCTTTCATTTATCTTAATATTTATTATCAATTAGTTTTTCCAGCATTTCTTGAGATTTCATTCTGTAAATTAAATGGATGTAACTTCACAATGAACCACTATATTGGCCTGCAATCTACTGTAAACTGTAGTGAGAAAGGAGATGGTGACACTGGCTTTCTCTTCTACACTGATGCATGTCTGTGAATGTGAGTGCAAGCATGTATATGTACACACACATACACATACTACATATGCTCACATACATGCACACACACATACATGCTCTGGCATGTATGCAAGAGCAACAACAACAATGACAAGCCCACAAATAAACAAACCAAAACAACAACAACAACAACAACAAAAAACACCAATAAATATATTCCATACACTCAAATATCAAGACAGGATTTCTGAAGCTAGAAGACTCACTGAGTGTTTCTAGTTGGGATTCTAGTGGGTCATCCTAGAAATGTGGCTAGCTACTTCATATTAAGCTATATTTGAGAGCAGCTGGGAGGTGAGACTTTTTCTCCATACATTCTACCTACTTCTTGGTTTATGCCTGTAGCTCCACAAATGATCCTTATTTTGTTGTTATTAAGTTCTCCTACCACCTCAGATGCAAATATTCTTGGATGACTCAATTCTAAAGTTTCATATGTCATAGCTCATGGTAAATCTATAAGTATCTGGACCCTTATTTTTCCTCAATTGCAGCGTAGAGTGATTGCAAAGATATATAAAAAATGATAATCTAATCTGAGCTCATGAGAGCTTAACAAAGTGGGTACCTTTATGTTCCCCACTGAGTAGACGGCAAAACCAAACGCTTTTTCCATCCAAGCCACACAATTATTGACTAATTGTGACAGAATCAAGTGTGAAGTGCATTTGATTCTAATGCACTCATATGAATTGTTCTTTATGTAGTTATCCAGACCAAGTGAGGTGGGGGAGGGAAAGGAGAACACCAACTAGGAAGAAATAGAGGAGAAACGAGTACCAGGAGAGGGAAGTGGTTCAATAAAAGACACAAAAACTCTTAAAATCAGGAGATCGCACCACCCTCAGATAGAGCATCTCACTTTCTATTGCTGGGCTCCTTGGAAAGGAGTGGCTTCTTTGGAGTCAAATCTTTGTTACCTTCAACTCTCAGCGGTGCGGTGGAAACTCTGGCGAGAGTACAGCCAGAAGCTCGTTGATAACCGGATTTAACAAGGTATCCAGGCATGTATTTATACCAACAGTGTTAGACCAAGTTTCTTCACAACGATTTGAACCAAGGAAGGTACGAAGGAGAAAAGCAAAGCAAAAAGGAAAGGCTATAAGCACATGGTTCTGACTGGATGTTGAGAAGCATCAGCCCCTTTGTCCCGAATACAGTAGACCCAGGGGTAAATCCCAAGGCAGGGGACGATAAAGTGGGGGAGACTGTAATAACAATATTAGTAAGTGGTAGCAATTACTCGTGAGGATGATAGCTGTGATTGCCCCTTTCCTCTGTTTGTGCTGCTATAGCAGAATAGCCCAGACAGGAGAATTGATAAACAATAGATTGAATTTCCCATAATTCTGGAGACAGGGGAGCCTAACATGAAAGTTCTGGCCTCTGATCTCATGAGGATCTTCTTGTATCCTCACTTGGCAGAAGGCAGAAGGCCAAGATAGCGAGCTAGCCACATGCTGGGGAGGCTTCCTTTATGAACTGCCTTAATCCTGTTAATGAGGCCAAAGGCTAACAGATGTAGATTAAACTCAGAATTTGAAAGCAAAGCTATGGCGAAGCTGTGGCTTAATCATCTCTCCAAGTCACTACCTTTCAATAGCGGAAATGTGGGTTGTGGAAAGGACACATAGGTGTGTTTATTATCGCATTAGCTATTTCAACAACCCAATGAAGGGTACTCTCCTTCTTTTATATCTAGGACTAAATAATATACTCAGGTTCAGTCAATGGAGAAGAATCTGGTTTTAATCCAGGCCCTGTCTGAGCCTGCAGCTGTAATCTTTTAACTCTTTCTCTTTAACTGACAGGGAAAGGAAATCTCAGTCATCTTTTAAAACCACTTAAAAATCTCCAGATGGGCCATTCTGTTGTGAAAGATGACAGAACCCCTCAATATGATATAGGATCAATGAAGGCCACACAGGGAGAGCTTTGAAACCTGCCATAGCATTTCAAAGACCTCAGTGAGAAGAAGAGATCGAGGGAAAAGCACCAGAACAGGGCCAGAGAGTGAGGAGAAAGAAAACAACACGGAGACAATGAGATCCCCGAGGACTCAGAATATCAAGACAAGGGAGGAGGACAGGGCAGCTGCGAAGGAAAAGGTAGTAAGACTGTGACCTCGGTCACAGCAATGAGAACATCTGAGGCTAAGGAACATCGGCGAGGGTCTGAAGTCTCTGCATTTACACCACGAGAAGAGAAAAGGAGAAATAACGGTTTGCAAAGGCGGCGGAAGAAAAACTCCGTAACCAAATGAGCACAATCGCCTGGGGGAGAGTGTTGTTGATAGCAAACTCCCGTGAGCACAGAACCGCAGAGAACATTAGTTGTGAAGTTGTCATGCAGAGACAAAGAAATATCCTTCTAATAAGAACACAACAGAGCCTCTGTGGTCTATCCTGGAGGAGGCACTGGCACATCAGCACTGAGGGACATGGAAGGCTTCGAGTGACATATCATGGCACTTTGGTTTCAACATTTTGGGGAGATTTCCCCTATAAAAAAAAGTTTGCGGCAGCCACATGCTCCTTCTAGGTGAATTTCTGGAACTTTTGGGTAGTACTGTGACCCATGACATTCAGTACTGTGACCTACAGCCTTCTCTACTGTGACCCACGATGCTCATTACTGTGATCCACCGTCTTCGGTACTGTGATCCACGGCATTCAGTACTGTGACCTACAGTCTCTGCACTGTGGTGTTCAGAACCGTGACCCCTCTTATTCTCCCGTCTCAGCTGCTTTGCCCTATGGTGGCATATACTCACACCATTCCTGTAAAGATCTATAGCTCTTAAGGGTCTCGGCCTGAGATATTACCAGTGCCTCGGTTCTGAGGTTTAGAAGCTGTGTGGTTAACAGGTGAGGGATGGCAGAAGAGGCTTGATCTTGACGGAGAATTTTTCCCGTCTGCCACTTTGGACATTTTTCAAACTTGTCCCTCTGTGTGTTCTAGGAAAGCACTCACTCGCGCTGGGCTTGTCTGTTTCTGGCCTGCATACTGAGCTGTGTAATTGAGGGAACTCAGGCATGGACAGTTCATGGCTGTATGAATAAGCAAACTGCTCAATATGTGACCGGATTGTTTTCCAAAATTGCACAGGCCCCGGGTTTCGCTTGTCATTCTGGAACAGGAGTGGGGGCTGAGACGGTGACTGCTTTTCAATGGGCATAATTAATCCATTTCAGGAAAACAGATTCTCTAAATTAGGCTAGGAATCGCAAACATTTTTAACCCTTTACACTCCAAGTCAGGGAAGCATCATTTTTGTAAAGTGCGTGTTTCCTTAGAGATCAAGCTAATTCGTCTAAACCTCATTGCATTATTGACAGACAGTGCTTTTTGACTGATAGCCATGGCATGGCGGCTAGATAATATAAATGATTCCTCCCCAGTACTGCCACTCTGCCTACTCACCCACTAAATGTTCCACACTCATCTCTCTGCGGTATGTCCCCCCCCCCGAAAGAAAAATAGTATTTGTCAGCTCCCTGCAATATGAGAAGCAGCAGGAATCTTTCAAGTCCTTGCCACCCACAGAAGCAGCATCAATGATCCAGTGCAAGGTGATAAAACCAGGGGACATGAAAGCCAGCAAGCATGGGCATTTGTGAAAATAATTGTTTGTATCCAGCGGTGTCTCCAAAAGATCACCACCAACCCAAGCTACACCTTGGGAACAGCTGTGCCTCTGACCTCCTTGTCTGGCCTCTGGAAACCTCTCCACATACCACCCAAGTCAGGAAGAAAGTCGGCTTCCAGAGGCCACACAGGCAGCCTCTGCCTATCAGCCCTCTGCACCACCATTTACTGCAATTAAGTGATAACATTCACTCCCTTTAAAAGCAGCGAGAAAATGGCAAGGCTTCCTGTGTAGAGAAAATGAAAATTTTCAGGCACACTGCTGAGGCTCAGGGTAACCAGGCTGCTCTTGGTGGCTCTTACACAGCCAAGTAGCATAGCGGTTAGGAGTAGGTGGAAAATTCAAATAGCTGGCCGCACTGTGGATTGCTGTAGACAAGGGAAAGACTGCAAGCTTTATTTTATAAGAAGATTAATTCCTTGCTTCCAGCTCAAATGTTTGATGCTGCTTTTGCACTCATTTCCATGCTGAACTAATGACAAATCTGCACATGACAATCGAGGCTCAGCTGAGCCCATTTGTTACATAACGTGTTCAGGGTTGTTGCAGGGGAAGTACCTGATGGTTTTAGCTTAAAAATATTTAGCGCCATGAACAGAGGATTTGTAGAAGAGAGAACACTGATGATCTTGAGGTTAAAAACACGGTTAGTGATGGTAACCTTTATTAATTCTGTGGATGGGTTTCCTGGTGTTAAAGATGGATTTGAAATACTGCAAACATGTGAAATGGTACAGAAAATAATATAATAAAGTCATGAATTTGGGAGGTGGGGGAGCTCCCAGATCCCCACCCCTAACTTAGTAGCAGTAGACAGTTGATGGGCATGAGCGAGAGGGGGGGGGGAGAGTTTCCTTTAAGCATGTAGCTTTTGGTAGGTTCATGTGCCAGTGGGTGGACTAACACCCATAAGTATATGAATAGGACAAATTGTCCTTGGATTATTAAAAGAAGGACACACTTCTTTGGGAGGTGGTTGGGGATAGGAAGTAGTTAGGAGCAGGAATCGGGGGGTTGAATATGATTAAAATGCATACATTCTCAAAGAACTAATAAATATTATATTAAAATGTCTCATGAATCCACAATCGAACATTATAATCAAATATTAACTGTTGGCCATCTTTGCTCAGCTCTGCATCCCATTTATTAAAATTAATAGACACGTCAGAAGTTGCGTCCCATCTTATTTTCATCAGATTTCCTTCCATGTTGTGGACTCCCCAAGACAACCCTGAAACCTCGTTGCCTCTCCACTCAGAGAATGCCCATTGGTCTTTCCCTCCGCTAAACGGAACTATAGTTGGGCAGACAAAACTAATGTCATAGGTGGAGCTGAGTCTCAGTTTGCTGGGCCTAGAGTCTTGCTAAAACAGAGATGGTCTTTTCTGCTGACCCCATGAAGTTCTATAGCTATAAAGCTAAATACCCAATAAGCATCTTTTGGGGGCTATTGAGCTAAGTGTGAACTATAAAATTATTTCAGGGGCTGGAGAGATGGCTCAGAGGTTAAGAGCACTGACTGCTCTTCCAGAGGTCCTGAGTTCAATTCCCAGCAACCACATGGTGGCTCACAGCCATCTATAATGAGATCTGGTGCCCTCTTCTGGCCTGCAAGCATACATGGAAGGAATGTTGTATACATAATAAATAAATAAATCTTAAAAAAATTATTTCAGAAACAAGTCCCCCTTTCTGAACATAAAAGGTTTTAATAAATATGATTGCGTTTTGCTTCCTTAAACCTCAATCTTTACCCAACAAAAAGGAATCATGAAAAATTCATGCACTGGGCCAACTAGTTACCAGTTTAGTCCCCATAGGATTTCAAACATTGGCCTCACTGTTGATAGAAAGAACATAGATTTGTCTAAATAGTCAACCTGAGAAAGATGGGGATGTAGTCAGTGGAAGATGAAGATGACACCTCTTCCACCGTTGTTTAGCCATGACCACAAATGACTTAGGGTAGGAAGGGGCTAATAATGTCCCATGACTGCTGCTCATGAAGAGAAAAGGGGGACTGGGAAAGCAGATCTGTGTGTTGGTGTTTGAAACCTCAACCTGACACCCAGCTGCCTCACATGCACGCCTACTTATCCTGTGGTCACAAATTGATGCTGGAATTTTAGTAATGTTGACAACAGCTGTTTTGTCTGGAACCATGAACCCAATAAGGGACAAGTGGCAGTAAAAATAATTAATGGGTCAGGTCTCCAATTTTTAGATACTATGTGTCTGTATTTTTAAATCTACGGATGTCATCTTATTTTTCAATAAGTAATGAAATTATTATCCCATCGACTCAAATAAATGGTTAGGTTTATTTTCTCTGAAGATATTGCCATTAAAGTGCTTGGCCTTTAGTCAGTTGATAGACAGAAGAGGCCAGGATCACTGCTGAAATGAACATTTAGAAAAGCTTTGATGAATTCAAGGCTTGCAAATGAATTGGATTCCCAGTGAAACATCATGTGCTTCAAAATGCACACAGCCATGCACAGGATATTTTAATAACAAATAATTTTGCAGTCTGATATTTTGTCATCTACCTTATTCAGTAGTCTGAATGTGGTTTAGGGCACTAACTTGTTTTGGGAGGCAGTCATTATATTGGATACAATGGTGTTTTACATTTGCCCCTCAGTGTATTGCAACAGTCAGAGAAGGAAGGCACAGAAGTGGAAGACAGTGGTGGACAATAGGGAACAAATGCAGTAGTTCTGTGGCTCTGGGATGTTTGGAGGGTGGGCATCACTATGCTAGGACTTCATCTGACCCAACATGTAGCCCATTAGAGAGCATCAGGGTTAGTAGTAGAGGGGAAAAAGACTGATTTATTTGTGTTAGAATTCCTATCTTTGATAAAAAAAAATTGAACCCAGTGTTCACACCAAGGTTGAAATTAAATGGGCTACAATCAAATTTTTATTTTTTCTTTTGGCAAACAAGTCTACTGTCTTGATGTGTGAGTTTCCTCTGTGTGCTGTGATTACCATTAATGAATAAAGAAACTTCCTTGGCCTGTTGATAGGGCAGAACTTAGGTAGGTGGGAAAACTAAACAGAATGCTGGGAGGAAGAAGGTGGAGTCAGAGAGAGAGATACCATGGAGCTGCTGCTGCCTGAGATGGACATGTTGAGACTTTGCTGGTAGGCCACAACCTCATGGTGATATACAGATTAAAAGAAATGAGTTAAATTAAGATGTAAGAGTTAGCCAATTAGAAGCTTTAACTAATGGGCCAAGCAATGTTTTAATTAATACAGTTTCTGTGTGATTATTTCGGTTCTGGTGGCCGGGATGAACAAGCAGTCCCTCTTTCAACCCTAGATGTCTATTCAAAGACTAAAAATGACAGGCTAAAATTTAAATCATCTTCATAATAATTATTTGAATCAGAAAAGTGATTATTTCATCACATTAAAATGAAAACAAAATCAATCAAACAAACAAAAACCCACAAAAGACAACCAATTAAAACGCACATGAGATTTAACAGAAAGGAGCAGTGAGCACCCAGTTGTTTTCATTTCTGCTTGTACCACTCCGACTCCCACTCTTATAATAAGGCCTTCATATGATAAAGGTTCCCATCCCTCATCCTTTTCTCAAACAAAGTTTTCAGTTCTGTCTATTTTTTGAACACATCCATCTTTCTGGTTGGAAAGCTCTTGTCCATTTTCCTCGTGTGGCCAGTCCCTTCTTGAATCATGTTATTAACCAGAGATATCTCTTTGGGTCAGCCTGACCAGAAAAACACCTCTTTTATGTCTCACCACTTCCATCGCTTTACCCCCACAGGAATCCTCAAGTAATGTATAATTCTGAAAAGGTTTCGTTCTTATTTGCTTGTTAACCACTGTTATATGCTCCCCCCCACAACAGTGTGCAGTTATTAAGCAGAGACCTCTGTGGTTTGCTGCTCTGCTTTTGAAAACCCTGTGTGCACACTGTGTGCACACTGTTTATAGTAGTGATTAAAAGATGACTGCATTGGTCCGCCCTTATCTGCAGAGAGTAAACATGAGAACCTCAGCCGATACCAGGCAACCACTAATAAACAGTGGAGTTATAACCTGACATTCGTCCCGTGTAAACTACATGTTCACGATGCATACATGCTTTGGAAGTTGGCGGTACAAGCAGTTCCTTTTTTATGATTTCACAAATAGAAGACTTAAGTTTTAAAACCATAGATCCCAGAAACCTCAGCATATATATAATTTCCCTTTAAATTGACAACTTCTGCCTTCTCTCTTAAAGTAAGTGTATTATCCCTTTGCTTTGCCATTTCAACTGCGGTTTCACTACGCATGAGATTTGAGTTAAGGAGAGTAAGCGCTGTTTGAATACCATTTGTCATACTATGGTGGTCAATCTGATGACAATGGCTACCAGGCAGGCGCTATATAGAAACTGGATACAGTGGGCAAGGGAGATGATTTATAACCCGAGGAAGGAAGAAGGAGACAAAATGAGGTTTCACTCAATATTGGGTATAAAGCAAAAGCTATGAATTATTTTGTTCTAAAATTTACTTAACATTGTTGAACCATGGTTGAATATAGTTAACTAAAACCACAGAAAATGAAACCGCAGATAAGGCGGTACTGTTGAAAATGAATTAAATTTTGCACCCCCAATTTATTCCTTTAATGGCATCACCTGGTGTTCAATCGGTCACAGCCTTTGGGGTCATGTGATGATTCTTGTTTTAAAGGGAAAAGAAAATATTTTACAGTGACGTTAAAATCAAAGCATAAATAAGGTGGCCATAAATATTTAAAACCAGATTGTTGCCTAGAAAACAGGCATTTCTTTGGAGTGAGCACCACAAAGCTCACATCTATATCAGCCTTTTACCATACATGGGCACTCTAGAGAATCAAGGGTTGGGACTGAATTTGCAACTTAATGAAGCGTCAAGCTGATGTTAAAAGGTACTGTCACCGGAATGATAAACATATTTAAAATACAAGAGAAATAGAAAGTGCCACAAATCATGAAAATAAGATTCTAAAATTACACTTGCTCACAACTAAACCCAAAACATGTTAAAAGAAATGTCCAAATCTGCCTGTTTTCTGAGAAGTGTCTTTGCCTAGAAAGTTTCCAATGGTAACAGTAGAGGGCGCTGCTGACCCATGTTACATATTTCTTGAATTTTGTTTTTCAGCCTAAATCGCTCTGCACTCAAATGTGACATATTTGAGGCCACTGCTGGATTCTCATACCGTAATAATGAAACAATCCACAGAAACAATGCCGGAAAGAAAATAAAGATGGTTTAAAGCTGTGCCTGTGATAGAAAGAATAATAACACATTTCAGAGCTAACGTGGCTTTTAATCAATGCTCCTTACCGAGATGCTAAACGAGAAGAAAGTCAGCATGTGTTGGGGGGGGGGTGGACTGTCACCCGCAACACTTAATGGCTCATTAACTTCTCTGGCTTTCCCTCCTACTCCAACTCATTTCCTCGGCTCTCCAGCCTTTTCAAAGGAAACTAAAAACTAAGATGCTTACGGATACCCGAAGCCGTCCTGAGTTTCCAGGGTTTCCAGTTTCGCTATGGTAACACGGGGTCACTATTTTCCATGGCATACCCTACTCAGGTCACCAGAAAGCTGTTTCAGAGCCATGTTTTTATCAGTGTGAGGAACATGTGGTGAAGACTCAGAGAAGATCCCCAGTAATAAAATACAGCGTCTCAGATAAACCAGTAAACCAGCTCCATAAGCCGGAAAGACAGCGTGAAGCTGCAGGAGAAAAAAAAAAAAAACAAAAAAAACACCATTGTATTCCTTGTCTCAGATGCAGTAGTGACTTGGAAATAATTTCTCTGTCTCTTCAAGAGTGGGTTTACGTATGGGGAGTAAGTATTCGACATGTAGTGTGCTTATTTAAGCAATTCAAAGACAGATTACATTTTCGGTAGCTAGATCTTGGGAGACTAGAAAGGATGAAAATGACATTGGTTCTACTGTAGTTTTGGACAAGCTATTCTACCCAGAATGCAAATGGATGATGCTCAAAGCAATTCTAATATTTTTACTTGCATACAGCAGAAAATTCCTACGCATACATGGCAGCTGGTCCCCCTAGCCACCGTAGGAAGTAGGTAGGGAGGGCACTATGGTTTCATATTTACAGAGAAACCAGTGTCAGGTGCACGGTCCGGAAAGGGTTGCACAAGGGCAGGGAGATGGCACCCCCACACCCCAGGCTACCTTACATTCCTGTGAGGTGGGTGCCAAGAGCTGCCATAGAAAAGTCAAACAATGCTTGGGTGTGTAAGGCTGGTCCATATCCAAACGTATCCGGGAAGAGCTCAAGTACAATAAAGGTGGGTTTGGGGCTCAAATCTCGAGTCTGAATTCTGCTTCGCTCTCCTGCACTCCTGGGTTTGGTGTTTGTAAGCACTGCTTATCCTGTTGCAAAATGAAGATAATTTCGACTTCCTGAGGCCGTTCTGAGGATTCCACAAGACCCTGAAAATGTTGTCTAACACAGACATTAGCGCTGTAATCAAGCTGCCTGGGATCCCCGCACCTCTTTCTTTCTCTGTTGGGCTTACTTCTTTTGTGAGGGACTTGAGTGTTCATATACTTTGCCTCTCTGGAAAATTGTTCTCAATTACAATCTTAGTACATCGGAAGATATTATTCATTTAAGGTATCTCTTCTTAATGCTTTCCTTCTGCTTTTGTTTACGGAGCCCTCCAAATTTTTATGTATTGGAAACTCAACCATTAAATTCATATTTAACAGCATTTGGAGGTGGGTGGGATTTTTGAGGATGTAATTAGTATCAGATGGGACCATGAGTGTGAGGTCCTCATGATACAATTAGTGGCAGACAGGGATCCTGACACCCCCACCACGCTATTGTTCAAGAACGCCCTTACCAGATGGTGGTACCATGTTCTTGGATTTTGCAGGCTCTGCCTGTATGGGCATGGTAAAAAAGCAAACACTAAATTAGATCCAACCTCTCCACCTGGCCAGATACCATACATTCTTTTCCCGGTATCATCTGATAAGTGTATTCAAGGAATCTTTTGCAACAGATGGAGGCCTTTACCGAAAACCACAATCAATCAGAATGCAGAGTTATGGAGTCCTGTCCCAGTTGACAGCACACGACTCCCGTAACGAAGGCTCAGGGATCATCACGGAAGTGGGGTTGGAAAGACCGTATGGGCCAGAGGAACAGGGAGTTTGCTGTGAGACTGTTTCTCTGAGGAATGTCCGAAGCTACACCCATAAATTCTCACTAATACGACAGCTGAAAAATGAGCTGAGCAAGGACAACAACAATAAACATGTCATATCGGACAGGAAAAGAGCACAGGACCTCAATGCGACACAAAGAACTACAGGCTGCTAAGGAATGATAAAAGAAAAAACAGCCTTCTCCAGGGAAGCGCACACAAACTTGGCTATCCAATTCAAATGATCAGCCCTGAAACTATATGTAAAGGTAACACTCTATAGACTGAACAGGTTATATTTAGGAATCTATATGTATACATATATGCATGCACATACATATACATGTGTACATGGCAACAATAAATGAAAAGGAAGGCCAGGAATTTGAAGGAGAGCATGGAAGGGTTAGGGGAGGGCTTGGAGGAAGGAAAGGGAAGAGGGGAAATGATGTATTACAATCTCAAAATAAAACGACACGTTGGCAAAAGTCATTCAGGAAATTTGGAAGCATTTGCCTCTGTATAGATATGTCTGCCACTTGACAGAAAACCATGAAAAGTGATTTTTAAGAAATATGTCTCGCGTAAGTGAGCAAAGCTAGCCCTGGCAACCAACTGCAGATTGCATATATGAACCACAAATAAGTCTTCCCCGAAAAGATAAATTTCCCCTGATGATAAAACTGAACTGTGGTGAGCTAACCTGCGGTGACGCATGTGACATTGAGGTGGTGACTCATAACTTAGGAGCATTCTTCAGCAGGCACAGCAGATGTCATGGTTAGTTAGTAGTGTCAACTAGACACAACTTGGAGTCACCTGGGAATGGAGGACTTCAGCTGAAGAATTGCTTTACTTAGATCGGCCTTCATCATGTCTAGGAGAGATTGTCTTGACCGATGATTTTTTTGGGGGGAGCATCCACGCACACTGTGGGTGGCACCATCCTTAGGCAGGTGGGTCTGGGCTATATAAGAAAGCTATCTGAGCAAGCCAGGGAATGAGTCAGTCAGTACCATGCCTCTATTGTTTCTGCTTGAATTCCTGCCCTGATTTCCCCTGACGGTGGCCTGGATGTGTAAGTCAGGTAAACCCTTTCCTCCCCAAGTTGCCTTTAGTCAGAGTGATGTATCAGAATGACAGAAAAGCAAACAAGCATAGTCAATACCTCCTTCTAGAATTTTGTTTTTTCCCTACTAGATTTAATTTTCTTCAAATGTTTGTTACACGGCTCTGTGGATACAGCCCTTTCTATGCACATCCTCCTGCGTGTGGGCGTGCACACACCCACCTACACAAACACACACACACACACACACACACACACACAGCACACAGCTCTTTAGCTAACTCTAAAGTTATAGAAAGCTATTCCTTGTAAATGATGTGTCTTTTGGCTGAAACATTTCTTAGGGAGGTGAGAAAATACAAATTTGACCCCAGAAGAAGAAGCACAGGTAAAGGATGGGCTCCAGCAGTTTAATTATTTCGAGTTGCTGCAGGCCATCAGAGACCTTCCCTCTGAGTCCCAGCTCCTTTCATCTTCACTGGCACTCCCCTAAATAACAACACTGCTTTGATTCAGCAAATACCCCGAAATTCCCCAAAGGGAAGAGGGTTCTCTTGAGGACATTGAGTCAAACACTCTATCTTCAAAGGCTTGCCTGATGAAGACTCGCATTCCTTAGATCCTTTCTAACTCAGATGGATTAATATTAAAAAAAAGAAAACTGCTCAGACATAGTGTTATAAATACTTCAGTTATTTATTTATTTGGGACATATTGCTTTATTCATCTGATTAGCGGTAAAGTTAAATTTTCCTTCGTTTTGTTTCCATATTCACACTTGTCACAAGCCATTCTTATTCCCCGCTTTAGGAAATTCTAAGTCTGGGCCACTGGGATGAGTCACACAACGTCTCAAATCTCAACTAGAAGAATTTTAGCCTCCTACCACCCTTTCTCTTAGCTGTCTTATTCCCTGTCATGAAATAGGGTTTGGGTAACGCAGAATACAGTTCTGGAAAAGACAAAAAAAATATTTAAAAATAGACTAGACTGCTCTTAGTCGCCTCTCACTCTATATGGAAATGAAATACAAACAGCTCCGTGAGCCAGCCACACTGAGGTAGCAAGCATCCTGCAGAGACTTCAGGGTCAATAAATCTAATAGCTCTCGCTTGCCCTCAGCAATCTGCTTTCAGTGTGTTGCTAGAGTGACCATCAGTGAAATCTGGCCGCATCCCTCTCCAGTTTAGGCCCTTTGTTTACTTTCATAGCTTTCCGTGAGGTTTGCCAGGACCCTGCAAAGATTTGACTCCATCCCTGTTGGCCTGGGGCTGTGCCTCAGTTGTCTATGGCAGGGAGCCCACCTCTACCCACGGGAGGCTTGACAGTTTTGGGTGTTTGCTCACGTTGTCTTCCTCCTCAGGGGCACCCAGCTGGCTCCTTCCGCTGCTCTACTTGCTTTAGCTTTTCAAGCCTCAATCTTTATCCTTTGCTGGAAGTTTCTTCAGGAAGTCATCTGTGTTGTCTTCATCTTGTTCTCTTCCTCACCCCACATTGCCCTCACCTGAACTTGAACTCATAAAAAGCAAGGACAGCATCTTCTTCAGTTTTTCCAAGTCCAGCTCCAGTTACGCACTTAGTCGGACCCTACATAAATGTGTGTGAAACACTTGAACAATGCAAATTCGGTGCGACTAGATTCTTTTGATGAGTTAGTTATTGAAAGCGTTAGTTATTATGACCTTGAAAAGATTCAATATAAAGAACGCCTTTCATTTCTAATCATTTGGGAAGCAGCAGCTCTCTTTCAGGAGGAACTTGGGTTTAGAAAAATTACGTGTTCAGTTGTCAGCTACACTGTGAGTATGGTAGACACAGGTCATCAGCTTATCCTGATGGGAACAGCCTTAAACTGAGAAAAACTGACGGTACCCTAAGATGAAGTTTTGATGATGCTTGCATGAAAGGAAAGATTTTAGTCATTTAGAAGAACGAGCCTCCTTAAATCACACCGACCAAGCAGACATGAACCAACGGCTTGGCCCAATGTTTTCTTCTTAAGTAAATGCTGACCTATGTATAAAACCCTTTTATGGTCTACATAACTGTTCTCTCTTTTTCTTAGTCTAACAAATTGGCTCTTTTATTATATTAAAAAGTTCATAAACCATTTTTATTTCGAATACAAGATTTAACGAGAGCTCTGAATCAGAACCATAGCTGAGTTTAAATGTTAATACTTAAAATATGCACACACCTCCCCCAACAACTATAGCAATAAACTGAAACCCGTGGAACATAGTACTGCAAATCCTTTCTCTTGGTCACGTATTTCTTAATCCTCCTGACCGTTCAGTTAATGTATCTATCAGTAGCTGAGACCTCCCTCTAGATTCCAGCATATTCACCTTCTCCCTAGGCCTTGGACCCACTTAGTGCGCATGCCTCCATTTTCTGGATTCCCTCTCAGAGACAAGTCTTGAGGCCCTGTCAAGTGTTTAGGAATGACAGGAAGGCTTCCCCTTCCCTGCCAGCACACCCTCACTGTCTCCTTCAAAGCACAAAGCAATTACTGAAAATCATACAAAGCATTCTTTGTTTTGCCAAAAAAGTGCAATAAAAGTCAACAACCTATCCAATTCAACTCACACTCTCTTGATTTTCCTTGTAATCAATATTAGTCAACATCAATGGACTGCTGATAGCCTAATCACTTGCATGGATAAAGAGAAATAAAATGAACGAGGCGGCAACGGGCGTGTTTATTTTGCCACTCCTCGGCAGCCTAGTTACTCACTGGTGGTCCTGGGGGGCCTGGGTTTCCTGGAGGTCCTGTCTTCCCTCGTCTTCCCTTGAAATGAAAAGAAAATAGATTAAGTGTTGTGGTTTGATTTCATTTGAATATATCAATATTAGGCAGCAATATGGAAGACAGTAAAAGTGTTTTTAAAAATAATTTTAAAAAATTCTAAATCCACACAACTCTTGCACATCAATGAATTCTGAAAACTGTGGGCCAGTACACTACCATGTTGGGGAATATACGGCCGCAAATGTACCGATTCTAATTGCTGTTGACTTTTCCCGTGCAACTTATCTTGACACTCTAGTCAATGTTTGATGACTCTGCAGTTCCAGCTCAAATAAAAATTGCAGTTTAGATGAAATAACACATGTTATTCAGCAGTTGGAGAAATGGTTTAGTGGTTAAAAGCCCCACCTGTTCTTCCAAAAGACCACAGAATCTGTCACCCTCTGCTGGCCTCCATGGGCACTGCAGGTAGAGGGTGCATGCAAGACATATACAATAAATAACAATAAATACAATCTCAAAAAAAAGTTTCCGAAGAGTGTCTGAATTCCAGTGTGCTTAATTAAGGTACCCAGGGACTAGTGTGATTAATTAAGAAACTGGTTAAAAACCTCGGGGCTAAGAGCCATGAATCTGTGCTTCAGAATGACTTCCCGTAATCCTCACATTCACTAAAATTTGAAAAGCGCCGCATTGATCAAATCATATATCCTACCTAGAGTATCCAAGCTAGCTCGTTCCTTCCAGCTGGATAAGTGAACTAACTGCATAATTCTTGCAGATCACTCATTATTATAGCTCCGTGTTCATATTTCCAGATTCATGACGGGCTGAATTCCAACCGCAGGGGCCAGAGACATAGACTTGTGGTGATATGGTTAATAAATTGTATGTCTAACATTATATAAAAAGAATTTAGGTGCCATTATTATTGTTGTATATGTGTGGGGGTGCACATGCCATGGCCCCTGAGTAGAGGTCAGGGTATAACTTCTGGACTTGGGTCTTTCATCTTTACATGTGGCTTTCAGGGTACCCACTGAGTGCTCTCTCTCTGGCCCTAGCTATTTGTGAAAAAAAAAAATCACTTTCTTAATCTTTTGTCCCTTAAGACAAGGAAAATAAGTTTGTTTGAAGCAATATGTTCTGAATGAGGAACATTTTTGAGCTTATGTTTCCTAAACACCGCAATTCCACCCCAATGACACGACTCTACTAAGAATGTGGTTGCCACACTGAGAGGTACTTACACAATTATGGCTCCATGACAACAGTACTTTTAAATGTAAAGATGTTATTGGGTCAACCTTTTCAATGTTTTTGATATGTTTGAGAATTATAAGTACAGAAAGGCCCATTGCATTGATGAATTTTATTCAGGCTCGAAGTTGGGTAGGGCGTCTAAACAGCAGCTGGGTCTGCTTTGAGAGGTAAGCAAAGATTAAGTTGTGACTGGGGAGAGAAACGTTCCCACTGCTACGGGAGAGAAGTCAAGGGCAAACTGTTAGGGACTTCATGTAATGGCGGCTTCACTCAAGGACTCTGACCAGCTGTGGTTACCTGCATGAGGCCTGCATGAGATTGAGCTGTCTGCATTCTGTTAGGAGTAGGGAAGGCTCTCAGGAGGTCCCTGTCTTAGAGGGGACTAAATGGCCGCTGGGAGTGGGGATGGAGTTCTTCAGTGATGCCACCAAAGGTGAGTGTCCTTGCTTCCACACCCATGCTTGTCCCATGCTTATGCAAACAACCCTGATTTAGCCCAGTGAGTTAATTTTTCTTTTCTTTTTTAAGAGATAAAAGCAGGAGGGAGATTGGTTGGGAAAAGGGGTTCAGAGGAAGGTGAGGAATAAACATAATGATAAAAATATGATCGAAATACATTATATACATGTACAAAATTGTCAAAGAATAAACAGAATCCACCCTTTCTTTAAATACTTCTAAGATTCACATTCACAGAACAGAAAATGTACTCATCACCACAGCCACACAGTTAGTGGTATTTCCATATGCTTTCTGTTTAAATGATGGAAATTTTGGCTTTCTTTGGAAGGACCGTAAGATTGGAAAGAATAGGTAATTTTATATTCTGTGTATTTAGTGCAGATTATACATACATGCAAGAAGCTAGTCCTGCAGTATATATTTTCTGGAAATCGATATATTTGATTTTTACTAAATGCAAGTCAATTGCCTTTGAGAGTTGAGGGAGAATAAAGAGTTTACTCAGAAGTAGAAGCATTGTAATTTACTAATTTGCAAGAGTACTAGAAATGAAATCAAAGACCTCTCTAAGCAGGTGATCCATTTCTTCTGTAAGCATGCATTAGGTTTAGTTTAAGTTAAAAACCGTAGTGTCGGGTTTGTTTATAGTCCTCTTTCTTCAAAAGAGAAATGGGTATCTGTTTGAACTGGAAGCAGGGAAAATGAGGCTATTGATCAATTTTTATCACAGAGTTTACGCCAAGACAAACCAAGTGTCAGATTCCATAACACAGCACTGATGTGCTACTATGAGGACCAAAAAGCGTCCACGGTTCTGGATGGCGAGGGCAAGCATCCAGACGCCTTCATTTCTCCACTGATTTACGGGATGTGTTACATTAGCCCTGCTGGAGCCCTGCTGGGCGGATTGAGTGCAGGGAGTGCTGGCTCGCTAGTACATCCTTCCTAAGAGTGGACAAGCAAGTAAGATATTTGCGAGGGTTGTAAACATAAAGGAACATATTTGTGAGGATAACTTCGGCCAACACATATTTTCAGCTTAAGGCCTGAGAGTCTTGTAAGCGCCAGAAGCATATTTGAACAATTTGAAGTGTCTGCTTTACAGCCCCCGTCTTCCTCCCCATTCTAGCTTTATTATGCATAGCATAGGGAACGGGCAAGGCAAGACTGGGATTTCAGGTCCCAGTCTCAGTGTCCTGCAGAGGGCACTCTGGCACAAGGCGGACAGAACCGTGAGGGGAACTTCAGAGTATGAGCCATAATGTTGATGGAAGTAATAGTTCCCGTTCACTCTCAGAACTGTCTCTCTTCTCTCCAGGAGTCTCTCTCTTACTCCCCTCTGGAAGGCCACAGCAGCACTCACAGGAGCTGCGCCGCCATCTCCTCTTCCCTCTTCTTCCACAAGGTCTCTGCGTTTGAGGGGAGAATAGAGTCTACCTCAAAGCTAAGATTCCCCCCCTTTTTCTTTTGTACTGCAAATTGTATTGTTTGGGGGAACATCAGGAAGAGTACTTTATTGCTGATACTTTAGCCAACACAATAGGCACAAATCTCTATTCATATTAAGACCAAAATTAGATTTCTTCATTACAGTAAGGTGTCATGATTTTCTTCACAAGGCTCTGCAGCACTCACTGGCTGGGGGAAGGTGGGTCTTGGCGCAGGAGGGTGTGGATGGGAGTGTTGGGGAGAAGTCCACCGTGCTGGTGGGGGAATGTTTATTACACGTCTGCCTCCTGTCTCCTTTTGTTTCTCTCCTTTGATCTCAAGTCTTAGTATAGGTCTGCTGTAAAGGAAGACAAAAGGCAGGAGCTTGGATATTCACAAGAAGGGAAATCCTGCAGAGAGCTCATACAACTGCAGATCTAGGAGAGACTGCCCTCCTTAGGGCAGCTGCTCTCAGGGGGTTATTTGTTCAGAAACAGCTTTGATAAACTTCATCCCACACACCTCCCAATGCAGAGAGATCTGCCATCCCTGCCTTATGATGATCAAACTAATCTAATACATTCCCGACAACCAAGGTAGAAAGCATAAAATCACAGATTTACTCCAGCCTGTTACCCTGGAAACCTCAGAGAGTTTTTCTGTTTGGCAACGGTAGAAAGATTTTGAGCTACGATTTAGATTTCTTCCCAGTGTTTGCTCAAACTGGGAACACCAGTTAACATGGATGGTCTCCGCCCTAGGCTGGCGTTTCCAAAATGGAAGGTCTCAGATCTGGGAATCAGCATCTCCAATAAGTCCTGTAAAGCATAGACCCACAAGTGTCATAAAAAGTAATTCAATAGGTTCACTGATTTGTGAAACTGAAAATGATCTTTGTCAAATTAAGATGCCGCTAGGCTGGGTTAACTGTCTTTTTTTTTTCCTCATATAAACATTATGTGTATGTGTGAAAGTTCCATTGCTATACAACAGTGTTTAAAAGCAGCCACAAGATTGTTAAAGATCCCAAAAGAGATTACTTGCAAAAAAAAAACAAAAAACAAATGAAAAAAAATACCCAGGAAATGACAAGTGTTGACAAGGATGTGGGAAAGGAATACCTATGGACTGTTGCAGGACTACCCAGTGGTGCCATCACTTGATAAAATGTTATGGTGCTCAGAAAGTTGAAAACGGGGCTGCGTGTGGTCTTCTAGGAATACACCCCAGATGCTGAAAGCGTCCCAGAGACTCACAGGCTGTTTTTGATGGAAACATTGACTCTTCCCTGGAGCTCAGAGATGTCCCATGGGTAACTCAAAGCAAGATGAAACGTGGTATCTCTGCCTCTATACTTGACCTTGGCCTTTGTTAACTCTTGTTTGTCTTCCTGTCCCGCAGACAAGTTCATCATTTTAGGAGTGTCTAAAATTCCTAATGCAAGCGTCCCAAATTAACCTAATTACTTTCTTCTCACTGGGAGTCTAAAGACACTAAGGTAAGAGCACGACATTTTCCTGACTTAGAGGACCATCATGTCTGATGGACATTGACCACCTGATGTTACAGTGTCCCGCTGTAGACCACAAAGTGGCACCAAGAGTCTCCAGCCATGGCCCTAAACCTGAAGGAAGGCCCTGTAGTCATGGCCCCAGGCAACACTATTTCATTCTGGAACATACTCTTTTTCAGCGATTGTTCCTT
Source organism: Arvicola amphibius (assembly GCF_903992535.2). Lineage (NCBI taxonomy): Eukaryota > Metazoa > Chordata > Mammalia > Rodentia > Cricetidae > Arvicola > Arvicola amphibius. The sequence continues at coordinate 82,098,845 of NC_052055.2, forward strand.
TCCAGCTAACAGAAAGTTCCAGGAACAATGAGCCTTGTCGGCAGGCAATCATCTCCCCTGGTGCCAGGAAACCCAGCACAGCCAGAGCTGAGACGACAATCAGTCAAACCACAGTTTGTACAAGGCTGCTTGATTGTGCATGCCTTTCGGTCCCAGATTTTTTTTCTATTGTCAGCACCGTGAAGACAGAGTGAGGAAGTCACCAGATTTGCTCTCTTTCCAGTGTGAGCACACTGAAAAAGTATTTTCCTGTTTCTGCTATCACTTATTTCTTTGGTTAGAACTTCAGGGTTCTGGGTAATTGACCTTAGTCTCTTGGGTCCCCCCGGGGTCAGGTTTCTATCCAAGAACTCTGGTAACACAAAGATCCTTGCAGTAATATTCTCAGCAGCTATGAGATGAAATCATTCATTTCCCTCCATGAAGAGATGTCTAAATCAAATGTGGCGCACATACCTACAAGCAACCCCCTACCCTACCCCACTAAGCAAGTAAAATAAATCTAAAAACTTACAAGCTTGATCTCGATCAGTTTATACAGAGGACCAAGCAGGGAGAACTAACTAGTCTATGCAATTAGGAATGATAATGAGTGACCCATGTGAATGACAGTGATTTATGGGAGCAAGCACAAAAAGCATTTCCACTTCTTCAGCTCGGTGCTGGTTACATTGAGTGTGTTCATTTGGTTAAAAAGTACCAAGCCATACCATACCACTGCATACCTTTTTAATGCACATTTTAATAAACTTTCAAAATGAAACCAAGATGTTCTCACAATGGAATAAACTTATTTATAGAATCTAAATGACTATCTGTATTTGCTGTATTCAAGGCAAAAAAAAAAAAAATCTAGTGACAGAGGGTGATTATTGTCAGCAAGCCAGCAAGCAGGCTGGGCTATTAAAATGAACGACGTTGGCAGGCGGGCAACAGTGAAGCACCACCCGATCCTTTCAGGATGACTTGCAGTAAGAGCACACGTGCACCTTAAATTCGATACTTGACTTAGAAACACTTCTCCCTCCACCAGCATTACGAAGAGAAGAAAACACATAGCAGACTATTGGTTCTTATATAACAGGTGCTTTTTGTTGTTGGTAAGGGTTGTGAGAATGTAGAAGGAGTTACAGCAGGAATTCGACTCAAATCAAGGGTTACTATAAAGACCCCAAGCCCACAAACTGAGAGAGATGTGTCCAACTGTGTCTCCCCGGAATTGCTGATCGCAAATGCAGGTGGATCCTTTCGAATATTTCTCTGTTCTCCTGTCTGTATGTCTCATCCGCTTAGGCACTGGCTCAGTCTGAGCAGGTATCAGGGAGATGTCAACGAAGAGCAGACAGCGCTTTGACTGGCACTCACAACTGTGAATGAGGTGTTAATTACACAGGAAAACATTAGTGTCTATCTGGGAAGTTTGAATTTCTTTTTTTACATTGTGAACGGAAATAAGATTCATGACTGATGTTGTAAAGAGTTACCATGTTTCAAAAATCAAGGCTAGGAGCAAAAATGAGAAGCACATTCTCACGTGAGGAATGTGTAACATCCCAAGTGCACTTTCTCTCTTCGCAGACGTTTAAAAATACATCTGCGACGGCAACGACACTAGTCATAAAGGTCTTGTTACTTCAGGGATCAGACAAGAGGCTTTTGTAAGGGCTGGAGAGAGGATGTAATTCAGTACGAACAAGAGATTTGGAATAAGTTTAGAACTGTGGAAAGATGAATCCATACGGCTGCCTCCTCCACTTGCAACGAGATCTTAAAATCTTCAAATCATTCTACAAGTTCTCAACTTGCCTCCCTCTTTTCTTTCTTTCTCTCTTTTTTAAATCACTCCTCCAGTGTGTGTGTGTGTGTGTATGTGTGTGTGCTCACGCGCGCGGGCACGCGCGTACACTTGTGTGTATTTGCTCCCCCTTTCTTTTTTTCTCTCTCTTTTTAAAAAACAGTCCTCCAATGTGTGTGTGCATATGTGTGCATGCACATGTGTGTGTGTGTGTGTGTGTTAATGTGCGCACACCATGGTACATGTGTGAAAATCAGATGACAACTTCCAGATGAGCCCGTTCTCACCTTCCACCATCGAGATTCCAGGCCCTGATCTTGGATTTTCGGGCTTGGCAGCAAGTGGCGTTATCTGCTGAGTCATCTTGCTGGCTCCCCTTTCTTTTCTTTAACTAGACTTCACTACTAACTAATGATGGGTTTCAAAACAAACTACAGCTGTCCTGACATTTATTGTCTAGTCCCCCTGGGCTACACTGAGTAAATGGTGATCTGAATAAATACTAATACTTCACAAGAACAGGATTATAATGTGCCCTCAGAGTGGAGATTCTGATCACTTACGATTCAAGCATGCTGCTTCTGTTATTCTCCCTTTATTACTATGACTTGTTTTGTTTTGTTTTGTACACGTGGTACTTGTAGAGTGTGGCTGGATGCTATCTGGAGCATGTTGTGATGTGTATCAATACCCTTGTGACACACGGGTAAGGTGGAAGCTGCAACTGATTGAAAGATCTGCGTTCTTGCTTCGCATGTTCCCACACTGGGGTCAGCTCTACACTCCATCTCAGGGACTGAGAACGGGACTGCCAGGTTTCCTCACCCCCAACACCATCATCATTCTCACGAAGGTGGGGTTTGTATCTATCATGTTTAACAGGATAGATATATAGTTTCAGAGTTAGAGCAGGAACAATCTGCATGTAGAGGGACGCATGATACAGGTAAATAATAGTGTCTTGCTTACTGGAAGTGCTAACATGATAACAACGTGGTGGCATTTACTCACAAACCTATTGGCAAATATACCCACAAAAATGCCAGATAGCTCACAGTCTAAGTCAGAGGAACAAGAGCAAGCCCTGAGTTACTGGACAGCATCAGCAACAAGAAACTGTCAATAACACTTAACAGTGTGATTTTCTTCAGGGTACATACTCACAAGATACGTTTTAAGAGTTTTTGAGTTATATGCTTCAGACGATATATCTTTAAGAGTTGGAATTTTAGGGTCAGTTAAGTGGCTTAGAGCATAAGGGTGCCTGGCACCAAGCCTGATGACCCGAGTTTAATCCTGGAGACGCACATAAGAGAAGGATAAACCAAAAAAAAAAAAAAAAAAAAAAAAAAAAAAAAAAAAAAAAAAAGCCGGGCGGTGGTGGTGCACGCCTTTAATCCCAGCACTCGGGAGGCAGAGGCAAGCGGATCTCTGTGAGTTCGAGACCAGCCTGGTCTACAAGAGCTAGTTCCAGGACAGGCTCTAAAGCTGCAGAGAAACCCTGTCTCGAAAAAACAAAAACAAAAAAAAAAAAAAAGAGAAGGAGAGAACAGATTGCAGCCAGTTGTCCTCTGACTGCATCTGACTGCAGTGTGTACACACACATACACATGACAAACTAAAAATGAGGGGGAGAGTCAAAAGCTGCAATTTTAGAACCACATGCTCATTCTTAAAGACCAAATTGACCAGCACCGAATACATCCGCAGGAATAGATTTCAGTTATTAACATACTTCTGACAAATGAAGTGGATGCTGCAGCTAACCTCGAGATAAAACTGAAGGTCACGCCGTTAGGAAGCAAAGCTTTGCCTCACACAGTTCTTGACTGACTGAACTGAGCTTAGTGGCTTAAAGTGCCTTTGGATATTTAAATGCTCCTTCAGAAATCAGTCCCGGGCTGGAGAGATGGCTCAGAGATTAAGAGCATTGCCTGCTCTTCCAAAGGTCCTGAGTTCAATTCCCAGCAACCACATGGTGGCTCACAACCATCTGTAAAGGGGTCTGGTGCCCTCTTCTGGCCTGCAGGCATACACATAAAGACAGAATATTGTATACAAAATAAATAAATAAATGTTTTTAAAAAAAAAAAAAAAAAAGAAATCAGTCCCGTGGAGATGACTTATTTAGGAAAAACTGACCACCAGTGCTTCACTCAGGGGTGCTACAGGGAAATGCTTCAAGATGTCTGCCACCTAGGTCCTGCCTCCCAGGAAGAAAGGATGGGCAGTAGCTCAGTGATACTTGAGAGCCTTGGTCATGTGGCTCCAGGAGAACTCAGCTTCTTCAAGGGGGGCAAACAACAAAGACATGCCTCCCAAATGTGCTACTTTGTGGCACTCTCTCCACACATCACTTTGAGGCTGAGGGGCCCCATAGATGACAGAAAAGGATGTGCAGGCAACATGGATTACACACCCCTAGTGACAAGACAGAGGTGCAGAGTCTCACAGGGTGGCTTTGACTAGATGCTTCTGTGCCAGCTCAATGGGGCTGCGTGTGTTACCTGCGGGTTTTCTTTTCTGACTCTTATCACCAATCTAATTCTGTAGGGCTCTCTCAGGCCACCCTCATCTCTCCTTGCACAACTGATTAAATATTAGGGAAATATATTGATGGTGTTCAAAACCTGAACACGTGGGTCACACTGTTTTGCACACGCTGGCAATATGTGTGGGATGGGTTTTTTGTTTATTTCTTGCTGTTGTTGTCTTTATTTGGATGTTATTTTTCCTTCTCTTAAACTTAACATACAGTGTCAGTTGAAACTGCAAGTGGGTGAAAGTAATTTAAACTCTGTCCTTATCAATCTACCTCCTCCAGGCTCTCATCAGTTCCAGTTTCCAGAATAAAACAGAGACTTCCAGGAAAGGCTGGAGCTGCTGAAATCCCCTGGACCACTTCCCGGGTGCCACGTGTTCTCTTGTGTTCTTGTTCTGTTCTCTTGTGACTCTTGCTCTATCGCCCTCAGGGGAAGTCTCTTGTTCCCAGCATCTAGTAAAGCTACATCTAGTAATATATATCCTAAAATTAACGTAACCAAGCCAGCTTTCTCAACTGCATTAAATGTCCGCTTTTGACTTGTAAGTATCTCGTTTGCTTGCCTGCCACCTCTTCGCTGTTTTGTGGACATTTTCCTCACTTCGAGCTCATATATACCCAGTCATTTATTGACCACCCAAGAATCACTTAAGCTTTGCAAGTACCTTGAAGCCTGCTCTCATGAAGCTTACGTTCCCCTGTGGACAACAGCAATAAGAGATAACACAAGACCTTAGCATCGGTGACTCCAATAAAAGCAGTTTTAACATATTCATTTGATAATTCACTTTGATGTGGTTCCATTTTATAAATGAGATGAATGTGTGATAAAGCGATTTATCCAAGGTCATTGACTAATGAGCAACAGATTTAGGACTTGAATCTGGGCAATCTGGCTGTACCATCACTGACCTTTACTGCTATGCTGTTTATTGTTTATATAATAAACAAACACACATAGGAAGGTTAGGTTGGGACAAAACTTGCAAAAACAAATAACAAGGCAAAGAGGCAACTGTTACGCAGGGAGATGAACTATTTTGGAATAACATGGAAAGTTTCAGAAGAGGTCTGAAGCGAGCATGTCTAGGAGCCATGTAAGGTCTGAGGACCAGGCAGCAGAGGAGACAGACGCAGGGGACAGGCACAGGGCTTGCTCACGGAATGGTGAGAAACAGCTGGCTGGTGAAGAGTGAGTGGCAGAGTGGCTGGATTATGCTGGGCTTTGCAAATTACACCAAGGGCGCTTAGTTAGAACTCTGGGCTGAGCTCGTTGACTGTCTCTGGAAGCCAGAGAGTTTTGCCTCTAAAAGGCCACCTAGCCAAGACGCAGAAAGCACCTGTGTGGGTTGTCAGTCTTTTCCACGGTAAACCTGCTGCACTCCCGCCACTTAACACAGGAGTCCAGGAGAACTGGCTTAAGACGATCTGAGTTAGATGGTTTACAGCAAGGCCTCCTTACAGCTGTGCAGCCACCAACAACTTAATTCTACGTAAAACACTTCTACCTCATGTGAACATTGTGTGTTACTAATTGCCATAGCTACTATTTGTTATTTACTCAGAAAAGGTGTACGAGGAAGAGAGATCAACTTCTCTCTTCACCATGAACTATGGTTTTTAAAATAGAGAAAATTTTTTTGATGTAAGTAATCCTACAAGACTTATACAAGGATATTAATAATTTAATAAACTTGCACTCCAGGGTGAAGAACGTTCTCGAAACATGTCAGGATGAATTTCCAAGGGAAAGGCCTAATTAGCAGGGTCTGAGGCATGTATCATCACGTTGAGAAAACAAGATCTAGTCCCCGTGTACTCCAGTTAATATGTATGATTAATGAGCAATATGTCAGTGGGCTGGCCTAACTACAGCAGAAGGCCTGATGGGGGGAAAAGGACACGTAAATTCGGCCGTGGAGAATATGTAATGTGGTTTATAATCTCACGTGCATTATGACTAGTCTATAATTTAGGGAACTCGAGGGAAGCAAGGCCGTGCTTCAGAGAACCGATGCTCAATGATGACAAAAGGTCCCACTGACGTTACAAATGAGAACGCTAATGCTGAGACGTTAGTGAATTAAAAAAAAAAGTCCCCCACGCTAGATCATGTCTGGAAAATTAATCACTGGAGAAAAGAATTTAAAGAAAGCTATGCCACTATCTTTCTCTTAAATATTATTATATTGATGTTTTGAAAGTCACTTTAATAAACCCAATGTACTTCTTTGTCTTTTATTTTTTTTTATGATGCACTGAGTCCAATTAGAACTATCCATATGTGCACAGTTATGGGGTCATCCACTGGAACATGGGAAACCCACCTGAGGCAACACTCCTGAAGAAAACTGACATGCCCTCCCCCAGCAGCTACTCCCTGGGGAAAGCTCAGTAGCTCTCAGGGAGAGTGCAGCCCCAAGACCCCTCCCCCATCCAGGCTAGAATGTTGGCTGACATGATCTCCTGCAGATCAGATGCAGGCTGGCCAAGAGAGAAGCTGTGGGGAGAAAGGGTCGGTCTGATCAAAATGCATTGTCTGCCTGTGTGGCTTTCTCAAATAATAGATAAATAACATTCAAGACTTTAAAAAAATTTAAAAGATATTCAGAGCAGATTTGTGCACAGCAACCCCAAACTGGAAATAACACAGGTGTCCTCCAGTGAGTGTATGGTTAAATAGAATATGGACTCACCCAGAACATGAACTGTCACCCACAAATAAAAACAATTTTCATATTGAAAAAAGAAACCGGATTTAAATCCATTCAAAACGTATGCACGTGAAATCTATTTGAGGTCAAAAATCTGAAAGACAAGAAGGAAAATTCAGTGTACTGTCTGTCTATCTGTGAAAGTCTCCAAAATTACATGGTTATATATACATGTTCAAGTGGATTTTGGAGCTCTTGAAGCAGAAAACTAAGGTTTTTTTTGGATCACCAGTAAGAAAAAAAAAAAACTATAAAAGCTAATGTGAGAACCAATCAAAATTGGATATTTATTTATTGCTCCAACAAGAAACAATCTGGCAGCTGGGCGGCGGTGGTCTATAGAATGTACTGTCTGACACTGACATGAAGTACTTATGGAAAAGACAAATAACAGAAATGTCTTTAAACTGACCAGGCACATGGTCAACAATTACTTTGTTCTCTTTTCCTTTCAGTCAGAGTGAGAACAAGAAGGGTGGCTGCCAGATTAGGAGTGTATAGTGTCTTACAGACAGAGACGGCATCCTCAGCTTTAGCCCTGGTCTCTAAACGAAGTGGTTATTCTAGATATCATAAAGTGACAAACAGGGGCCTTTAATCAGCAGCAGCTGGACGCTTCAGTAACCTGCAGGGTTGAGTTCAGCATGGTCCCATGGACTCTCTGACCTCTGCTCATTTTCCATCCCATTCTGGCCACAGCAGCCTTATGAAGCTCCTTAGAATTCATGTCTCAGAACTCTACATCTTCTCCTTCTGCCTACATGGATTTCCCCGGATCTGAGTCTGCTCCCTCAGCTCTGTGATACCTTTGGTCAAAAGTCATCTTTGCAGGGGCACTTTCTCTGATGCCGCCTCAGGACTCACAGTCTCATCCTCCTGCTTTACGGCATTTTGTTTCATATCGTCACGCACAAAAAGCTTACATTACGACTGTCTGTATCAGAATGCGTGCCATGAAGGACAGGGGCTCTTGTATACTGCAGAGATGGGGAATACTTTTTTTTTTTTTTTTTGGTTTTTCGAGACAGGGTTTCTCTGTAGCTTTGAAGCCTATCCTGGAACTAGCTCTTGTAGACCAGGCTGGTCTCGAACTCACAGAGATCCGCCTGCCTCTGCCTCCCGAGTGCTGGGATTAAAGGCGTGCGCCACCACCGCCCGGCTGGGGAATACTTCTTTAGAGGAAAAGATGGCAAGTATTTTAGGCTTAGAGAATAACTCATTTTTATATAATTATTCATCTCTACTGTTGAGCAACTGAAGAGGCTACAAGAACAAAAGGGCATTGATGTGTTCCAATAAAACTTTATTTACAAAAGTTGGTGGCAACAGAGTTAAAGACTCTCATTCTGTTTGTTGCTCTTGGTGAAATGCATGGAAATATAATTGGTGCTAATTATATATTTTCTTGCTTTAGGACTGAGCTAATAAGGAAAATGGGATTAAATAAAACTTTCCGAAATGATGAGCTTATAGTAATGAGGAAAGCTGTGCTGCATTCATTACTATACTTTAGACAAGCATCATGTCAAAGCTGTGAGATTAATTATGCCTTGAAAGTTCTTCAGGATATGGTGATATTTATGTTGTTATTTTGGTTAATGCTGTAGATTTTTTTTTGAAATGATTTTCCCAAGAAAAATTTGAAAACAGATCTCATCCAAAATGGGTAGCATAGCAAATGATAAATTTTAGAATTAACAACTAGTGATAAATGCAGAGTATTTTCTTCAAGTCTTAAAAATAAAACAAGGCTGGAGAGATGGCTCAGAGGTTAAGAGCATTGCCTGCTCTTCCAAAGGTCCTGAGTTCAATTCCCAGAAACCACATGGTAGCTCACAACCATCTGTAATGGGGTCTGGTGCCGTCTTCTGGCCTGCAGGCATACACACAGACAGAATATTGTATACATAATAAATAAATAAATAAATATTTTAAAAAATAAATAAACAAAACACCACAGATTTAAGGGAAATCCCCTTTACTATGACAAAGTTTTGTTATGAGGCTGATGCTAGCCTCTAACTTATGATCACCCCATCCCGTCTGGGATTGCAATCCCGTCTTCCATGCCTGGTTGGAAAGCCTTCTCAAATCACCTAGAGTTATTTCCCTCACATCTGCCTATGTGTAATTACTCTCACAAGTTTTATGCTATTCTTCTGGTCGATGGTACTCTTCTGAATAACGTAAATATGTCACATTAATGCACACAATGTATTCTGTTTTAACTTTTATAGATGTGTTTGTGTGCTGATATTTTAAAGTACTGCCAGTGCTTAATTCCATTGTTAGTAGGTTAAATTTTCAAATGGAATTACCCCTAAGTAAAGGAATATAGAAGTTATTAAATATTTATCGTTTTATGAGCTAAAGGTTAAAGTAGCTTTTGAGGTCATTTATATAAGGATACACCAAGAAGATCAAGCCTTTCATCCAATGAAAAAGCTAACAAGCTGAGAGATAGGAGAATTTAGCAACATTCTACTATTCTCTGTTGGGAAAACCTCATCCTGTAATGTCAATTTTGTGTTAAGTCTTCCAACAGAATACCCCACTTTCAATATTTTAATTTATCCAGCTGCTTTTGAAAACACAAAACTGAGTATCATATGGCACTTCTCCCTAAGAGCAAACATAATGGCAAACATTTTAAAATTGCATCTAAGTACAAACTGAGCGAGTTGAAATTGAATGTAGGCCGACTGCTGCAAAGTCTCCGGGTGTAGGAGCTTTGAGACAGAGAATACGGTTCTAAGAGGGTCAAGATATGGTGACCTTACTAATGCCTCCTGACATATCTCATACCATCAAGGCATGGGAAGGGGAATGAAGAGTTTGTATGAAGCATTTGTGGTCATAAAACACTCCCCAAAGTTCCGTGTCATCCTGTGTTATAAATAGCTCCGTCCTGGTGTGCTGCATGTCTCACAAGTGTCTGTCTAATGACAAAAGGAAGACTCAAGACTACTCAGTAGCAGCTTTAGATATATAAATAGTTTTCTGGGGGAACCAACGATGGTAAATGTTTATGTATTTAGCAACCCAGTAAGTGGAAAAACCTACCAAACAGCACCTGTGTGTGTCTATTTGGTGGTGATCTCTGGCTTTAAAGAGCCAGGAGCCAGGGACACCAGGTACCACAGATAGAGCTACGGGCCTTAGGGGGAAAAGGCTCCTTCTTCATTTAGCTGCAGCCCGAAGACCACAGTTGGCTGGGTTTCACCTCCCAGCTATGCGGAGTTTAGTCGCACTTCTCGGAGTAACCTAGGCAAGGGTGCTAGGCAACGGATCCAGAAGTGTCCTGAGATTCTGTATGAGCCCCAAAGCTTTCCCCGGATCCAGTGCTAGAGGATTTCCCTGTGCTCAAATCATCAGTTAATGTAGAAATTCTGATACACCAGTGTAGGCTAGGCGCAGGCAAGGAAATAGAATATTTTGTACAAATATCATGTGTGACTTTTTATGACTCACCTTTTCTGTATTGTTACACTTTAAAAAATATCCTGCTGTATTCGACATCTCTAATGATGTCTATATTATGAGTCAATTTGTGATTTATTAATGTATTAAAATGCACATTATGGAGAACCTAGCAACTGTAAGAACAGAATTGGTCTGGAACTATTGGTTAGCAACCAACTCTGTTCTTGCTCTGTGGCCTCAAACACAATATTGTAACCTCTTTAGATTTCAGTGTTTTCATCTGAAAAATGGAAATAATAACCCTCAACACAGAGGAGTGTTTTGCTAAGGGATAACATCCCTTGTGGGGAGAATCTAGGAAAATGCAGAATTACATGTTATGAAGGCTATTTTTATTGCTGCAGTGTTGCGTGTGTTATCAGTACCAACGAAGTGATCTGAAAATTTTAAGTTTTATGATTTCGTTAGATTTACCTATTTCAAACTCAAGTTTTTCATATCCCTTAAAAATAACCTGTTAGCATAAATCGAAACTCTGTCTTTGAGTTAATTGCTCCCACAGATGCCCTACACTGTAAGTTCCTCCCTGCTTGTATTTAGCCGTCACACACCCAGCCTTTCTACTGAGCTTTAAGGTGTTTCAGCTCTGGGAGGTCACACAGTGAGTCATCTCTTGAAGCTCTTTGAGGAAGACAGATCTTCAGATCCTACAAAGAGAAGTCAGACTGTTCACACTTGCCCTGTTCTGGATCATTTTTATGCTCAACCTCACAGGAGGAAACACTCAGAAGAGTAAAGGAACTAATCGTTATTTCTTCTTAAAATACCTTTTCAGAGATTTTGTTTAAAAGCCAGTTTTCAACCCACTGGCTGCTATCCCTTGCATATATCCTCTAAGGGAATTATCCCAGAATAAATGAAAATGGATAATAAAAGATGTCTGTTGCCATCCTAAGTCTACTTAGCACATAGGACACAGCTAAGAGTTCACTGTGTAATTTACTTGTTAGAGAGGTGACCCGGCTATGTGTATATTTCTTCTAATTATTACAAAATTACATTATTTTTAAAAGGCTAATAATATTTAAAGAAAAATAAAGCTAAATATATATGCCTACCTAATTTTTGATAAAGACATGTCTTTGGAGAATATATATGTATATACATATATGTATATATATGTATATATATATGAGAAAAGTCACAATCTTTTCTCAAATGAAGTTGGGAAATCAGTAAGCCCATATGTAGAACAATGAAGCTGGGGCCCCATTTCTTATCTGTATAAAAATCAGAGTTCTTTATGTTTGAGCTGAAACTCTGTTAGAGGACAAATTAAGGAAAATTTTTGAAAACATAGTCAAAGTCAAGATTTTTCTGGAATTAACTTCAAAAGCTTAGGAAATAAAGTTAAGAGTTGAAATGAATTTTCATGAAATTAAAAAAAACACTCCTCTCCACATTAAAGGAGATAATTAAGTGAACAGGAGGAACCGATGTCAACTACATGTCTGACAGGACTAATATCTAGACTACATAAAGAACTAGAAAATTAATAAAAAAAAAACCTCAGTCAACTTACTAGCTAATGAAAAGACTAGTTTTCAAACACATAGCCAAGAAACATAGGAAAAAATGGTGCAAAATTCTTAGTTATTAGGAAATTGCAATTTAAGTCTACTCTGAGATACCATCTCCTCAGGCAGAATAGTATTATTTAAAAAATGACAAGAAATGCTGGCTCTATAGAAAGGAAACCCTTTCTCACCTATGGTTGGTGAGAATATGAATTGGCTCAACTATTATGGAAATCAGTTTGGACATTCTTCTAAAGCTAAACTATGTACCTATCATATGGCCATTTTCTGGGAATAGAACTCCCATCGAGATCCTTGTAAAGCCATGGTCTTTGCAGCACTATTTACGATAGCAAGGATGGAGGCAGCCTAGGTGTCTCGAAGGAGATGGGTGATATAGGGGATGTTATACATATACCCAGTGAAGTTCTATGTAGGGACCAAGAAGAATGAAATTAAATCATTTACAATCAAATGTATACAAGTAGAAATCATCATATTAAAAGCATATTAGAATCAGAAAGGTAAATATGTTGTTTCATTTGTGGATCTTAAATTTAATATAAATTTATAAAATAACACACACACATGGGAATGGGCAGTACACACATCCTGGAAGGCAAATTTTTGTGTTTCTAAATGTTTAAACTTTTTAAGTTTTAATTTTTTATTTCTCTCTCTCTCTCTCTCTCTCTCTCTCTCTCTCTCTCTCTCTCTGTGTGTGTGTGTGTGTGTGTGTGTCTGTGTGCATGTGTGTGTAGGACAGAGAGTGTGTGTGGGTCACCTGAAGCTGGAGTTACACACAGTTGCTAGGACCTGAACCTGGGGACAACTTCAGAAGTTTACCTACCTCTGTAGCTGTACCATCAGACCAAAGCCCTGTACAAGAACTAAGCTCCAAGTTATATTTTTTGACAGTGTAGTCTACCAGAGTTCTCTGCAGGGCAGTCATAGTTGTGGGCAAAGACGTCGAAGAGGAAATTTCTTTAACACTACCCATCCTCTGCAATCACCAAGAATTGCTGCGGGGATGTTACCTGCAGGGTAGTGAAGAGGCAGGGACTACAATTCAGGAGTTTTCTTTGTTTCCCAAGTGGGCATGTACTAGTTTTTGTATATGTCAGGCCATAAAATTATTCTGCGTATTCATGTCACAGTTCCATCTCTGAAGCTTTGCTTGCAATTGCCTCAGCTATTGTGGGTTTCTGTTGTAGTTGCAGCGATTTAAGAAATTACTAAGAATCCATTAATGTGCGTATTTCACATAGTGTACATCTGCTTTAATTGGCTTTTTAAAATCAGTATTTGCTTTTCCAGAAATCTTTTTGTCTTCGAATTTGTATTTAAGTTTTTTGCATACATGTTGCTAATATTTTTATGGTCCCACTGCCTCATTACCCAGCACACAACTGCAGACAGCATGCTGTGATTTAATGCTTCTCCCAAGAATTAAGAGACTCCGTTGTGTTTAATCACAATGCCTAGTAAAACCACACTTAACGATTTTGGTCTGCGTTTCTTCAGACTGTTTTTGCAAGACTCTCATTTAGCTTATTTCTATTATAATGGGATGTAAAGAAATTTAGTGAAAATTCTTTTGCCTTAAGTTAGTATTAAAATATAGTTTCCTTCCCTAACATGAATACAAAATAAATAATGAAGTGTAGATTAATAATTTAAATATGTAAATAAATTAAAATACAAATCGCAAAAAAAAATCTGTAGACGCAAATAATCGCATCTTTTCTCAGGGCTTTGCATGCTCTCTTAATGGCTCACTTTAATAAAAGTCTCAAGTGTGTAGACCTGCTGTTTACAACTCAGAGGAAGCCAACAGAAGCTGTGGCTCTCCTTGAGTTCACTGCTACTTCTTGACGGATTGTTCCACGGGGAGAGTCCAGTGATTCCAGGCTGAGATTGTACAGTCGAAGTTAACTGTTATTAAAGTTTCCAAGCCAGCGTGTTCAGTTTATGGACACATCTTTGCTTGTTTACCGTTTCCTAAGTACCACACTTCCACTACTTCTTTACACCACAAGGATGGTTCACCAGCTCTTCTCACCTGAGACAGGATCATCCTCTCAATTCTTTTAGTTTCCTTTAGCTAGGCAGACAACAGCCCAAGCTTTAAGAGAAAGCAAATAATAATAAGGCCAGCTTTAAAGAAATGGCTCTTTAACCAAGGTCTGTTTCCCTCTGTCCCCATCCTCTTCCCGCTTATGGTGTCTGTTACGGTTGCGTATGAAGTGTATTCCAGGGATGGATACCTTGCTTCTTTCACATCTACCTGTTGGTGCTATTTTACGAAGCTGGAGGACACAAGTTTCAGAGGATGCACCTGCGAAGGTCATCCCTAGTACCCACTTCTCTTCCCTTTCTTCCTGCTCCCTGTCTGCGATCCATGGGACAGGTGACCCTTCCGCGTGTTCCTACTGCTGGGTTGTTCTGTCACCCTGTCATGCACCAGTTTCCCAGGATTCAAAGCTTTCATCTCAGAGGGCAATTTCTTAAGACATAGATGTAAAAGGAAAGGAGACGAACGTGGTATTTTATGACTCACAAGAAAGTAAAACAAGGTGCTGTAAGGGGAGCTAAAATGGTGCATCCTGCAGGGAAGCTCTTTAAGACAGCATGTAAACAGTTCAAAAGAACTCCAGGAAGTCCCTGAAATTGACCAGACTCACTAGCCCTTTCCCCTTCTCAGGAATATATAAGCAGTAAAGCCCTCTGGGAATTACTCTTACTTAGCCAAATCTAGCCCCTTGGAAGTAGTGACCCACTGAGCTGCCCGAAAATGGCTGAGACCAACTGAGAGCCCTACAAGGGAAAGTCTCCACCTTATTGAGAGGCCTGCAGCTTGTGCCATATACTCCATGTTTCAGCTTTTGTGGGTGCATGAGAAGGCATTGGTGATGTCGCTCTCCTTGAGTCACTTCTGTTTCTGTAAGTAACCCCCCCCCCAAAAAAAAAACTCATTTGGTTTACAAAATTGAACTTTGGTGCTCTTCGTACTTTGGTCTGTCCTCATGTTCCTATCCTGGAGTGAGCACACGTTTGTTCATGCCTTCCCAGGAATAGTGTCACACACCAGCCCTCATGGATCCGAAATCAATGGAACCGAAGGCTGTTAACAAAACCTTCCGAAACCATGAGCCAAAGTAACTACTACCACCCCCCCCCAATTGTCTGTGTCAGGTGTTCAGCTACAACACTGAGAAAGCCAGCTGATACATATTTCCCATTGTTCCCACAGGGAATCTGTAGGCACAACCTACATGACTATCTTTTCTTATTGACCTTTTCTTTCCCGTTTAATGAGTCATCAATCTTAGTGATGGTGTAGCTCATTCCATTATCTCTAGAAGGTGATAGTGCAGACATTTTTCTACTAGAATAATATCAAGAATCCTAAACAAGGATCCTCTTTCTGAGCCATATATTCCCCGTGCCTGTGATAATTTGTGTTCTCACAAGAAGTCTGCAAGTCTAAGTTGGATCTTGAATAACTGATCTGAGAAAATTTCATAGATTTGTTCATCTTTTTTCTAATTGTGCTCGTGACAGAAAACCTAGTTAACTTTGAAAATGATGTGGCAGAAAAAAATGCTTTTAAGAAAATTCATTATAGAATGAATTATATTTGAAACCAAGTAGCAAATATATAAAGAATTATGGAGGGTGTGTGTGGAGGGAGGGAATAATTAGAATAAAAAGTTAAAAATGAAGGCTTTTTCTATTTAATGCCATAGGGCCATGGTTCTCAACCTTCTTAATTCTGCGACCCTTTGATACAATTCTTCATGTTGTGGTGACCCCCAACCATTACATTATTTTGTTGCTATTTCATAACTGTAACTTTCCTCCTGTTATGAATCATAATGCAAATATCTGATAAACAGGACATCTGATATGTTACCCCTGTGATAAGGTTGTGTGAGCCCAAAGGGATCACAACTCACAGGTTGAGAGCTACTGCCCCCCAAGAGTTCACCTATTTCATTTTCATTGTTTCTACTTTCCTTAGATGAGAAATATTTAATCAAAGCAAATTAGACATACTCAAGTCACACAATTTTGACAACATAGGAATAAAAGTGACCAGTGCACCTTTTAAAATCTTACATTAGAAACATATTTTTTTAATTAGGAATTTTTATTTCATCCCTCTTGTACTCTGAAAAGATTTTTATCTCTATGGCAACGACTGCAAAGGAGTACACAATATTCACCCCAATCAGCTCTCATGGAAAGGAATTCTAGCTTATAGTGAGTGAGCACAATAGTATGCATAGATCTAAGATGCCAGAAATACTCGAGCCGTAAACTGGTCTCTTGCCTTGGCAAAGATGCTTCATCTGCACACTTCAGACATTTTATAGAATTCAGGAAAATGAGAGTTGAAAAAAATGAACTCAGAGATATAAGACGTGAAATTCTTCAGAAGCAATAAATAAAAGAATAATTTAATTTTAATAGTGCTTTACCCTAACCCTGTTTATATTTCGCCAATAAAATTTTCTAAAAACTAGAATTGTCTTCCAGAGAAACATATTTATAAAATAAAATTAACGTTTTGTTTTAATACACCTGAAAAAAGGGATTTTTAGAAAAGACATGGTAATTTATGCAGGACAGAATACGTGGAGGTTTCAGATGAAATGCCTGGACTTCACCGGAAGCTTGGAGAAGCTGGCAACACTGAATTGCTACCACAGACCCTTTCATACTCGGTGACCAGCCATTCTCTGCTCTCTTACTTGGCCTTCTCAACATCTCTATTTTTTCTCTGCTTTTTTTTCACTAACTTGGGCTTGTTCATGAACAAAATTGGCCGTAGCTATCTTGATAAAAATGCTTCTTGGAAGTAGCAAAGAATTGTGTAAATCTATCTCCTCTGACTTTTTTTTCTGTAAGGAGACAAACATATATGTATGTAATATGAAACATTACATATATATGTAATATGAAAATTAAATTTACTTTGGTTCCCTCTTGTCCCTAAAGTAAATGCTCACATTCCGTTATACCAGTGGTTCTTAACTTGTGGGTCGTGACTTCTTTGTGGGAGGGGGGTTGTCAAACGTCCCTTTCTCAGGGGTTGTATTTCGTATACCCTGCACATGAGATATTTACATTTCAATCACAACAGTAGCAAAATTATAGTTATGAAGTAGAGCAAGAATAATAATATGGCTGGACTCACCACATGTGAAGCATGGTACTAAAGAGTCGCAGCGTTAAGAAGCGTGAGAACCATCGCTTCCACCTTCTTCTGTGTCCTCCCAATGGAGTTACGGATTAGTGATTATGCAATACTTGCTTTCCCACCTTCCTTGGACACCTATAGGATTTTTATTGCTGTTTTCAAAAGCTTGTACCTTTATTTTCTCCCTGTTTGCTAGTTTTCTTCTTTCAGATTATGAGTGTCACTCAAGTGGAAAAAGGAAATCTTCTCTCTGCCTTCTGAATGTGACTTTAAGCTATCTCCCTTCTCATTCTAGTTTATGGCCAGGGGATAGGATACAGTGGTTAATGCACATGCAAGCAAACCTGAAGACTTTTTAATCCTCAAATGCAAATAAATTCTGGGTGGGTCAGTAATCCCAACCTCTTAAGGCAGAGGTGGGATCTCTAGAGCAGCTGGCTAGCAAGACGAGCCATGTCTTGGAGCCCTGGTCTGATGAGAGACCCTGCCCCTGCCTCAGTAACCAAGGATGATTTCTGACATCAACCTCCAGCTTCCATCCAACCTCCAGTGTACACATGTGCACATATCCATACACATGTGAGTCCATTCATAAAAACATGCATACACATATACTACATATGCATGCAAGTTGAGAAAGAGAATTCTCAGCTTCTGAAAATGATAGTCCACAACCCCCTGACTTCCTTAATATTGTTAGCATTTCCTCAGAACACGTCCTCCTTATCTACTCCTAGATGTAGAGGTTACCCCAAGTTCAAGGATCTGTCTCCAGTTCTTTCTTTCTGAACCCAGTCCTTAATTGCAGTTGGCCTTCTCTGGAGACTTCCTACCAGTAACTTCTCTCCTTCTTTCTTGAGAGATAAGATGATTTTTATCTTCATTTTAACAATACTTTCTCCTTTAGTTTCATTTATTATTTTATGTATATGAGAGTTTTGCCTGAATGCATGTATGTTTCATGCTAGTGTACATCATGCCTGACAAGAACAAAGGCGGGCATTGCATCTTCCGGAGCTGGCACTGTGGATGGCTTTTAACCACAGTGTGGGCACTGTGAATCAAACTTGGGGTTTCTGGAAGAGTAGCCAGTGCTCTTAGCTGGGGAGCCATCTCTTTAGCCCTGCCCACCCTAGGTTTTAAGGGCTGATGCTCTTCCTGCCTGTGGTCCTTAGCTATATATAGCCTTTAAACAGATTCTTCTCCAAAAGAAAGATTTGCTCTGTGGTTTCTTACTGTCTTCAAAGACACTATCATTATTTTCAAATTGTTCAGAAATAACTGAAGACTTTTTGCTTATTCTATGTCAGTTTCAGACATGTATATAATTAATTTTAGTTGTTTTCATCCCCCGCCCCCCGGATACCCATTGCTATTTAAAGCTATTGCTTTGGGTCTCTGTTCATTTGCTCTTCTCAGTGTTCACAGTATCTGGCTAGTTCACTTGCTTGGGTAATGATGTTCTATCATCCACCTTACATAAAAGATACATAGGTACCCTCTTCCTCTGTCTTTTCTGTCATAGTGAGATTATCAAATTTATTGTGTTGTCTTTGCTTCTGCTCAGAAGCCATCAGGTTCTACACAACTGGCATTGATGTTTGTGTTTTGCTCGACTCCTAGTTCAGAGCCATGCTTAGTTGGTGGGTGATTGCCACTAATTGCTTCTACCCAAACCTTTCCGCAGAGGTCGCCTTTGTTTCTATGAGCTGCCTGTTGGGAGTTAACTGGGAAATTATTTCCCATATTCTGACCCAGAAAGAGGAGGCACAACCATTTGCCCCAATGTGGGATAAGGTCTGTGTGCCCCAGGGAGCCTTGTGGATTCAAACTCTTCTGGGTCCTCTCGGAGTCACATTTCCCTGTTTATTGCTTTCTCTGTGTGCTTCAGCTGCTCACTGGTTCCTTTAACCAGCCGCTTCAGTAAGGACAGCTTCTACCTCTGCTTTTAACGAACACGGGGGTAGCTAACTTCCACAGCGTGTCACAGAGAACATGAATTCAAGTGCTTCGTCCTCATTTTCTTCTGTTATCTAGCTCTTGTTTTTTATCGCCTCAGTGTACAGGGTTAAGTTTGATTTCTTTTGTAAGAAAACTCTCAAATACCCTAAAGAGAAAAACTTAATAGCATGGCTAAATAAATGTATACAGGTATACAAATGTTTTATGTGGAATACTTCACAAAAAATATCTTCAGTGGAAAATGTGAAGACAGGATCAAAGGAATACAGTCATTTCCCTCAATGTTATCTTAGTCTATGGCACTTTTTTGGCTTATCTTGATACTTTGGTTATGAGTCTAAACTTTAATGGCAGGCATCTCTCCATTCCAAGGGTTGCTTTTTTTTTAGAGTGTCATTATGATTGAACATATGCAACATTTATTTATTATTTATGGGAATATATATATATATATATATTGCAAATTTCATATGCATTCATGTATTAGGTGTTACTTTAGATATTCATTAGTCATGTTTTCATAATCCTGTCTCTGATACAAACGATGAAATAGCAGCCTTTGCTAGTGCTAACGGTGGTGTAGCCTAGCACATGGTTTCTATTCCGGAACCACAAACGATAGCCATGCAATGTATCCTTCTTACTGCAGTGACTATAAAGACCACCGTGGGGAACACAGCCACATACACACAAACATGTATGAATGTGTTTGTATTGAACTTATTAAAAACTATCAAGTGGGTATCCCTAATTTCCAGTGAGAACAATTCAAAGGACTTCTAAAAAAGGAAAATGAGAAGGAGAAGGCTACTAATTAGCTTTTTCTGCAGATTTCAAAAATGACTCTGAGTAGTTACGTACATCCCACATGAAAGAAATGTCTGGTTTTTCAACCGCTACGTCATCACATTTACTTTGCACCCGATGCTGTCTCTTGAGACTTTTGGTATGATACTAAAACATTCGCTTTCAGAATTCCCTTGTTACTGAAGGTTATTGCAGTTACTAGAGTTATGTCAAGCTGAGGTTTGAAATGCAGCTTTCGGGCTTTTAAATCATTAGACTATAAAAAATGTTCCATTGTTCCTCATGTTTCGCCTTAAAAAAAACCCTCCACATTCATAGTTCCCACACTTGTTCTTGGCACTGGCAGCCATCCGCACACATACTCACTGTCTCTCAGATGGATGAAAATGTTCTGCTTGACATTTTCCCTGGCAAAGTTAGCAAATCCTCAGGAAGGTGCTCTGTGTGATGTGGGTGCAGTTAAGCCAGGATGCACGAGGGTGAGTTAGCACCGCCCACTCTGAAGAAACTGCTTCTTCTCTTTCCTGTCCCTGTACCCCTCTCGCCCCTGCCCCACTGGGTGCTTCTGTGGCTCTGTAGGTAGCACTTATAGGATATTTCAGTACACACCTGTCACCAGAGAACATTCAAAGTGCCTCTGGTTTAATTCTCTAATATACCTGAGAGCCAAGTTGTGATAAAACAGACACATTTACATTAGAATTTGAAGCGGTTTGCCTGGAGTTGAGCTAATCCCACAGCTGGAGTGGGGTGACTCCGACAGCTACCCTCCCAGCTTCCTTCCCCCTGGCAGGGCAATTCTGGCTATTAGCTGCTGACAAGATAAGCAGGCACGGGAGGCGATGTGTGCCTTTCTCTGCACGGAGACCAGAAAGGATCGGCTGCACCATTGTCCCTTTTAATGTGTGGTCTTAAAGTGAAAATTGAAGTGGAACTCAGGTCAGTGCTCCAGTTAAATTCTCAATATTCTCCATGTTGAAGATATGCAAATCCGGTTTTTAATGTGGAACCACAAAGTAGATAATATTTCTTCTTATAGAGAAAAATATAACTTGTCCTCTGGCCTTCTTTAAAACACTATTGGGCTTTTATGGCTTCAGTTTCATTTGATGGGCAAGAATGACCCTACCGGTCCTTTTTATTTTTAATTCCCTCCCCTCCCTCCCCCCCCCCCCCCCCCCCCGCTAAGTTGTGGCATTTTCATGTTCTGAAGATGAAGCTCTTTACAGGCCGGTCTCTCTGAATCTCCCAGCATCTCTGGACACGGAAGACAAGGTGTCTTCAATCTGAAGGAGGCTCCATGATGGGTCTCTTCCATGGCACAGAACGGCTCTTACATGGATCCGTAGAGAAACAGCTCACAGTCAGTTGCCCATTTGGAGACCATGAAAGGGTTCTTCTTTGCTAGTCACCAAATGGAGATAGTTTGCACAACCATTTTATTCCACTACAAGTCATGTCACTTGGCCCTTTGTTTAAATGAATGTAAGAACGTTAGCTCATTGCGCCTCGGCCATCTACTTAAGTACTGGATTGTAACCAGAGGCTACAATCGTTTTTCCTCCTCACTGATAGTCCTTTCTGAGCATTTTGTCTTTCTGGCTTTAAGTTCATAGCAGGCACCACTAATTGGAGTGAGTTTTACCACAATGGACCACAGACACATTGTCATTAACTAGCTGTGACATTTAACTGGGTCTGAAGGATGGCCTTTTCTCACCAAGTCCAGTCCATGCCTGCTGCTGTCTCCTTCTGCCTGACTTCAATTAGACTGAGTTAAAAGTTGTCTCCATATATTTTGTTTCTTGGATTTATAGATCCCATAAGGCAAAGCACAAGAAACAAAACTAGAAGATGTTTACTGCCGATACCCAACTGTACCCTTTTCGATATATATTTGATATTAACAAACATGGACATCTTCTCTGCCTTCTTGTCTTAACTCAGTGCTTCAGCAGATAAACATACATACATACATACATACATACATACATACACACACAATTTTTATTTGATGAAGATTTGAGAGACACTAAATAACTAAAGATTGCTACAGAATCTTTAAAATGGAATATGGGATTAATGCAGATTTAATTATTTTTATACATTAAGGCTGATACTGAGTTTTGTATACTCAGGCAAAGTGGTGCTAAGATTACAAACCTCTTGCCTGAATCCTGTGTGGGCTACTTAGCTTCTCATTCATTCATCTAGACAGGATTAAAGATGCTATCTCACATGACATCTCAAGATAATCCTCATGGGGAAAATATCTTCAGAAAATATGCCTTCTGTGTGGTTGCAAGTATATGATATTTGCAGTGAGCATGAACCATGAATTGTCGAGTTCAGAATCTTAAAGATACTGTCTACAACAAATTTACATACAGACTTAAGAGAGACTTCTTTTTCCGTATTTATGTTCTAAGTAGGAATAGAGTCAAAATAGTTTTTAAATAATTTTTTTGGAGTATACATTGTTAATATAGAAACTATGGATATATCCATAGTGCTTTCTCAAGGTCAATATCGGTTTTAATAGATAAAAATGGCAAGTTTATCTCTTTCTTCTCTTTTTAGACAAAGTCTCACTATATATACTTGGCTGGTCCTAGAACTTGCTATGAAGGTCAGGCTGACCTCAAACTCACAGAGAACCACGTGCTCCATCCAGCCTTCCAAAATGCTGAAATTGTAGGCATGTAGCACATGCCTGGCAGCTTCCTTCTTATTGTATATATAATTAATAAAATGACTTCCTGAATTCATTGCAATTCGTCATCATCTCAAGAAGCCTACTTATGCCCCTGTAAGTATGTGAAACTATGGGTTCACTTAACGAGTGGTTTCTTTAACTGGCTTGGCTGTCTGAGGTGATTTGCACAGGTGCAAAGTTACTGCATCTAAATAAACTACCCTGAAGAAAGAGACAGGATAACGCTTTAAGCTCAAAGCCAAAGACCTGTCAGAATGCTGTGCCTTTAAAAGCACAAGAATAGGACATAGGACAGTGGTTTTCAACCTTTTTAATGCTGCACCCTTTCAATGCAGTTTTTCATGTTTGGTGGCCCCCACCATAAAATTATTTTGTTGCCACTTCATAACTGTACGTTTGCTTCTGTTGTGGATTGTAATGTAAATATCCGATATTCAGAATGTTTTATATGCCAGTCCTCTGAAAGGGTCACTCAACCCACCTCAAAGGGGCTGAGACTCACAGCCTGAGGGCTGATGATGTAGATGCCCAACTGCACATGGGAATTGTGCTAAGTCCCACAGAAACAAACAGGCTTGAGGAACAACTGGCTCGAGTGAGTGTTGAAGTATCTGTTGGTTTCCTAGAAGCAGTGGTTTTGACGGCCTTTGTCCTAGTGGGGTCAGTAAACCCAGTTATTATCAGCACATCATCTGTGTTATTTATGCTACCTTTGGTAAAGCGTATCACCCACATCAGAAATAAACAAGAAGGAATGCGAGGCGCTTGCCAACAATCCTGGTAAAATTTATACATAAGCACTTTGTTTTACTCGTAAAGCAAAGATCGAGGCCTTGGCTTCTCTACAGTAAGAACATCAATCTTCACGTCTTCCCCTTCAAGGGGAAGGAAGTAGTAGTGAAAAGCATTTTTCTTAAATGACTTCTCTTGACTATTACACAGTGTCGCTAATCGAGCTCTCGTAGGTGATGTGCCCTGCCTCCCCTTTCACCGTCTCTGGATCTCCAGGCTGGAGATGAGAATGATGGTCATTTCTATGTACTTTGTACTCTGTATAAGCGGGCCTTGGTGGGTGGTATTATGATCTATGTTTTCTAAGTGAGGAAACAGGTGCAGAGGGCCAGAGGAACTCACTCGTGATGACACAGTCAGGATTGAAATTCCATCAGTCTGGCCTCAGAGCCCGTGTGGCTCTGCACTAACCGCCGTCTTGCCTGTGGCATGAGAAGTAGGCAGACAGGCCACTCTCCCTGACTTGCTATCATTTTGCTGGCTCCAACATCATGAAGGAAATCCGTTGCCACGAAATCTGTGCAAGGACAATGGGGTGGAGTCTGAGCAACTCCAGTTGTCTGTGTTCCGTTAAATGCAAGGATTCCTGATGCCAGACAGGGCGGGCATCTAGCTCTGTGAGGGAAAGTAAAATCTGCACCTCAGAGTCAAAGGAAGAAATCCATGCTTTCCGTGACTGAGGGCAGGCTCAGGTACACAGGATAACCTGGCAATATGATGAAGGGGGTTATGAGGAAAGTTATAGGAAAATTGAAAGAGTATTTCTGTTAATATTGACATGAGATTCTAGTGACAGAGGGTAAGGATGAGATGTCGTCTTTGTCTAACCATGCAAAATGCATTTAACGTGGTAACTAGCTGACTCATTAATGCTCATTTTTAGACTTCGAATAATTTTTTTTATAAGAAATCGTATTAGCTTCACGTTAAACTCATATTGTTCACATATATTCAATGTGTATATAAGAAAAAATGTTACATCGAATAATTATAGCTTTTTTTATACGCTGAGAGATTCTATTATAAAGAACTCCTCAGGGAATCTGTCTCTCAGAGAAGATCTTTATCAAAGTCAGCTCTCTTGAGGTATTTCATGTCAGCATCTACGAACACGTGACCTGCCACCTGAACTAAGTCACTTAGCACAAATCTTTTCTGGGCTTCCTTTCAGTTCTAGTCCCCATTACTGCTTCTGCGTCCTCACAAAGACCCCTTTCATTTCCTTACCCCATCTGTTCCATTTTCTCTTCTAAGGCCTTGTCTATTAATCAACTGAAATTTATTCCTCGATTATCACTGGATCTGCCTGTTTCTCTTAACAAACTTCTTTTTGCTGACTTTGCTGAACATTGTGTGTGTGTGTTGTGTTGTGTCGTGTGTGTGTGTGTGTGTGCACTTTTATATGTTCCATGTGTGCTCAGGAGGCTGTGGAGACCAGCAGAGGGCTCCAAAACCCTGGATCTGGAGTTTCACTGTGGTGAGCCACCATGTAGGTGCTGGGAACTGAACACTGGACCTCTGTAAGAGCAGAAAGAACTATTAACCTCCAAAACATCTTTCTAGCTCCTGATGTGAGTTTTAATCCTACTGAAGTCTCCATAAGTGTTTTTAGAAATAATTTATTTTATGTGCTTTGGTATGAAGGTGTCAGGTCCCCTTGAACTGGAGTTATGGATAATTGCGAGCTGCCATGTGGGTGCTGAGACTTGAACCTGGTTCCTCTTGAAGAACAGTCTTCCCAGCCCCTCTCCATAAATATTAAAGCTCTCTCCTTTGACTTCCTGGTCCTGCTGTATTCTGGGTACCTTCCTACTCCCTTCTCTGTTCTCATTATAGGCTTAACACTCTCCAGGCCTTCACATAGTTTGCCCCCTTATTCCTCTCAAAAACACAGTATTCATAGCATAAGATCAATATATATTAGCTAAATTGTAAAACGTGCATTGATTAATAAAGTGTATAAGACTAAAAGTGTTAGTCAAATATTTTACTTACAGGATTTCAAAAAAAGTTAAGTTAATAAAATTAATAAAGATGAAAATCAGGTGAAGAAAACATTCCTATAAATTTCATTTACACATTGCCATAGGATGTTGCTGAAATTAAAGTTACTTTTCAAGTATAAGAACATTAATTTTTATGGCTTATTAAATGAATATGTTTTAAACTAATGTCAGTTTAAAGGACAAATAAAATCAACTCATTAACATTTCAGAGTTCTATTTAAATACCCATAAAACAGTATTGTCACTGAATCGAATAGAAATCTTTTTATCATACAGAGAGAGACAGACAGACATAGTGTCTTAATAAAAATAACTTAGCAATACATACATATTTTTGTAATAGTTACATTTTCAACATATGTCTTTACACCAGACTTGTTTTATAATTTTTTTTGTTTTGTTTTGTTTTTTTGAGACAGGGTTTGTCTGTAGCTTTGGGGCCTGTCCTGGAACTAGCTCTCGTAGACCAGGTTGGTCTTGAACTCACAGAGATCTGCCTGCCTCTGCCTGCCAAGTGCTGGGATTAAAGGCGTGCACCACCACTGCCTGGCATATAATTGTCTTAATGTGAGATACTTTTATGTGTGTAATCACAAAGGAAATCTAGAAGTTAATTTATCTACTATTAAACGTTTCCCTTTAAAGACACTGAGTCTAGAAGTTAAGTCCTGGGGACCTGTCATGTGTTTCATATTTCATTTTAACAGTTGTAACAAGAGTCAGATACCTGTAACCTAATTTACACATTTGTTGACTGTTGATCAATATATTTTATAGTTATAGATTTTTCTATACTATTTCAAAATTCAATGAAGTGGAATAATTATTAGTTTTAATTTCTGAAGGTGTGTGTGCATGCTTGTAAATATGTTTGTGTGTGCAATGTGTGTGTATTTGTGTGTGTGTGTTCAGACATGTCTGCATCTCACCTCTACATATAGTTAATGTGTTTTGAGGCTAACTGTTACCTGGCACCCTTAAAGAGGAGAAATGGTGACTCTTAATGTTATAAGCCTAAATCTACAGGGGTGTACTCCTCATATTAATTCACTTCCTGTTTAAGTAGCATCTTTGGGCACATTCAGAAATTATTTTTAACTATGGATAATACCATTTATTTTCTTTGAAATACATGGAATTTTTGATAGAGCAATAGAAACAGGGACAAGCTATCCACAACAGTGACTTATCAAATCCTGTTTCATTATCTACTGTCTGATGTTGTTGCTCTTTAAAGAAAATAGAAAGAAAGTAATAGGAAATGTTCTGGAATACACACATTGATAAGTGGGGTATATTTGTGATTGAACTATAGTTCAAATAATTGCCTCTGCAATTATAAAAAAATACATCAGCTTCATTTATCCTTTGACCTATCTTTTTCAGAAATGAAAGCTTTGATAAGGCATAGTTTCAACGGAAATGTATTAAAGCAAAACAAAACAAAACTCTCATTTGAATAGTTTCTTGTTTCAGATAGTACCTGACAAGTCTCTCATAATTATCTTTCAAACCCAATTAAGAAACGTGGGTGAGAAGGAAGCGGAATTCACGTGCATTGTATGTACTCTGATTAGCATGTCACAAGCCCGGGATAAGATGGTAGGCTGTGCTGGTGTTGCTTGGGTTGGCAGGTCTTTTTCTGTTTAGAATTTATTAATGATTTCAATGATGTAAATATGGGGCCTGTTTGACTGGAAAACATAATTTTTTGTACTTCAAAATAACAAAATCACAGGGACATAATGTTCAAATAATAGAAGATTAGAGACTGAAATCCAGAAGATGAAATAATACAAGGTTTGTTCCAACGATGTGATATAGACAACCATACAGCAGAGAGAACATGACTGGGCAGATGTTTTCATTCTAACAAAAGAGGGCAGTGTTTACCTGAGCACATGCCAGCGCAAATCCAAAGCATCATCCCAGACTAGAAACATCTTAGAAAGCAGTGAGTGTCTATTGTCCGTGGTATGGGGCTTACCTGACATACTGCATTGCACCCTATTAAGACTATACATTTCTAGTTCCATTCTTGATACCTGCAGGAGGTCAATTAGTGTTTCATGGGACAAACTACCAGCCTGCAGTGGGCTCAGGAATGCATACAATGAAGGAAAAAAGTATCAAGAGAATCGTTTCTTTATTAACCCCCCAAAGGCAAAGCTTAATAAATTGGTCTTCAGATAGTTTAGCTACCGTGATATATTTGAAGGGTTTGATTTATTTCACATAGGGTAGAAATGAGATTAATATGAACAAATGAGAATAATGTAAGGTATACCTGGGCAACAAGCGAAAACACGACCTCTATTTCAGGAGCCAAAAGCCAAGTCATTTGAATCCATGTTACAGAACTCTCATCCACACTGCTGTAGCACTGATAATGCCTGCTTTACGTAGCACAAAGGCTTGATAAACAGCGTATGAGAAAGCATATGAAAACACGCGAGCTTCCAGAATCAACTGAAAACAGTACAACGTGACCCAAGGATGTGTCAAGAGTCCCAGTGGAGTGAACCAGTTGCCAGAATCCTTCAGGGATTCCCTTTCGTGGAGACACAGAGATTTCGCTCTGGCCAGAGATTGAATTATTGTGCTATGTCCACCTATAACTGATACTCATTTATTGCCTATTTCATCTCAGTTAAAATCAATAAATAGTAATTAAATAAGAGTTACAAAGAGTCACTAATGTCAATTAGCTAATTTGGGTCAAGAGCACAGCTAATATCCACAGTTTTTAGAGAGTATTTGATAGATTGGACTTCAACCAAAATACTCATTAGCTTAAGGATGAAAACTATAGCCAAAATATTCTAGACCAAATTAGGGCTCATTTATTTTCTACAAATAATCATCTGTACATTTGAGCTGCCAATTTTCTGACCTTAAACTTCTGTCAGAATCTCTAATCTTATATTCTGTCTTTGGTAGCTGATACCCTATGTGCACCTGTTTGCTATATTTTTATTTTATTTTATTAGTGCTCAAAAATAATTATCCTCCTAGTTAGAAAACTCTACCAGCTGTTCTTAGCTTACTTACCCTTTGACCTTCTTTTCCAGGTGGACCTTGGGGGCCTTGTATCCCTATGGAAGCCTGTGAAGAAAACGGAACACATGTTACCACTCTAGCTCAGTGCATCTGCCATGAAAGAATGTAGTGACAATTGATACTCATTTCAGTGGTGAAACCTAACAAGTTCAAGTCATTTGAGCTCCTGCAATGTTAATATATCAGTCTATCAATATATTAATAATGATAAATGGCTCTTCCTTGTTTCCAGAAAAGAGTAAATGGAAGTTCTGAGTCAGACGAAAGGTTAAACAAATGAACAAACAAGCAAACAATAAAAAACCTCAAAAATACAAACAAAAAAACCCTTCTTATTACTGAAACTCCATATTGTCAAACTACCAAACATGGATGCTAACAATATTTATAAGCAGAAAAATTACCATTTACATATTTAAATTTTATAAATAAAATTATAGTTTTGTTGAGAGCAGCTTTGTATAATTTTAGAAAACGCATGATTGGCTTCAAATATTTCTATTTATAACATGTACCTTTTGGCATCTTACATGTTATTACATGATTTCTCTTATTGTCATCAAATGATGAAGGAAAGTCATTATTTTTCAGATCATAAAAATGTTGATGAAATCCCAGGAGTTGTTATTCTGAAAGTCAGTCTCTTGAGTTTCAGAGGTATTTGTTATTACAAGATGTCCTACTCAACCTAAAACTCAGACTGTATTGCTATTCTTCATCTTCAGCAATTATTATAGGTTATTCTTGGTCTTTCCTAGTGCTTCTGCCTTCCCCTTTGCACCTTCAAATAGGAATATGTTGAAGTTTACACTCATATTCAGAGTTTATGTTCTCCTCATGATCTCCTCTATTTGTGGGCTTCAGATCCTTTACAGTCATAATTCCTAGACCCATAGCCTTTGTTTATTATATGCAGATCTAACAGCCAAATGCCTGTGTGACACCCCCGCTTGGATCTGAAATGTGGCAATCAAACACTGGATGTAGAACCCTCCCCACTTCCCTTTGGCATTCCCTACCTCAGTACCCACACAGCATTGTCTTGTCACTCAATCTAGAAATCAGACCCATACCCCACACTCTCTTCTCTCATACTCATTCCTTACATATAATACCAAGGCTGCTTAGTTTTTTGTGTATTTGAGTCCATCTGTCTCCATCCCATTGCTTTCAAATAATCTGCCTGTCTGCAAAGCTTCTTGATGATCCTGTCACCACCAAGTCAGTTTCAGAAAACCCATCTCTGCCTCCCTGTGTCTCTCCTGACTTGCCTGTTCAGTTTATTATGGTTTAAACGTTTAGAAAACAACACAATACAGATTAATTTAAGTGGTGTTCATGTAATGGTTTGTTCCTCTGGCTGGGAGTCTATCTTGTTTAACATGGTGTGAAAGATCTCCCATGCTCTTGAGTAGGTAAAACTAACATAGGAAAAATAGCAATCTTACCAGAAGCTATCTACAGATTCAATGTAATGCACATCAAAATCCCAGCAAAATTCTTCACAGACCTTGAAAAAACAATACTCAACTACATATGAAAAAGAAAAAAACCAAGGATAGCCAAAACAATCCTGTATAATAAAGGAACTTCTGGACGCTTCACAATCCCTGACTTCAAACTCTACTACAGAGCAACAGTACTGAAAACAGCCTGATATTGGCATAAAAACAGACAGGAGGACCAATGGAACTGAATAGAAGACCCAGATATTAATCCACACACCTCCAAACACCTGATTTTTGACAAAGAAGCAAAAAATATCAAATGGAAAAAGAAAGCATATTTAACAAATGACACTGGCATAACTAGATATCAACATGTAGAAGAATGAAAATAGTTCTATATATATCACCATGCACAAAACTCAAGTCCAAATGGATCAAAGACCTCAACATAAAGCCAGCCACACTGAACAACATAAGAGAGAAAGTGGGAAGTACACTTGAATGTATTGTCACAAGAGACCACTTCCTAAATATAAACCCAGTAACACAGTCACTGAAAGCTGGTGCAGGAGAATTGTGTGTATTCTGTCAATCATGTTTTAAATAAATGTTCATTTGCCAGGCAGGAATTATAGGGGGGTCAACCAGACAGGAAGTAGAGGTGGAGCAATGAGAACAGGACAATTCTAGGAATAAGGAAGCCCATTCCTCCGAGTCCTGCCAAGATCACCAAAGAAACAGGATGTGATCTGTCCCCCTGAAAAAGGTACTGAGCCATGTGGCTAACATAGATAAGAACAATGGGTTAATATAAGCTACAAGAGCTAATAAGAAGCCTGAGCTAATGGGCCAATCAGTTTATAATCTTATGGAGACCTCTGTGTGATTTTCTTTGGGACTTGCTAGCTGTGGGAACCCCAAAAAGCAGACCCTCATGCTACAGAATGGCACCCATGTGGACAACTGCATCCACATAAAGCCTGACAGAACTTGGGAATTAATTCTGGGCAGAGAAGAAAGAGTAAAGCATGGCTTCTTGGTAGCAGCAATTTCTCGAGTATGCT
Source organism: Arvicola amphibius (assembly GCF_903992535.2). Taxonomy (NCBI): domain Eukaryota; kingdom Metazoa; phylum Chordata; class Mammalia; order Rodentia; family Cricetidae; genus Arvicola; species Arvicola amphibius. The sequence continues at coordinate 82,129,957 of NC_052055.2, forward strand.
CTGCTTGCTAGAGACAAGCAAGTGCTCTCATCTAAGAGAGGCTTCCTGACTCAGCTTTAGCTGTAAAGCCTTGCAGCTCTTCTAAGAGATCCTGCCAAGAAACACTTAGTGTTGATAAAAAGCTGACCACATGCTTTTTGGTTTTCAGCGATAGCAGGAAAAAAGCTGCACCATTTTAAAATACTGGCTTTCTGGGCCATCCTGCCAGTGCAAACTCTGACTCTTTGAGGCAGGAGGTCCGGCTACAGAGAGAGCATTTGAGTGTTGTTTGTGGACACACTGTTACAGCTTGCTTGCTGGCAAGGACCTTGAAATGCTGTAGAATTGTGGCAGTGAACACTGCTCTGGCAGGTACCTCAGCCAAGAGGCTGGAATCTCATAAAGCTGAGGAATGGGCTGGATCCAGCTGTCAAAGCCACGGTTTTAATCCTACCCATATTGCTTGGTTAATTAAAGACTCATGTGGTAAGAAAAAGAGAGATACACAGGAAAGAGGGATTCAAAAATGAAGAAAACTTCTAAATGGTTTAAAGTGTGTTAAAATATATGCAGGCTTGAAAAAAAAGAAGGTTAAAGTCCTTAAAATAAAAAAAGAGAGTTGTTGGGTGTGGTGGTACACACCTTTAATCCCAACACTTGGGAGACAGAGGTAGACTGACCTCTGTGACTTCATGGTGTGGTAGCACACACCTCTAATCCCAATGCCTGGGAGGCAGAGACAGGCTGATCTCTGTGTGTTCAAAGATAGTCTGGTTTAGAGAGGGAGTTCCAGGACAAAGATACACAGAGAACCTGTCTCAAAAAACCAAAAATTTAAAGTAAAAATAAAAGAAATAGAGGTTAAAATAAAGCCGCGTAAAGATGGAAAACACACAGAGAATCTTGATACTTTTTGTTATTGTGCTCTGTTTGAATTGTTTTAATGCTGAGGAAGGAGCAACAGCTTCTAAAAGATATTTGCTTATAAATGCTGCTAAATTAATCCAAGATAGGTATTTTGACTTCAAAATTGAAGTCAAAAGGTATGTTACTTTGGAAAAGAGATTTTGCTTTTGTTTCCACAGGAAATGAGAGCTGTGAATTCATTCTGAGTTAAGAAAAATCTGGTTTGATCAAGGAAGACCACCTGAGAAATCTCTGGTAGGAACAGATGGCCCAGATGTCTGAGTTCTATATCCAGAACAGATTCAAGACTGCTGCCTGAGATGATCAAGTCTAACAGGATACTCCAGTCAGGACTTGATCATAACTCTAAATTTTCTTTAGGTCCCCATAAGATTATCAGCTCCCCCAACCAGCCAGAAGTAGCCTGGAATAGTATGCCCACATTCCCCCAAAATGGACTATGGATATTTTCCTTTGTTTAAAAAAAAAGAGGGGGAAGTGGTGCAGGAGAATTGTCTGTATTCTGTCAATCATGTTTTAAATAAATGCTGATTGGCCAGGCAGGAAGTATAGGCGGGGCAATGAGAACAGGAGAGTTCTAGGAAGGAGGAAGCCCATTCCTATGAGTCCCGCCAGAAGAAGCAAGATGTGACCTACCCCACCGAAAAAGGTACCAAGCCATGTGGCTAACACATACTAGAATAATGGGCTGGTATATGTTATAAGAGCTAATACAAAGCCTGAGCTAATGGGCCAATCAGTTTATATCTAATGTAAACTTCTGTGTGATTCTTTAGGGGCTTACTGGCTGTGAGAACTGGGCAGGACATAAACCCCAACAAGCTGGCCCTCATGTTACAGAAATCAACAATTATTAAGTGGGACCTCCTTAAACTGAGAAGCTTCTATAAAGCAAAGGACACAGTAACTTGACAAAACAGGAGTCTACAGAATGGGAAAGTATCTTCACCAAACCCACATCAGACAGAGGACTAATTTCCATAATATACAAAGAACTTAAGAAATTGGCCATGGAAAGAACCAATAATCCAATAACTAAATGAGGGTATAGACCTAAAACAGAGAATTCTCAACAGATCAATCTAAAATGACTGAAAGACACTTAAGGAAGTGATCAATATCCTTAGCCATCAGAGAAATACAAATCAAAACAACTCTGAGATTCCATATTATACCTGTAAGAATGAAGAATGGGCAAGATCAAAAATAGTGATGACAACTTTTGCTGGAGAAGATGTGGGTAAAGGGAAATATTGGGGGAGGCTGTTTGTTCATTCCTGGCTGTTCAGAACTGAGATAATCACACAGAAATATGTATTATTTGCAATACTGTTTGGCCAGTGGCTTAAGGGTCTTTCTTGCTAGCTCTTATATCTTAAATTAACCCATTTCTATTATTTTATATTTTACCATGTGGCTCGTGGTTTACCAGTAAAGTTTCCAGGTATCTGTCTCTTGGTGGTGGCTACATGGTGTCTCACTGACTCTGCCTACTTTCTCCCAGCATTCAGTTTAGTTTTCCCACCTATCTATTCTTCCAAAGCAGCTTCTTTATTTATTAACCAATATACAGATGGATTTCCACACTATTCCCCCTCTTCTTTTCAAATAAAAAGAAAGTTTTTATCTTTAACATAGTAAAATTACATGTAACAAAACTGGTATCAAGCAAGAATTACAGTTACAATATTTATATCTACTTTATCTTCTGTCATAACTAAGGAAAACTATAATTATAACTATCTATTCTTCAACTCCATCAAAGACCCCAAAAGGATATAATATTATCTAAGTTAACAGGAAGTACATTGTAAGCAACTTCCAAAACTCGAGAATTGATAGAGACTTTTTTCTGCCTGAACAGTCACCAGAAGTTCTTCTGTAAAGATGGGGCATCCAATCTTTAGCTTATAGGTCCATAGTATCTGGCAGAATTTTCCATGAAGCAGAAAATTTCAGAGATAGTTCCACTTATATTGGCAGTTTGTCATCACTTTCTTTTGTGTCCTTAAGAATGTCTTTCACATTCAGCAATTTCAGCAGCCATTTTTCTGCATGTTTTGCATGTCCAGTTCATATAGCATAACATCAAGCAGTCCAGACTTGAAATAACACTCCTTTATTGCTGTTGGGAGTGCAAACCTGCACAGCCACTTTGGAAATCAGTATGGTGATTTCTCAGAAAATTAGGAAACAACCTACTTCAAGACCCAAAAATACCACTTTTGGGTATATACACAAAGAATGCTCAGTCATATTACAAGGACATGTGCTCAACTATGTTTGTAGTAGCATTATTTGTCATAGCCAGAACCTGGAAACAACTTAAATGCCCCTTGAGCAAAGAATGGATAAAGAAGATGTGATACATTTACACAATGGAGTACTACACAGTGGAAAAAGTAATGACATCTTGAAATTTGTGGGGAAATGGCTAGATCCAGAAAACATTATATTGAGTGAGATAACCCAGACCCAGAAATACAAATATCATATATATTCACTCATAAGTGGTTTTAGACATAAGGCAAATAAAACCAGCCTACAAATCATAATTTCAGAGAACCTAGACATCAATGAGGACCCTAAGTAAAACATATGTGGATCTAAGCTACATGGGAAGTAGCAAAATATAAGATCTCCTGAGTAAATTGGGAATGTGAGGATCATGGGAGAGGGTAGAAGAAAAGGAGAGAGGATGGGAGAGGAGTGGAGAAAAATATATAGCTCAATAAAAACAATTTTAAAAAGAAAAAATAAATAAAAATAACAAAATTCTGTCTAAATTATTGAAACAGATTTTTGAACATTAGTACAAAATTTCTGCTTGTTGCTAATTGTCAAAGTCTTGACTTCTACACTATGGTTGATGAGTAAAATCTACACATTTATCACTTTTGTTATTTTATATGATTTGGAAAAAATAATGGCATGAAAGTAGGAGGAACTTCTATTTTACTATCTTAGGAGTAAAACTTGGGGACTGAGAAATTGATCGATTTTGTTTGTAATTTAAAAACCACTGGCAAAATGATATATAAGCATGGAAAGTTGGCTCAATAGGCTAATTCCAAGATAACAACAAATTCCTAATATTTATGAGTAAACTGAACGTTGAGATTAAATATACCAATATTAATTACAGCATAATTACAGAGGCACATTATTTTGTACAAGACTGATGCATTCTTGGCTCTAGATGAAACTCTTCTCTTTTACCCTCAGGAAAGCTACTGTATTTCAAGAATAATCAAACTAATACACAACATTTTTGATATTCATCCAAATGCTGACAACTCCTTCAATATTTTTAAACATGAGTTTCTAAAACACATACGCATTAGCTGTCATCAAAGGAATATGCTTAAGTCTTGGAAATATTAAACTGTATTCCTTTTACAAGTATGGAAAATTATATTGTGAAGTCTGTATAACACAAAATAGTAATTTTATTTTGAAGGAGTTCAACATATTAAGAAATATGAGAATCTTTTGTGCAAAGGTCTACCCGGGAAGAAAATGGTACACACATAAATGCCAAGTGTGCCTCACAGCCACAAGCTCTGCTCCCACTTCACTCTTGCTAAGTGAAAGAGCCAAGTAGCAGATTGATGAAAGCTCACTAAATTCTGTTTAATCTTTAACAAATAACTTCCAATTAAAATTATCCATGGCATCTTATACTTAATCTTCACCATGCTGCCACAATGCTCAGAAATTTTGCTCCTGGTGTGCTGGATAGTGTTATCAAACTCAGGACACAGGCTGCTGTGTGTCATGCCCTGCCTTTGATCCAGCTCCAGTACTTTTTATACTGTAGTATGGAATATTAGCTGACATTTACAAAGAAAATGAGTTTTAATATTGACAGTAGTAAAACAGATTCATCAATTACACACATATAACATTTTTCCAAAGTGAGACATTGTGATTTGGGGATATTTTATTATTTACAGTTTTTCAAGCCTATATTCTTTCCACTTAGTAAGGTCAAGCAATGAATTTATTCATCACTAACTATGAAAATCAGAGATCTACTTGAGTGGTTGGCTGCCTGAATTAAATGTAAGAACTCAGCTCTCATTTCAGAACCACGCTGTTGTTCTGTCTTACTTGGCTTTGTAAATGATATTCTGTATTTACTGTATTTAACCTTTCCTTTGATTATGAGTTCTGGAGGATAGAAGTTATTATATATTCTGTTTCTATCTCCTTACACCATCTACTCAATGCAATGCACAGTAGGTCAAATCGTGAAGAAGAAAACATTGTCATAGAGCAATGCTTGGTGATGCTATTTGAAACACAACTCTCTATACATACAACTATTATTGTTTTAATAACTTGATTTCAATATTGCATTAGAGAAGTAATTTTCCCCCTTTCATTTTAGCATTCCATATTCATAAATATCATCCTTTTACTTTCAAGTCTTTTTTCACTCCTGTGCTCTATAAGTGAGAGACGTCATGCGATACTTTAATTTAGGGTATCCTCCAGAACTTTGATGATAAGACCCTATTGCTGAAGACCCCATATGCTTGAGCCTTATAATATGGAAGAATAAAACTGGTAATGACCTGAAAGCTTCATGCCTACTGGTTGGCTTTTTCATTGCTGGAAGTGTCATGTACCCTACTTAGAGAGAACTAACCATCAGTCATACCCAGAAATACACTCCGTGAGCTACAATAATGACCAAAATGGCAAGAGAGGCTTTGTAGTATAAAAGTGGCATTTATGTTTTGGGGATAACTAACCTCTTCTAATTTTGCCTGAATTTCCATGCCCCATAAAAGGAACTCTGATCATTAGTCATAGTATTAAGTCGACTTCTAAAGACGTCTCATTATGCATATAGATTAAGTTATTTCTCAACTCTCATCAGAGAAGCTTCTTGTAATTATGGTGAGTAGCACAGAGACTCAAAGTGGGTCAATGCAGAAAATAACCAATTTAGTGCCCAGCACTAAAATGGGTCCTCAGGATCACGCCCTTTCCTCCTGAGGCTCAAGGGTTATCACACCAAAGGAGCTGAAAGATTTTAAGAGCCATCAATTTAATTTCTGTATTCCGTGTGAGTTAAATAAATTCTATTGGATACCACTTTTCCTTTAAGAGACAGAGAAGGTGGGTGACTCCAGTGAGAAGGGGTTTGCTGGGCAACAGGACACTTACACACATGACTCAGTAGTTGTTACTGCATACACAAGACTATGGTAAGATCAAGCCATATTAAATCCTGGCATGCAGGAGGCAGGTGGTGAGCAAGTCCACCCCTAACGGCGGAGCTATGGACAGTTTGAGCTGCTGGGAGAGGGAAGTCAGTTTTCTTTTTTTCCCATTTTTTCAACCTCCGAGAGAATATCTATAACCCTACCCCATGAACATACTGGCAGCTTTAAGTGGACTTAAAAAAAGGAGCATATAGATTGAGAGATGGTGTAAATAGGGTTGAAAGTGGGTAGAAGGAAATGGGTGGTTGACTTGATAATGATATGTTGCACACATATATAAAATAAAATTACAGATAATAATAATTATCACTGCTGTCAAGGAAGTGTGTGGCCTGGCATATGTGTGGAGGTCAGAGCACAACTTTGGATAACATTTTTTTCCTTCCAGATTCATGTGGACTCTCAGGCTTGTGTGTCAAAGGCCTTTACCGGCTGCATGAACCCAAGGATAATCGTCTTTTAGAAACTGGCTTGTTTCAGTTAACATGATGATAATGCTGTGCCATCCATTTAATTTCTCTCTTCTGTGTGACTTAATAAAACTCCATTAGGTACCACTTTTTCTTTATCTATGCACCTGCTCTTCAACATTGGACTGATTTTGTTACTCATCTGCTGTAAATATACATCAATAAACATGGATATGCATGTTTCTGTGTTGCATACTGACAAAGAGGCCTTTGGATATGTGTGTGTGGTATCATATGGGAATTTTATGTTCTCTTTTATGATTGCCATAGTGGCCCTACCCATTTTACATTGCAGTCAGCAGTATAAGGATTTGCCAGTCCTTCTTATCTTCATCAGTTTTTATTTTGTTTGTTTTGCTTTGTTTTCTTTTTGAGACAGATATATATATATATATATATATATATCAATATATATATATGTATATATAGCTATATCTATCTGTCTGTCTATCTATCTATCTATCTATCTATCTATCTATCTATCTATCTATCTATCTATCTATCTGTATCTCCCTGGCTGTCCTGAAATTTGCTACATAGACCAGGTTGATCTCCAGCTCACAGAACTCCACCTGCCTCTGCCTCCTGAGTGCTTGGATTAAATTGTAACTGGGGTGAGATGCAATTTCATTGTAGTTTTGGTTTTCATTTCTCTTGTGACTACAGATTTTTTTAAATATATTTTTAATCATTTGTTGTTCTTTTGGAAATGTGTCCAGTTTATTTGGTAAATTATTTACTAGAATATCTCCTTTTTTAGTATTGACTTTTGAGTTCTATACTGTTTATTAACCCTCTGTCAGATGACTTCTTCTTTTGGTATTTTTTTTCTTTGCCATGCTGATGCTTTTCAGTTTGACACATTTCCATTTGTTACTTCGGAGTCCCTATTCAGAAAGTTCTTGTCTGTGCCTACATCTGGGCATGTTTCTCTTATGGTTCTCTCCAGCTGTTTCCAAAGTTCAAGTCTGTGATACATTTGAGTTGATTTTGTAAGAGATGAGAAACAGAGACCTGGTTCCAACCTCTACACATGCACATCCAATTTCCTCAGCGCCATTTGGAGAAGATATGGACTTTTATCTAGTACATGCCTTTGCCACTTTGGTTAGAAGGCATACGGCTATTGCTATGTGGGCTTATTTCTGTGTCCTCTGTTATAATCAATTGATTTACATATCTGTTTCTGTAACAGTCAGTACTACGTTGCCATTGTTACTGTGTAGTTTCAGAGTTTTCTAATGAGTTAGAATATTTACAAATAGGATCACAACATCTGTAAATAGAAGCAATTTGAGTTATTTTCACACTTCCATCTCTTTTATCACAATGTCTATTAATAGGAGCAATTTGACTTATTTTCATACTTCCATCTTTTTATTTTTTTCCTGCCAATAGGGTAAACTCAGGATTCAAATATATAGGATTACACTATATCTAATAATCGTGTGAATAGACACCCATGATTCATTTCTGATTTTAGAGGAAATGTTTCCATGTTTTTTTTTTCTCTTCATTCACTATAACACTTACAACATTGGTTGTAGGTATGTCACGTGCATCCTGTATTTTTTTAGGAGTATGCTCCTCCCAACCTTTCTGCTTACCCAGGGACTTTAATCATTATTTGGAATGTTGGGCTTTTTAAAAGGCTGTTTGAAAGTCCCTTCATCTATCTGTATTATGTTACATTCATTTACATGATATGAACAAATCTTTGCATCTATGTTCATGAAGAAAATTGAACTACAGGCCTTTATATTTGTACCCTAGTATTGGTTTAGTTTGTACTGACTTCATAAAATAAGCCTGGTGGCGTTTCTTTCCTTTCACTTTAATCAAATAATTTCAGATAATTAGTTTTTTTCTATTAGTTCTTCTTTAAAGACCTATTAGAATTATGTCCCATGCAATCGTGTTCTCTTTTTATTTATTTAGGAACTTTCTAGCAATACGTCCACCACATTTCTTGTTATTTGTTTATATTCTCTCAACAAATTCTGGTAGGTCAGTCAGTGTATGAATTTATCCATTTCTTCGGGTTTTCCCATTTTACTTCATTGGTGTCCGTTTTTAACTCCTTTGACAAAACATTTATTTTATTCTTTATTATGTGTATATGTATATGTGTATATTTCTTCATGTGGGTATGTGCATGGGAGTGCAGGTGGCATGAAGGCCGGAGGGATCATCTGGGGTCAGAGTTAAAGGTGGTTATGAGCCACCCAACATGGGAAACAAACTCAGCGAGCAGTAAGCTTTTCAAAACACCGATCCATCATTTTAGCCCCAGTGACTCCTTTTTGGGCTCAATTTAAATCTGAGTCCTTTGCTTTTTTGGCTAATTAAGCTGAAGATTGGGCAGTTTAGCTTGCCTTTTCAAAGAGATAACAATGAAAACATCGCTCCTTTGCAGTATTATGAGGCTTTTCGTTCTACGGCAACTGGATATTCCAACTTGTCACAAATGATGGGTATAGCTTGTTCTTTCTTTTAGGAAACTTCACAGAGTACCATTTTAAACTGATTTATGTGAACGTTTTAATGGACGCACTTACAGCTATAAGGTTTTAGAACTGTCTTTGTTGTTTACCAAAAATTCTGCAAATCAACTTCCCCCCGCCTTTTTCGTTTATTCTAGAAATTAAAAATTGCTCCAAATGTCTCACTAATCATGTTAAATCTTTTAAAATACCTGATTGATCTCCGTGTATTTGTTCAGTTCCTAAATATTTTTCTTTGTATTGATTTCTAATTTTATTCCATTATAGTCTGATAAAGAAATATTTTGCCATGCTTTTATATTTGTTAAGACTTTCTTTATGGTTTAAATAGTGCTCCACTTTGGAGAAAGCTCCTTGGGCTATGCAGATGAATGTGTAAGCTGCAGCTGTTGGACAGAACATTCCATTAATGTCTGTGAAGTTCACTTGATCTGAAATGTAGTTTTACTCTGAAGATCCATTGCTGACATTTGTTTGGATAACTATTGATCAAAGCCAGGTATTGGAATCACTCAATATTATTGTATATCAAACTGTCTGCTCTTTTGTGTCCAGTAGCATTTGTTTTAGGCAGCCTGGATATATCAGTGTTCAGAGCATATGGATTTATAGTCATATTTTCTTATTAGATTGAGAAATTTAACTCTCATTTATCTTCCTCATTCTGGAATTATCATTGTTGATACTTCAGTCTAACTAATGAATCACACATTGACTGAATTTCATCTCAGTTATTAAACTTAGTAAAATCTTTGGTCACTTCCTCACCCTATTGTGTATATTTTCTAGAGTTTTGTATTATTAACTCTTTAGACACATGGTGCATTTATATGTTTTTTGAATATTTTCATTCATTTAATTAAGTAATGAGTACCTATCCCTTTAATCTACTCCTGCCATTTATTTAGTCCGCTATATGAGTACCTGAGATAAGGTTATATCCAAAATGTTGCAGATGTATATACTCACTTTTGTGAAAGAGAAACCTGAGATTGTATTCAGCATTTTTATAATCTAAGCATCTATATATTCTCCCATTGTTTGTCAATGGGGTTCAACAAAGAATGGAGTTCATAAGACTGATACATCTTTTGGCTGGAATCAAAAAGATGTAGAATGAGGTCCTAGCCAGCTAACACATTCCAGTGAGTAGCTGTTACAATGTGTTACATTTCACATAGTTCTCTCTGGACAATGGGCTGATTATTTAAGACACACTTGGGATTATCATTATGGAAGCTGGTGTAAATATTTAGCTGAGAAATTACTTAGCATTAAGTGGTTCAGAACAGCACTTTGAAATGTTTGACAAATATAGAAGATGTTTAGAAAAGTTAATAGGATAGATTAATTGCATTTGAACACATTTCCACTTGTGAAAAGAGGCAAGATATGTTCATAACTTCCCAATCAAAGAAGGGAGCTGAATTAAGTCAAAGTGTTTTCTTTGTAAGTGTTATCTACACCCCTTTGCCAGGAATGCTGAAGTACACAACACCTAATACCATCTTGACTAAAATGTTACATGGGTAAGCATACTTTAAGTGTTGTGATTATTGCTTTATAATATGCTTCAACAGCTTGAAACATAAGATTAAGCAGTATCTGCATAAATGTGCAAAAATCCACAAATTGAAGATGTCTTTATCAACCTTCCCAGGAACATGAACATGCAATAGCTTTTCAGTCTGTGGCTTCTGAAATATTAGTGTGCAGCAGGGATTTGGTCATCATCCTCTGTAAACAAGTTTCCTAACTGGAGGGACAACTGATTCCCACCAGTAGTTAAGTACAGAGCCTTCTGTCTAGTAATTCAGCCCAAAGCCCTCCAAGTTTCAGACACCAGACACAGTGGTTTCTGAGGTACCAAACACATGTGGAAGTAACCTGGCCTATGTTGGGTGAATTCAGAAAACACAGTCTCTTACGTTAGAGATCCTGAAATAGCTAGTTTTCGTTGCATTTAAGCTAGGAATAGTATAGGTAAAAAAAAATGCAACATGTCTTTGGATTTGGAAAGGGAGACGTCTATATTCCCCACAAACATCCCTCCCGCACTGAGGTTTTGCTCTACTGTAGAGCTTTCTACTGGGTTGTTGTACGTACACCCTCAGCTTCCTTCCCGTGGGCACAGGACCTAGCACTGCCCCCCCCCCCGAGTCTGGCAAGTAAGAATGGATGGTTGAGATTCTAATTCTTGGCATGGCTCGCAGTATTTCTGCCATAGGTAGCAGTGAGAACATTGATTGCCACAGATGCAGAAAATCCAACTCAGATGATCCTACTATTCTCTCAAATCCCACTTGATGTCAAATAACCCCAAAGAGTTTTTACTACCTGTGGGATTAGGGGTGAAAGCAGACACTAGTGTCCCACTTGAAGACGTTTGTCCTTTATTACAGGAAGACACATAACCTGTATGGTTTAACTTGTCTCATGCTGATGAAGATTTATTTTGAAAGTATTTACTCTTGAAAAATAGAATAACACAAAAAATTAAAGAATCTGCAAATTCTTAACTAGTGAAAAAGAGAATCAGTAAAGTTGTTTAAAACGCTTGTGTATGGACCTGGCTCAGTTAGTGCAATACTCGCTTTGGAAACGTGAGGGTAGATTTTCTCCAGACCCCACATAAAGGCCAGGCTTTCTTGCCTATATTTAGAATGATCCCAACTAGATTAATTAAAATGGAATCTGTCACAAGGCATGGTGGCACACACTCATAATTATGGCACCTAGGAGTTGGAGGCAGAAGGACTGTGAGTCCAAAGCCAGATTTGAACATAGCAAGACCCTGTCTCAAGCAAACAATTATCCTATTTAGAATATTAATCTCTTAGCACTGGGAAGATAGAGATAATGGAATCCACGGAGCTCCTAGGCTAGTCAACATAACCCCACGAGAGACCCCGGCTTAAAACACAAGCTGGATGGGTCCTAAGGAATGATACCTAAGGTTGAACCCTGCCCTCCACACACACCCATAGATTCATTTACATGCATTCACACACATATTCATGCCACAAGCCAACCGTACAAATAAATAAATAAATAAATAAATAAATAAATAAAAGAATGCCTATATCATTTTAAATACCAAATATAATTTTTAGTTGATAATAACTTTTAAATTCACCTTCATTTATTGACTACAAATATGTACATATGGTGGTAATTCCACCTTTGAATTGTTCTTGATTACAATTTTTAAAAGAGGATTTATTTCTATGTATGTATGTATGTATGTTTGTATGTATGGGCATGTATATGTGCATATGTGCCCAGGTGCCTAGAAGGCCAAAAGGGTATCAGATCTCTCTGGATTTACCTGGATTTACAGGTGGTTGTGAGTCACCAGACATGGGTACTGTGAGTACTAGAAACTGAGCTTGGGTCCTAAGGAAGAGCATCAAGTGCTCTTGGCTAATGAACATCCTCTTTAACTCTGGCTTGCATAAATTTTATTTAGATTTATTTTGTCCCTGATCTAATGAATGAAATGGTTTGGTTGTTGTTAACTCAGTGCTCTTTTGACAAAGCTAGTAGTACATAATCTGTCAAATCTACTTCTGTGATCTGTTTGATGACTTACATGAGGGACATATGGCAGCTTCAATATTTCCCCCTCTTTTTTGTGTAAGTATTTGTTTCCTTGAGACAAGGTCTTGTTATTTTTATTCACAATCCTGCATTCAACTCCTGTGTGCCATAATTATGGGTGTGTGTCACCATACCTAGTGACAGGTTCCATTTTAATTAATATAATTAGAATAATTATTTAGAGTTTGAGACTCGCTTTTTCATACATCCTTGGCTACATGAAGATTGTCATAAATATTAATTTAGACATATGTTGCTTTAAAATATCTTCTAAAGATTGGCCTGTATGGCAGAAAATTAATTTAACATCATTAGCAACTCTTGTTAATTAGAACTTTGCAGAATAAGTGATTGGACTTTCCCAAACTCTCTGGAATTTCAGAATTAAAGTGAAATTAATGCTGAGACATTTACTCTATGTGAAACACCTCCATACTTACGGCAGACGACAATGCAGATGTTTTAAACAATACTAAGGTGAGTAAGTTGTAACTGATTAATGTTATAAAAACCATATGAAACACAAAGTGTTTCACACTGTATTAGAGACATTTAAAAAGTGTTAATGTATTTTAAGTACAATTCTCTTTTCTATTCTTTCTACTAGCCCTGCTCCTTTATGCCTGAGGAAGCCAGGAGGATTGGGGTGGTGGCAAAGTTGAGGATCAATTGAATGAGGATGATGGAAGGATCAATGTTGGACTTTCTATTGCAAAGAAAGGGTTGTTTAATCAACCCAGGGTAGTAGTTTGGAAAGTGATCCTCCCAAGACAAAAGTGCTTCTAAAGATCATGTTGTTCCTTCCTACACCCCAGAATATGCTTGCTCATATCCTCTGGTAAGCCTTGAATGACCTGGTGCAGAAGAAGGAGAGGCAGAGCTAGTTATACCCTATCAGAAAATGAATGTAGAAATGACCTTTCCTTCTGGTTTCCTTGTAAGAAGTTCCCGAAAGATGGAACAAGCCATTGTTCTTGCTTTCCCTCTTCTCAGGAAACTAAGAGAACCAGCAATCCAAACAGAAGTTGAATTTCTTGGCAGCACAATCTAAGGGAAATATTTTCCTGTCTGCAATTCAATACTGGCTCAAACTGTCACTCAAGTGTTTGAGTAGAAAATAAAATTCAAGACATGCTAAGTCTCTGGAAAATGTCTTTCATTTCACCTATTTTGCATAATTTGCTTAAAGATAGATCTACATAAACAAAGACACAAAAGCAAAGCAGAAGATGACAAGGAAAAGAAGCAACAGCAAATCAATGCCAAGCAACAAAGAATGAGAAAAAAACCATCGACAAACCAACAAACAAAACAGAACAAGCGATAATAAACAAACAATGAAAAAATGAAAACAAGGCACATGGCCGATGAATTTACTGTCCAGATAACCTGGAAGCTAACCATGGAGAGAGAAAAGGGCCTTAGTTGGGTCTCAGAAAAGAAGAAATGGTGACCAGTGTGGAAAGAATAAAAGACAATTACAGGAAAACAAGACAGTCACAAATGCCAGGAAACAGAGCAACATTAAAAACAAACAAACAAACACCACTGTTCGACAAAGGAGATGTATTCACCCGACTCTGTAAATAACACTTATATTTGTAAAAATGCAAGCATATTAATAACAAAAATAGTACTGCCGCTGACCACTCTCCCCTCTTCTGGACATGCATGTCATTGCTAGGGTCTGTGTGACGTCGCAGATGAGGGAGACTATCCATTGCTGTCTTTTCTGGTTCAAAACAAATGTGAATTGTGATGATAGTGTGAAATTGTTACCCCCAGTCCAGAAACTGAACTCACACATACTTCCCTAAAGTGTAAGAGTCTATCTCACATCTCTGTCAACATAATCAACTACCAGTCCTTTTAAAACATCTTTGACTGCTTTCATTTGCTTACTCTTATGAATGAACATAGGTACTTTGGGTATGTCTAAGAGGCACCTTATATTTACATCAATTTAGTCTTCGTCTTCTGGGAACTGAGTTCACATCATTAATTACTTTATTTAACTGAGTTTTGATTTTTTTAATTTGTTTATGAGAGTCTTTCTATATATTAGGAAGTATAATCCCCTATTATAAATGATAAATAATTCCCTTTTGGCCATTCCATGGTATATCTTTTGAAAAACCAAGTAGTTGTTTATGCATATGATCAAATATGCATTTTTTCATTTATACTATGTTCTTTGACATTTAAAATTCACTTTTGGGGCTAGCAAGGTTCCTCAGTGGCTAAAGGCACTTGTCAATCCGGATGCTGACTCTGGAACATACATGGTAAAAAGAAAGCACCACCTCCCTGCACGCTGCCCCCTGACATCCACCAGCATGTCCCTGCACACCTACACCCCCTACTGACACATAAGTAAATAAATAAAAAGTCTACTTGTCATATTAGAAACCCAATATTTCTATATAACATTTTAGTTCAGCAGCCCGTCAGTAAAGTCTTGATCTATTTAGTACTTTTATTGGCATACTCGCCCGAAGGGATCCAACTTTGTTTTTCTAAATGCTGCATAATTAGTCCCAACCCCATTCATTAAAACGTGAGTTTTTTGATAAGTCGATCAAAGCGCTACTTGATTTTTGACTCTATAAATATAATTATTTGGGAAGAATCAAATTTTCATTTGAAACACCGAATGCAGCGAGATTAATGAAGCTAAATCTCAAAGGTATTGCGTGAAGAATGAAACTGAGCACTTGGAATAGTCGAAGTGTGCATGATTTTCATTTCTGGCAACTTATTCAAAAGCACACTGAAGATAAGCTTCCCTCATTGGCAGAAGTGATAACTGCACAGCAATGATTTACCAATTTGGGTAATAGAGAATGGCTATTATTATAATGTAAAATTTGTGTTTAATTATCACCTTGTCATTAGACTCAATTTGTATTTAATGGTGCCAGAACCAGAAAAATGTGCTCTACAGATTGAATCAGCCCACGCAATAAAGCACAGCATCGAGAAAAGTACCAAGGTGGCTTCTTAAGAGCTACTTCTTCATTCACGGGATCGCCAAGAACTCTGGGAATTTACACTAAAAGGTGGATTTTGGAAATCTGTGTACTAGTAAAAGACAGTGATTGCACTGCTTGTATTTTTTTTGTAATACTAAGTTGGGAAATATATAGTAGCTTTTTTTTATTTTTCATCTTTGCATGGCTTTATTTTAACCTCTACTTCTTTTATTTTTATTTTTAAGTTTTGGATTTTTTTCTTCCTCATTTTTTTTATTAAAAATTTCCATATCCTCCTCTCCTCCTCCCCATTCCCTCCCCTCCTTTCCACCCATACCCCCACTCCCTCCCTCTCCAGGCCAATATCACCATAGAACCTCCACCTGGTGATGGATGGAGAAAATGACAGAGCCCCACATTGGAGCACCGAACTGAGCTCCCAAGGTCCTGATGAGGAGCAGAAGGAGGGAGAACATGAGAAAGAAAGTCAGGACCGTGAGGGGTGCGTTCACCCATGGAGACGGTGGGACAGAACTAACGGGAGATCACCAACTCCAGTTGGAATGGGACTGATGGAACATGCGACCAAACCGGACTCTCTGAATGTGGCCGACGGTGGAGGCTGACTGAGAAGCCAAGGACAATGGCAATGGGATTGGATTCTACGGCATGGACGGGCCCTGTGTGGGCCTTGTCAGCTTGGTTGCTCACCTTCCTGGATCTGGGGGGAGTTGGGAGGACCTTGGACTTAACATAGAGTAGGGAACCCTGATGGCTCCTTGGCCTGGTATAGTAGCTGTTTTTATACTGAGAAAAATGTCTGACCCTTGATAATGTTACTGTGGCCAATGAATCCAAGAGCCAACAGTTTTCGGTGGAAATATCTTTCAGCTCAACAGGCAAATTCCTATGTACAAATATTTCCTAGAGCTTCGCCTTTTAGAAGCAGGAGTCACACGATGAAGCTATGTAAGTGCATCTCTTTTGCAGGCTGATGGGTGAAGGCTTTGCCACCCAAACTCCAGTGTCAGTAGCACCAACAGGATTGATCATGGCATGCCACACAGACCCCTAGGATATCTGGAGTCACTTTTCAGTGACTTTATTAGTTTAGTTAAATGGGTTGAGTGTACTCCCCAAATAAACAGACTGCGAGGCTATCAAAGCCACCTAATTTTCAATTTGCAAAACCCTAGGAAGTTGGCATGAAAGTAAATTATAATTAGTGTTTTCATAGTATCTCAAAGAAGCAAAGCAATCAGAAAATTATTTTCTTGCTTCTGAAAAGGCGGGGTGTCTAGTGTATAAATCAAGAGACTCTGAGAGTCAATGCACTCTGAAGTCAGAAGAACACAGAGCATCAGAAGCAAATACACAGTAGCGAGGAAGAGGAAAATAAGCACCGCCTGTATCAGCTCTCCTTGCATCATGCAAACTGACCTTCTCCAAACTTCCTTTCCCCAACTCATCCCATTATCCCAGCCCTCAACACCAATACGTACTCGCTGGGACCCCAGCAGCCACAGTAGCCAGGGAAGCAGAAGGCTAGCTGCAGATCTCTACCTCTTGTTTCTCTCCCCTAATTTCCCCCAGTCTCATTCCCAGCTCTAGCAGACTGCCTGCTGCAGACACCCTACTCTTCCCCATGGGATCTCGTAAGTCTTACCCTGCAAATTTCCTTCCCGCAATGCATTGCTTTAGCCCTGTCCCAGCTTCAGTGCGCATTCCCCGGGAGCCAACCAGGCAAACTTGCCAGAGAAACAAGTCCAATGACAAAGCAGGTAGGCGAGCTTCAGGTCTTCACTCTCCCCCTCCACATCCAGTCTCCCAATCTCGTGGTCAGCTCTGTAGCAGACTCCTTGTTGTGACTCTGGCTCATTCTCTACCCTCATTCCCAGGAGGATAATCAGATCCTGGTAGAACATCTTTCTTTCCTTCCTCCCATGGGTCCCCTCAGTGCCCCTACCAGCCCATCCCCGTTCCTAAGGGTCAGCTCCCGATACCTAGAAACACATTTGACCAGGAACCTCCAGTGGCCACACCGATCAGGATCCCAGAAGAATTTATTACTAGGTAACCCACAGCCAGCACAATTTAAGTACCAGAGAGGGCAGCAGAAAGCAAGAAACAAAACAGTTACCCAATAATGACAAGACATGCATCAGTACCTGTAATTACAGTCTTGCAAACCAGAAGCCTAGATGCCAGTGTAAAAAACACAGTCAACAACAGCAAAGACAATGTGTATCTCTACTAGAGCCCTCAAAATTTACTACAGTAGGCCCTGAGAAAATTGCAACATAACTAAAGCCCGAGACAAAGATCTAAAAAGAGCCTTTATGAATATGATAGAGGTCCTTGAAGAAGAAACGAATAAATCTCTTAAAGAAATTAATGAAAATGTAAATAGTGGAAAGAAATGAATAAAAAAGTCCAAGGCCTGAAAGTAAGAATAGAAACAAAGAAAACTGAGGGAAATTTGGAAATGAGCTTGAGCCGGAATCTCATTGTTAAGCCTTACCAACAAAATAAAAGAGATGAAAGAGATAAACTCTGGAACTAAAAACATAATAGAAGAAATGAATGTGTAGGTCAAAGAAAACATTAAATTTAAATATTTCCAGCTACACAGCATTCAGGAAATCTGGAACACTAGGAAAAGGCAAAAATTAAGAATAATAGGAATAGAGGAAGGAAAAGAAATCCAGGACAGAGGCAGAGAAAATATTTTCAACAAAACCATAGAAGAAAAAAATTCCTATCCTAAAGAAGGAGATACCTCTTGAGGTACAAGAGCACCATATACAGACTGGAGCAGAAGGGAAAGGCCTCTTGGTACATTATAATGAAGACATTAAATGTATAGGACACTAAATGTATGGAACAAAGAAAAAAAATGAAAGCTCCTGGGGATTTGCTAACTTTGCCAGAACCTGAGAGGAGATAGCTACTGCTGTGATACAGCAGCAAATAAACAAATAAAATGAAGCAGGAAAATCACCCCCAGTGACATTCTGCTATATTCATAGAGAAGTTCTTGCACAGTAGCATCAGAGAAACTTCCTCCTGAAGCAGATAGGAACAAACGAAGAGATCCACAACTTGGCATTATGCAGAGAATGAGAGACCAGAATGTTCAGCCTGAAACAGAATGTCTCCATTTCAATCCTTACTCATAAGGCCCAGGGAACCCTACAGAAGAAGATGAAGAATGGTTGTCCTTTGTGTTTGTATTGTGGCTTCCAGTTCAGTGTTTTTATGGAATTCCTGGGTGTGGGTATGAATGGAGTTCTGCACCTATATCTGTTTCTTGTACCTTTTCTAGGGCTCTTTTATGTTTGATTTTTCCCCCTTTTGATGTATTAGTTTTTTGTGTTACTACATTATACTATATTATATTGTATTATTATTCCTTAGAAGCCAGTGTGTTTTCTAATGAGAGACAGAAAAGGGTGGATTTAGATGAAAGTGGGTGAGGAGGAACTGGGAAATGTAAAGGTAGGGAACCCATAACCATGACATATTATGTGAGAAAATTTTTTTTCAGTGAAAAGAAACTGCTGTGGGACAATGGTTTTACCCTATAAAGATTTGTTTCTTACACTAGTTTAATAAAATGCTGATTGGCCAGTAGCTAGGCAGGAAGTATAGGCAGGGTGCCCAGGCAGGAAGTAGAGGTGGGGCAATGAGAATAGAAGAATCCTGTGAAGAGGGAACGTTTGAGTCCACAGTTATCACTTAGACGCAAAGGAAACCACACATAGAGCAAGCAAGATGTGACTGCCTTGCTGAAAAAGGTACCAAGCCACGTGGCTAACACAGACAAAAGTTATGGGTTAATATAAGTTATAAGAGGTAATAAGAAGCCTGAGATACAAGGTCAATCAGTTTATAATTAATGTAGACCTCTGTGTGATTTCTTTTTTAAATATTTATTTATTTATTATGTATACAATATTCTGTATATGTGTGTATGCCTGCAGGCCAGAAGAGGGCACCAGACCTCATTACAGATGGTTGTGAGCCACCATGTGGTTGCTGGGAATTGAACTCAGGACCTTTGGAAGAGCAGGCAATGCTCTTAACCTCTGAGCCATCTCTCCAGCCCCCTCTGTGTGATTTCTTTGGGACTTAACAACTGTGGGAACTGGGCAGGACAGAAACTTCAGTCAACAGGAAACAAACAAATATAAAAAAGTATAGCAATCAATCAATCAATTCATAAAATGCTCATCCTTGAAGAGTATAGAATCAAAACAACATGTCTTTGCAAGGTCTTCACCTATTCACAGTACTAAATAGGAAAGGGAACAGAGAAATGATATTTAATTGAACGTTGGCTTCTATGCTCATGATTTTAGTCACTTTACTTAGCAATGTTTAGAAACAAAATTATTTCCTTTTGTTTATACATGAAGAGAAACTTTCAAAAGATAACCCTATGAATACATGGCGAATATTAACTAGTAACTCAAATATGTCTGACATCGAAACAATACTTCTAATATATTTAATTTGTACTTTTCAAAGAAACTTTTGGAATCTAAGAGGTATTTGAATATGTCTCATTTTAACCTGCTTGTGAGGATTCAGGGTAGGCTTAATAACGAGACAACTCTTGACATTTTTGACTCATGAATATGATAAGCCTTTTAGAATATTCTATATTTGGAAGGACAGTGTAAGATTGCACTGTAAAATTAATTGTATGACATTCTGCAACAAAAGGGATGAAAACTCAACAGTGCCATAAAGAGTAATAAGGCTAGCCATGCACCAGGGGAAAAGCACTCAACAACCAGGCCTGTTTAGAAACGGAATGATTCCCCAATACAACTTGCAGTGGTAGAGGAAAGAAAAGAACAGCTCTTTCCTAGGTTTTGTTTAAAAAGAAATGCAATACAAAGACCTGGTTATTGCTATAATTCTCCATAAGCTCATGCATTTCCCTTTATCCTGTTAATGACTGACTGTCCTAGCTTAGTTTATGTTGCTATGATAAATCAAAAGCAACTTGGAAAAGAATGGGTTTATTTCAGCGTACTGGCTAGAATCAGTCATTAAGGAAAGCCAATGCAGGATTTCCAGGTAAGAACTGAAGCAGAGGTAATGGAGGAACACTGCTTACTGGCTTGCTTCCTGAGGCTGCTTCACCTACTTTCTTGTACAGACAGCTCTTCTAAATCCTGCTGCCAGGGACAGTACTGCCCACAGGGGTTTTGACTTTTCTATATCAACTAGCGATTTAAAAATTGCCCTAAAAAGACATGTCCACAGATCAATCTGATGGAGGCAATTCACTGTGTGAGGTTCCTCCTTCCCAGGTAGCTGTAGTTTGTTTTAAGTTGACAAAACCTAATAAGTAGAGCAGCTAACTCCTCTGTTGTTTTACTTTTCAGGTAGAGGCACTGACAAAGGGAGCCCATGAGGATGAAAGCAGTTGTGGCATGGTTACCTGAATCTCCTTGATTATTATATACCCCTAATAATAAAACAAAAACAATACCCAAAAGTAGCACCTTATTAGTTCCCTTTGGTAGTACACCTAGGCCAAAGTGGACAGAATGAATCTCTAAATTTTACTAGGAGTTGTGCATGTCATTGATGTTCCTGGATTAATGTATTAATTCAAGAAGAAAGTTCAATACAGAAATGTAAGGAGAATGTCACATAAGTTTTTAAGATAGGTCTGTTTCCATCACTTATGGGGTTGGTTCCAATTCTTGGATGTGGGGTCTCAAAGAAGCACCAACTTGACTCATCCATCTACTTGCTTGGAGTCCTGATATTAGTACCTTTTATTAAATAGCATGTGAGACAAGCTGCAGAGTTTTAGTGTCACCTTCTTTTGGTGAGATTAGGTGCAAGCAGTCGATGGTGTGGAATACTCAAGAAAAATGGCCAGAAGTCAAGACAGCATAGAAAAGAAGAGTGGAAACTGAGGAAGACAGCGGTTCTTTCTGTGTGTTATTTCTGTGTCTGCATGTCTTGTGAGATGATATTATCTATTCTTTTAACCACTCTGTCATTTTTCCTGTGGTGCTAAGGATTGGTTTGCCTCAAACTCTGATCCTGTTGCTACAGCCTCTCAAGTGCTAGGGTTGCAGGCATTCACCACCATGTGTGACTGAACTCTCCTTTAGAAGATTTTTTTTTCTAGCAATGCAAATAACACTTATTATCTGGAACATCAGAGATTAATCCTTTCTTTGGACAAAGGGAAATTTTTTTCTTAGAGTCCATTATCAAAGTATTTGGTTTCCATATTTTGGAATTGCTTAGCTTTGACAAATTCACCCAGGTCTAGCCCTGACCTGGGTGCTTCGAATGTGAGATGAGAACAGCAGAGAAACGACCCAGCTCATGTGCTTATACTCAAGCACTCACATGCCTTTTTCTCTGACTCGGGAATCTCACGTCTGCTTTGAGATTTCAGGACACTGTAACAGGCTAAATGGTCTTTCAATAGAAGAATATGTCATGACACATCTTTCCTAGTTTTTGACACTGGTAATCTTCTATGTTAGCAACTGATAGTTAAGCCATTCCTTATATACAGAGAGAGTGATAAAAAGGATATTTTAAAAAATAAATTGTTGAAGAGCTAGATATTAAGGGTATGTAGCTAAAAATGCTTAAACTGCTTTTGTTTATTTGTTGGATTTTTTAGGGTCTTGGGAATTGGGCCTTGTGGTAATGGGAATTGGGCCTTGTGGTAATGGGAATTGGGCCTTGTTGAATAGGCTAGGTAAGCATGTACTACTTAGCTTTAGCTCCAGCCCTGTAGCTAAAGAAATGAGAATTTCCAAAGAAAATGGTAAAGGAGACCTATGTGGGATTCCCCTCTGTATACCGTGAATACCATTGATTAATAAAGGACTGCTTTGGACCTATAGCAGGACATAATTTAGCATGGTGGGAAAAACAGAACTGAATGCTGGGAGAAAGGAGGTGGAGTTAGGGAGAAGTTATGAAGCCACCATTGTGATGATGCACAGATGGATGGAGATGGGTTAAATTAAGATGTAAGAGTTAACAAATAAGAAGCTAGAGCTAACGGGCCAAGCAGCAATTTAAAAAATTCTGTTTCTGTGTGATTATTTCAGGTCTGAGCTGCCGGGTGGACAGGAAACAAACAAGCGACCCACTTCACAATAGGAGACTATAATCAATCAAATTTTAGAGTTTCCAATGAGATTTATATCTTTGGTTTAACCCAAAGTGTTAATAGTGACATACTGGAGGTGAAAATGAATAAAATAAGTTGTATATTTCATGTTAGAGTCTGACTCCTGACCTTATGCACAATGTTTCTTTAACTTTTTCTTTCAAAGATGACTTTATTAATAGCTTAAACATATAAAGCCCTGATTACAGATGCAAGGTATTTAACAGATGGTAGAATTTTCCAATCAAGGAGACAATATTATTTACTTCAAAACATGGCTTTGAAATCAACCAGACACAATTTTTGTAATAACTGACATCAGTATTGCTACTGCTGAAAAGTTTTGGTACAGGAAAAGTTGATCACTTGTCCAAATTTAATTAGCTTAAATGTACTTCATTTGATGCTCAAGGAAGTATTTTACATTTTCCGCAGGGGGTTGCTTTCAGTGCAGGAATGGATTACATTATAATAATATGTTTGTCAGTGTGGTGAAGTGTATTTGTTTTTTTAACCAATGAAGAGATAGTATTGAATACCTAGATTGCATTCAGCACTGTTAATCCTGAGAGATGCAGCTATACCTTAGATAGAGAAGAATCATGTCCTCTTAGAGATCATACTGTTGATGGAAAAAGAAGAAACACCTGGGGTGAATTCATCTTACTTTCAAGAGTTTTCTTGAAATAAATTTTACCTAGGCAATGTGATATTTATGAAAATCCTTTTAAAACATTTTAGAAATTGTTTCATAAAAATCATCTACCTTCAGACATACTAATATTTATTTGTGATTCATGTCAGCATAATAATAATAATATCCATGAATGAGTGTTAAACAGTGGTTTAAGGGAGCAAGTTATTATTTTAAAATGTTTAATATAGTACCTCATTTAACTACAGTATTGTAAAGCACAAGAAATTACATTTTGTAAATAATGAAACTTAGACATAGATGATTAAAACGCATGCCAGCTTCAAACTCATGTCAATATATTGCCTAAAATACCCTGGATGAGTTCTTGCTATGCTATCAAATGGATGGAATAAGTAATCAGAGAGAATCTGATTCTATTCCTGAGAGAGGATGTGCACTGATAAAGTCCCACTTTTTCAATCAACATGAGGCTCCACATTTAAAAAAAAAAACGCTTTAATAGAATCGGGTGAAATTTGACTAATTTTGATGTAGATTAATAGCTTGAATTGTATGCACTGGTGCACATAAATTTTTGCTCACTTTATAATTCTCTAATGCATTTGAGGTATATTTTGCTTCATTTCCCTAGATTGCTTAGCATTTCTTTAGTATGATATAAAATAGTCTATCATAAAAGTCCCAACATGCCAATTTACTTCACTTTTAGTAAAGTGAACTGTTGAGGTTTAAACTGTGTAATTTAGATGTTTGATGAAAACAATTCAAAATGCATTCTGAAAAAGAAGCAAAGTGTAAAGTGAAGGGCAGGATAAGCTATTGTCACATCATTCATCTAATGAAAGACATATAAATCAAGCCCATGTCAAGCAAGCTGACTGTATGTTTTCAAAAACATAAATCTTCTCTGAGGCTAAAGCATGAATCTTTCAAAACCTTTAAGCATTTGACTTGCCTGTATTTCTGCAAAATATATAAAAGTAGTTTTATATTATATAGGCAGTTTCTATTTTTTATTTGCATTCTTGAGATTCTTTTTTGTCCATGAGTACTGTATTTGAATCATTTCCACACCTCTTCCTCACCCATCAAGCAGCTCCAATTTTGATAAACTAATTTACTTACAGAAATCT
The DNA here is from genome assembly GCF_903992535.2 of Arvicola amphibius. Classification (NCBI taxonomy): domain Eukaryota; kingdom Metazoa; phylum Chordata; class Mammalia; order Rodentia; family Cricetidae; genus Arvicola; species Arvicola amphibius. Next base: position 82,154,605 of record NC_052055.2, read on the forward strand.
TTGACTTGCAAATTTAAAAAACACTTTTTAAATAAGACTTTAAAATTTATTTTTACTCTTCTTTTGCATGTATTGTTTTTTTTCCTTCACATGTGTCCATGCACCACATGTGCATCAAGTCTGTGGAGGCTGTAAGAGGGCATCGGATACCCTGGGACTGGAGATCAAAATGGTTGTGAGCTGCCCTGTGGCTGCTGGGAAATAAAACTGGGTCCTCTGGAAGACCAGCAAGTGATCATAGCCACGGAACATTCCCTACAGCTCCCCAAAGAACCAATTTTTAAAAAAATGTGTTAAAGCATTCTACTTCTTTTTCCAATAGCCCACAGGTGCTCTAAAAAAAAAAACCCAATATTGAGTGTGTCACTAGTTTCAGAGAATTAAAAGTGATTTTAGGACAAATGTTATTTATGTAAGTTTAGTCACTGAAAAAAATGTGCCAACAGTTCAGTTAAACATATCAAAGATGAAAGTAATCTTAAGTAGAATGACCCCTCACTTCTGCTATAATATGAAGACTTATGTGTACATGTGATATCTATGCCACATATTTTCTATAGAGCACATGTTGAGTATAGTTAGAACAAAAAAAGTATTTTAGCTGAGATCTATATAACAAAACTTTTACCTAAAAAGAGCTGACTATAGGTCCTTTGGAAATTCAATAAGAAAGCATTATTTAGTAGGTGAGTTTGTGATTCTAATGCAAATAATGTCTTATATTACAAAATAAAAAGTTTATAAATAACCAATTTCCTTGGAAATAGCTAAATGTCTGTATATAATACCAGCTAACTACAGTTGAACACATGCTTGTATATTAGCTGCAAATCATGAGTGAAAAAGGCTCCAGCTTTACCTAAGCGGTTGGTTAATTAGCCAAAGGCAAGGCCAGCCCTGTTTATCCTGTATTCCCTGTGTTTATTGCAGTGTGCTAAGCATTCAAGCAAGCGAGGGAGGAAGGTGGGCCACACTACTTGATGAAGAATTGTCTTTTCACATGCCGCCTCAGAGAAAGAATTATGTCAGGACTTCCTCAGTGTGTGTGCTTTATGATCTGTGCATCAGGCCATCTGTTAATTGAGTGCCATTTTATTTATAAATGGTCAGCTGAAAATTTCTCTCACTTGCCTACAGTATTTAGGGTAGTTCTCTCTCTCTCTCTCTCTCTCTCTCTCTCTCTCTCTCTCTCTCTCTCTCTCTCCTCTCCTCTCTCATCTCTCTTTCTCTCTCTGCCTTCTCAGTGCCTCGTTTTCACTTAAGCAGGGTTTATCTGGGCCCCAGGGAGCTGGTAATCAAGTATCATTTAGTAAACATGGATGAGGCACCTCTGCTGCTGACCTTTGGCCTCTGTCTAAACATATGGTGCCATGTGGAGAAGTATTTAATAACTTGCCAGTGAGACAGGGCCAGAGCAACACAGTCATATTCCTGAGGACTAAAATTAGTATATATATTACATGAAATAGCACTCTGTGTCTTTCTCACCTGTCTTTATTCTGACATGACATGCAGAAGCCAGAAGTGATGGGAGCAGCGGGGGAGGAGAGGTCCAGCCAACTGTCTCATTTCAGTCATAGACCCCATCTTGTTTCTGAAGCCACTGTGGGTGGTTTAGCAAACCCCCCAGTTCAAATCAGCAGTGACTTTGTTTTCTACTTAAAAAGAATCTGATTAATCATGAAGGTAGGAAGAGCACAGAACATCCACAGTTTAAGAGCCTGTACACAACTCCATATTTATATAAAATAAATGACAAGTGTATTTAAATATAAGGGTTTACATCTAATAATCAAATGTAAGAAAAAGCTAATATCACTTGCCATAGTTCATTAACAAACAAGAAAATCACTAACCTTAATAGGATATTTCAAAGTTAAAAATCTTCATGTTTTCTAATAACTTACCAAAATTAGATAAAGCACATCTCAATCAAGGAAGTCATAATACTTATAATAGAAATGTTCCCATTTAGACTTGATGTTACCTTGTTTGTATATTATAAATATCAATCGAAGAGATACTTTAAACTCAGTGGTAATTAGGTCTTTAAAATATCTTGAATTAAGTACATAGTTTTCCTATAATCAGGATGTGATACCTTAGAAACAAACTGACTCTGAAAATGGTTTTCTCAAACTACTATTTTAAATAATAAATTATTATTGCTTATTAGGCTATTTAGAACTGGGTTCTCTAAATGATATCTATTGTGCATCAGTATTTGGCAACGATATCAGAAATAACACCATTTCTGTTCTAGTGGTAACCAGGCAAGTCAAGAAAAACTCTGACACAGTTCTTAAACTCATAATTTAAATGTGTGTATCAATAGGAAAGATACATTCATATGGAATTATTCTTTGTTGTTAATAATATACTCAATTAGAGAATTTCAGCTAGAATCATGGCACTATTTGAATTTATATGACTTTATTTGGGCTAATAAAAGCAAAAGCAGTCAGATGGTAGCAGTTCATTTGAGATTATGATAGACTACTCCATTTACCTTCTAAGAGTTCAGCGAAGTGCTAAGAAGTGAATGAGTAGATATGGTTAAGATTTACTATAAACCATAGGTAAAGCTTGTATAAACTGTAGGCCAAAGACTTACTCAGTGTATACTCTAATAATTACAAGACATATCACAGGGATTAGAATTCAACATTGACCCCCCCCCCCTCTTCCCTGTAAACCTGAGAACATTGAGCAGAGTCGATGTGCAGCGGTACGGCAATCCATTACATTTGGTCGTTATCTTGCTTTTTAAAAAGCCTGAATAGTGGACAACTTTCTGAGAAAGTGACTTAAGAAGAAGCAGAAAGCCTCGATGAACAAATTACCTTGAGGAGTTAAAAACAGTCAGTTTGAGAAAAGTCCTTAAAAATGTGCCGCTTTACCAGTTTCACCCAAATCTTTTGTAAGAGCTAATATTTATACAAACTCTGTTAGAGTAGAAAGAATCTGGCAAGCTAAATTACTAAAGCTAATATAACATTAAAAAATTGCCAAAAGATAATATTCACTAAACTCCAGGCTCTTCTCAAGGGCAAACAGTATGTCAAGCAATACTAGATATGCTTGGAATTCCAAATAAATTACTTTTCTAAGTGGGTCAATGTAACACTTATATTCGATGACTCTCCATGTCTAACTCTTATTGTGCTATTTGTCAATGAGTAGAACTCTTAAAAACTCTTGCCTTTGTGGAGTTAATATTCAAATGGAGAAGGAAAGTCAAAACAAAATAAATGTAATAAACAGAAGTTCTGAATACATTTGAGCATTAGAAGAAATGTGAAATAAGAAACTATGGGCTATAATGATGGGTATTAAAAACTCAAGTCCTTTCAAGACAAGGGTAGCCTATGCGGCCATCAAGAGGATGACGGGTAAACAGAAACCGTCCATGGGTAAGGAAGTTATCTATGTATTCATCAGGCGGAGCGAAGAGAAGCAAAGCTCCTTTGGTGGGCGTATGCCTGGAAGTGGGGGAGAGGACAGGCAGAGAGGGATATAATGACACCAGAAAGAAAATAATAACACAACTTCAGGAACTCAGGTGAGAATTTAATTCTGTAAGGCTTTGTAAGCCATTGTATTACATGTGGATGTTAGTTCAGATCACAGCAGGAGAAGACAGTGGAGGTTTTGAACAGAAGAGTGACCAGGGATGTTCTGCTTTGTGTGTTAAGAAATGGCTTAAGAACAAGGACTCAGTGGTAAAACAATTTTTTCTTAGGGTGTGTAAGGCCACAGTAGAAAAATGCACCATGTTTCCATAAATGGCCTATCAGTTCCTATTGGATCAACACCCAGATGAGTATCAACTATGGACCAAATATAAAGATACAGATGATGAAAAAGGATGCAGTGTAGGCAAAAGGATGGAGTGTAGTAATAAGGAAATAAGCTATTTTTTTCTAGTTTCAACTTCATTATAATTTTTGTTTATCTTTTCCTGGTCACTATGTGAATTCAGCTCTCCATTTTGGAATTCAGGAAAAATTAATCATGCATATTCCTTTGAACGCACTTGTGAAAGCTGGCTTTCCTGCTTTAGTTCCTTTGATCATTAGCCCATAGGAGTTAGGTACAGTGAGCCAATGAATGCAGCCATTGTACCGACTCTTAGAATAAGTGAAATAAAGACTTTTTTCCTAGGGTGAAGGATTTCTATAATCTGAAAATTTGATCTTTTTTTCTATTTAAAACAAAGTTAAATCATTCTACTATAGCTTTATCTAATATATAAATTGTATGAAGTATGGTGGTGTGTGTGTTTGTGTGTGTGTGCTAACAATCATTTGAAGAAACTGGAAATGTAGGGCAATACAGAACTGGAGTCAATATTTGAAAACTTAAGCAGCACGGGGACCATTTTCTTATTTTTAAGAAGTTTAGTCTGAACACAAGGTCATATCTGAGTCACACAGTAGCTGAAGGAAAAGCCGGCAGGCAGCTGAATTGAAAGATTCAAGTTTAGCATTTTGGGCAAAGGTCATCCCTGGAAAATCAAGGGGAAGGGTTTACAAAGCCCTGAAGAAAAGTTTGCCACAGATTCTGATTATAAATACTGTTCAAATCTCTGCTGATCTTCTCCAATTTATGGGGAAATTTTTAAAAAGTAAGGTTAGAACTAGTGCCAACCAGAAAGAAAAAATTATAATATGAATTCAATTGATGTAGCTCATTAAAACTATTATTGAACTGCAGAGAAATAGAAGAGAATACAGGATGTGTGATGGTTAGTTTGGGCCAACTTGACACAAATCCTGACCTATGTGAGAAATAGGAATCTTAATTGAGGATTGCCTCCATAAGATCGTTCACTATTGTTTCTATAAGGAAGCTTCTTGGTTCATTATTGGCGTGTGAGGGTCCAGCACAGTTGGGAAGTGCTACCCACTAGTGATGAATATGGGATGTGCTGAGTAAGAAAGTAGGCTAGGAAAGCCACGGGGAACAAACCTGTAAGAAACATTCTTCCATGAGCTCTGTTTCAGTTCCTGCCTCCAGGTTCCTGCCTTTGAGTTCCTGCCCTAATTTCCATTGTAAGATGAAATAAATGCTTTCCTTTCCAAGTTACTTTGGTTATGGTGCTTATCACACCATAAAAAGCAAGCTATGACAGCATTCCTCTAACTCATCACTCACAGGTGCTGGTGGCCATGTCACAGGAGCTGACCATTGAAGTTCAAGGTGTCAGCCCACCAGGATGTGACTCCCTGATGGGTGAATCTCAGACAGTCATGGCCCCTGAGACCCTAGACCTGGGAATGTCTTCTGCTTTTGCTTTTCCTTTCCAATTTTATATTAAAAGCTTCATTTGATGATTCAACAGTAGACCAAAGACATTGGTGAGCCTGACAACAGTGCAATAGAAACTGTCACTTCAAAAGAAGGGGGAAAAGAATGATAACAATGAACAGAGGTTAGTAGACAAGTAGAACACTATTTAAAAACCCAGCTATATGGAACTGATATCTCAAAAGAGAAAAAGAGATAATGGGACAGAAGACATACTGGAAATGACCAAATTTCCTCAAGTTGTATGAAAGATATAAATTGAAAATTTCTGAAACTATTTAGGACAAAGTTAAACATATGTACACATAATCACATCATTACTAAATACCTAAAATTGATGAAGCACAATGAAGGCTGTCTATGAAAATTGGGACATTATGATCGCTGAGTTCTCATCATAAATAATAGAACCAAGAAGAGAGGGGAGAGCCTTCAAATAAGTGGTCACTCCAAAGCCCACATCTTTCATTAATGTGTTCAAAATATTCATCAAGACAAAGTAGGACTTATCCTAGGCAGTGAAATGACATTCACTCAGAAATTATATAAGGTAGTTTACTATATTGAGATGTTGAAAAAAAGAATATATATCTATTTTAACATACGCACAAAAGACCACAAGTTCAACATGCAGGCTATGTAAAAAGTTTGCCAAATAAAGCAGAAAGACTTCTTTTGCCAAATCCAAAATCATAACAAAACAATCATAAAAATACTAGCTTTAATGTAAAACTCTGGCACACTTAGATGCAAACAGGCCAGCTCTACTATCTTCTTTATCCAATATTCTCTAAACTTCCATGAAAACATCAAACAGAAAACAAGAAACAGAAAGATCTTATTTAATATAAAACTTATGAGCTTCCATGCTTGTGTCATACGAGGACATTTTGGAAAGATGAGAAAATCGTTCTAAAATGAGAACAGTCTGGTTAACTATAAGGCAATGTATGAGACAATACAAACAAATCTGATATCTTACTAAGGTCGTAAGTATTTTCCAGCATGAAAAAAAATATATTTTTCTGCTTCTTAGAAAAACCACTGTCTCCATATAATGTTTGGGGTGGTCTGTTCTTTTACTTATTCTCTTATTGATTTGTAATGTCTTCCATATTATAATCTAAAGTCCCATAAATATTTGAATGTGTTACAGGGCTTTGAGAGTCCTAAAACTAAAACATTTAACAGTGTTAAATATTGTTGAAATGTAGTTGCTTTTTGAATTCTCATAAATTGACAAGTCAATAATTTGTGTAGTTACTTTGGGCAGAGAAATTAGACAGTATCTTGTTAAGTTGGACAAAGGACATCCTTTATCACACAATGACTTTACTTGTAGGTATATAGCCAAGAACACTCATGTTCTTGAGAGATAAGCACAAAACTATTCATACATTGATAACAAATGAAAACATCATCAACAGGAAAATTAGTCCATATTAATTCATGCAAAAGTTTTCTACCTACTGGAAGATTGTAAGTCAGTTAAAAAGAATAAATAAATCTAACCTACAATATCCTCACAAATAAAGCTCAAAACCTGATGAGAATCAGCATACATCAAATACTTCTTCCTCAAAGAATAGCATGTATGGGAAACATATAGCCCAACATGACTTTAAGTACATGCCTGTAACATAGACATGTAGTAAGTACACATTATTACCAATATAGTGACTTTTTAGAGTAAAAAGTCAAAACTAGACATCTAATAATATTTTTCTTATTTAGAAATACCTAGGGTAGTATCATAGGTTAATAATGCTATTGACTTTAAATAATAAATACAGTTTCCATTATGTCTCATATTCTTCATTAAACAGGAGGGAATGCATGCTTGCTATTCTAACCTGGACAAAAGCCTATGGTTGGAGAGATCACAGACCACAACAACCTATTATTATTGTTTTCTCTAAATGGTCATGCTGTCAAATTGCTTATTAAATATTGATCTGTATCTATAGAGTTGTGCTGTTCTCAATCTTGGCTATAGAAGCTCTTTGTTCAGTGGGTAGCAGTTACTTCCCTACAAGTTATTGGCCAGAGAGGCCCAAGAGATACTGGAAGCAATAGAAACTATTGCCATTGCTTTTGATTACCTATTTTAGCTAGATGGCAAGACCCTAGTGCTGGAGACACCGCACAGTTTCGTTGTAGGCTACAGAGGGATTAATCTTGAACTTATCAAGAAACTCTCCCTGCTGACTGTCTTTCATAGTGCTATAATGTACTATGCAGGATGATGGGGGAGAAAGGGTACCAATAGTCTTGCCCAGTACTGAATACTGCATGCTACAATATTGACCTGCCAGCCAGGATGTTTCCACGGGTGCCATACTGGTAAAAATGCTTAAGGCCGTGACCAGTTTCCCCCTGACTGCATTTGAAGGCTGCTCTACAGGAAAGAATTCATGGCTGGTGTTTTAAGCATAGCCAAGCCCCAAGAAGATAGAATTCATAGGCCTATTGGTATTGATTTCTAAGTGGTCATGTTCTTAAACTACCTTCTAAATATTTGTATTATATTTTAGATATTTTTCTTTCTTTTTTTTCTGTTCCTAACCTTGGTCAGAGAAATTTATTATTGCAATGGGTAGTGGATAACACAGAAGTTGTTACTAGAAGTGTTGAGTACAAGAGACCAAATGTAGTACAAGAGCTTGGGTATAGTTGGGACTCTGTATCAATTCACTTCTCTACAGGCCCAGGGAATGTCTTAGAGTGTTAAGAAAGAATCTAAGAACTGGAGGATAGGGATGGCTGCCATGAAATGTGGTCCTCTGGACATGAAATCACAGTGGCCATGTTTACTTTTGCAAGATCTGTACAAGATTGAGGCAATTAAAAATTCAAGCATATTTTCAAGGTTGACCGTTTAGTTCTGGGCAACCAATTGGTGTGCTCTCTTCTAGTGAAGATCATTTCTCCCATTCTCAGTATTCTTCAGCTGCCTGTAGTTTTTGTGTAGGACTGAGGTCTCTTGAGTTTTCTTCTATTCATGCTAGTGTATGTCTATTGCTCTCTTTGGTCTGGTTGTACTTATATATTTAGTATATATACATACACACATTTATATATACATATATGTAGCACATATATGTATAAAACAACAGTTAATAAAAAAAGAGGTCATGGATTAGAAAGAAAGCAAGTATGTGTATATGGGAGGTTTTGAGGGAGGAAAGGGAAGGGAACAAATGATGTAATGATATTATATATTATTTTTTTCTCAGTGTAGAGGGAGAGAGACTATGGAGACCTATCTGAGGACATGCTGATAGCTGATAGGTGCTGAAGAGGGGAGGGTGACTTTCCTTTGGGTTTAAGTATTTAGAGAAGATTCCTTGGCAAGGTTTTGTAGACTATTCCACTGTCAGATTCACTAGGTTGTTTTGGGGGTTATTTTTTTTTAATCTTTGTTATTAGAATAATTTGGAAAACTTTAAAGAAGGCATCTGGGAAGATTGAAATTTTATTCACATAATGTCAAAAATTATCATTCAGATTCATAAATCCGGGAAGACTAATAGAATTATTAAAGGTTAAGGATAGAAGAGACATGGGGGTAACTTATCTTTATGTTTTTAGTTCCCAGATTATTCCTTCCTTCCTCCCTCTCTCCTCCCTCCTTTTATTTTTTTCCTTCTTTTCTTTTCCTTCCTTCCTTGCTGGCCTTTGTTTCTCCTCCTCCTCATTCTTATTTTTTGTTTGTCTGTTTGGTTTTGGGTAACTATTTCTCCCCTCATGTGGTAACTTTGGAGTTCTGTCTATATGATCTGTGAAGATGTACCTACAGAAGCCAAATGTTATCATAGGGATTCAACTCTGGAATCTGGACATGAACTACGTTCACTAAGTCAAGAAGGAATTTAGCATAGACTGTCTGTGGAAACTGCAGTGCCATTTTGGTCAATCTTGTCATCCCTGTTCTATTTTCTAAGGCGTCCTGTACAAGGAGAAACAGTCGGTGACTGTGGGTGGCAGAAAGAGTAACAACTGCTGCAATTGGATTTCTGTAGCAAACCTGCTTCCAGGGTTCTGTCCTTCATTCCAGTGCACCAACTTTTCTCTATTCCTTGAGAACTTGGCTTCTGTCCCTTCTTTACCCACTTTCTTCACTGAGACCCAGTTATAGTCATATGTGAGAAGTTAGAAACTCCAAATAAGAAATAAAAATACCCATTAATGAAAATAGATGGTTTTGGATACCATTTTGAATTACTTACAATGTGGTTTTACTTGAGTTTTAAACTTTTAGCCAATAGCCAAAACACAATGATTCACGGGGATAGACAAATAACTGCAATAAACTTAGCCCCGCACACACTTCCTGCATGCAAACACATTATGCTCAATTGCTATTTCTCTTCATTCACTGTTTAAAAAAATCTTCATGTTAAATCAAAATGAGTAAGTCCTATGGCTTACTCTCCTTACCCAGCTCAACAGTGTAAACTCGGATAGTCCTTAGTACTTTATGTCTTGGAATTATCAATACTTGTGGACTTGCTTAGGAAATAGAAAAATCCCTGTTAGGCTTGCCAGTAGATTGCAAATATGTAGTTTGAAGTTTATCCTTCATGATGAAGTAATCAGGAACCAAATATTAGGTATCACTGAAGTCTCTAAAGTAATCATTTTGGTTATTTCTTATACAAATACTAATGAGTGACTCCAAAGTGTTTATTCCAGAATTTCAAGAGAAAGTTGCAGAAATCGTTAGGTATGCTTTCAAGACCATGGCTCTCAAACTATATAGGAGTTGCCTTTGGAAAATTTAACCTCCGACAGCATAGTTTTTTCCAAGAGGTTCTAACTTCATTGGTAAAGACGATAGCCTAAAAGTTACATCTTTTCTTTCTTTTTTTTTTAAATATATATTTTTTATTTTTTTCCAGTTTATTTGTTTTTTATTAAAAATTGCCATCTCCTCCCCTGCTCCTCCCCCTTCCCTCCCCTCCCCTCCACCCACACCCCCACTCCCTCCCTCTTGAGGCCAAACAGCCATCAGGGTTCTCTACACTATGTTGAGTCCAAGGTCCTCCCAACTCCCCCAAGGTCCAGGAAGGTGAGCAACCAAACTGACAAGGCTCACACAGAGCCCGTCCATGTCGTAGAGACCAAGCCCATCGCCATTGTCCTTGGCTCCTCGGTCAGCCTCCACCATCAGCCACCCTCAGAGAGTCCGATAAATGCCTGTGGTGATTTGAATGTGAAGTAAAGATGGAGTCAGTATTTCATACTGACCTATGAAATAGGGTGGTGAGCCAGAAAGAGCATTAAGCTTTGTTGGAGCCATGGACCAGGGGTACTTCAAGTAGGTACTTACTGAGAATGTATAATTTCTAGTCTCAACCCCACACTTACAGAATAAAACTATGCACTTGAATAAGATTCCCTGGGTGGCTCCTGCGCACTTTAAATTTTGAGCTGCATTAAGGCATCTAACCCAGCAGGAATACATGAATAGTTGGATTAAAGTTGTAATTGAAAGGCATTCCTCGACCTAACCCCCTCTACTTAACCAAGCATTTTGTATCTAGTTTTTTGCCAGTGTGGTTTCTCCAAGATAGAGATATTTCTTTATTGCTGTTCATTAAGTCAAATTTCAAAGCCAGAGTATTCCAAAATTTAAAAAAAAAATGTGGGCAGAAACAAAGCTTGTTTCACTACAGTTTCATGTTTAGCTTCACTTGTGGGGCTTTAAAAATGTATTGGTTCCACATTAGACTTATTAAATTAGAATTTGGGGGGAATGGAGGCCCAATGCTGGAATTTGTGAAAGCTTTTCAGTGGATTTTAGTGAGCAGCTGGTTTTGGGAACCATTATGGATGAACTCTTTGATATATCATTGTCTTGTTTAATATATTATAGAGCAGTTAGTCATTTTGGCTTCCTGAAAGACTGATATCAGTTACTTCAATTAATAAAATATTAACCTGCATTATAAGACGAATTAAATATTTAGAGCTTGTAGGTTGATATTAACCTCAATTCACCCCTATTTATAGCTGATGGTTCATTGCCTACATAAGAAAACGAATTAATGGCAAGCATATCAAATAACAATACCCACATAACATTATTATTTCATTTTGTGCAACACTTTTCATTGGGATTTGCCATATCATTAGATACCACAAAGCAAAAATATCATATCTTTATCTCCATAAGTGCATCCTAGATGAATGGCAGAGACCACCATAGGGTTTTCCTTAGCAGAAGGGCTTCAGCTGCTATGAAACAGGCACAAGAAAGATAGAATCTTATACAATTTCCCGGGTGAGGCTCCAAAATTCCATTTCAAGTGAAATGATAAAGATCACATATCAGCCTTCAAACAGAAGTTGAAAATGACTAGGGAATCAAATGACTAAGTGAAGTAGTTGACTTAGCTGCAGAAAAGCAGTCATGCCTTGCACAAGATAAGCAAGCCTAACTCTAAATGAAGCCAAATAAAGTTTTAATTCCAAAATGTATAAAATGGAAGGCATTAAAGGTAAAAGTTTCTTTCAAACTCATTTTGTTCCACTTTGAAAAGAAAAACCTTAAAGAATCTGGCTATTCTTAAGTAAGACTCTTTTTTGGCTTCTTGAGTTTCGTGTATACCAAGAAATAGCTTTTCTTTAAATGCCAGTTGGAAAATGTGAGCAAGACATTACTATCATTCTGTTTGGGGTGTTCAACTTCTAAAAAAAATACACATGTATAAAATCAAAACTGCTCAAATTCCTGTGCTCTACAGATAGCAATGCTTTATCCAGAGTGCTGGGAGACATCCTTAGAAGCCCTGACTTTCTACCGTCATCAGGGGTCCTTGAATATTAGTGACTTAATGCTTCATTTATATCATCCATAATATCAACATCAAATTTGACAAACCTACACTTGATCTTTAAAAAAGCCTTCTTGGGCTGGAGAAGATGGCTCAGAGGTTAAGAGCACTGACTGCTCTTCCAGAAGTCCTGAGTTCAATTCCCAACAACACATGGTGGCTCACAACCATCTGTAATGAGATCTGGTGCCCTCTTCTGGCCAACAAGCATACAGATAGACAAACCACTGTATAGTAAATCAATCAATCAATCAATCAATCTTTAAAAATTAAATAAAAAGCCTTTTTCTTTTCCATTAAGCTTAGAGTATTTCTTAAGTTAAACAAGAATCTTTAACGCTCTGTGCAGAAAATTTGTAGTAATAAGTTGTATCTAAGTGGGAATATTTTGTATATTTATGATTAAGTGCTTAAGAAATGATGAGACATTTAATTGACAACTATCCTATCATGTGCACATTATTAAATTTTCTTATGAATCTTTTGCCATTTTATCATTTGCAATCCTTACAAGGAATCATGGGAAAATAACAATAGCCTCTGGCAGGTTTGGGGGCAAAGTAACTATCAGTGGGAAAGTGTAGCTGTTGGCTGGACATCATGGGACACACCTTTAACCACAGTCATTATGAGTTCAAAGCCAGCCTGGGCAACGTACTGAGTTCCGAGTTCTGGGTGAGCCAGTGGTGCTCAGTAGTGATACCATGTTAAGTGGTGGTGGTGGTGGTGGGGGAGAATAAAAGAAAAGGGAGGAGAGGAGCTATCTGTTCTCCGTACTGGATGGTTATGTCTGGTGTTACTCTTACAATTTTTATACAAAGTAGAACTTTCTATTTCCATTTACTCACATATTTTATTACAAAAGAATGTGTAATCAAACACAGGGGCATGGTATTAACCATGGTAAGGATGTAGAGAATTGTTTGAGGTAGATACTGATTACAGACTCCTGTGGGAAGTAACCTTAAGACCTTGGGTCAAGTACTTCACTATTCAGGGAAGAATTCCATCTTAAAAGGAGAAGGTTTGTTAGTCATATTCTGATTCCATTATCAATTCCTGTAATATTACATGGCTTAAATTGTATTTGCTAGTATGGATAGCAAATAGAACATTTTAATTTTATTTATTTATTTATATTGGTTTAAGATTACTTACAGTTGAGGCTGGTGGCCCTGGAGGTCCCATATCACCCTAAAAAGTGTGAGAAAAGTTGCAATTACCACCAGCACCTTTCTACACATTATTTCAGTCTGGAAAGAAGCAATACATACAGATAAATCTTTTTTATGTCTTTATTTATTCTTTAAGAATTTCATATGATATATTTTGATCATATTCTTCCCCCATTTCCCAGTTCCTCCTAGACTCCCCCATTTTCCTATCACAAAATTCATAATCTGAAAAGACATAAAAATAGAATTTTTCTTGATAAAATTTTCTGCGTAATGAGAGCTTTATCATGTTCCCCTTAGGGTTTATGATATAAAAATCGCCTTGTGTGCCCTTGTGCTTTCTGCGGCAGCAAAACGTGTTTTGAAAAACTAAAATAATCAAGTTTTCTATTCTTTTGACTATGAATCCAAAATTAGGAAAAAAAATTATCTTTCCAAATATGGTTACTTGCCAACAGAGCAGCTGGGAAGCGTCATAGCGACAGATAATTTTTCTGACAAAGTTAGCATGAGCATCAGCAGAAATAATAAGTGGATCTCCCCCACTCCGTGCCTTCCAGCTGCAAGGATCCGTTCCCACCACCTCTCCTAGGCTCTGCTTAGTAGGCATCACTCGTGTCTGGGGCATGCAGAGGCTTTCCCTCCATCTAAGTGCTTTTCCGGGCTAGGATAGCTTTGTTGACCTCCATGAATCCAGGCATGTGTGTTGGCTATTAAAAAGTCTTTGAAAATGCTGTCTGTAAGTGAGAGTTGTGTACCCTTTCTTTCCCAGCCCTGGAAAGGCAGAGGCAGGAGGATGTCTATGATTTTAAGGCTAGGCTAATTGACATAGCAAATTCCAGGCCAGCCAGGGCTACATAGTGAGACCCTGTTTAAAAGCAAAGGTTTTGAAAAAGTGTCCACAAATTTGTGATGTGTCACTGCAGTGTTTTGCTGGCTCAGGAGCTCCACTCATTTATGAGAAGGCTGTCATTGGGCCCGAGTGTCTTTCCTGTGATGTTTGTTGCCTTGAACATTATGAAGTCCATGTTCCTGTGGAGCGTGCCGTGGGGCTGTCATGCCAAGTATATCTAGGATTTTCTTTTCTCATTAAACGCAATCTTCTCTAGTTTTAAGCCATAGCATTATATAGTCATTATTTTCGGAACCATTTCACTAAAATAACAGTTGTTAAGGAACTAAAATCAGTCTCTAAGGATTGCTCTGTGAGATCATCTCTAGCTCAAAGAGAAATATGTAAGACAGACAAGGAATTTTGCATCTGTTGACCATGGAGAATAAAATGAAGACATGCACAACTCCCATGGAATCAGGGTTGCTAACTTACCTTACTCAACACAACCCTTACCTTTAATATTTGTTAGCTCTCCCTGAGAGGCCACTGCCAAAATCCTTTTATAAAGTGGTACACAAGAAATGGAGCATTTAATCTAAAGCTGAGGCATGATGCTAGCTTCCTTCCCTCCAAAGCCTCCTGCCTGATCATTAAGGTGACAGCTTGGGGTTGTTGGCTGAGTTTCCTGACATAGGACACCTTTGCTAATGTGGTGTTGGGACACCTCATGCTGTCAAGCAAAGGTGAGAAACAGGAGGTGTTCACACGTGTGTTAATGTCAGCTATGGCGGCACACACAGTCTCTCACACTAAAGCAACCAAAAGGCTTTCCTTGCTTAGAGGATTTTCATATAACAGCTTTCCATTAATCTCAAGATGTTCGTGCCAACCAGATGCGGTCTACAAGCAGTCACTCAGTTTTCTGGGGAGGTGGGTCTTAAAACAAGGTCGGGACACTCGGGGGATAGATACAGTACCTTTTCTCCTTTTGGGCCAGGTGGACCTTGAGGACCCAAGTCACCTTTCAAACCCTGAAAAGAACATAACGAAAATCATTTCGATATAAGAGTCACCAAAAGCTCCAATTACTGACAAATTGTTAGTAAGAAAACGAAGCATGTTTTCCTAAACTCCCAAATCCCATTCTTCCCTTTGTAGTGGAGAGAGAGACAGGCAACTGGCACCAACGTGATAAGCAACATCTGTGCTGTGGTGGCTTCAGATACATTAAACCAGCGCGAGGCCTCGATACTGCATATTTGTGCATCTTTGCTTCCTGCTAAAATTACATTAATTCACCATCTGGGGGAACATCATTTAGATCTATATGAGCTTTTAAGTATCCTCTTTGGATTAAATTTGTGGGTGTTGTAAATACCTCTGATTTAGCATTGATTTAGTCTTTATAAAGCTTGCCAAAAAAATTCATGAGTTACATCAAAAACATGTTCATGTCTCTATCAAGAAATTTAATTATTGGGAGGAGGGCTACAGTAGCTGTATGCTTCTCCTGCCACTCACTGGGCTGGAGCAAAGGGGAGCATCCTGCCCATCTGAAAGTATGTTTTAGTTTCTAAATCCTTTCCTATGAAGCTATCAAATGGAACTACATGAGACAGAGAGAGAATGTCAGCTAAATATTTTCACAAGTCCTTTGGACTCATGGGTGTCTTAGAGGTGTTTAGGTGGTGACAGCCATATCAGTTCTACAGTTCAATGTGTTCACAGTGGAAACAGAGGACAAGTTGGATGGACACATCTTGATATGTGGCAAATAGGAAATATATCTGCCATCATTTTTAACACATCAGTTGAGGGAGAAGGAATAAGGAAAAAGGAAGCACTCAGGAGTGATATTATACACAGTTTAAGTCCAAACATCATAACGTCCTAGCTGAGGAATCTAGTTATTGCTACCCTGGAATTTTGCACTGAGTAAATAATGTACAGGTAGACATTCAATATGGAATCCAAGGACAAAGTGAAGTAATAAAAAAAAAACAATTAGATAAGACCATGTTGTTGCAGAGAGTGTGTGAAAATCATTTCAGACATTAACAACAACAAAAGCAGGATAAAGACCAGACCTTCATTTTGCAAATTATTCAATTAAAAAACCCAAATCCAAAAGAAAACAAAACAAAAAACAACCAATTTTGAAATGAACAAATACCTTAATATGTTTTTAATCATTTGTTTAGTGTTTAATGAATATATTTGAAGTGTAGTAGTCTACTATATTTTGGATTATCCATCTATTCCTTCACAAAATGGTAGACACTTGAGAGTAAAACCTGGCAAAGAAATATCTTAATCACTTGTAGTGAGACAACTGCCATTTCTGTAAGTGGATTTCTACCATTCATTCATCCGTTTATCCAATAAACCTTCACCAGGTACCCACATAAAATATATAAGCAGTAGTAATTTTCAAGAGATGTTCAGAATCAAAGTGGTAGAACAGTTAGTAAGATAGCTGGCACTTAACAAAGGGCACTTATTTTTTTTCAGGACAAGTAAGGCATAATTAATAGTGCTTTTTGTTCTGTTTCACACTCAGGTTGACAGATATGTAACAACTGTGCTTTAAGTCACGGAGAATAAAATTCAGTTAAGAAGTACTGTATTAATCAAGCTTCGACAACTACAGCCATGGAAGTAGACCCATGTAACTCATGTCCCTTATGACAAAGTACTGTGAGGCTGAAGCTATGGCTTTGTAACAGGCTCTGAAAAACAGCTCAGTAATGCTTTTTGCAAGTATGGTTTTTTTCTTCCTGTCATGCCGATGCTGCTATCAATGTTATTGAGTGCCAGAGGGGTAAAAGAAAGACACAGTGCAAAAGTATAAAACATATTTAGAAATGGGAGCCTTTGTCTTTAACAGCCGATCTGTGCCTTCTAGATAGGAGCGAGATGCTGCAACCAGGAAATCTCGATGTTATGGTCTCCTAAACAAGACCTAAGTAATGATAACACCTGTTGCCATGACGGAGCAGATAAGGGAAATTCCAGAAGGCCTTGTCTCTAGAGGAGAGCTATAGCAATCAATGACTGCAAGAGAGAAATAATCCATCTTCTTCCCTTAGGGATGTGGCCAGTGATAAATTATCCAATCCTGAAAAGGGTGGTTGACTCTAAACACATGTCCATAAGAACATCATAAATAGGCTCAGGAGACCCTCTGTATATGTGTGTGTGTGTGTGTATGTGTGTGTGTGTGTGTGTGTGTGTAAAACGAAGAAAATCATAGACAAGGTCATGGGCATGAGAGGGAGTGGGGGGAGATATGAGAGAAATTAAAGGGAGTGGGTGAATAGAAATGATGTGAGTACAGTACTCACTTAGGAAAGGTTTATTAATCTATGAAAACTTTAAATTAAAAAGCATAAAACACCAAATGAAATGGATACTTAGCTTGAGACTTGGATGGATATCTATTATTAAGGCTTCCAGCAATATTATTGTACATAAAGATTACTTGAAACGTGGTAGTTGTAGCTACATGAAACATGAAGAGAGGGAGTTTTCTCTCCAAGAGAAATGAAAGCTGAGGGAATGGCATCATGTAAAGCAAATGGATTTCAGGATTTTTATTGAAAAATACACTGCTTGTGTGATATAGCATCTTTAAATATCATATACTATAAAATAATATTGTTTGTTTTAAAATTTAAGCTATTAATTCCTTGTCCCATCTACTGATAAAATCTTATTTTCTAGCAATGGCAGTACCCGTCACCTAATGATACCTCTGGTTTTGTGATTTCAAGGTTTGTATCATTAGTAGTGCACCTTGCACTGGTGTATGGAAAGAAGTTTTGCTGATTATTTTAGAAAGGTCAGATATGTTAGTTTTGAAATGTTTCAAAGATCAAAATGACCATATAGAAGAGAGTAAACTCAGTGACTGAAATCTACTTTTCTGAGATTGTATAGCCACCTGCAAACAAACTAAACGAAAGAGATAACCGTTAAAGCTAAATATGTCACATTTAAAAGTTTTCAATGGAGAATGATTACATAGTTCTCACTGTACACTGGGTGATATTTTAACGCTGTATGCATGATAATGCCTTTGATCCCTTCACCATCTCTGTGAGCACTAATAATCTTACCATCCCACGTGTAAATAAAGACAGTGAGACAAGAAATAGGGTGACATGCAGTTACTGGAAGAGCTGGGGTTCGAAGCAGACAGCCTGGCTTGGGTGCTCACAATAGTACATTTATAGTACTCCCTCTCAAGTCTGTTCTGAGATACTATTGTGGAATACATTTCATACTGGCCACAGTCAGAATCACTTAACAAGATCTTACGTTTTGCATGGCAAATTGTAGAAATTTAAAAATCTTATAATTTCTATATTGCTTAGTATGCATCACTGAAACTGCAATGAAAATATGTTTATCAGTACTTTAGCATTTAGTCAAAAGATCTCTCTCTCACATACACACACACATGTATGCATGTGTATGCATATGTGCATGCATTTCCACATATTCACACACACACATATTCTGGAAGTTATAATCTCTATAGTGACTTGACTTTAGAAAGTTTAAAATCACCATTAAAATTCCATACACTCCCTAAAAAAGCGTGCCTGTAATTACAAGGGCAGCATGAATTGTCACAAGTGCTGAAATACTTTGGTTTGGAGTCAGGAGTTAGCACTGAAGAATAGGTAATGGTGTATGGCATGATTTAATGGGAAAATAAGACCTTTTAGTGAAGCATTCAGAATTAAATGATTTTACTGTTTTATAGAATAAAATTGATTAATTTCCTCATGTGACTTTTTTCCTTTTGAAAATAACTTGCTACAATGCCCTCATATAGCTAGGAAATAAAGCTGGCAGAAGACTAAATTTCAATTTCTAATAAAAGCAATTTATGAAAAATATTGTTACTTACCACAGCCACAAATGTCAATGTCATAATAGCACTAGATTCTTCACAAGTAATTGGGTTTTCATTAACATTGATAAAGGGGTTATGTTTTAGTTTCCCCTCTTCAAGTACCAAGTTACACATATGTAAGACATCTGCCACAGCACCTCCAGGTCTTTCTCTTTCATCATTGTCTTAGGTCAGGCTTCAGTAACTTAGGCATGAAGCTACACAACACAGTGACCGTTTCTAAAAAAAGTAGAATGCAGCAAACAGCAACTGAAAACTTAGCCCAAGCATTCAGTAAGTACTTGGTAGTATAACACATCTTTACTTTCTTGATAGGACTATAGAAAGGACAGAACACTAGGCAAAGACTCAGATTGTATCTCAGAATTGACTCACCCTTAGCCATAAGGTGGGACTTACAGGAAGGACAGGCCTTGTCAACTGGACAGGTTCTAGATTCTCCCAGGAGTCATGTCTCGGGGACTGTCTGTGAGGAGGTTTCTAGATTGGGTTAACTAAAATGGGAAGACCCTAAGTACAGGAGCTACCATCCATGGTCCAGATTCCAGGACTGAATAAGAGCGAAAGACAGCGCTGTCACCAACTTCCTTCTTTCTCTTTTCCTGACTGATTCAGTGTGACTGGCTGTCTCATGTTCCTCTCAGTGTGAGTTCATTTTAATCATTTGACTGGACCTTCAAATTGTGAGCCAAAATGAATGCTTGCTTACTTAAGTTTCTTGTTGCTAGGTATTTGTTTGACAAAGCAATGAGAAAAGAAACTAACACTACTCATGCAGTGCTTTCTATACTCTGGTTCTCAGTGTGTTCTGGATTTTTCCTTCTTTGTGGTCATAGAATTGGTAAGTTATTAATAGGAAGAGTGGAGGAAGCCACAAATTTTCTTAAAAAATCATGCCAATAGTAAAGGTTTAAAAAGGGATTTCTCCATCACTTGGCAAAAAGACAATGAAATCATAAACATTGTCTTACTTGCTCCTTCTATAACCAAATTCCTTTACCTGCAGGAAGCAACCTTAAAGGTATGCAAGGGATTGAAATTTGACAAACGGATGTGCATCATTTTTGAAAATTTGAAAGATTAAAATATGTGCACCATACAATAGACACATTATTCAGGATTTCAATGGGCAGCTGCTTTGAGTTCTGAAAGAGCTGATTCTATAATTACACACCTGTTAGAAGTTATAGCTGTCATGGGTATAGCTTCACAAATTAAAACTGATCATGCTCCAACATATGTCTCTAGCAAGATAAAACAGCTTTTAAAATAGTGTAACATAAAGCATATTACAGGTATATCACATAATCCTACAGGACTACTTGTCATTGAGAGATCTAATAATAATAAAATAAATGCTAGTGCTCGCTTTGGCAGCACATATACTAAAATTGGAACAATACAGAGAAGATTAGCATGGCCCCTGCACAAGGATGACACGCAAATTCGTGAAGTGTTCCATATTTTTAAACAAGATATTCCAGGACAAAAACAGATTTAAACAATACGTAGCCACAAATCCAGCCTTGCAAAAAAGTAATAGAAGGAAAATCACAAACCAAGGAGTCCAACAATGTCCACAATAACTCAGACATCTAGCGACCCTTCAACAGAACAACTAGAAGAAGGGAAACACACAAACTCTACTACAAAAACAAATTACCAGAGTTAACAACCACTAGTCATTAATATCACTTAATATCAATGGACTCAATTCACCGATAAAAAGGCACAGGCTAAGAGATTGGATGCGAAAACAGGATCCAACATTCTGCTGTTTACAAGAAACACATCTCAACCACAAAGACAGACATCTACTCAGAATAAAGGGTTGGGAAAAGGTTTATCAAGCAAATGGTCCTAAGAAACAAGCGGGTGTGGCCATACTAACAAAGTTGACTTCAAACTAAAATCAATCAGAAGAGATGGAAAGGGACACTTTATACTCGTAAAAGGAAAAATCCATCAGAATGAGGTCTCAATCCTGAATATCTATATCTATGCCCCTAATATAAAAGCACCCACTTATGTAAAAGAAACATTACTAGAACTCAAGGCAGCCATCAAACCACACACACTAATAGTAGGAGACTTCAACACTCCTCTCTCACCAATGAACAGGTCAATCAGACAGAAACCTAACAGAGAATTAAAAGACTTAATGGAGGTAATGAATCAAATGGACTTAACAGACATCTATAGAACATTCCACCCAAATAGGAAAGAATATACCTTCTTCTCTGAGGCTCATGGAACCTTTTCGAAAATTGACCACATACTCAGTAACAAAGCAAACTTCCACAGTTACAAAAAAATATTAGTAACTACCTGTGTCTTATCAGATCACCATGGATTAAAATTAGAATTCAACAACAATGCTACTCCCAGAAAGCCTACAAACTCATGGAAACTGAACAGTCAACTACTGAACCACACCTGGGTCAAGGAAGAAATAAAGAAATAAATTAAAGTCTTCCTTGAATTTAATGAAAATAAAGACACAACATACTCAAACCTATGGGACACAATGAAAGCAGTGCTAAGAGGAAAGTTCATAGCATTAAGTGCCCACTTAAAGAAAACGGAGAAAGCACTCATTGGAGACTTAACAGCACACCTGAAAGCTCTAGAAAAAAAAAAGAGGCAGACTCACCTAGGAGGAGTAGGAGACTGGAAATAATCAAACTGAGGGCAGAAATCAACAAAATAGAAACACAGAAAACAATCCAAAGAATCAATGAAACCAAAAGCTGGTTCTTGGAGAAAATCAACAAGATTGACAAACCCCTATCCAAACTAATCAAACGGCAGAGAGAGAACAAGCAAATTAATAAGATCAGAAATGAAAAGGGAGACATAACCACAGACACAGAGGAAATTCAGAGAATCATTAGAGCTTACTACAAAAGCCTGTATGCCACAAAATTGGAAAATGTAAAAGAAATGGACATTTTTAAAGATAAGTACCACATACCAAAGTTAAACCAGGACCAGGTGAACAATCTAAATAGTCCTGTTAGTCGCGAAAAATTAGAAACTGTTATCAAAAACCAAAAAAAAAAAAGCCCTACCAAAAAAAGCCCAGGACCAGATGGTTTCAATGCAGCATTCTACTAGAACTTCCAAGAAGACCTAATACCTATACTCCTTAAGGTATTTCATAATATAGATACAGAAGAGTCATTGCCAAATTCCGTTTATGAAGCTACAGTTCCCCTGATACCTAAACCACACAAAGACTCAACCAAGAAAGAGAATTACAGGCCAATCTCACTCATGAACATCGATGCAAAAATTCTCAATAAAATACTGGCAAACTGAATCCAAGAACACATTAGAAAAATTATCCACTACGATCAAGTAGGCTTCATCCCAGAGATGCAGGGCTGGTTCAACATATGAAAATCTATCAATGTAATCCATCATATAAATAAACTGAAGGAAAAAAACCATATGATCATCTCATTAGATGCTGAAAAAGCATTTGACAAAATTCAACACCCCTTTATGATAAAGGTCTTAGAGAGATTAGGGATACAAGGGTCATTCCTAAATATAATAAAGGCTATTTACAGCAAGCCGAAAGCTAACATCAAATTAAACAGAGAGAAACTCAAGGCCATCCCACTAAATTCAGGAACACGACAAGGCTGTCCACTCTCTCCTTATCTCTTCAATATAGTGCTTGAAGTTCTAGCAATAGCAATAAGACAACATAAGGGGATCAAGGGAATTCGAATTGGAAAGGAAGAAGTTAAACTTTCATTATTTGCAGATGATATGATAGTGTACATAAGCGACCCCAAAAACTCCACCAAAGAACTCCTACAGCTGATAAACTCCTTCAGTAATGTGGCAGGATACAAGATCAACTCCAAAAAATCAGTTGCCCTCCTATACACAAAGGATAAGGAAGCAGAGAGGGAAATCAGAGAAGTATCACCTTTCACAATAACCACAAATAGCATAAAATATCTTGGAGTAACTCTAACCAAGGAAGTGAAGGATCTATTTGACAAGAATTTTAAGTCTTTGAAGAAAGAAATTGAAGAGGATACCAGAAAATGGAAGGAACTCCCTTGCTCTTGGATTGGGAGGATCAACATAGTAAAAATGGCAAGTCTACCAAAAGCAATCTATAGATTCAATGCAATCTCCATCAAGGTTCCATCAAAATTCTTCACAGATCTTGAGAGGACAATAATCAACTTTATATGGAAAAGCAAGAAACCCAGGATAGTCAAAACAATCTTATACAATAAAGGAACTGCTGGAGGCATTACCATCCCTGACTTCAAACTCTATTACAGAGCTACAGTATTGAAAACAACTTGGTATTGGCATAAAAACAGAGAAGTTGACCAATGGAATCAAACAGAAAACCCGGATCTTAACCCACAAATCTAGGAACACCTGATTTTTGATAAAGGAGCTAAAAGTACACAATGGAAGAATGAGGGCATCTTCAACAAATGGTGCTGGCATAACTGGATGTCAACCTGTAGAAGAATGAAAGTAGATCCATATCTATAACCATGCACAAAACTCAAGTCCAAATGGACTAAAGACCTCAATATTAATCTGAACACACTGAACCTGATAGAGGAGAAAATGGGAAGTACTCTACAACATATGGGCACAGGAGACTGCTTCCTATGTATAACCCCAGCAGCACAGACATTAAGGGCAACATTGAATAAATGGGACCTCCTGAAGCTGAACAGCTTCTGTAAAGCAAAGGACACTGTCACTAAGACAAAAAGGCAGCCTACTGACTGGGAAAAGATCTTCACCAACCCCACAACAGACAAAGGTCTGATCTCCAAAATACATAAGGAATTCAAGAGACTAGACTTTAAAATGCTAATTAACCCAATTAAAAATGGGGCTCTGAACTGAACAGAGAATTCTCAATAGAAGAAGTTCAAATGGCCAAAAACACTTAAGGGCATGCTCAACCTCCTTAGCGATCAGGGAAATGCAAATCAAAACAACTTTGAGATACCATCTTACACCTGTCAGATTGGCTAAAATCAAAACCACCAATGATAGCCTTTGCTGGAGAGGTTGTGGGATAAGGGGTACACTCATCCATTGCTGGTGGGATTGCAAACTTGTCCAACCACTTTGGAAAGCAGTGTGGCAGTTTCTCAGGAAATTTGGGATCAACCTACCCCAGGACCCAGCAATTCCACTCTTGGGAATATACCCAAGAGATGCCCTATCATATTACAAAAGCATTTGTTCAACTATGTGCATGGCAGCATTATTTGTAATAGCCAGAACCTGGAAACAACCTAGATGCCATTCAGTGGAAGAATGGATGAAGAAACTGTGGAATATATACATATTAGAGTACTATTCAGCGATCAAAAAACAATGACACCTTGAATTTTGCATGCAAGTGGATGGAAATAGAAAACACTATTCTGAGTGAGGTAACCCAGACCCAAAAAGATGAACATGGGATGTAGTCACTCATAATGGGTTTCTAGCCATAAATAAAGGATATCAAGCCTATAATTTGTCATCCTTGAGAAGATAAATAAGAAGGTGAACCCAAAGCAAAACAGATAGTTATCCTCCTGGATATTGGAAGTAGTCAAGATTGCCGGGCAAAAATTGGGAACTTGGGGGCGGGGTGGGATGGGGTAAGGGGAGATGGGGAGAGAAAAGTGTGAAGGGGAGGATGGGGAGAGCTTGGGTGAATGGAATGGTTGGAATATAGGAAGGGTGGATATGGGAGTAGGGAAGTATGTATCTTAATTTAGGGAGCCATTTTAGGGTTGGCAAGAGATTTGTCTCTAGAGGGGTTCCCAGGTATCCAAGGAGATACCCCCAGCTAGTTCCTTGGGCAGCTGAGGAGAGGGAGCCAGAAAAGGCCAGATCCTATAGTCATACTGATGAATATCTTGCATATCACCATAGAACCTTCTTCTGGCGATGGATGGAAATAAAGACAGAGCCACACATTGGTGCATTGGACTGAGCACCCAAGGTCCAAAGGAGGAGCTGAAGGAGGGAGATCATGAGCAACAAAATCAGGATTGCAAGGGGTTCTCCCACCCACCGAGATGGTGGGGCTGATCAAATTGGATCTCACCAAGGCCAGCTGGACTGGGACTGAAAAAGCATAGGATAAAACTGGACTCCCTGAACATGGCGGACAATGAGGGCTGCTGAGAGGCCAAGGACAATGGCACTGGATTTGGATCCTACTACACATACTGGCTTTGGGGGGGGGGGGACTAGCCTGTTTGGATGCTCACCTTCCTAGACCTGGATGGGGAAAGGAACTTGGACTTCCCATAGGGCAGGGAACCCTTACTGCTCTTTGGACAGGTGAGAGAGGGGAAGTAGAGGGGGGAGGGGAAGGTAAATGAGAGGCGGGGAGGAGGCGGAAATTTTTAATAATAAATAAATAACAAAAATCCAACAAAAAAATCTATGATCTTGTGACCAGACAATTTATTCAAAATGACTTTCCCCTACCTTTTGTCTAGCTCTGTTAGAAATGCTTTATTTTAATCTCTTGGCATGGATACTTCTGAGGATCTTGAGATGAGTAAAACACTTTGTGCATAAGGAAAAAAAACAACAAAACAAAACAAATAAAATAAAATAAATACTTAATAAATAGGTGGGGGAATAAAGACCCACAGAGATAGACTACTTAATGCCCTATTAACCTTAATTAATCTTAATTCTAGTCAGAAAAGAACAACAGCTGTGGAGAGACATTGGACAGTAGAAAAAAATCTTCTGAATTAAATCAGCTGATGTGTTTCAAGGATGTGTTGATATCAGAATGGAAATCAGGAGATGTGTGGAAGGGCTTTCTCTTGTTTTCACAGAAGAAACATTATGGATACCACCAAAATTAATCAAGATTCAGTTTGAAAAGAAGAAACCTCGATAAAGTGAAATAACAGTTCATTCACAGAGATATAGTCTGCACAGATAGGAATTATTCAAACACTTCAAAGAACTGTAGAATATGACATTTAAATAACTCAGGATTCTGTTGACATGGGACACGACTGCTCTTGGAAGCACTGATCTCTTCCTGAGAGAATGTTGGTCACTGAAGATAATCTGCCTTTAGCTTTGTGGAAAAACTGGTCTTTGGGCAAAGAACTGCTCTTGCCTCAAATACTGACAATATACACACTGTTTAAACTAGGCAAGTAGGATATAGGCAGAAATGATTGCTAAACCTTGCCAAGACAGGGAGGACAGTCTTTCAAATTTTCCTGCTTCTTTAAATGGTCTGTCAGATACTCTAGACATTAGCCAAAGTTGGTTGCCCCAGCGTTGCAAAAAAAAGACTTTGAGTGATTGTCCAAGTATCCAGCTGTCTGTCATTTCTTACACCTTTTAGAAATTGTTTGCACTCTCTGCTTACTCAGATAATATTAATTTTCTTCTCGGGTCTTTGATGGGGTTGAAGACTAGTTTGTCACGGCTGCTTTCCCCTCATAACTTAGCTCAGGCATTTTAGTATAGGACTTAGACTCCTCAGGATGGAATTATTATTAAAATAATCTCTGTTATTTGCTAATTACCTTAGACTGAACATTTATCATGTGTTTTTTACTTGATGTTGTTCATATTGGTTGTAGTTCTATTTTTCTGTACGTTTTTGCCTTTTCTTCTAGACAATACTTGATATTTGTTCTTATTGTATATTGTTTTGTATTAGGTTTAGAAGCCTCTTATTTGGACAAAAGGGAGAAGTGTTGTGGGAACTCCTTCAGCGTTTTTGGGTACTGACACATTAGGGCATGGTCTGAGGTACTTTGTGTGAGTGATAAGTACAGATGGGAGGTGTAGTGGTCAGAGTTCTGTGTGCAGCTTCCACCATCCACAGAGCAGAAGACTGTGACTCTCATATATACCCATATTGAGAGTTTTCCCCAGATAAATATTTGTTATCCTTAATTCCAGCTTCTCATGGACTTTTTAAAATTATGCCTACAGCAGGGGTTCAAAAACAAAAATGAATGCTTTAAATCTCATGATGCTTTCCATGCCTGTAATCTTAATAACCTTTGTATAAAACCATAGGATACTTTAGCAGAGGGGACTTTGGTACCTATGCTAAGTGTGCCTGCCACTTAGCAGACTGAGAAGTGACTTGCTGAGCTAAGGGCGCAGCTAGGGTCCTTCCTTGGCTTGTTCTCTAGAACTTTTAGCACTGCACCAAATACCATAGTACTCTGATAATAAGGTATGTCGGATACTGCATTTAAATCCGTGGGTCAGTGTCCTGATACAGCAAGGGAAGGCGATGAGACTATAGACAGACTCCTCAGCTGGAAAGCAGTGCATAACACAGTACGGAAAACTGCTGCAAAGGTGAAGATCAGCAAGGATGAGGACCACAGTAAAGATTTGACTGGGGAGCCCTAGGAAATAAGCAAGGAGCTGAAGTTGAGGTCAGCAACTTGTGCCAGAGGTAACTCCTGGGGATCACTCTATTGGGAACAAGTCTCTCAGAAATTTAATGACTTTCTCCACAGGCCTATAAGATTGGTCTTCAGCCTTCCTTCCTGCTGTGAACGTCTACTGCACACAAGATGGATTTCATATCTCTAGGGATGGCAAGGATTTCAAAGACTTTCAGGTACTACAGAATTGAATAGAACCTTGGTAGTGTTTCCTTATTTTTGACCCATAAAGACAAGTAATAGGGCCCTTTAAACCATTTAAACAGTGTATATGAATAGACACCTAGGGAAAGGATTGCCACTTTTTAACCTCCTAGAAAAATCTGCATTTCAACAGAAAATGGTGGCTGCTGACTGGAATAATTTCCATTTTAAAAGAAATAAAAGATAAGCTATTATTCAAATTTTATTCTAAGATCTGTGGTAGCATGCTGGAAGGAAGGGCAATAATTCTCCAGGAAAAGGGAAGGATATGTACTGCATTCAAAAACCTTAAAGGCTGTGGTCTACATTAGCTTGAAGAGATCCTGCATGGGGTGAGCAAGGGGATCATTGTTTTCTGGAAGAGTTTATACTATCAGCACACAGTCTCTCTTTTCTTTTCTTCCCCTGTTTATATAAATACCACCCTACAAACACAACTCTCCGTGCAGGGAGACATTGGTGTTGTGAACTCTGAACCCTGAATGAGAACGAAGGTCACTGATAAACATGTGCTGGGAGAAAATGACAGCGAAGAAAAAATCAAGCAGGAAATAGAGATGAAGAAAGGATTAGTGTGGGTAAGGCCGGGTGTGAGACAAATGAAGCCTATGGGAGCCCGGTGATGGAGCTAAAAACAGTGCTGCAAATTACCTTGTGTAAAACCTACCTCCATCCTTCATTTTGTTCGAATGTGGCTGGTTCTGCCAAGGAGATCTAACTCTAATTACGTTACATAGAATATTTCAGTGGTAAAACTAAACAGAACATTATTAAAGAGGGAATTAGTCTTATATCATACGCATTAAGGCCAGCCAGACCAGTGTCACCTTTGGCCCTGGTTCACCCTAGAAAGAAACAGTTTATACAATAAAAAAAAATGTTGTATTTCAAACCCTTTACTAAGAAAAAACAAGAGCTTTATAATGTTTGGATATATATGAAACAAAGTGATTAATTTGTTAACCTCCTGAACGAAACATGTATTTGAAAAATCAACAGCTCTGAGCCCTAAAACCAAAGAAGTTCAAAGGTTCAAAGGAATCCTGCATAAAAAATGATTAGAGTAGAATTAGAACAAGGATTATTTCTTTTCTTCTATAAGCAAGAAATAACTTTCCAGAGGGCAATTTGGCAATATATACCAAGGATCTTAAATCAGTTCCTTCCACCTGGCCCTGTGATTTTTCCTTAAGAATGTATCCTAAGGAAATAATCAGATGAGAAGCTTAAGGCGCCTTATAATAAATGCAGTGGTATTTATGAGAAACATTCCACATTTTTAAGAATAAGGAACTGATCCAATAAATTACTGCACATAGATGAATGGACTTTGGTGCAGCCACTAAAGTCATATTATGATTTTATGTTATGCTTATTTTATACTGTTTTATACTATAAGATTATTAGTATCTAAATAGGAGAATACAATAAACAGATTGAAAACTCCAATGAGTGCATGTTAACTAATAAGTTTTCTTTTTTAAGAGAGTGGTCATCCAGGGTGGGGATATCTTTATTACATCCTCACCCTCATGCAAATCTTAGGGAACTTTGTGGGAAAGAAGGCAGAAAGAGCTGGAGGATGGGGAAGAGAGCTGTGAAACATCTGCTGGACATGACAGATATCACACTCAAGAACACAGAGGAGCTGTAGTAACCTGCTCAAGACCTGACCTGAACTAGACCAAGCCAGTCAAATTTCTAGCAAAGTTGGCAAAGCTGTTCTGTAGGCCCTGCCTTAATAAGGGGATACTGGCAGTCGGCATATATTTTTAGGAACGCATAGTTATTCAAAATGACCATGAATATCATGGTGGAGAATACATAACAATAGTGACACCTATTTTTGTTCAGTTTCTGTCTGAAAGATGTATTTACTAGCATACCATGTAAACCTACAGCACAATTCAGTTTCTGAAAAATGCTATCTACCTAATCACCTGCACATCAGCTTTCTACAGGTCTTGGGAATAATAGTGGGGAAAAAACAAACCAAAGCAGTTTAAGTGGATGCTTGATGCATTCTAGTGATTATGAGTGATTCTTTTCATTTCATACTTTAGTGTTTTTTGCTTCTTTTCCCTAGCAATAAATATGTATTAACTGCACTAGCAGCAATGACTTAAAAATAAATACATATAAAAAGAATTCACTCCCCCCATGTGTCTGTATTGTGTGATACAGTATAAGTGGCTAGTACATTTAATGGTGTGTGTATAGTATGTGTGTATATGTGTGTAGTGTTAGTTATGTGTAGAGTGTGCTGTGTGTATAGTGTGTGCATACGTATAGTGTTTGGTGTGTGTTGTGTGTATAGTGTGTGCATGTGTATAATATGTGGGCTTATATATGTGAATAATGTGTATATAGTATATGTTATGTGTATATAGTGCATGTGTGAGCATGTGTATGCAAGACAACATGTTTGTACTATATCTACTTTGCATCACTAATGTGGTTTTTTATTTCTATTCTTTCTAAATTTTTTTCAATGACCATTATTATTTTTACTTGCAAGAATATTAAATTAGACATCCAATTTTAAGAACTAGTACATCAGAGAGTGAAATACTCCACAAAGAGAAATACATATGTGTCATCTCAATACTCTTAAAATTATTCGTATCTAATGAAATGAAGAATAAATAATCATTGCTGTATAATATTATACACACAGGAACAATAAAGTGCACAAATCTAATTTTCACAGTGAGCAGAAACTAGAACGCAGCAAGGAGTTTAAGGCTAAAGTGTTGGAGGAGGAGTTACTCCAGAGTTGTGATGCGCTCTGTTCGCATGTGGCTCTTTGGATTAGCATCTTAAACAGTTAAAAACTGGTTCTCTATCCAGTGAGACTGCTCAGAGAGTAAGGGCACTTGTAGCAAAGGCCTGAGCACCTGAGATCTTTAGAACTCACATGGTGGAGGGAGGGAGGAATTGATTTGTCCCACGTGTGTGTGATGACGCACCACACAAAAGACATGAACAAACCTAATTTTAAAAATCATTCTTCAAGTCAGGCAGTGGTGGTCCACACCTTTTGTCCAAGCACTCAGGAAGCAGAGGCTGTAGATTTCTGTAAGTTCAAGGCCACCCAGGTCTACAAAGAGTTTTAGGACAGCCAGGGCTGTTACACAGAGAAACGTTGTCTTGAAAAACCGAAATAAAAAAAAATCATTTCTCAACTGTCCTAGACACACTCTAAGTGACTCATTTTCATGAGCCCCACACACTTTCTATTATGACAGAACATTTAATTGACAATGACGATGCAGAGACAATATTATGTGTGACAGAAAGCTTAGGAGTTGTGAGCATTGCACTATGGGATGGTATTCACGGGGCGGACAACGAACCTGAGAAGCTGCAGGTGAAAAATGACAAGAGCACTATCAACAGGGCTGGATAGTTAACTCGGCTGAAGGGAACACTGGCTGGACCCAGATTAAGTTCCTAGCACCCACATGATGGTCACAACTGTCTGCAAGCTTAGTCCCAGGGATCTGACATTCTTTTCTGGCCTCCAATGGTACCAGACACACATGTGTTGTATAAGCTTAGACACAGACAAAACACGCATGCACATAAAAATAGATTTAAAAAATAGTCCCATTGACAGAGAAAGAAAATATTTATCTACTTTAAAAAAACATTGCCTTTAAGGCATATAAAGTTGTTAATAATATGCAGTGAAATTTGTGGCATCAGAAGACAAGTGGAATTCCCTGGATACCATCAGAAAAATTTAAAATTTAATTGACAACAAACATAATCTTGAATTTGAAATAATTCTGGAATTAGTGATTCATTTCTGTGGTATACTGATATGTCTAATCTAAATTATGTGAAATCTAGGGTTCAGCTTTCATCACCCCAAAATAGAACAAAACAAAATGATGGTCCCTAAAGATGAAAAAATTAAGTCCTGTACCTATTAAAAGTATATGTGTTTAGAATGACATTTGAAGTTAGATGATAGTGTTTGTGATGATGGTAATGATGGTGTTGATGATAGTCGTAATAATGGTTGGTGATGGTGGGGATGGTGGTAATGATGGTGAAGGCGAACATGGTGATGGTGGTGATGATGATGGTAAAGAAGTTAATGTTGATGGTGAGGATGGTTGTTGTGGTGATGGTCAGAATGGTGGTGGTGATGGATGATAAGGATGGTGGTGGTGGTGACAGTGATGGTGAGGATGGTGATGGTGATGTTGGTGATGGTGATGCTGATGGTGGGAGGGTAGTAGAGATGGTGAGGATGGTGGTGGTGGTGATGGTGAGGATGGTGATGGTGATGTTGGTGATGGTGATGCTGATGGTGGGAGGGTAGTAGAGATGGTGAGGATGGTGGTGGTGGTGATGGTGAGGATGGTGGTGGTAATGGTGAGAATGGTGGTGGTGATGGTGAGGATGGTGGTGGTGGTGATGGTGAGGATGGTGGTGGTGGTGATGGTGAGGATGGTGGTGGTGATGGTGAAGATGGTGGTGGTGATGGTGAGGATGGTGGTGGTGGTGATGGTGAGGATGGTGGTGGTGGTGATGGTGAGGATGGTATGATGACTGTAATGAAGATGCAGTGAACAGAGCTGATAGTCTGATGAAGTTTGTTCTGTAGGTTAAGAGGACATGGCATGATAGAGAGCTAAGGAAGCAGCATACTGCTCAAACTGATCTCTAGTTTAAAAATAAGTTATGATAAGCACCAACATTCTACATATGAGGAAACTAAAGTCAAGAGATTTCAAGAAATAGCCAAGGTTCCTAATTCAACTCAGGCCTTATAGTCAGCATCCTAAACCTATTAAATTCATTTTTTTAAAGAAATGTTTCAATTATGAAGCTGAAATACAGCACATCTGGCTGGATCTCTTCAAAGAAAGAGACAAAGTTGTTCAAAATGTTCTCAGCATGGGTTTTAGAAATAGAGGCACAGGGATTGGAGAGCTTGCTGGTCTAACTCAGTGGTCTAGAGAGCTTGCTGTTCTTTGAGAGTTTGGTGGCCAGAACTGACATCAGGTGGCTCATAGTTGCCTGTAACTTCAGTTCTTAGAGGATGTGATTCCTTTTTGTCTCTATGGGCACCTGTGCTCACAAGCACACACACACGCACACAGAGAGAGAGAGAGAAAGAGAGAGAGAGAGGAGAGGAGATGAGAGGAGCGAGGAGAGAGAGGAGAGAGACGAGGAGATGAGACTGAGAGAGAGAGAATCAGATGAGAATGTGAGAAGAGAGAGAGAGAGAGAATAAACAAATATAAAAATGGCTGGGCATTGTTTCATTGACAAGTGTGCAACTGGCAGAGGAATGATGCATAGTAAAAGTTTGTTCACTGTCTACCCCCATACCTACCTATCTGTCACCTATCTCTTCTAATTGCAGAGCTCTTGGCAACTCTCTCTTCTAGGTTGTCCTCTACACTGCCAGGGTATTTTTACCGTCATCCCCAGGCCTTCTTACTCCACTCTAATCAGAAAACAGCCTATCCTCTTCCTCCCATTGAATCTTTAGTAACGGGCCACTCAGAATGTCCATAGACCTTGCTAAAAACCGCCCTCGAGTAATGCTCTTTCCCGTGCCGACCAAAACTGCTCATATTTCTTGTATATATAAAGTATCGAGGTAACATATTCATTATATCAAACATTCGAAGTGATCAAAACAGTACACTGTGATAAACAAAACATTAAATAATAAATTTGTAGTCTTGCACTAGTTAACTCTGGATCATCAACAATCACACTGTAAGTATTAAAAAAATAAAAAGGATAATTGAAAGTAGCTACGACTCATAGGAGATAATGCATCCCAAGCATGGAAGAAAAATATCCAAAGTAGAGAAAAGGGTAACATGTTTGATAAATATAAACAAACTAGTAATATACATTAATCTAAATCAACAATAACTTTGGAAAATATTAATTGGTGGTAGATTATTAGCATAATTATTAGGCAAAGAATTTTCAACACTTATAGGAAAAAGTTTATTCCAACTGGTAGTCAAGTAAAGGGTGTGTAGGCTAAATAGAAGAGGAGTACAGGAGAAAATGCTGGATGATAAGATTGCAAATTCTATACTGGGACGACCAGATGATCCTTCCGCTTCTCTGTGTTAAATTCTATCATTGTTCGCATAAAAAAGAAGTGGTGGCTCTAAATCCAGATGAGAAAACAATATTCATGTGTTGCATATTTAATAAATGGCAAACAAAGAAGTTGAAAATAGAAACCAGCTGCTTCTTTCTTTCCACTGGAAGAAAAATGGGTAAAGACAAAACCAAGGCATTAAAAATTTAATTTAAAATAAAAAAACCTTCCTTTGACATCAGAGGATATTAGAAAATAGGATGAACATAGATTGTTTCTTGGTATATGACTCAGTTTTAAAAGATGAAATATGAAAAATAGAATTCCTGATACTTCTTTAAAAAACATAATAAATCATGGAAGTTTGACTGATGGGAACCTAAAAGCAATTCTAACCAAGTATGAAAACACATGGTAATGAATTAAGTCCATTGATAATTTTTCCATTGCCCATTCTTTCATGAAACTATGTTTAAAATCATATAATAACTTAAATGACCCTCCAAATAAAACTTCAGTTCCTCTGCAAAATATGTTTTGTAGCGGTGAATAAAATGGTGCTCTATAGACTCATCATATTTTAAATTCTCGCATCCCAGTTGGCTGAATATTTGGGAAAGAATAACATATATGGCCTTTGTTGGAAGAGGTTTGTCACTGCAGGGATGGGCTTTGAGATCTCAAAAGACTTTCCCAGGTGCCTCTCACTACTTCCTACCAGTGTGGATAGAGATGTGAATAGTCAGCTCTTCCTGCCATTGTGTCTTTGTGGTACCATCATGGACTCTAACTCTCTGAAAACATAAGCCCACTTAATGCTTTCTTCTGTACATTGTCTTGGTCATGGTGTTTTGTCACAATGAAAAAAGTAATAGATGACCTTAACCACTGATCTCTCTCTCCAGCTTGTAAGTGCTGTGGTCCATGCTATCAGAAATCACATATGGTTATTATTTTCATCCCTTTTCACTGGTACAGCTCAGAGACTATAAGTCACTTCCATGGTCAAAGAACTTCCGTTATTCCAAGTTACTGTTCAATAAAGTACAAACACATTAAAACTTTCATTCATTGTGCTTAACTTTGCTTTGCCCACAGGCCTAGGGCCTTCTTTGATTTTCAGTTGCAGCTGGGGGACGGTTCTTGAAAAGTTTTTGTACACTTGTCAAAACTCTATCCTCCCCTACCGTTCTTTAGTTTTCTGTTTTTGTGATTGTTCTGAAGCTAATAAATTAGTTTGGCCTTGGCAAGACCAGAATAGAAGGGTGAGAGCAAACTGATGCTCTTGGAATACCAAAGGTGACAAAAGTTAGTCCATTAACATATTGGCTTCTAGGGAGGGACAATCCCAGCCACCTTTTCTGGTTTCCTGAGGGATTTCCAGTAGCATTCAGCCCCAGGTGCACCAGGATAAGCAAGCTCACAAACACATTCTTTCTCCACCTCCCTTGACTTCTAATACATTCTCTGGATCCCTCCAGTCTTGTTTCTTGAGATCTGTTTTCTATTTTTTACCGGAAGAATAAATCTTTCAAGAGTCACTTTCAGTGGTGTTCATTACTTCAAATAACTTGAAATATAAAATGAATGTCTAACTAATTTTTTCTCAAGTCATTGGTATTCAAAACAGACTGGGTGTGGTGGTGCACACCTTTCATCCCAGAAGGCAGAGGCAGGTAGACCCCTGTGAACTCAAGCCTGATCTACAAACTGAGTTCTAGGCCAGCCAGCCAAGACTATACAAAAACAAACAAGCAACAACAGTGACAGATCCAGAAAGACAGTCTTCGTGATGATTTGCTGACTTAAACATGAAACAGTTCTAGTTAAGAAATGCTTTCACCTAAAGCCTATATTGTTTCCATGGTCTTGGCTAGGGAGTTAGCTCAGCTAATTGGTTCAGGAGGAAAATTGCTCAGTTGACATTTCCATGGGCCGTGCAGAATTCAAAACTCTCTTAGAATCAACCTTTCGGAAATATACAAGCAGGCCATGGTCACTCGTGTTCATTAATGCAGTTTCAGAATTTCCAGACTCCTTAAACCTAATTTTTGTAATAGACACACAAAGAAATGTTCAGAACTGTTGCCATAAGAAGCCACAGTTAACCAGTGCACCATGGGAACTGTGACAGTCGGGTAATAACAAACTGCTCGTTATAGCCTACCCCTTCCAATCACCTACAACTGTAGTTTCTATACTATAAATGGAAAACAGTAAGAAGCAAGTCCATTGCAGATTAGTTGAGAAAATCTGGAGCAAGGGAGTGAGACTGGAGAAAGAGTGGAGGGGGGGGCATCTTTTCTGTAGGAGGAGGCAGCACAGCAATAAATCCTGGTTAATGGAACAGAACAAGAGAGTAGTGCTTTGGGGGAAAGCCAGGTCCAAAGGGATGTCTAAAGGAAGAGATAGATGATGGGGAGAAGCAAGACATCAAATGAGACATTAAAGGCTCATTCCTCAAGGTTAACAAATCTGGGCTGACTCAGTTCAGATATACACATAGTAGGTCTCTGAAAAACGTCTCTTAGAGGAAGGTCACAGGCAATCCTGGGTAAAGCAATGGAATTTGAAATGAGAGTGTCAGTCTGACTTAGGCCTGGTGCCACATGTAGAACAAGACCCTCACACTGCCAAATCTCCTGTGTAATAGCCTGACATTTCCAAATTATAGCATGTCCAGCAATAATATTCAGGCCATTTCCAAAATCCCCCATTTCATTTTATTTTGCTGATGCGGAAAGGAAATGAAACGCGATCCACATTTGGGAGAAGCAATTCAGTCTCTTGCAGCTGCTGCCTGGTATCCGGACAGAATGACAGATCCAGGGAATTCTCCACAATCATTGTGGGCCATGTGCAACTTGTTCTGGGAGCCATTGCTCTCTTTGCTGTCTCAACTCATTTCTTGTCTAAGTAGGATGAATGGTTGAGAGGGTTTTTTTTTTTTTTGTTGGTTTGAGAATGAAAGGGTTTTTTTTAAAATTTAAAATGAATTGTCATGCACTTATAATTAACAAGATGCTCAGCATTAAGAATGTCTTGATAGGAAAAGCATGACTTGTTTTCTGACTTGTAGTTTCTTATCCATAAACTTGAGCTGAGGAGTCACCGATCTCCGTGGCTTACTGTGAGCTAACCTGTGAAAGGTGTTTATGAACTGCCCATAAATTGTTTTTGCAGAGTGTCCATTACTCTAAATTTATGATGCTGAAAACTGTGTGATTTCTTTCTTCTGGGTTGAAACATCCTGTTCTGCAAGGAGGAAGAGAGATCACCAGATTCAAAGAACTAATAGGCTCGGCAAACCTGGAAAGTTACTGGAATCCCAAGGCTGCTCCACAAGTTTATAAAGCACTGAACAACTGAGCGATGGAAGACTCTTCTCTAGAAAGCTCTACGAGTCTTCCTCTATGCTGGGGTGGCCCTTTGGCCTTTGTATCACCCATGCTCCTGTAAGAAACACCAATAAATCCATTGGTTCACCAAGCTAGATTAGATGGACTCATTTCCTTATTCTATGATCAGGTCCCCCCAAAGGATTACGCAACATGCCGTAAAATAAGATATCTTTTGAAATCCTAACAAGGTAGTCTGGTGTGGAGAGAGTAAGGTGACACCTTAAGCTACTTATATTAGATCATGTTGGGAAAATGTGAATACTTTTTATGTACTACCTGTGACTATTTCATCTGTGCTATTTTTACCGTTACAACATCTTATGCATTTATTTAGTTTTAAATATAAAGTTTTAAAAAGCTGATTTTGCTGGCACTATTATTATAATAAATGGCATGCCTTAATTCAATTCACTGGACCTTGACTGAAAAAACACACACAACTCTACATTCAAGACTGAAAAACATTTTCAACTAAATTAGATTTAAATTGCTATAATAAGCAAGCAAGGGTAGCCCTATTGAACGTTGGGTACATTTATATGATCATAAGCCTACTTAAATTGTGAAGTACTAAATAATCAAACAACTTGATGGTATCACAATTTTATGAAAGCCTCATGCTAGCACTATGGATGTAAGATCTTAACATTGCTGTTTAGAGAAGAGTCATCTATGGTAAACTGCAAGGGGAACCAGGGAATTAAATGCTACATGAGTTCAAGAGTAAAGAAAGTACTAAAAGCAGTCATGCTCAGGGACTTTTATGATGCAGACAGAAGCTAAGTTAGTGCTTGCAGTACATTAAAACCTAAATGATCTGTCATCCTAACAGAAGGAGCTTACAAAAGCATGGCTCAAGGTGAAATGACACAGGGACTAGGAGAAAGTTCCTTTACTGACCAAACAAGACAATTTTAGTATCAATAAGGGCAAGGTCAATGGATTAAAGCAGATCCATAATACAAAAAAACCCAATAAAATATAACTAACTGGCAATCATTTGTAGATACTAGAAAATCAACTTAATTTTTATTTAAAAAATGTATGTAAGTGAAAATAGTATTGAACAAAACCTTCTTACTGATGTCTAACATGGGGTAATTAGGGAATTGATTCAAGAAAATTTCTTCCTATAGAAATAGGACATCTAGTAAAATAGAGGGGATAGAGAATTAACTATCACCAATTTGCTGCCCTAAAAGTAAGAATGGATCTAGATATATGATGATAAGTGAATGTTACACACAGAAAAAGGTATTTCAAGGTGGCTTGAGAGATGTCCAAGTTAAACAAGTCTGAGAAACCAGGTTCCAGATTCCTAGCACCCACATTAAAAACGATAATAATCAAAGCCCTGTGTGAGGTGCATGCCCATAACCTAAGGTTGGTAAGGAATAAACTGGCAGATTTCAGAGCCCTCTGGTCAGCCAGCCTAGTCAAATAATGAACTCCAGCTTCAGTGAGTCACTGAACCCTGTCTCAGAATCTAAGGTGGGGAGTCCTTGAAGAAAACACCTAAGTGTGTCTTCTGGATTCCATAATGTAGACACACTTGCATGCAATAATCTGCACACATATATGAACTGAAAATAAACTGATAAAGTCCAATAACTCTCCTAGACAACTCAGAGAAAAAAGCCCAGCAAGTAGAGGTGTATTTAAGCAAATACAGAACAGCAGAACTCTAACCTAAAGTAGAGGATTAGACCAATAAGAAGAAATATGAAAAATTAAAAATATACTCACAGGAAAGGAAAGATAGAACACCATGAAAATATCAAAACCTTGAATTATAGGCATATATCAGGGAGAAGAATTCCAGGTCAGTGGCATAGACCAGATCTTCACCAGATCATAGAAGAAAAATGTTCAAAAAGTAACGAACACCCATAAACACATGCAAGAACCCACACAGAACACCAGATATACAAGACCAGAAAAGAAAATCCTCATGGTTATCACGATAAACACCAAGTATGTTTACTAAAGAAAGTGTAGTGGGAGCCCACAAGAGAAAAAACACAAGCCACACCTGAAGGAAAACCGATAGAATACACTGATTCTTTTTCAAGGGGGAACTATGAAAAGCTAGAAGAGCCTGGAAGCAACACATTCCAAGTCCCAAAAGACCGTGACTAGTCAGCCCTTGACTAAGATACCAAACAAACTTACATGCTAAAATTAAGGGAGAAAGAAAGGTTCCAGATATAAACAGCCTTAAAAAGGTTTATATTTCCAACCAAACCAAAAGAAAACAGGAAGCTCTACATAAGGATGGAGAGAGTAAAGAGAGCAAGTGGGAAGCTAGGGAAGCAACACAAAGCTGTAATTATAAAATAACAGAACTCACTGAAATGCACCACCACATGGAAATTCAACAGCATGAGACTAATTATTACACCACACGTCAATG
Source organism: Arvicola amphibius (assembly GCF_903992535.2). NCBI lineage: Eukaryota > Metazoa > Chordata > Mammalia > Rodentia > Cricetidae > Arvicola > Arvicola amphibius. The sequence goes on from NC_052055.2 coordinate 82,194,244, forward strand.
GTAACTTGGATGTCAGTGATCTCTGTTCTCCAACCAAAGATACAAAGTTGATTGACTGTATTAAGAAACACAATCCATCTTTTTCTTTAAGAAATACTCATGAACTTTATACAATAAGCAGAAGCTTTATGGTCAAAAGCTGGGTGACAGTGCTCCAATGAAGGTGTGCTCTTTTCTGAAGGAAAGGGAGTAGCGGTAGATCTTGGCAAAGGGGGAAGGTGTTGGGAGGAGTGAAGGGAGGGAGTCTGCAGTCGGATGTACTGTATGACAGAAGATAAGAGAGCAAGAGCAGAAAAGAAAGTTCTCCAACTGGATGGAACCAGGAAGCAAAAAGGCATCTCTAGCCTGATATCTGATAAAAACGGACTTCATATAGTATAGAGCCTAGGTTAGAGTCAAGAAATTTCCATGAGTTTTGGTTCAGTTTCAATGGGCTGCTATGAGTCCAGGTTTGTTGATTCTGTGTGGTTTCTTGTGGCAACCTTGATCATTCTGGCTCCTACAATCCTTCCCTCTTCCACTCTGCCCTTCCACAAAAATTAACTGAGCTCAACCCACCATCTGGTTGTGGGATTCTGGCACATCTGTTCCCATCAGTTTATGAAATGAGGCTCACTGGTGATCATTCTGACAGGCTACTGTTGCTAGAGTATAGCATAGTAATCATTAGTTGTTTTTTTTTTTTTTTTTTTTTTTTTGCCAACCTGTTTGGTTCTATCCTAGATCTCTGAGCTGTCTGGTCTCTGGTTCCTGGCCCTCCAGGCAGTATCTGTGGTGGGCTCCCTCTGGTGGCATGGGTCTCTAGTAGTATCAGTCTTTGGTTGGCCACTCCCACAATTTATGTGCCATCAGGTTAGTTCTTTCTTTATGCAATATTCTATTTAAAATAACATAACGTCTTTCTGAGAAGTACTAGTTTAGAAAAAAGACCTTTATCTACAGAAGTTAACTCTTTTGAAAACTGAATTATGATGTTCTCAAAGCATTCATTACTTATTTAAGACCCTTTCTATTTTCCTATGAAACACCCTCGAATTTTGGTACTCCAGATACAACCACCTAATCAAAATGACTATGGTTAAGTACCATAGGTTTTGTTAGCTTGAATAATAAATGTTGATTTTATCTAATTTGTAAAAAAAAAAAACGGACTTCAAACTAAATCTAATCAGAAGAGTTACAGAGAGACAGTTCATTCTAATCAAGGGCACACAATAAAGAACCAGCAAGGCATAATAACCCTGAAAGGGTACAGTAATGGCATTCATATCTTGGCAGTAACCAACAGCTCTCTAATTGGACTTGAGACCTGCTCAAGAGAGAAACCATGTTTTGTATTATAATCTAGCCAAATATCCAGGACTTGTGAAATCACAGATCTTGGAGAACTTAAAACCACCATTTACTAGACCAGCATCATCTTTATCTACATTCTAATATTTGTCCTTATGCCCACAAATAGTCTACTCCTCATTCCTTACCAAGGAAACCTCTCTTAAACAGATGGAGACCACCACAGATAATCACAACAACCAGAACACAGAGTTTTGAAGCCTGTACCAATGAATTCATCTACAATACAATTCTTGCACCTAAGGCTCAGGGAACATTGCAGAAGAGGAAGAGAAGATTGTAAGAGCCAGTTCATGGAGTTTCCTGTGAGACTCTGTCTCCTGGTAATGTCAGAAGTAACAAGCACAAAGTATCACTAGGATGACTAAACCTAAGATGAACAAGGACTACAGGCAACTAAGGAATTCCAAGATCGGGAAAAATACTCTTCCCTAGGGAGAAGCACACAAACTGGTTATTAAATATCAAACTGCCAATCCTGAAAACATACTTATGTGTAACCTTATATAAACTAAACAGGTTATATTTAGGAATATGTGTATATATATATGAATTTGAAAGAGGGCAAGAATGGGTAAATGAGAGGATTTGGAGGAATGAAGGGGAGAAAGAAATGATGTGATGATAGTGTAATCTTAAAAATGAAAGAAATAACAAAAATAATAAAATAGTATTTAAACATTAAAAAATAAAAGAAATAATAAAAAACAAGAGAGCTATCTTTAGATGAAATTCTTTAGCTCAAATCATTACACTGAGGTCTCACATAAACCCTTTCTAAGGAAATAGAAAGGAAAATGAACTTAGTGTGGACATTTTCCAGGACAAAGAGTTACTGATTCTTAAAAAAATAAGGTACTGAATTCAAATAAAATGACAGAGGGAGGGACAATGACAGGAGAATAGACAGTTAAAAGACCAGCAGAAGGCAGCCAGGTAGAATGTATAGAGCTAATTGGAGTGCTTACTAAAGCAAATTGTTAAAATACATTATCATTTTCTAGTGGCATTCGACTGTGAATAACAAAAGACAAGAAATATTGAAAAATACTATTTTCAAATACATTTAAGGTTTGGTAACGTCATATTGGGAATGCAAAAAGAAATATCATCTAAAAATTCATGCTTATAATAAAAACACATACACATACACACATACACACACGTATGCTATAAAAATTGCCTCAAAATAATGCTAATTGGTATCTGACTGAAACAAGGTTGACTTGGATTATTGTCAGCCTCAGTCATTATGTAGAAGGGACATCATTATCCTAGTCTCCTAACCTTTTGTTTGTTTGAAATTGTACAAAGTAATTTTACGTTCCATTCCTAAATACATTTTAAAAAAATTACACAAAGATAAATGGAGTTTATTCCACATGCCCACAAATAGAAATTTGACAGCTACATACATTCATTGTTAAGATTTCTGATATCAATCTAAGAATTTCCTTAATATATCAGAGGACTGGGGAACAAAGGCAAAGACTGCCTTTCACAGATGGTGTATGGTATGAATATAAGATCTTGCATGCATGCCCCTCATCTATAAGATTCAGCTCACTCACTTGCCTCAGCACAACACCAGGCTACACGCTACTATTATATTCCTCGTCCCTGCTATGATCAAACAAGGAAAGGTGAAAACTTATTTCTTATATAATAAGGGCAGATGTAGAGCCTTAACCTGGCTCCTGATTTTCTTCTTGTCAACATATAGTTTTGTAGATGATTTTTGACAATTAAGCAGATCTATATGTATAAGAAAATGTTAAGAGGCTAGATCAGGAAAAGGACAAAAGACAACCTATAAGGGCCAGAGGTTTTGGGTTTGGATTAGAACATGGATTTTCTGTAAAATGAAGTTGGAAAATGCAGGGAGGTTTTGATTGTAAAATCAAAGTCAGGGTTATATGAACATCTTGTAATCATTAGTGTGTTATTGGCTCCATTGAGCAGAACCGGCATTTACTTTCTGGATATTAATTGAGGTAGAACTATTAGAATAGCATGAGAGGAAGTAGAGTGGATGTATTATTTAGTTAGACAACTCAATCATCTATGCAAATGCAATAGAGATGGGAATCCGCTGAAATGACACAAGAATGAAATTTAAGGGCAGTTATGAGAAATGAGTGTGATAGAGTTAGAGAGGACGACAAGTTTTTGGGTCTGGAAAAACCTGTGAGGATGGCAAATGTTATCAATACGCATAGAAGACAGCAAAGTAGGAGGAGAAATTGTTATAGCAGGATGAGGAGCTGTTTGGACATACCATTCCACACTGAAGGAATTAACAGGATATCCATGAAGACATTGTCTAGTGGGTAATTGAGATCATGGACCCTGTCCCAGGACAGCACTAAGGGTTTGGGTTACAGATTTGGAAACTTTTCTCCTGAGAGATAGGTGCATGAAAATAGTTTGATGGTTCAAGACATGGTGTGAGAGAAAAGGCTTTCCCTCTGAGCAATGGTTTGGCCTTTCCGGCACAAATGTGTGCTATTCTTTTTCTGTTTTATATTTCCTTAGGTGATATAACCACAGAACTCAGTCACTTTCTTGTTGGGTTTGTAAAGACTTCTAAGAGATATCAGGAGTTTTTGCAAAAGAAACACACTCTCACAAATTGTCCAGATTAGCTTTCATCTTGTCTTTGTTAGAATAGTTTATCCCAGCCATTTTCCCATCTGGTATCCATTAGGGAAAGGTCAATCTCCAACAACTTTAGAGTGGAGACAAAACTTATCCTGGTAAAATTCATATGTCAAATTCTGCTTTATGGTCTTGGGTCTATAGCTCCTGAATGAACTGTGGCAGTCCCATGAGTCACTGCTGCATTTTAGTCAACCTGAGTTTTTCACTCCTTAGTGCAATAAGCTAGTGACAGTGCAGTTAGTAAACCTGTGGCTAATGGAGAAGGACTGTGGGAACAGTGCAGTTAGTAAACCTGTGCTAATGGAGAAGGACTGTGGGAACAGTGCAGTTAGTAAACCTGTGCTAATGGAGAAGGACTGTGGGAATCATGCCGCATTTCCATATTTAAACCATTTCTTATTTGACATTTGAAATTCCCTTAAAAAATGTAAGCATTGTGGTTTTAGAGGGGAGTCCATAAAAGATTTTTGGGTTATTATATTATATAAATTCCACATTTTATCAATTTATTTTTGTGGAATACTATAGAATGAAAGGACATGACAGGGTTTATACTGTGTGTGTGTGTGTGTGTGTGTGTGTGTGTGTGTGTGTGGTGTGTTTGTATGTGTATATTGGCACAGCTTGATGAATCAGTTACAACCACTATTATGTTCATAAGACTTGATGAGGTAGAGGTGGTAGGTTTTGATTTGACCCATCAAAATGGATTTTACAAAAGACCCTGAATCTTAGAAGTAAATAGAAGCTATAAATTGCATTTAAAATTGTACTTAGAGAAGCAAAGGACAATGGCTCTGGGCTCTGATTCTTCTGCATGGACGGGCTCTGTGGGAGCCTTCTCAGCTTGGTCGATCACCTTCCTGGACCTGGGGGGAGTTGGGAGGACCTTGGTCTTAGCATAGAGTGAGGAACCCTGATGGCTCCTTGGCCTTGAGAGGGAGGGAGGGGAGGTATGGGTGGAGGGGAGGGGAGGGAAAGGGGAGAAGGAGGGGAGGGAAGGGGGAGGAGGAGGGGAGGGAGGGGGGAGGAGGAGGGAAGGGGGAGGAGGAGGGAAGGAGATGGAAATTTTTAAATATAAAAAAAATAAACCATGAGGAAAAAAAATTTGTACTTAGAGCTCCATAGTTCCCTACTAGAGTCACAAAGCTAGGTGACTTCCATATTGTGCCAATGTGGCCTTGGTTCCTTGGCTGCAGAAAGCAGATCCTATGCCTGCTGTGGTATTTTCCCAAGAGAATGTTTACAGAGTCGTTACATACACTGTGCAATGGAAGCATACAGGTAGGGGACAGTGTTCATCCTATACGGACTCAAGGCATTAATTCTCTGTGTATATGTATTTAGAGGTAAAAATAACCACTGCTTTTTAATCTTTCCTTGTTGTGCAAGGATCTCTGAGGATACTTCTTACAATGCAAACTTCTAAGGCATATGGCTGCTTCTGATCTAGTGGACCAGGAGGTTTTAATGCAGGCAGTCTACAAGCTATGTTATGAAAGACACTGAGCATAATTTGTATCTGGTGTTTCTCATTACAGTCTATCCATTGGTAATTAACAATAACCTCAGCTTAAACAGAAACACACAGTCTCTCACATTCTGCCATGCAAAAAAGCTAGTTTTTCCAATTCACATCAATATGCCATAAACTGCTTTGCACAGCAATTGCTAATTTTGCTAGACATTTTCTATGTGTGCTATTAAAACTAAAGACAATAAAATTAAATTTAAACTGTTTTTTTGTCTTTTTTCTCTTTAGTAGATTAACACACTTGAAAAATTTATTTTTGTATCGTTTATCTTTATTTAATTTTTATTTTAGGTTGTATTTTTATAATTAAAACATGCTTGCGTAGGTAAAGCAAGATCTCTAACTAAAAATACGACATGAAAAGAATGCATGTTTTAAACAAGGCCCTCAACCGGGTTTTCAAAAGACCCACTGGGCCCCACTGTAGCTGTTACAATCTATTAAATTCAATTATATAGGGTGGAAAGTCCTTATTATGCATTTTATGATAATATGCATTTTAAGATGTCCCATGATAAATATTATCCTCACTATAAGACCATAATGGTTATTAACTCAGTAAAATTAATAATAGGCCTTTTAAATGATCCAAACTTTTAAAGGTTCTCGGGGGAGTACTTTTGTAGGGAAGTGTTGAAATAAAGGAATTCCCACAATTTTGTGAACAGAGCAATATAAGCTTAAAATATTTTTGAAAATATTCGGAAATGATAAATGAATCTTAGTTCCGGAATTCAGGTGATTAGAGTTTCTTCTCAACTCTTTTTTAACAACTGTATTTATATCTTCTCATCATAACTCTCAATTCCACTTTTATCATTCACTGAAGCAGTCTTAATTTTCCTGACTATGATATACACAGATGGGTCAAGATAAGACACTGGAGCCTCCCTCACCCTTCTTCATTACTCTATCAGGAGTTGCTCTTGGGCCACACAGCTCTGGCGCACAGGAATGATTGTAGTGCCTCACGCTTGGCAGCAGTCACTTCTCTGACAGGAGCACCTCTGCAAGTCAGAGATTGGCAATGCAGACAGTGGGATCAGAACACTTCTCCACTGCAGAAGTTAGGCTGACTGTAATGTTGAACCTTGTACTGCTGTGATTTCCCCACTGAGGAACTCGAGTTTTACAATCCTGGTGAAAATAATTCCTCCCTAAAAGACAATATATTGAAGGCACTGTTATATTGCAAACCCTGTGGAATAAAAGAATATTAAAATCAAATCCCTTCCTTCTTAACAGTCAAAAACTGTCAAATATCTGCCCTGCGCCCTTTACCCCCTTTACTACTCGCTACTGTCGTGCGTACAACTATTTGCATACCGGCAGGAAGAAAATTAAGAAAGCAGAGCTTGAACGCGAAAGTATACGACATCTTTGTTCACATGGCATGGTAATACTAGTTTGCCTTCCTGTGGCTCTGCTGAAGCATTCTGAACAAACGCGCACCCTGGGCTGAGTAAAGCATTTATTTGGGCTTTCAGGTGTAACAGCTCATCAGCAGGAAGTCAATATGGAACCCCAAAGCCAAGAACCTGGTGGCAGGAACTAAAGCTGAGACCATAGAAGACTTCTGCGAACGGCTTGTTACTCTTGGTTCATATGTCCAACCAGCATTCTTATGCAACCCAGGCCCACCTGTCCAGGGTTGCATACCACTCACATTGGGCTGACCACTTCTGCATCAATTACCAATTTAAAAATATACCTCACAGATAGGCTAACAGGCCCACAGGTCAGTCTGCTCAAAGAAGTTTCCCAATTGAGGTTCTGTCTTCCCAGGTTCAAGGTAGATAATTACAACTAACTGACACATGGTGACTTAGAAAGTCGTAGACCTTGTCTCAGAAATAAAGTGGAGGGAAAACTAGGAAGATGCCTTTCATCTCTTCATTACCTTTGGCCACATATCACTCATCGACATGCATGCGTATAACACACACACACACACACACACACACACACACACACACGATACCTAGGAATAATTCTAGCAAGGTTATCTCTAAAGTGAAAACTACAAGGCATTACTAAGAAGAAAGAAGACCTTGGTTGTAAAGATAATTAAGTGGCTTCTACAGTAAGCAATGTTCTTAGAACCAGAATTTAATTCCCAGCACCTACCATGGCAGCTGTGGCTACCTGTAACTTCAACTCAGTTACCTTCAACTCATACCTCTGGCTTCCATTGACACTAACATTTATGTACTCACATGTTGTTGGCGTAATTTTTACTTTTGGGGTCCTTGAGGGGGGCCCACCATCTAGCTCCCAAATAATCACATGGAGTCTTATTCTACTTATGAAATGCCTGCGTTTAACTTGGCTTGGCTTCTTGCTATCTTTTCTTCATTATCCCATCTACCTTTTGCCTCTAGGCTTTTACCTTCCCCTATTCTAGGTACCTTTCTTACTTTTTACTTCCGTGGCTTGCTGTGTACTTGGTAGCTAGCCCCTGGTGTCCCTTCGCCTTCTGCTTCTCCTGCTCTTTGAGTCTTTCGCTTCCCAGGTTCTCCTCCTATTTATTCTCTCTGACTGCCAGCCACACCTATCCTTTCTCTTGCCTAACTATTGGCTGTTGAACTCTTTATTAGAGCAATCAGGTGTTTTTAGACAGGAAGGTACACAGCTTCACAGAGTTAAACAAATGTAACATAAAAGAATGTAACACATCTTTGCATCAATAAACACTATTCCACAGCGTAAACAAAGGTAATATACATCTTCAAACTATATTCTGCAACACTCACACACACACAGACATACACACATTAAAAAAACAAAATAACATTAAAAAAGGAATAAGAAAAAATAGTAAGTGGGCATATTATGAATTGGATAATTCTATAAAGGATCCAACCAATTATATACCAAAAATCTCATTCAAAACATCAGCAAGTTGTTTGTGAGAGCTGGAGGGTGACTGGTTATTTTGAAATTGATTGGCAAATCCTAAGATACTCAAGAATACCTGAAAAAGCTAGAGATGGGTGTGTGTGTGGCTGAATGCTAACTCTAGGTGAGCTACCTACGCAGTGTTGTATTGGTACCAGAATGGAAAATAAGTAGGCCAGGGGATCAGTTAGAGACTTCTTTCATTTCTTTCCTTTCTATTTTCAGTCCATTAACTGATTCAGCACCTGTGTCTTTCTGTCCCACTGCTGACTGTGGCGTTGCCATTACTGTTCTTACAACCCTGCTTCAGGGTCAGTACTGGCCACTGTAGCAGTTACCCTGTGTTGCAACTACATTCGTAGTTAAATCTTTCCTAGGACTTGAGATTTAGCTCAGAAGCGGACTGCGTGGCTACTGAGTGCAAAGCCTTATGTTTAATCCCCTGTACCATTTAAAAAAACAAGACAAAATGAGCTATTCATATTATACACATAAAATACATATGTTAGTGCAGATGTTCAAGTGTTATCCGATATTTATATATGAATGACAATACCTGGAGTTAATGAACCTACGTAATACAAATATGTATTTAGAAAGTGTTATGAATTTAACATTTGTTACTATAATATATATAATTTACACATTTTTAGTATTTCAAAATATAAAATATGTATAATATTCATGTTTTCAAGTTTGAGAAGCAACCATTTCTTATGTTCTTACTATTTTCTTCTTTTCCTTTATTTACGTTTTGCTGTGCTGTTTATCAGGCCCTGATTCCTGGGCACTCTACTAATGAGCTATAACCCCAGCACTTTCATTTGTAAAATGTGTATTTAGTCAACTGGACATCATATTTTTATCAGTGTGGTGTAGGAACTTCCAGTTTATTTATCCAAACTCACATAATCAAAACTGGATACATACATAATATACAATCGTGTCTTTCAAAACAATTGGCATATATATATGTGTGTGTGTATTATATATTATTATATAAGTTATATACATTATATATACAGTTTTACAATTTTAAATTCTTCTTCAACATTATCTTCTGTAAATTAATTTGAATCACATCCAATTTTCTTAAATATTTCCACTAATACTCTATGACAGACCATAAATTATTCAATATTTCCTGCTAAGGACATTGAATATTTAATGTTCTGTACCATTATGTATAAAACTAGCAATAAACACCAATTGTATTTCCCACAAGGAAGCAATCTACAACGGTTTGTACTGTATAACTATAAGTGATACTTAATTAAGACATTTGTGGGGCCAACTGTGCAGATCTCAGTAAATGGTTGAATTCAGCTGACTCCATTAGGACTTGTATTAAAGCTTTATCCTCCCTCAAGCCATAAACACCATCATTTGTCTGTGACATACTTCACGGTAGTAGGATTCTCAAGATGGTGATTGCTAGGTAAAAGGATTATGCATTTTTCATTTCAGAACAGATGTTGCCAAATTGCTTTCCCAGAGAGAATATAGCTCTGCGCATACCACCAGCAATGCATGGGCATGCCTTCGCCCTTGAATTCCATCCAGCAACAGGTGCCAAATGGGTGTTAAGTCACATCTCATAATTGCTTTAAATTACACATCACAGACTGCCATTAAGCTCCAGATTTACTGGGTTAGCATTGTGAGTTTACTACTGAGTGCCTGCTTGTTCATTTATCTTTACACACTTAAAAACTGAGTTACTTGGGTTTTTTTTTTCTTGTCAAAAATTTAAAATCCTCTGAAGAGAGCAAATGCTAATTATTACAGTGTTGGTAGAGCTATCATTTTTAGTTGATTTTGCTTATGAAGATGATCCTGTACCATTGCAATGTTCAATTTTTATATGGGCAAATAATCTTTTTAGTTCTTTCTTTTAACATTTTGGTATACATATCCTATTCTTCAATTTTACAAATACAACGTATTTACTTAGCTTTGATTTTGGCTCAAGTCTTATATCAATCTGGAATTTATTGTTGTTAGGTATAAGGTATCCTTCAGATGGATAAATTCAATAGTTCCAGAGTCTGTATAGAAAAATCCTTCCCTCCCAACTTGATTGAATTTTAAGTGATATTCCAGTCTTAGAACAGAGAGGTCGGGTTCCGGGCTCTGAGGCTTACTTCTATATGTGATGTAATATGTACAACCATGCAGAATCGCACAACATGCCAGTATGATATGGTTCTCAGACTCTGTCTAAGAAGAAAAGGAGAATGCTGTGATATCTTGGGCTAGTAGATTATCCTAGTAGGCCCCTCTATGCAAACCTGGCTGGATCTGAGCCCATGGACCCATGGTGGCAGGAAATAACTGAACCTGAAAGCTTCCTCCAACCTCCATAGACTGCTACCCATCTTCACAGACATCCTTCTCTAGCCCTGTTTTTTGTTTTTGTTTTTGTTTTTTGATGAATAGTTCAAATCTAACCACTAACATCTTATTTAAGACATTTGCATATGTGCTTGTGAATGAAATCCAGCAGCACTTCAGGTTTCATTAACTGTGTGACTGAGTTCCGGCAACTTCTTGGAAACTATCTTAGAGCATTTTAATTATTTAAACACTTAAACAATTTAAGTCTTGGGTCCATAAAGCCAAACTCAGAAAACCAATTGCTCCTTTATTTACTAGTGTGTTTTCAACTACTTCTCCACTTTCTTTCATAGCAGTTGAGATAGACATATTTTCCAGGTGTTATTGATTACTTTTTTACATCTTCTAGGTTTTGTAGTTGGCCCGCTCAGGGTGCATCTTAGAAAACCCACATTCTTTTAGTCCCTCAGCAGTCCATGGTCTTCTGTTCCTAGCTTACCTTATTTCTTTTCCTATTTTCTGTCGATTTGAATTTTATTCGTTTTCTTGATCACACATTAAACCACCTTTTAAAGTTATTTTCCCTCTCTACAGCTTTACTACTGTTGTGTTTCATAAATTTTCTGACTATGTTTATTAATTTACTTTGAAGTTTCTTTTTTATTTCAGAGTAAAATCTGTTTTCTCTATTTTCATTTGATTCTCTGGAATATACAACATTTGTACTGCATTGTTTCACACTCATGGCGGCTTTGGATCTTCCCTATGGGTGTATTTTCCTGGGTGGTTTTTTTTTTAATGAATTTTACTTCATTTGCTCTATTTCTTAGTGTGTTCTCCACTTCCCCATTTTATTATATACAAGAATGTGTTTTACAAAATGTCTACATTCTATTTTAACCTTTTGCCACCAAAACAAAATTTTATGTCTGTTAATACACATGCAAGTGCACGCACACACTTCACACACACACACACACACACACACACACACACACACACACACACACACACATTGGGGGCTCAGAGGATAAAGTGCTTGCCTTTCAGGCATGAAGACCTTAGCTCATATTCCCAGAATGATGTAATGCTTGATGAGATACAGCATACCTAAAGGAAAGATGGGATGGAGAGGCAGAAACTCTAGTGACAACAAACCTTGTACACAACAGTGAACAAGAGACCCTGTCTCAAATAAGGTGGAAGGCAAGGATTGTCATCCTGACTTCCACACACAGACTTTGCCATACCTTTATTGACACATGTGAATACATACATGGACACACATACACACTTCTTAAAAATACCGTTCAGATAAAGGGTAAAAGGTTCTTTTTTTCTGTTTTCCTCCTCCTGACTTTCCATGTTCTTACTTGTACCCCCTACTTCTGTGTCTTTTTCATTCTTGACACCTCTCTCTCTCTCTCTCTCTCTCTTCTCTCTCTCTTCTCTCTCTCCTCTCTCCTCTCCTCTCATCTTATCTCTCTCCTCTCTCTCTTTGCTTAGCTTGCTAAATCCAGAAATACCTTGCTTTTTTTATTTCTCAAAATCCAAGATGGAATCCTAGCAAAAGGACTCTGTTGAATCAATGCTTATCAATTTGTAGATGTAACGTAGAATCCCTGCAGTTTCTCAGACAATTAGTAGAGCAGAGCAAGATCACAGGAAAAGATTAGACAACTATGATTTTTCTTGTTGTCTTGTAGTTGTTAAGTGACTGTACCTTCTCATTAGCAGGTAAAGTGAGTAGCTCACCAATTAACACTTGACAATCAAAAACAAATCGTGTCTGAGTCGTAAAAGAAGCAGCTATGTTTCACTTCTCTCTCTCTCTCTCTCTCTCTCTCTCTCTCTCTCACACACACACACACACAGTCACATTTACTCAAAGGAAAATTAAATGATTGGATTAAATTGCCTCAAATTTTAGCTAGCAGAATAAACTTATGCTAGAGGTCAAAATTATCCTGCCCACTAGAATAAGCTCTTTAGTTTTGCTAAATGGTGAATATAAACAGAGAACTTAGTAAAAGTCCTACTCATGCCATCCCAAGGCTTTCAAAAGGATTTTGGCCTCTAGTCTTCTGTCTTGAAGCATCAGATTGCCATTCTCATGAGAGGATTCTCCCAGAAACAGCCAGCTTCCTTACCAAGGTGGTTGGTTGCTTTCGGGTCTGGTAGTACTTCTGCTGAGAAAAGGGGTCTAAATTTGTCAGGAACTGAATGTTCCCTCTGATGTTATATTTTGATGTTCCCCTCTCCACCATCTTTGGATATTCCTCCCAAAGCTGAGCTTCAGTCATTTTTCTAAAGATGTAACATTAAGGCATGTTTGTTGGGGTTTCTGTCCTGCCCAGTTCCCCACATCCAGCAAGCCCCAAAGAAAATCACACAGAGATCTCTATAAGTTATAAAGCTGATTGGCCCATTAGGTCAGGCTACTTATTAGCTCTTGTAGCTTATATTAACCCATTATCCTGATCTATGTTAGCCATGTGGCTCAGTACCTTTTTCAGTGGGGCAGATCATATCCCGCTGCTTCGGTGATCTGACAGGAGTGGGAGGAAACAACTTCCTCCTTCCCACAATTCTCCTGTTCTCATTGCATCATTTCTACTTCCTGTCCGGTTTTCCCACCTATACTACCTGCCTGGCCAATCAGCGTTTATTTAGAACATGATTGACAGAATACAGACAATTCTCTCGCACCATAAAGAGCTTTTCTTTTTCCTCCAGTGGTCACTGCTTTCCATCCTGCTCCCTATACATCCCATAAATGCATTACACTGAATTTTTGAACTTTCTTCTGCCTCTTCCTGCTATGAGAACTCTTACTTACCCCCCCCCCCCCCCAGTGCAAATGAACAACAGTTGACCTAAATTTACCTCCATCTCTGAGGTACTATGTGTTCCTTTCTCTTCCTCCACACTGCATCCTACACAAGCCCCCAGCAATCCCTTCACATGTTCTCTGAGAGGAGATTTTGTCTTTTTCATGTTATCTGAGTGCTGAACACAGTATCTAGTCTGAAGTAGGTCCTCAGTGATCAAATCAATGAATGACTGAACAAACAAATCTGTTCTAAAGCCCAGTATGTGTTTGAAGGCAGTCTCTGTCTTGCTGAGTTTCATTGACATCAGACAGGCTGGAAAAGAAATTGAAGGCCTTGTAATTAATAGATTGCAGCAGAGACCCCTGAGACCAAGATAGACATGAAGATAGGGAGGGCAGATGAAGGACAGATAACTGATGTGAGTCTCAGAATCTTAAGGAAAGGCTGGCTTGCTATACAATATCTTCATGTTAAATATATATATACACAATTAAAGTACTTTAAGAAGGATTCTTGGTAGATACCTGGACTTAATTACTTTTAAAGCATTTTAAGGAATTTATAAGGAATAAGATGATTTCTAAAGCAAAATTCTTGTGTTATGATTTCTGTTTATAATTGAGTAAAACATTTAACAAAGGATGGGTTTAAATGTTAGTTGTTAGTGAGGTAAAAAAAAGTGGTTAAGTAACAATACTATTTTATCTTCAGATGTGTTTAGCTATTGCCCAGAAAAAGGATTCTTATACACTACTTGTATTAATGATTCAAGTCATTATAATTCCTATATATAATATCCACAACTCTTATAAGGCTAAAAGTGTGATAACTGTAATAAAACAGAGTTAAAGGCATACAGTGAGGACCGTAAGGCCCCAAAAGAGAAGTGATCACATAAAAATGTGGATGCTTATATTGTGGTTCAAGATAATTACCTTCCTATAACATAACCCCTCCATATTTTCAGAGTTTAGGCCAGTACACCTGTGACACTAGAGGAGGCAACACAACCTCTTTCTTTATGTTCCTAGGTGAAGGCTCTGAAACAACCATAAAATTAACTAGAGTTGGAACTGGATTAAGGCTCTGTTCATTGATACACTGCCTAGGTGATTCAGTGGTCACACCAAAAAGAGTAATCATTGCAATTTCTGAACTGCATCAGTATAGTGGCATATGAAGGCAGCAATGAAAAAAATCTTAGGAGTCTGTGAATTTATCAGTGAAGCACAAAGCAACCCTGACTCACCTGAGATGTTAACAGTATACCTGGCAGTACATACACTGCCTTGGACTTGCCAAAAGATTATCAGAGCTCAGATGGATTAGCAAAAATAACAGATTTTGACTCATAACCAATAGGTTTTAATTGTCTTCTATCAGCATTAATGAGAAAATCCATGAAGACGGTTTAACAAAAATCTGAATAAATGGTGAGAGCCAATGTAGGTGACCTTCTAATTTCCTGATAACTAAGAAAGAAGCTTTGAGTCAACCTGTGATTATGGGGAGGAGGAGAGGGGGCTGTCGTGTGTCTTCACCATAACTGCTGCTAAGATATTATTGTCATGATCATCAGTAAAGCTTAAGAGGGATCAATATCCCTATCATTGAGCTCCTGGAATGTAGCCAGCTAATGCCATCTGCATTGCTACCCTCCCAAGGCTGGACAATTGTAGGTATATGAAATAACATTCTATGAAATCTTTGCTTCAAGCATCAGTGCTATCTAAGTTTGTCCTTGTGTCTAATCATGCAGACAGGAAGAGGCAGTGAGGAAAAGTACAGCAAATGGAAGTGGATGCTAATGCTTTGCTGGGTCTTGTTCGTTAATCCTCCCCTGCTATTAAAGAAGATCATTGATAGAGAGTTATCCGGCTTAAAGCGGATCGTCAGGATTATCAAGGAAAAGTGGAATCTTCAGATAATTTCTTGAAGATATTGGAAAACGAAGAGAAGGCTGACCATAAGCCTGGATAGTAAGCTCACACAGGCAGCCACTGCACACACTTCATGTGCAACAGCAGCTGTGTCAACGCCTCTGCTTGCTGTACAGGAATTCTCCTATTTTGGTGAGACACCATCATTCTGCAATTGCTATACAGTGAGTTGTTTATACAATGATTATGAAAGAAGTTCCCATAGCAGTGGCTTTTAAATAAAAGCGATGAACCTGTCAACTAATATTTTGTGACATGGGTGGCTTTTCCAGCATCTAGAATGTCAAATTTTGTCAATAATGTATACTTATGAACTTAGAAAATTACAAGGTTATGAAATTATTAACCCATTCCACTTGGCACATTTTAAATCACATATTTTTGTTTTATACACTAAAAACGCTGTCATCAAATGTGAAGACAGCGTTGACCTTTTAAGTCACATATTTTTGTTTTATATACTAAACTCTGCCATCAAACATGAAGACAGCCTTGACCTTACTCTTAATTTAGAACATGGTCTCATTCAGAAGTGTTCAAGAATAGAGATGTGGGAAACAATTCAGCGATAGGGTATTTTCGCAGCATGTGCAGAGCCTTGGGTTCAATCTTGAGAAATGCAAAAAAGCTGAAGGGTGGTAACAGTGGCAGGAATGTATAACAGACCTCTTTCCTGGAATGAGAAAACACTCTCCAGTCACCTGCTGAGGAACTCATACATTTATATTAAAAATGAGGTGCTAGAAATGAAAATGTTGAGGAGAAACTCATAGGAATGTCACAGAAATAAAATGAGTGTAGAGAATGGGGTGGAGGTCGAGAAATGAAGGAGAAGTCGGAAAGGGAGGCAGCAGAGAGCAGATGAAAGGTCCTGGCCTAGGATGGCCAGGGCAAGGAGAACTGGAAGACAGAGCAGAGACAGGAAAACCTGGGTAGCCCAGAGCCTGAGTAAGGACTAGGGGGAGGTGTGAAAGTCAGAATATGAGCAAAATCACTAATCACCGAGTAACAAAAACACTTCCAACCTACAAATGACCAGGTTCTTATGCGTGTCCCTTACGTGCCCCCAGCTTTTCTTATTTCTTCTTCCTTAAATTATGTAAGATAACGAATGAACACGTTTCTTTAACAAAAGTACCTTAAAGTCACTACAGTTAACAGCCCACAATTCCATCATAATCAAAACTAAAAAAAAAATACAGGATTCAGTAGATACTTTTAATATTGTCATTAAATTTAAAAGACAGTGTCATATCTGGCACTAAATGCATTGTATATTTTTACAGATATAATATAAAGCTAGACAGCACCTCCCAAAATGTAATTTGTAAATATTAAAATTGAAGTATTTTAATCAATTTATTCTATGAATACCTTTAGCATACTGTTGAATGTATTAATGGCTTATATTTTCACTGAGATGCAATTATAATAATTATAAATATAGAATTAATAAAATAGAGCAAGTGCATATGCACACACATTAAATACCACATACATGCAACTCTGCCTTACAAGTTAAAGAACAAGAATTTTGAGAGATGAGATATTGATTACAGCAAAATATTTACCAAATAATTTGAGAGGATGATAAGAAACATTCAACCTTTTCCACACTATTCCCTGGTGGTAATGAATGAATTAATTAAATTCTGTTTTGTGCCAAGCATTATGTTAGGTGTTGGAGATAAAAGCAAAACTGTAGGCTGATATCTTCTGTCATGGAATGTCTATTTGATTAAGTGGAAATGAGTCTAAAAAAACACATGCTGGAAAGTTATAATTGCAAAGTGTGATAAGTAATTAAAGGTGAACTATAGTGTTAAAGGCTTAATGAGAATTTATGACAGCAGAAATATTAACTTCCAAATGTAATGAGTGAATAGAAGTAAGGTAATTGTGATGGTTTGTTTTAATTGTTAATTTGACACAATCTAGAATAACCTGGAAAAGAAACTCAGTGAGAGAGTGTCTAGATTAAGTCAGCTTGTGGGCCTATCTGTGGAGGGTTTTCTTTTCGATTATAATAATCAGAGTGGGAAGACCTGCCCATCCTGAGTGACTCATTCCCTATGCAGGAGGTCCTGAATGTAACGGAAGAGGAGCGTGGTATGAGAACATGAATGCTGCATTAATTCACTGCTCTTTACTGTGGATAGAATGTCTGGCTGCTTTGGGTTCTTACTGTCTTTACTTTCCATACAACGACGGACTGAATTTTCACAGCAGCAGGAAAGGAAATAGAAGCAGTAAGTGAAGGGGCGCAGGATTTAAAAATCCATGCAGGCAACAGTGGACAGAAGAGTTTGTCGAAGTCAAGGAACTAAAAGAAGAAAAGCAACTGGGGTGTGGGGAGAAAGGTGCCAGGGATAAAGTGCGGGTCAGGCCCTGCACGGCTTTAGGTACTGTATTAGGGGTTGGACTTTAACCTAGTGGAAAACCATGAGAATATTTCTATAATAGTAGCCATGCGCTTATTTCTTAAAGCCATGCACCAGGCCAGTTTTGGAGAGTGGAAGAGAGAACAGGATTTGGTTCATGAGTGGTTAGGATGTGGTGGTGTTGAGGCAGATGAAGACAAACAAAATCAGTTGTATGTAATTTAGAAGTAAAATTAACATTGTTCAAAAAAATCCGAGGTACTGTTAAATAATAATGTGTTAGTCATGTTATATAGACAGCTGTCATGTTGCAGTTTAGTGGGAATTCCTTAAGAGTGTGGTATTACTGGCTTCAGACAGACAGTCCTTAGGACTTGTAAGACATTTGTAATTCCCTGTAAGTGCATCCATCTTTTCTTTTGGTTCACATCTTGCTCAAGACCATGTCCTTTCAAGGACCATGCTTTTTTTGACCATACACATTTTCCTCTGCGGTCATCCCCCGCCCCTCCAGCACTATTGCTGTTGACTTTCGCATCAAGTCTTGAGAGGATTCCATGCCATGCCTTAACTCTGTCACTTATATAGCTACTTAGACGTCAATACAACATCACCACACCAAAATTTCTTAGCCAAAGTTACCAAGAACACATAGAAAAGACAGGTTTCCAATCAGGTAATCATTAAATAAAATAATATATAGTCACATGTTGAAACAGTCTATGGTTATTGGAAATAATACTTGAAAAAAATTAACATTTGTGAAAATTATTCTATTTGTATATATGCATCTCTCTTTAGTATGCCATTTTCTGTAATTATTAATGAATAAAAGAGGGTTAACTATACTTTATTTTAGTATTTATTCAACAGCTCTGTAAGGATTGGGGAAATAACATACAATCTGTACTGATTAATGTTAAGCCTCTGCCTTGGCACTGCCATTCCTGAGTCCCAATTGCCTGCCACCATGGATAATTGAAAGTTGGCATGATTATTCCCATACCAGTTTTCAATGGCCACACATAAATGGCTCTGATTTTTGAAATTATAGTTATTCTACTCCATCTGTTCTCTTCATTTTTCAAGTCAGTTGTCAAATGATACATGTGAGTCCCAACTAAAAGCTTCAGAAGTTTCTCACGTGTTATCAGGATAAATGAAATAATTCTATATCAGGCTAATGTTCAGGTTAAATTCCACAAGGTGAACCACAGGAAAATTCACAGGAAGTAAGGTGACAGGTTGACATTCACTTTGTGAAGATGATGGCAAATTGCCTCATTGTAATAACAGGGTTTAGAAATCTTGCCTTAGTTCTGAATATTAAATATTAAGCATAATTGCCAAGAAAGTCTTAATAGTAAAATTCTGAAAATATATTTCAATTCTGACCTGCTTTTTCCATTTATTCTAGCAGTTTTATTGTAACTAAAATTAAGAAGCACACGATATTAAATAAAAGTAGAACATAATCCATTGATATAGCTAATGAGTACTTCTTTTCTGTAACCACTACAATGAGTTTTATTTTTCTATAATTGTTTTACATATAAGGCGGTGCTGTCAATCAAGTTTGGAAACATGTTTTTCACAGTGTCTAAATCCAAGCAAGAACAACTAACGTATTTCAGGTTATGAGAGGATGAAAACAATAAAATTGTTAAATCAGTCAGCTTCTGTTCTAAACTATTGCTTTAAAGGTAAGGTAGTTTTTAATAATTTGTGTTACTTTTGTTAGGAAATCTAGCGTTTTGTGTTCTTCCATATATCTGTACTTTCTGCAACCAAGAGGTGGGTGGGATCTGGAATCACACCTCTTGAACCTGGGCTGGTTTTAGAACCCACTTTCTAATAGAACACTGGAGATGTGGCTAGCTGGTTCAGAAACAGAAACTTCCAAAGGCCTTACAAGTTTTGGCATTTTTGTATATTGTCTTTGGATTCTTGTTTTGAGAAAAGTCTGAGATGACTCTTGGAAAGAGAGCAGTCCTTTAGAACAAAGACATGCTGTGTCTTAAAATCTAACGTAGATTAGCTACCCTCAGTGAGTATCCTAGCTCAGAGGGGGTACTAAAGCAAACCAAGCAGGATCAGTGTGACTAGAGAATCCCTGAGCTAAACCACAGAAAAACAGGCTAAACACATCAATCTTGATTTGGGGTTATTTGTCCTGTACAAGTAGCTAAGCATCCTGAATACTTCATTTACTTGTTTAGAGGGAAAGTTAAGCATTAACTTTATACAAACTTAAAAAGTAACCATAGTAATTATGTCAAAATACCAATATTTTGTATATTTTTCATAGTTTGGCTATGATGAATTAGTTTTAATAGAACATCTTTTATTAATTAGGCATTTTTAAAATTCCTACAGCTAGCCTGTTAAAGAGGAATTGGGTGTCTTATAAAGGAAAGCCATGGTAAAGAACACACAAAGGTTCACACAGCTGACATAACAAGATGGGCTACAATATAGCATATAGCAATCTATGATTTGTTCATCCCAATCTCAGAACACCATGAGCTCCGCAAGGAGTTGTCAGTCTAGTCTCTCTTTGGAGTGCTACTGGACAGGCCAGAAGCTATGTCCCTGTTCTTCTACATAAAATGTGGTTAATTTTGGTCCATTAATGAGTCACTTTTACCATGGGCATATGTAGACAAACTCTGACACGGATATAAAATAGCTCTGCTAGTGTAGACTTCTCCAGCTGGTAAAGGGACTTCTTGACTGACCTAAAATTCTTCACTAGAATATCCAGAAGAAAAATTTATGAACACCGAATAAGTCCCTTCTTTGGCCATTTTCTCACTCAATTTTATGTGGCCAGATCATGACTCCCTTTCAGTGTTTCAAGTTCTTTGTGTCTTTAACATGACAACAGTTAAGGGAACAATTGACTAGAGTGACCACATTTTTCTGTATGCTAAATCTTGGAATATTTTGAGTCATAATCATTGTTTCTTGGTGCAAATAATTACTACTGATTGTCTAATTGGTTATAACCATGATAGATACTGCTAGAAGTCCGTGTCTCAGTTATGTATTCATGGGTGACATTTACTTGTGGTACTGGTACAGAATACTGTCTCATCTTTTAAGTTTGGTTATAAATTAAATGTATATCATAATCTATCAAAAATAAGTGAACAAAATTCTAACATGTACATTTCCCACCCCACTTATTTTTTTGTGTAACAGTCTTGGCTGTATTGGAACTCACTTTGGGCTTGAACTCACTGAGATTTGCCTGCCTCTGCCTCCCAAGTGCTAAGATTAAAGGCCTAAGCCACCACCACTCAGTGCCCACCCCACTTAATAGCTTAGCATTTGCATACCATTTTTACATGTGGAACACACTATATGCTGATGCTACTTTATTCTAATTCTACAAACACAAATAACAGAATAGCAAGAATGGGATCAATACTGCTTTTTCACTTGACTAACACCCAACATGAACAACAAAGTCAAATACATGGGTGGAGACATTTTTTGATAAGCATTGGACATCTCTTCTATTGAACCAACAAAAACAACCACCAGAGAACAACCCTACTGCATGTAACTAACACAAGTGAACTCAACTTTAAAAACATCTACAGGAGGACCACACACACACACACACACACACACACATATGCATGTGTTACATCTTAAGCTAGCATCTGAAAACTTGAATTATGTCACCTAAAAATTGCCTGATGTGGATTTATGATTAAAGAATACAAATGTTTGGTTACATGGCTTAATTATAAATGATACCATACAGTTTTCTAGCATTAAAGTAAATATATACATATTTATTTACACATGCACTTGATATGCATATAGGTAAATAATTCTAGGTTATAAAACACATTTTTCTAATTTTACTTATTAGTATTTTTGACATTTTATAGAATTAAATAGTATGTATTTAAAAGAGCCAAGTAGAAATAGGGCTCAGTGGAATATTTTTCCAGAAGACACTCTCAAGTAATATGTATTCACAACATTTATAAAACCAGAGGAATAGATGGTTAAGCATAATTTTCTGACTTACAAACATGCATCACATGGAATTTCAGCATCTAAAGAGGACTCTGGTAACAGCAGGACAATAAAAGTCATATCACTAGCCATTTACAAGGTCTAGTTTTTCCAGTGGTGGTTATAAGAGAGTGGAAGCCATATGCATTTGCTAGTTTTGTAATTTCTTTATTGTCATTAGCTTAATCTAGAGTGGGAGAAAACATCAATAAACAGCTTAATGAAAACGGGCCATTTTCATAAGCCTAAAACAAGAGTCACCACATCGTGGACATTTAAGGCAAGAGGGTACCTCAAGTGCTCAATGCTGTCAGCACCTTCCTGGCTCAGTTTACAGAGAAAGAATTTACTCTCTCATTTTATTTTAAATTAAAAGATTTGAAAATCTTGTTCATTTTAGTTTCCCAAATAAGAATGCGGAAAGTAGTTGAAACACTGTATATTTCCTTAATAAATATGTCTATGGTCACTATCATTCAATAATCAATCAAAACCAACTTCATTTTAGGTAATGAATCAGGAAAGATATGGCTGGCCACTGCCATTCTTTGTCTGAAATAATAGTTCACAACAGGTTCAGCAGGCCCAATTTTTCAGTTTCTCCTTATTTTCTTTACGTGTACGATTGTTTTGCTCACATACATGCATGTACAACACATGTATGCTTGGTGCGTGCAGATGCCAGAGAACATTAGCTGCACTACAACTGAAGATACAGTTATGAGACACCATGTAGCAGGGTAAACATTTTTTAAAAGCTGTCTTCTTAAAAAATACTATCTGATGAATAAGTATTTTTGAGAGGACTTTGCACCCTTATAGTAAATTTCACTTCAGGAATGACTTGGCTCAATAATGCACATGACCCTGATCTGTTAGAAATAGCTGTTCACAGGAATATGTAGTTAGACCTTGGAATCAAACCAATGCCAAATCTATCAAAAAATTGTCTGAAGGACATAGGTGTTGGGGAGGGAATACTTATACACTATTGGTATTAGGGTAAACTAATACCACTTTGGCCATTAGTCTGAAAGCTTCTCAAAAAGTTAGAACTAGAACTACCATATGACCCAGCTATATAACTTCTGGATATATTTCCAAAGGACTTTATAGTCTACTACAGAAATCCTTGCACATTCATGTTCATTGCTACTCTATTCTTAATATGTTACAAGCAGAATAAACCAAAATATCCATCAAAGAATGAATGAATAAGGAAAATGTGGGATGCATATACACAATAGAATTTTATTCAGATGTTAAAAAAATAAAATCTCAAAATTTGTAGATAAATGGATCAAACTGAAAAATATACTAAATGAAATAAGCTAATTAAAAATATAATTAAAAAGGAGTTTAAACAAAATATAAGCAGTTCAAAAAGCCCTATAAGGGTTGACAATGCTGCTCCCAGAAGATATGGGCTATTAAAAGAAATTATTATTGGAGCAGGTCTGAAGTAGTGAACTCCACAGGAACAGGACTGAGCCAGCAATCTGGGCTGGAGCAGTCTGGGATGGTGAGCTTCATGGGAGCAAGACTGAGTCTGTGACCTAGGCCAGAGCAGGCCTGAGTCAATGAGCTCCATGGGAGCAGATCCAGACCAGGGACATTTGCAGAGGCAGGTCTGAGCCAGCAACCTGGGCCAGAGCAGGCCTGGGACAGCAAACTCCACAGGTGCAGGACTGAGCCAGCAACCTAGGGTGGAGCAGACATGAGACAGTGAACTCCACAGGAACAGGTACAGGGGGCAACTGCTGAGGGAGTGGGCCAGAGCCAGTGACCTCTGTGGGTAAAGGCATGAGTCTGGGGCATTTGAGGGAGTAGACTTAAGCCAGGACCTCTATGGATCTTGGCATAAGTCTGGGAACTCTGAGGGAGTAGGCCTGAGCCAGAGACATTTGCAGGACCAACCCCAAGACAGGGACCTCTTCAGGAGCAGATCTAGACTAGGGACACTTACAGAAACAGGACTGAGCCAGCAACCTAGGCCAGAGCAGGCGTGAGATAGCGACTCCAGAGGAGCAGAGCAAACTCGCAGAGTGCCGAGCAACCTCCAGGAACCCAAAGTGACCAATGGGGTGACTGGAACTGTGGCACTGACTGTACCATGAAGAGCAACCATCTGAGCCTTGGATCCACTGGCACCTGGAAGACTGATCACCAAAGTCCAAGACAGCCCCAACTACACCAATTAGAGGAAAAGATGGGTAGATAAGGTAAGAACACATTCAACACCACAAAGAACAACATGGCACCAGTAAAATCTAGTGACCCTAGAACAGTAAGACATGAACAATAAAATATAGATGAAGCAGAAGAAAATGACCTAAAAATAACTTTAGGAGAATGTTTGAGGCCCTTAAAGAGGAAATGAGAAATTCCCTGAAAGAAAGAGAGTGAAAGGCAAACAAAAATTGGGAAGACATCAGCAAATCCCTTAAAGAAAACCAAGAAAAATCAACCAAACATATGAAAGAAACTATTTAAGAATGAAAACTGAAATAGAGACAATAAATAAAACATAAGCCAAGGGAATTATAGAAACAGAAATCATGAGAAAACAATCAGGAACCACAAATGCAAGCATAAACAGCAGAATACAAGAGGTGGAAGAGAGAATCTCAAGTGCTGAAGTTACAATAGAGGAAATAGACTTATCAGTCAATGAAAACATTTAATCTAACAAAAGAATAACACAAAATATCCAGGAAATATGGGACACCATGAAAAAACCAAACCTAAGAATAATAGGTATAGAATAAGGAGTTCAACTCAAAAGCACAGAAAATATATTTAACAAAATCATAGAAGAAAACTTTCCCAGCCTAAAGAAATATATCCCTATGAAGATATAAGAAGCTTACAGAACACCAAGAGACTGGATCAAAAAAAAGTTCTCTTGCCACATAATAAAACATTAAACATACAGAATAAAGAAAGAATATTAAGAGCTGCAAAGGAAAAAGGCCAAGTAACATATAAAGGCCGAACTATCAGAATTACACCTGACTTCTCAATGGAGACAATGGAAGCCAGAAAGTCCTGGTCAAGCACTATGCAGATATTAAGTGACCATGGATGCCAGCCCAGACTACTATACCTAGCAAAACTTTCAATCACCATAGAAGGAAGAAACAAGATATTCTATGACAATGCCAGATTAACCAATACCTGGCCACAAACCCAGCTCTACCCAAAGTACTAGAAGGAAAACTCCAACCCAAGGAAGTTGGCTACATCAACAAAAACACAGACAATTGATGATCTCACAGCATCAAATCCCAAAGAAGAGAAAAACACAAATTAAAATCACCAACAATAAAAACTAAATTAACAGGAGATAGCAATCACTGGTCATTAATATCCCTTAATATAAATGGACTCAACTCACCTATAAAAAGGTACAAGCTAACAGACTGGATACAAAATCCATCCTTGTGTTGCATACAAGAAACACACCTCAACCTTAAAGACAGACATCGCCTCAGAGTAAAAGGTTGGGAAAAAATTTTCCAATCAAATGGACCAATCAAATCTGGTGTAGCTATCCTAATATTAAACAAAATAGACTTAAAACTAAAATCAATCAAAAGAGACAAAGAAGAACATTTCATATTAGTCACAGGAAAAATCCATCAAGAAAAAATATCAATACTGAACATCTACGCCCCAAATACAAGGGCACCCTCATATGTAAAAGAAACACTTCTGAAATTTAAATCATACATTAAACCCCATACACTAATAGTGGGAGATTTCAACACCCCACTCTCAACCCTGGACAGGTGAGTCAGACAAAAAATTAACAGAGAATTAAGGGAACTAATAGATGTTATAACTCAAATGGACTTAAAAGACATCTCTAGAATATTCCACCCAAACAAAAAAAGAAGGTGACTTCTTCTCAGCACCTCATGGAACCTGCTCAAAAACTGACCACATACTCGGTAACAAAGCAAACCTTAACAGATACAAAAAAAATGGAATAACTCAATGTAACTTATCTGATCACCATGGCTTAAAACTAAAATTTAACAGCAACACTAATTCCAGAAAACCCACAAACACATGTAAATTAAATAATGCTCACCTGATTTCATCAATGGGTCAAGGAAGAAATAAAAGGAGAAATTAAAGACTTCCTAAAATTCAATGAAAATGGGCACAACACATACCCAAATTTATGGGACACAATGAAAGCAGTGTTAAGAGGAAAGTTCATAGCACTAAATACCTACATAAAGAAACTGGAAAAAATCCCACACTAGTGAATTAACAGAACATTTGAAAACATTAGAACAAAAAGAAGCCAACTCACCCAAGAGAACTAGAAGGAAGGAAATAATCAAATTGAGAGCTGATATCAACAAAATAAAAACAATGAAAACCATAAAGAATGAATGAGACAAACAGTTGGTTCTTTGAGAAAATCAACAAAATAGACAAACTTTTATCCAAACTAGCCAAAGGCAGAGAGAGAATATACAATTAACAAAATCAGAAATGAGAAGGGGAGCATCACAGCAGACATGGAGGGAATTCAAGGCTCTACAGATGGTTCCAGCTCAGAATTCTACAAGATTTTCAAAGAAGAACTAAATAATACCAGTACTCTTCAAATTGCTCCACACAATAGAAACAGAAGGAACATTGCCAAACTCTTTTTATGAGGCTACAATTACCCTGATATACAAACTGTACAAAGACAGTACCAAGAAAGAGAATTACAGATCAATCTCACTCATGAACACTGATGCAAAAATACTACATAAAATACTGGCAAATTGAACCCAAGAACACATCAAAACCATCATCCATCATGATGAAGTCGGCTTCATCCCAGAAATGCAGGGATGGTTCAGCATATGAAAACCTGTCAACATAATCCACCATATAAACAAATTGAAAAATAAAAACCACATGATCATCTCATTAAATGCCGAAAAAGCTTTTGAAAAAATAAAACATCCCTTCATGATAAAGGTCTTGGAGAGAGCAGGGTTACAAGGAGAATACTTAAACATAATAAAGGTAATATACACCAAGCCAATAACTAACATCAAACTAAATAGAGAGAAACTCCCAGCGATCCCACTGAAATCAAGAACAAGACAAGGTTGTCCACTCTCTCCATTTCTATTCAATATAGTTCTTGAGGTTCTAGCTAGAGCAATAATAAAACAAAAGGAGATCAAGGGATACAAATCGGAAATGAAGAAGTCAAACTCTCACTGTTTGCTGAGGATATGATAGTTTACATAAGTGACCCCAAAGGTTCTACCAAGAAAGTTCTACAACTCATAAACACTTTTAGTAATGTAGCAGAATACAAGATTAACTTAAAAAAATCAGTAACTCTCCTGTACACAGATGATAAATGGGCTGAGAAAGAAATCAGAGAAATATTACTCTTCACAATAGCCACAAATAGCATAAAATATTTTGGAGTAACTCTAACCAAACAAGTGGAAGACTTGTATGACAAGAACTTTAAATATTTGAAGAAAGAATTTGAAGAAGACACTAGAAAGTGGAAAGATTTCCCATGCTCTTGGGTAGGTAGAATTAACATAGTAAAAACAGCAATCTTACCAAAAGCAATCTACAGATTCAATGCAATGCCCATCAAAATCCCAGCAAAGTTCTTCACAGACAGCTAAAGAATGGTATTCAACTTCATATGGAAAAACAAAAATCCCAGGATAGCCAAAACAATCGTGTACAATAAAAGAACTTCTGGAGGCATGACAATCCTGACTTCAAACTCTACTACAGAGCTACAGTACTGAAAACAGCCTGGTATTGGCATAAAAACAGACACCAGGGCCAATGGAACCGAATCAAAGACCCGAATATTAATTCACATACCTTCAAACACCTGATTTTTGACAAAGTAGCAAAAAATATCAAATGAAACAAAGAAAGCATATTTAACAAGTGGGGCTGGCATAACTGGATATCAACATGTAGAATAATGAAAATATATCCATCTCTGTCACCATGCACAAAATTCAAGTCCAAATGGATCAAGTACCTCAACATAAAGAGGAAGGAAGGAAGAAAGTAAAGGAGGAAGTGGGGAGAGAGGGAGGGAGGAAAGAAGGCAAGGGAATGAAGATCAGAGAGAAGAGTTTTATGAGGGTTGAAGGTAGATATATTGTATTCATGAAATTCTCAATGAATAGACAAAATAGTGTTTAATATGTGTCTGTACTGAGAACAGTGTTTCTCTGGTCATCATTCCCTAGGGTATAATAGCTATATACATACCATTTGCATTGTATTGGGTATTATAAAATAATTTAGAGACAATTAAAATACTCATGAGTATGTACATAGGACATACAGCATTTCTTATAAGGTACTTGAATATCTGTGGATTTTTGACATGTCCAGAGGTCTTCAAACCAATCCCCTACGGATATCAAGGTACTTGATACAGACAAGTACTTCATAAATCAAAAGTTTTTGGACTAAAAGCGGTACATGTGTAAACTGGACTTTTGTGTAGCCTCTTGGGCATTCCTAGTGAGTAAATCAGGCTGAAGGCTTATTGTCTCTCTACGAGTCAATAGCAGACTGCTGAACTTGGTTTCCATTGCCTGTAGAAAGAACACCTGGAAATGAGCACAGAGCTTGCTATCCATCAGTCCATATTATTTTTTTTTACCATAACCATGTGTCCTTGATAGATAGAAAATGTCTCAAAATCTCCTGATTTAGTCCACCATTGTATTGTGTCTCAAATTTTAAACATGGGGATGGAGAAAATATGATTGTTTAAGAAGAAAAATGTTTGTAAAGTAATTATATGTTAGTTTTCCACGAGGAATTGATATTGAAGTGTAGCTGGCTGATTTTGTTCAGAAAACAAATGCATTTTCAAGAATCCTAAGGATGATGGGCTCCTGTCACACCAAACTGAGGCCTGCCACAGACTTTTCTTTCTTTTTATCATAACCAAAGTCTGCCACATGACCTTATTTATTCATCCTATGGAAAATGATTTATGGATCAGACATAATTCATGTGCTTCTTTAGCTTGCAATACTGAAAAGAATCATTTAATGTATAGTAAATAGCAATCAAAGCAGAACCTTCTAAGCCTAAAGGTGATTACATGAATACTAAATCTGAGTATAAGCCATTGGGATTACGATTCTCATTAAAGTCACTGTCTTTTATCTTTGATGCTTATTTCTTTCTACCGTATTTAGGGTAGTCTCCATAACTGTTTCCACCTTATGCTAGAAATTAGTTGCTTGAATGCAACACTCAATAAACATGAGGAAACAGAAGTAAAATCTTAGGCGCAAAATATATGGAATGTGTGTTCTTTATAAATGTTTCATTAGCATATATTATATATACACAGTAATGAATTTCATTGCGGCATTGTGATAATGTATTTTGTTCATGTTTAGTCTGTGAGAATCTGTTTAGTACCACAAAATATCAGCTATGTTCAGAGAATAACAAAATAACCAAGTTTTAAGGTATTGGTGGCTAAATTATAGAAAGGATATTATGCCTTACTTAGTTTCATTCATTCCTACAGATAAAATTCTACTAATGAACCAAAATATGCATCTAAATAAGAACTAGAGACATGGCTTGATAATAACTATTATTCTAAAGCAAAAGTATTCAAGAATTTCTAAAAAACACATTAAAATGGTTATAATTTTAATGGATTTTTCCTCAATTGCATGGTTATTATATGGCCATCTTCTCCTTTTCTCTCTCTCTTTCACTTCCAGGAGGGAAAGTAATTATTATGTAGCTTACAACATGTGTAATTTGTACGGTAATTATAGAAGATAATCATTGTCTCTATAAATACTCATAGGAGAGGCACATAACTGATGGCTGCCTGAAAGCTAGACACAAGCAATGCTGGCTGATTTGAGAGCACCCTTTCCACCTGCAGAGCCTGTTTGTACAGGAAAGATTGTTCTTCTCCTCTTCAAGGACTACAAGATGATTTGGTAATAATTTCTTGAAATAAAACACTGCTTGAAGGTATAAAATGCAGAGTTTAATTTTGTGTGGGGGTGATGGGCTGACACTTGGGTTACAGGGATGATATCCGTCCTTGGTTCCTCAGTGACTACACTCTACCAGTATCCAACCTCCTTTGAGCCCCAGGGTTCCCAGGTCCATGGGTTACAACCACCTGACTGACTCTGTTTTGCTTGCTTCACTAGGAGGAGTTCAGGGCTGGGTGTAAGTACTTCTTCCCAAGGTTCTCACTGGGGACTGACTGCCTTGGGAAAAGCACTTCCAGTCTGCAGCCTTTCCCACGCTTTTCTCTGCCTTTGCATCTGTAACCTTGTGGCATTGATCAAAGGGTCTTCTGCAATGCAACCCACAGCATTTAAAAGTCTTGTGAGTCCGTTTCTTATACATCACCCACACCTTTTAATCACCCCTATATTAAACCTTTTGGAATAACTCTGATTTTAGTGTGTGCTATCTTTTCTGTAGCATTTAGCTCTTTTGTTATTATTTTTCCTTAACTTCCTCTCAGGAAATACTCCACTGATAAACCAGTGTCCATGTTAAAAAGACCTTTAGTCAGAGACATAGTCATGGATGAATGATACCATAATATAAAAATACAATGTCCAATAAACATTTGTATACATATAAATGGAATAAATGTAACTAAAGTTGCCTGACCAAGTAAATTTAGAACAATTTCTGTCAATCACTAATATATAAAAGTTACTCTAATTGATGCAAATGTTTTTAGTTCCACTATAAAATTATTATACATATGGTATAGAACATATGAAAGAAGCTAAATGTCACATTAAACTATTTTGGGAGCATAATTCTTTAAAAACACTAAAGGATTACCTTTTCACCAGTTTCTCCTTTGGTGCCTTCAAGTCCTTGTTCTCCCTGCAAAAGAAGAGCATCATGTAAAGTAATAAGAACAGTTCTTATGGTTCATGGAATTTTCATAATAATAGCAATATTTCTAAGAATAAAATATCAGTGATTTAAATAGTTCGCTGCAATATGAAGATCTAAGCAAACACTAAGCAATGCAAAGTCTAAATAGCACAAAATACTCAAGGACCAGCTTTTTTGCATATTTCCTTACCTTCCCAAAAAGATTACATCCTCATAAATTCAAGGCCCCTGCACATTAAGTGTCAAAGAATGGTACTATCTAGATTTGCTTTGAGAAGTGAACGACGCAGCACAGACTGAGTTTGCAATTCTTGTTGTCACTAACATCTCATTAAATCCAGACGACACAAACTTTTTTGAAATCTACCTTCCATGTGAGTATTTAATGAAAGGTTCATGAGAGGGTTTAGAGTTGAACCTTAGAGTCCCCTACCCCCACCCCCAGCACCTCCCTGCACCTGGAGCCACAGGCTACTCTCTGTTCTGCTCATATGGTTTACAGTCACAAAAAGAACTGTTTTCTAAGTCTATATGGAGGAAGGACAGAGATGAGAGGAAGGAAAGATAGATCTTGATTGAGGAAGCCATTATGGGGCTAGCAAGAAACCTGGCACTAGAGAAATTCCCAGGAATCCAAAAGGATGCTCCCAACTAGGATCCTAAGCAATAGAGGAGAGGGGGCCCAAACTGGCCTTGCCTTGTAGTCAGACTGATGATTATCTTCAATGTCACCATAGAACCTTCATCCAGCAACTGATGGTAATAGAGGCAGATACCTGTATCAAAGCACTGGACTGAGCTCCCAAAGTCCAGTTGAAGAGTGGGAGGAAGGAGAATTTGAGCAAAGGAATCAAGACCATAATGGGTTCACCCATTAAAACAGTTTACCTGAGCTAAAGGGAGCTCGCCAACTCCAGCCAGACTGGGAAGAAACAAGCATAGAAACCAAACTAGTCCCCCTGAATATGGCTGACAGTTGTATGGCTGGGGAAGACTGGGGCGGGGCAGTGGCACCCGGATTTAACCCTACTGCATGTACTGTCTTTTGGGGGAACCTATTCTCTTTGTATGATACCGTGCTCAGCCTATATATAGTAGGGAGGGCCTTGGACCTTCCAGAAAGCAGTTTGCCTTACCCTCTCTGAGGAGTGGATGGGGCGGAGTGGGATGATATGAGGGGAGAATGGGAGGAGGGGAGGAAGTGGGAACTTGGATTGTATGTACAATGAAAAAAGATAGTTTATTTTCATTAAAAAATAAAAATTAAAAATAAATTAAAAAGAGAATTAAAAAAGAACTAGCAAAGTAAAAGAAAAAGTTAAATTCTGAATCCTTCAGCATATTTCTAATCAATAATTGATCAATTTCTCCATTACCTCGTGCTTGAGCACCTGGCAGACAGGCATGGTGCCGGATGTGTGTTTTGTGTATGGGATGATTCCTATTCCTGACTATATCTTGCAACTGACCGAATAATAAAGACAACTCTGTATAGCCTGGTCTAAAAATTAAAAACAAAAAGACAAAAAAAAAAAACTGTTTCCTATGCCATCCTCTAAATCTACAAAGTGCAAGTGTTTTTTTTCCTCAGCTGAACCCTTTCCAATTTCATAAGTTTATTTTTTGACTTAATTTGTCATGAATAAATTGATGAGGTTCCCACCAAACATTTAGTAAACGCTCATTGAGAGTCTCCTACACATCAGGGACCGATGGTGTTTGAGATGGGTTTTATCTGACGTCCACTCATTCACTGGGGTCATAGTGTAAGGCATCCAGCCTGTATCTTCATAAGAGACCGATATTTGTGTTTGCTTGTTTTATTTTTTTTATTTAAGTTTTTAAAGATAAAATGTTATGCGGGTCAGATTGTCCTTGAGTTCACTATGTAGCTCATAATGACCTTGAACTCTTGATGCTCTTGTCTTTATCACAGAAGTGCTGGGATAACAAATAAACACATGCCATCATACCTAGCAACAGATGAAAATTTTCTGATGTCAGCTTTTTTGTACTGCCTCCACAAAGTGGTGTATGACATAATTAAAATCCACATGTATTATATAGATTAAAATGTGAACTCGTTTTCTATACATAGATAATTTATGAGTATATTAGTACATGCGTCAAATAAATGTATATAATGAATGTAGAAACTTGATTAAATAATTATCTTCTGCTTCCTTTGTTCTCAAAATGTTATTAGCAAACAATATGTTAATTCACAGGGACTTTTATCACTAATGCATGGGCCTACCTTACTTTTAATAGTGTTTCCCCTGAAATATAGACTTGAATTCCATCTGGTAATTCAAGCTGACACTGAAGCTGCTAAAGCCCGTTGCTCACTGGCCACGATGTCAGCATGATGCAGCCACCACAAACAGCTGCTGGAAAGTCCAAAACCGCTTCCCAGCAGATAAATCTGCACATCCCTTGGCTTACAGCTCAGCTCGCAGAGGCGGCACATGCTGTACCAGTGGGGTTTATCTAGAACTGCTGGAAAGTGTACGGTTTCATGGTTCCCACTCCAGTCTTATTATCTCTAAAGGGATAGGTAAAGAAACAGTTTTTTAAGCTCTAATTCTAAATGAAAATGTGACTTATCAAATGGCTATGGGAAAGCTAAGCATAGATGAATAGCGACTTCAGACATTTTGTTATGAAAACATGTAACCTTTTGCCACAACGTTGAAATGACAGCTTTGGCTTTGTGGGGGGGCATCTAAAATTGCATCAATAATGCTCTCCCCTGTGGTGGATTTTCTGGGCTGTATCATGACAGCTGGCCCCACTGGAAGCGACTCCTTTTCACTCCAGGAATCTAGAGTATAGTAGTTTCTGTGCAACCAGTGATGCTCAGCCCATATTGTTCCCAGAGCAAGAAAGCCATCCTCGGATAGGTAGTAACGGATCCAGAGGAAGTTCATTTTGGTAGAGAAAGATATGAGGCACAGAAAGACTCAGCTTGGGTGGTGAAAAACTTCTCCTTCATCATGAGCATGAATGTAGGTTTATTATTATTATTATTATTATTTATAGGGGATTGAGTCTATAGCTTCATATAAACTAAGTGAGCACTCCACACTGAACTATCTCTTCAGTCTTCTTTTTCCTTTTCCTTTTGAGACATGACCTCACTAAGTTGTCCATTCTTGCCTCTACAGGCTGGAAGGCTGTGAACCTGCAGTAATCCTGCTTCACCTTCTGAATAGCTAAGATTTTTGGTCTGCGCTGCCAGGCAAAAGCCGACAGGTGTGTTTTGAAGAGCTTAGTTGCGTGTGATCCTTGTACTGTTAGATATTTCATGACATCATAAACATTGCTGCTTAACTCAATCTGAGGAGCACAACACATGCATGTCAGAAATGATCAGCAGAACATGCTGTTCTATTGCTCACTCTGACTGATAACAGTCGACATGTTTCTGGTGCAGCTTTAACACCTCCATGGCCCTTATAAGACATCTCTACTGATTCCTCAGGATGGCATGCTGCTAACACCCTGGAGCAAATGCTTCCTTGAGAGGTCTCTGAGAAGGAAATGCTTCTATGAGTCCTCCTTGGAAAGATGGATTTATTAGCTTAGTTTGTAGGAGACATTTATAAAAACTCATTACCTTTTGACCAAGTAAGCCTGGCAGACCACGGATGCCATTTTCACCCTAAAAAAGAGTAACCAAAATAAATTTTATTAGCCACAAATAATACTGAGAAAGACACCCCCCCCACACACACCTTTTGTGTTTGTTGATTGTTTTTTTTAAAGACAGAGTTTTCTGGCTGCCCTGGAACTTGCTTGGTAGACCAGGCTGGCCTCAAACTCACAGAGAACCCTCAGCCTCTGCCACCCAAGTGTTGGGGAAGCTACAGAACTTCACCTCAAGAACAATCCAGAACAATCACCTCAAGTTTTAAGATAAAGGGACTGAGGCCCTGAGATGCTAAGTACTAGTCTCATAGTCCCAGTGTCAGCCAACTTACAGCATTGCCTGAGATGTCCAGCACCTACTCAATGTGTATTCTACATGCTATGAAGTAATCTCTTCCTCTCTCTCTCTCTCTCTCTCTCTCTCTCTCTCTCTCTCTCTCTCTCTCTCTCTCTCTCTCCCTTCCTTTCTTTTTCTTTGCTTTAAAATATCTGGGCAAAATAATAAATACTTTTTATGGGATAGGCATCATTTCCTGAACAAACTTATCAGCGAGTTACTATTCTCGTAACCATCTTATATGAATGGGCATACAGTAACTGGTCTTCAGACTCTTCTCCCTCAGCTGTGGCCAATGTCCGACTTCCCTACATGGTCTTTGACAACCCATTTAATAGTAGTTTGTAAGTGTCTTCTTACCTAAAATGACACATATGCACATATGCATAGTCTTACCACGTTATAGACATGCTTATTTCCTTATCCATATCTGTTGACTGCTGCGAGGTCAATTCTGAAGTCAATTCTGAAGTCATACCAAAGGCAATACTACATAAAACAGTTCCTTTTCCACATGGCACATTTTCAGCAGATGCCTATCAGGTTCCATTACTGAAATTCTTGGTCATTGCATTGACACGTCTGCTCTGGGGAGAGCACACCAGCTAGAAGATGCTCTATGGGGGTTTCAAGCATTCTCAGTAAACCCTTGTCTGTTTACTTCAGTCTAGGAATTTACCCAACTGTCCAAACTCGGGCAGCTCCAAACAAGTTAACAATGCTATGACCTGCTCTACTTCTGTGAAATAGTTATTAAATTCACTTAGCAACCATTTATAAGCATTCCTGAAAACATGGATATTATTTCTAAGAAATACGTGAAGGAGGTTTAAGTATATTATGAAAAGCATCATGTCTTCAAATTTTTTAAATGACAATGCGATGCTCTGCCTAAATATTGGGATCTTAGTTTTATTACTAATACATTTTTTTGCAAAATTTCACAGTTTCTTTTTCTTTTTTTAAACCAGAGGTGTACTGTCAGATATATGCACATTATTTTAAGAGCTAAGGCTTTTCTTTGTTTAGATTAAATTATCAAAGTATTCTATAGTGTAGCTGCTGTAGTCATGGTAAGGACACAACTTGGTTGTGATATGTAATTACATGAGGATGCACCAAAAAAAACACATTCATTATCAGTGTGCTAAGTATTTTTACCACTTAGAAGTTATTGCAGTTCTTGACCCTAGGCACCAGGCAGCACTAGTAGAAAGCTGTAGTAACATCTGATAAGGAGATAATGAAATTACAATAAGTATCTGATGCTAAGGGGCATTCTGTGGGAATAGAAAGTCTACTACTCATCACTGAAATAGGCCCACTTGTCCCTAAGAAGCAGATTATTTTCCTCAGTTGATCCGATTTAATATTTTATATCATATTGCAAATACTCAGGATAACAAGATACAGCATATAATCCATTAAAGCACAATGATACGGTATTTACTCCGCCAACAGCCCATTTCGGAGAAAAGGGAGTGGTGATGGTTCTTCCACCTCTCCTCTTTGCTAGCTGCCAACATTTACATCTCATGTGCCCTGAGTGCTGACCTGGTTGTGTCGTGAGTTGATGCTTTGAGAATATTGTAGTTGAAATACAGTGTTCCCCTGTGACAAGTGTTAACTGGTCTCTTCTCTTTCCCTACTTAGAGATTTAAAATCACTTCTAATTGTCTATAGACCATAAAAGGAGTGTGAGCATCCTGTTCCCATCGCTATCTTAAAAAAGGGAGGAAAATACAGAATCACCATAAAAACTTAAAAGGACATAGTTCATGTTAACGACAAGTGTTGATTCTGTAAAACTTCAAAGTATTTAGGCTAGTAGGAACAATCCTCTTAGTACTTATTCTGAAACACAGAGCAAAGTCCACAAAGGTGCAAGCAGTAGCAATAATTCCAAGTTTATCTATAAAATAAGTATTTGCCTGACATTACTAGAGGAGTGTATATCTGTTTTGTGTGTGTGCACTCGCGTGTGTGTGCATGGGTGTGTATATTTCTGAATTCTTGCTGTCTTTTTCTCCAGTATCATCCTAAAGAAGGCATAGTTGCCTCTCTTTTATCTTTCAATCAAAGTTTTAATTCATTATTGGAAAAAGTTACAACCAATAGTTTTAAAGAAATCATACCTTTAAAAATTCATTTTTGGGGAGAGTCTTTCTATCAAAAGCCTTTTAATTCCTGGAACACACATGGTGGGAGAAGAGTATTGACTCCCAAAATTTGTCTGTGACCTCCCTGTGTGCACCACTCACACATGAACACACACTCTCACCAAATTAAATAAAACATAAACTGTATTTATACATCAAAAACCATCTTAAGCAGCTAGTTAACTTTTTCTGTCTGATTCACACTGTGGAGCACAAATAAAAAAAGGCACATGCATCTTGTTGAATTAAGGCTTCCTGAACCAAAATTTCTGCCCACTAGTCTTATTTCTGTTATCTTAAATTATGGGAGAAAAAAATCTTCCAGATCTTATACATGACACCCATTTGGGTCACTATTAAGGCTTCTATTCAGTAAACACTGAAAGATAATTTGGAATCTTAATATTATTACCCTGCTTTCTGGGTATACACTCTCCAGTTAATACATCTCTCAAAATGTGGCTTTCAAAACTCAGCACATTATGTCAGAAATGGTCCCACACAGAACAAAAAGCAAGGCCATAACCTACACACACACACACACACACACACACACACACACACACAAACACACACACACACACACACACACCATGCTGTTTTGGATGCTAAATTGTTCTTCTATTAATGCACTTTGCTTCTAAAATTGTGTTTGCATATCCTGAGTTTGTAATCAAGTATAAACATTACCAATATTTCCTTTCAAAGGAAAAATTTCTATTTCCAATCCTTTTTAAGTTATACACATGTAAGTCACATTGAGCTTAAACAACTAAACACCTTAGAAATTATTTGGGGAGGTGGTAAAAGTTTTCTTCCACACCTAGCTAAGTTAGGGAGACAGTGACTTTTGTAGGATCTTATAAAAAAATCTGAGATCCCATGAAATTGATATGATCTTCTTAAAATGGATCTGTCCTAAACAAAGATTTGGGCTAATTGTATTGTCAAATATAGGTTAAATACAGCCTCAATAAATTTAAACTGCAAAACCAAGGTAGGAAAATCAAGACCTTTAATCTGAATCATCTACTGAAAGATCTGATGTGTGGTAACTGACACCTGCATTGAGCAGTCTTCCAAGTGAAAGATGATTTAAGATAGAGAGCTCCATGCCATCAGCCAGCTCCTAATTGCGGATGGTGAGATACCAGTCACTGCAAACCATTTCCTGTCCAGAGTATTTCTCGTGATGAGTAATTTATAGTGTGAGTCCGTATCAGTTACCTCTACTGGGGCTCAGCTGTGCTACGGCCATCGGTTAACTTAGCTTTGGCCTTGCAGTAAACGATCATGGAACCTTGGAGAATGAAACATTCCTTGAGGTAATATAAGAAACTAAGGGGATTTTCCAACCTGAGACAGGGTGGACAGAAAGCCAGATAAGGAAGCCTGGCTATGCTTTAGAGAGCAAGGAGGGCAGGAGACGAGAAAACCGGAAGCAAATCCGGAGCTGCACACACCGTCCCTATTAGATTTCATTCTAAGAAGCAGCACTTCTAAGCATTGCTAGGTAGAGAGTCTCCTTCCCTCAACTTCCCTGAAGTTTGCTTTTGCAGAAATCCTTGGGAGTTCTGAACTTCGGAGCTAAGTTTCCCGGAGCTCTGCATAGTTCGGCTAACACTTATGAAGGTTCTATCAGCATGGCTGTCCTCTATCAGCATGTATGTCCATGTGTAGGCATCGCAGAGATTAGAGAGACAATGATTCCTTCTAGTCCAGGAACACTCAGAGATATAGACGCACAAATATTGGTGATATAAGCAAAATACCATGTGAGGGGAATGGAGGAGCTTCCAATTTTGCTTACTGGACTAAAATCTTTCATAAAAGAGCTGCATGAACTTGGAATGTAGTAATCAGTGATGATAATGGCAAAGGATCAAAATAGCAATTGTCTGAATCCATCTTCAATCTTTCAAATTTACCTGGGAGCTTTACCTAAGATCGTATACTGGTACATGTGGCCCTGACTAGGCTGGCTAAAAGATGCTACTAACGGAACCACTTCAAGATAGCTGTCTTCTAAAGTCACAAAGATGACTTAAACCATAGCAGCTATTTCTTTAAATCCACTGTTCAGTATATCAGCAATCTACATGAAGAATAAAATAACTAGCTAGTTATCTAAGCGATGTAATATTTATGTACTAGATACCAACTGCACGTTAAACCAAAAAGGGACATTAGCAGACTGGGTTTCGGAAATCTGGCTAACTGTTTGGTAAATAAAAGTCAAGTGCTTGGGTGCCAGCTACGCTGCATGTGTTGAGCTCGTCCTCCATCTGTTGCGGTCTCTGCCAACTGCTCTACTTGGGATGTGAGTGGAAGGCATTAGAAGGGAATGAGAAACCATTAAGAAAGAAAGTCAGCTGCACAGGGAGCAGGTTTCTTCTGCCTATTCTCTACTAGCTCTGCCCTTATATTTCTGCTTATTGCAGTGATGGATCGTATCAGCATACACCTCCTGACAAGACAATGACAAGACACTCCACATCAAAGCCAGAGCTTTTCACCAATAAGGTTTTAGCCTTAGAACTTTAGCCAGTGAAACTAGAAAATACAACAGTGAAATGATAATTTTCGTGGTCA
This sequence comes from Arvicola amphibius, assembly GCF_903992535.2. Taxonomy (NCBI): domain Eukaryota; kingdom Metazoa; phylum Chordata; class Mammalia; order Rodentia; family Cricetidae; genus Arvicola; species Arvicola amphibius. The sequence continues at coordinate 82,233,884 of NC_052055.2, forward strand.
TTTTCTATAAATACTGGTTATTATAAGAATTCCAATGCTATGTCTGGGTTTGATAAAATTTTCATTATTAAATATATTTTTTAAATACAAACGTAGATAGGATTTTTTTTGGCAAAATACAAGTTAATTACATAACTAATCAATAACACTAAAAGTTATTATTAGTTTTAATAGAAAGGTGAAACATAATCACATTGAGATTGTTTTTCTTACAAGCAGCATATTTTTGATTGGTAATCTTTGATATAAGTGTAAAAATGATATTTTTGTCCGCATAATGCTCACATTTATTTCATCAGCCTTGACAAAATAGCCTATTGTTCAACATGAGCTGAACAAAGGTGACCAATAAACATGGCAAACGGGACAGGGGAAACCAGTGAGGCTCCACCCCTCCACAAAGAACTGAAAGCAACTAAGGAATGCTGAGAGCGAGAGAAATGATCTTGCCCAGGTTATCCGAGACCAAATGCCCAGCCATGAAAACATGAACGCAAGTGACGTCACCCAGACCGAGCAGGTTACATTTAAGAATATATCAGGATACATACACATATATTCATGGAACAACAATTTAAACGGAGGCCATGAATTTACAGGGAGCAAGGAGGGGCATATGAGAGCATTTGGAGGGGGGAATAGAAAGGGAGGAATGTAATTATACTATAATCGTTAAAAGTTCTTTCTTTCTCTTTGGATAAAGTTGTGTGTTCTTATTTCGAGGTTTCAGTTTCTATAATAAATTGCTATGTGCAGATACATATTAATTTTTCTTAACTTAGGGAGAAACTGTGCAAATAAGCTTAATTCTGATTGTCTACGGGAAAACTGAGTGAAACTAGAAATGCAGAGAGGACGCCAAATGGCTTAAACAAAAATTATTTTCACTAAACGCCTATAAGTTTTTTAGTCTCCGAGGCATTAACGCCACATCTGGACTGCGCTAGAGCAGAGCTCATTAGGATGCACAGCAGCTACAGGACCCGTCTGCATGTACATAAACTGAAGCAGCATCTGCCTTTATTTCCTGGAGCTGCAGCATTCTCTCAAATGCCTTTTTAGGGAAAGTCGAGATTCAAACATCACCATCCTTTCGTTTCCCAGCAGAAAAGAGATGCAGAGACAATTAACCGTGGGTCAGCCTTGTTTGTGCTCATGCCAGTGCAATGAATGGGGACCCAGAGGTTATGGAGAAAAGATCTGCCATCGAAAGTTCCGTATAATGAGGGTAGTTCAGCAGCTTATTATGACAGGCAAATTACCAACTGACCCATTGTGTTATTAGATGTAATTCTTCAGTATCTTAAAGAATATGGCTTTTTTTTTACCATTACAGACTATTTTAATGAAGTCATGGTACTAAGTTTGATGTCTTTGATAGTGAGTACTCTGTATGTATATGATCATGTGCCTGTGTGTGCATGCATGTGCATCAAAATATATTTGGTAAAAGGTATAAAGGTAGACTTTTCTATGTTTGATGTTCAGGTCAACCCAAAGAGCAGTCATGAGTGGGCTACTGTCCACGGAGTGCAGACTACAGATCTCCAGAGTCATCTTTGGACACATTGGAAATATTTCAATTCTAGTTTTGAATTTGGAAAATTAGCAAAATCAAAACATCATAGTTTCATAATTCTTATTTCTGTGGGCAAAACTGTAAAATCCTCACATTGGGTGAGTGAACTGGTTTTCAGTAATTCTCAGGAATCAGATACAATCTTCTGCAGGTGGTGGAGCTAGAGGATCTAATGTTAAAGACATTCATAGACTTAAAGATGGGGACACAGCACTCTCTGGAACGGAATTTAGAGAGCCAACGTCACAATCCACTCCCTAAGCTGCAAGGCAAATGGATTTGCGCTCTAATTCAAACTGAGCGCGAAAGGAAATCTGGGTTTGGCCACATCCAGCTGATGCCACAGAAGGCTCCTGTGGGCAGAGCTCCCTCCTAACTCCAGTCCTTGCAAGTTATGAGGCTTAAGGAAGGTCTAATTCTCTTTATATATTAGATTCAAAATCAAAAAAACTAATAACAACTCTGAACTAAAAGGTCTTTAAGTATTGAATGAGTTAATTTAAAGGAGGCTCTTGACAGTGTTTAGCACATAATATTTATTGCAAAAGTGGCTATTTTTATCGACGTGATACAAGTTTGTAATTCCATGTATAATTATTTTGAAGGAGTTCACTGGCTTGGAAACATTACATTTTTTTTTTGTCAAAGAAGCCAAAGACACAGATGATAATTTGAGTTTTATTGTAACACTACTGCTAAACAAATTTTGAATAAGATGCATTTCCTTAAGTGAGTTCTAATTTGGTCTCATTTTAAGCCAGGATTTGGAGCAAGAATATCAGCAGGCTGTATGTTTGAAATATATCTTCTAGTTATCAAACGTTTGTGCTAGTCATTAAGCTGCCTCTTCCATGAACTTCTAATTTTATCACTAAGATAAACCAAAAGGGATCCGAGTATGATCTCCATTTGATAACGGAGAAAGATTGTTGTGCTAGAACTCAGGAAGTGTAACTCTGCTTGCCTAATGTCAAGTACACACTGATAACGAGGATCTATGCTCTTTGTACTCTAAAAGGAACAAAGGAATTTAATAACTCTTTCCTCTTGCTTGGCATGGCGATACACACCTTTTAGCCCCACACTCAGGAGAGAGAAGCTTGAGGATTTGAGTTTGAGGCCAGCTTGGTTTACTTAGTGAGTTCCAAGCCAGTCAGGACTGCAAGGTGAGACTGTCTCTAAACAAACAAACAAATAAATAAATAAATAAATAAATAAATTTTTAGATTAATTAAAAAAGTTATTCCTCCTTAGTTAAAGGTTAATCATTTAGAAAACAAATATTACTTTAGCATAATTTAGGTTCTATTTTAGTTATATATTTTACTATCACATAAGTAAATTAGACATTATTGGAAAATAATCTTATTTTTACAAATTATCGATATCAAACAATGGACAATGTACTGGCACATAGGAGAAGTAGGAAGTAAAGCAAATTTTTGTGTACAATAGCAGGCAGTGAAAGCATGTGTGGCTCCTGAGCTGGAGTTGCAGGATGCTCATCCACTGTTCACCTCACCAAATTTGCCCACTTTAGACAAGAAGGACAAAGTATATCTGTGGGTATGTGCATGTGTGTGGGTGTGTGTGGGGGATATGTGTGTGTGTGTGTGTGGATGTGGGGGGGTATGTGGATATGTGGGAGGGCAGGGGTTGTGCATTGTGATTCTATGCATTCCTGTATTTATTTCTTCTGGAAACTCATGTACTCCTTTGACTCACTTGCCTATCTATATAAGCTTACCAAAAGTAGACAGGTATTTACTATAGAATGGAACATTTCCCAATGAACCAACAACAGTTAGTTTACCAAACGTAAGCAGAATTTCAAGTGAGCGGCATACGTGATGCAGACAGTTACTGTTTTGTAATATTTGACAGGAAGGCTCTATGTATAAGGTGAGGAACGCCTACTCAATGTCTGCACTAGCTGATAAGGGTAATTTGTTAAAAAATATAATTAAATGCTATAATTCTTCATTCTTAAAG